>NC_055670.1:21974757-22574757 GCF_017976325.1 Chelmon rostratus | reverse complement strand
CTGATTTGGTGTGGATGAAGCACAATATCAGTTGGTATTCTCTATGAAAAAGGGAAAAACTGATTCAGTATTTTCAGTAAATGATAAAAGCCAACATGTGATTCATTGTCGTGTACCAAGGTTAGATTAAACCATTCAGCGCTTAGTTAAAATGCTAAGCAGATGGAAAAATACACAAAATTAATAGTTGAAGAAAAGTGAAACACACACATTCAAACTGTATCACTTAGTTTTCTGGCTCCAACATCTTTTTTTATCTTTGGATCTTATTCTCATCATAAGAACACATGAAAATGTTTTTTGCTTTTTGTTTTTTTTTTGAATAAGGTAAGATAGTAGAGGATAAATCTGGATTTGATTTTGAATAAATTGCACTGAAGCGGATTTCTGAACATGTTGCACCTCAGTCCTCTAAGCAGAAGGTAAATGTTTCTGATGAAGCAGCACCTACATGCAGCTCCATCCCTCACTGCTGATGTATGGGCTCCTCCACAGCACAGAAACAGATGTTCTACAGGTTGCCCCGCTCTGAATGGGACCTATTGTTGGGGAAGAAAACGGAGCAAGTGTCCACACCAGGTCGTGGGTCGGGTTGGGCAAAAGGCACCAGCTTCCACAAGTCTTGACCTTTTAAATGAGTGCAATGTGATACAATGCATGGGTCAGCAGTCACATGCTGAAAGCAGGCCCACATGTTGACAAAGACCCTCTGACCCCCGCCGCCTCCACACGGCCCCAGCCCCAGCCATGACGTGTGGCGACTGAGACTCTGCTGGGTTAACAACCCCCTGAGGCTTCTGGGTAATTAGGGGACCCAATCATGCAGGCTCTGGGCCTGACCTGGAATGAGGATCGTGAGGAGACTAGTTTTGAGCAGGGACTTCTTGTCTGTCTTTGAGTCTGCTTTAACAATGGAAATAGGCATGCTTCAGTTTTACTTTTAAGTTAATGATGGAGGATAAATACTTTACCAGCTCCAAGCACCAATCCATATTTCATTTCATTGCTGTAATTTGACAACCAATGAATACAAGGAGCAATTCAGCTCTGCAACCACTGTTTTGCAAACAAAGAAACATGGATTTGATAATTTCATACAGGACCTGGTCTGGTTTCTGACCATACCCAATAATTTTTCTTTAGAGACATCTATTTGGCTTCCACTGTATTAAAATTGCTGTAATGTTTGAATTATGAATTACTCATTATTTGAGTTTAGGCCAGTCCCAGTTCCTATGGTTGTTTGGTTGAGAGCACAAAATCTCCATTCTCATGTGCCTTCATTAAGGTGGAATGACATTTACCACAATTTGGGGACTCCAAGATGACACATGATAAATGTTTGGTGTCTTGTGACAAATCCATTGCGTTGGTTTAAAGCTGAAGAAGAGCAGATGCACTGCGGAGAGTCCAAAATAGCCCCACCACACTAGAGGCTTTTCTGACTTAATAATGTCAACACCAGAGCCCTCACAAAACCAGATGGAGCCACTTTATTTGTTGGACTGATTGCACCTACTCAAGTTTATCTCCAGCAGCTCACATGGCGGAGAGAGCGAGAAGGGAGAGATGTCTGGTCCAGTCAACGTCGTAATTTATGAAGTGCTTTTAAAACCCGTGGCAACCCTGGTTCTGTGTAACAAAGCACATAAATGCATGATAACAACATCAGAGAACACTGCATAAATTTTAACATATGAGGCCACTTCTCGCTTTCTCTTTGTTTCTCTGGGTGGAAACACGAGAAAGACGGACTTAAAGAAGTATCACGAAGGGACTGACATGTTTCACCAAGAATGCAAGTTCTACATTATAGATATATATTTTTTAATTTTCATATCTTACATTTCATCTTTTTTCTTAAAGCCAGTGGTGGAAAGTAGCTAAATGCATTTAGCCAAGTTCTATATTGAAGAAAAATGTTGAGGTATTTGTACTTTAGTTTTGGACTATTTTCATGTTATGCTACTTTATACGTTTACTCCTCTACATTTATGTTACAGCTGTAGAACTTTTTAAATAAACACTGTACATTAAAACATACAAGCTTGTAAAATACAACAAAAAACCTCTTTCAAAAAAGCAAAGCCTTCCTTTAGCCCAATGCCACGATTCAGATGTCTTAGCAGAGACATTTTCCATTTCCTCCTTCCCATCAGTCATCTCACGATTTTCTAAGGACTGACCCCGACGTTGAGAACCACTGGATTAAACTGGCTAACTGTATATTAAGTAGTTACAACTAGCTCCACCTGCACCAGCTTCAGCAGTTAACAGCTGCTTATGCACTGATGCATAAATGTCAACAATCTAATAATGTCATATACAATGTTTATCAGTCACAGGGGCCAGTACTTTTACTTTTGATACTTTATGACATTTTGCTGCTAATACTTTTGTACTTTTGAACGCTTGTGAATGCAGGACTTGTACTTGTAATGGAGTATGTACTGTTACTGAAGTAAAGATTTTGAGGCAGGTGTGCAGGCTATCTTTCACACATTTAATATATACATAGAAATACTGAGTGAGACCTTTTAATTAATTTTTATTCACTCTAGTAATCACAAACTGGGAAATTAGTCTCTGCATGCACATGCAACATGCAGTGAACCACACAGGAGCAGTGGGCTGCCGCATCAGGCACCAGGGAGCATATTGGGGCCACGGCTGCCCCGCCCGTCGATGTGAGGTGGTCAGGAGAAGGACTTTGGTTGCTATTGGCAGGAGCAACCTGTTGCATAAGCAATAACTAGAAGAGCCTCTATGGACAAAGAATATTATTATCTTAGATACTGTATATGTTTTATATCTTCCTTTTTTTTTTTTTTTTTGAAAACTTCAGTTTGGAACCACAAACAACTAAACAGCAGAGTCCCGTATTTGAACCACTCCAAACCAACAAACATGTCCAACTGACAATTGAAAATAAACTAAAGCGCAAAAGCAGTTCTTGAAAAAAATACTTCAACTTTCAGCGGGACTCTGAAGTCACACAGTCTGCAGCCTCGAGACAATCCTGTCAAACAGAAAGTCTGCTATGTAAACCACGAGTTACTGCAGTAATCATGATCACATGGTCCCCACAACCTTGTTCAGCATTACTTTTGATGATAGTAATAAAAGGAAAAATGAAAAAGCTTGTATTTGAAATCTGGCACAATCCTGACAGACAGGTTAGCATTTTGTCCAGAGTCAAGGTTAAGGAAAGATCAGGGTCTTGATTTGATATGTCCACAGTGATGTAAGATACAACGTGTTGGTTAACATTTAACTCAAGCCACAATCTGTCCTAAACCTTAACCGAAGTGCTTTGTCGCATAAGTGGAAGCACAGACAGGACTGTGGCTTCCAATCCTCTTCTACAGTGTCAAAGTCCATCACTGTGTGCATTTGTCAACATAAATGAGAAAAACAATTTAGAGCATTAAAAATGTCCACTCCACTGCAGGTGGAGGTGGGACAGTGCTTTTTTAGGGAGGGGCTGCTCTTACACGTCCCCACTGTGGATATTAAAGAGTTCAGGTGTGTGACTGGAGATCTTTCCGTGGCTATCTTTTCCACTTCTCACCATCACCATGTGTAGCGGTGTGGCTCGTTGCAACATTAAAGAAAAGCCTGTCAGCCAAAGAAAAATTATGATAATTCAATTTGGAGATGAGGGAAAGAAACGTATTATCAGTCAAAACCAGGAGGTATCTGTGCCATGTATGTGCGCCGTCTTTTATGTCAGATGTTGCCCCCTCACAACAAGAAGGTTCTGGGTTCAAACCATCTTGGCGTGGCGTTTGCATGTGTGTACATGGGTTTCCCCTCACGTTGGGTTAGCAACACTGTATGAATGGGTGCTTGTCTGTATGTATCAGCCCTGTGATGAACTGGTGACCTGTCCAGTAGTATACCCTGCCTCTCACCCAATGTCTGCCCCCCCGGCAGCCCTGCAAAAGGTTAGAGGTTCAAGCAGGCAGCTTGTGAAAAAGTCCCGAAATCTAATCATTAGATTCACGTACATGGACACAAACGTTCCATTTTTTTTTACAACACTCTGCATGACCTTTAAACTGGTAAAGACAAATGTAGTATAGATGGGGTCAAACACAGGAGACTGAGGTTTGATTCCTGTCTGAGACCAAAGTCGGCTGTTCTTGTTTCAAGGAAATAGTTATTTTAACCCAAACCAGAATCTTTTCTTTAACCAAACTGTGACCGTCACCTGAAATGTTTCTCAGCAAGCTTTATTCTGAAAGTCTCACCAGATGTTGCATATTTATGATAGCAACGGCGGACGCGGTGCAAGCACAGATGATGCTTCCAAGTGAAATTCATTAGGTTGAAGGTCGTGCCGAGTTGCTAGATAATGGATGGAATGGATGATGTATGATTAATTAATGAAAGAAAATCGATACTGGACAAGAGGAATAATTCAGTGGAGCGGCAGAGGGCATCTCAGAGGTCAGTAATTAGAAGTCAAACCACAGACCTTGAGGTCTCTAATGTGATATGATTGAAGCTTATTTCGCTGGCTTTGAAGAAAATCCTAAAACATCATATTACGGCAGTGTGTGCTGAAACCCAGAATCTCCATCATGCCTCAATAATTGCGCGAGGAAGAGGATGTTCCACATGATGAGGAATGCTGAACTCATTACAGAAGTCAATTGTGCTTCATACTAAGTCCTTAAGACGCAGGATCCAACGGATGCGTTCTGCCTGTACAAACACAGTGGTTGGATTTGCTTACACGGAATCAAAGTCATGGCCAATCCCGTCAGACTCACGTAATATATCTCCCTCTTCCTCTCCCTGGCTTTCTGTCATCACTGACTTTCTGATGTCACTTTTATGGCGTGTGTCTCGCTATTTTACACCCTCATTTTGACTCTCGAAGCCAAGAGGAGGCTCACTGTTCCCTCCTGCTGATATGATGTGTTTACTTCATATTCATTGACAATATTTCACTGAGGCCACGGGACAAGAAGAAATGCAGAACTTCGTCCGTCTTTACAAAAACATTAAACCACTTCCAGGTACGTGGTTCCAGCATACGTCGATAGTCTCCCTTTTTCTTTTTTTTAAAACAGTGCGGCTCTGCGCTGCCAGAGGCTTCCTTGTAAGCTGGTTTTGAAAATGAATGCCTTTATGTTTTGGTTTGGACCCACTGAATAATTTACTATGTAATTACATACTCTGCAAAAGCCTCTGTGTCCACTCGGGCCCATTTGGGATCCTCTGTTGCATTGCAGTCACAACCAGAGCCTTGACCAAATCAAAACTCAAACCCACTCTCTAATCAAAAAACTGGAAAGCTCACATCCAGAGGCAAAGTTTCATGTCTGCAGTTCGCTAAATACCCTTACACCAACAATTGGGGTGTAATTTCTGATTTGCAGCTCAGCCAACTTTTTTTTTTTTTTTTTTTCATTTGAGCCACTGCAAAACAGCGCTTGGCTGAGACGCTGCACTCTGCGCAGTGCTTTAGCAAAACATGTCCCGTCATTACAGTTGGCAGAGGCTCGCTGAGAAAAATGACAAAACGCTGCAGCGAAGTTATCACTGCGGCTGATGGGGAGCACCCGCTAATTTAGGAAAACACAGGGAAAACTCTTCCCAGCAATATGGTCATTGTCACATGTGTTTATACATGATTGTTGAGACCAAGGGACAGCAGAGATCTTTCAGAGACTCGCTGAAGTGAGAGCTCTGTAATACTACATTAAAACACAGCTTGTTTGAATCACACCATCACTGATGCACATGTATTTTATAAATCACAAACACAGCAGTTGCTGCTGTTGATTAACACGTGTGACCTTTTTTTTTTTTTTTTACATGGCGTACTGCTAGATGATCAGAGTTTCAATCACTTGCCTTTTGAAAATTGGGTCAGTGTTTGATTTACCAGAAAATTGTGCAAACCTGTGTGAACTCATCCAGTCATTCATTATAAAATACAGTGCTTGTGCAGTGCTAATGAATATGTATTAAGAAGCCTATTGGTGATGTATTAAACTCATAGTGCATCTATGTGATATCAGTGATTCTGGGCCTGATTACTTGGTATCAGATCAGAACCAGATTTTGTAGTCTTGGCTACCTCTGGAGGACACTCTGCATTGTCTCTGGCACACATTTTTATTTGTCTGCAAACTGTGTATTTTATTGAACATCCCACATGACATGCAACAACTGATAATTATCTCTAAACCCGCAGAGAAGCTGTTTAAAAGGAAAGAAATCCTGAGCTTGTCAGAGCCCTAGCAATGTGGGAAATAGATACAGCAACAATGAATATTAAGGGAAGAAAAATAAGATTTTGCAACTGGATATGAATGAAGCAGGCATTCTGCACTGTTTCCTAAAGGTCAGACAGACAAGACAGTTACCATTTAGTAGTAATTAACCTAGCGACCCCAGCCCCCTTCCCTCCTGAGCAAAGCACTGAGCCACCGCCTTGTACGTGCTGCATCGCTGGAGTTGCACCCGGCCTGCAGCCCCCAGGTCTAACCCTCCTCCTACGAGCTAAGGCCAGTGAATGCTAAAAGTATTAACCAAACTGTTGAATTTTACACAGCTATTTACTGACTCTACTTTGACCGACTGTGTAACACTTGCCATGGTTGTGAGCACACAGAGTTACAAGGGATAAAGGACATTACAGTTATACATTTACCTCAATTTTCTGCTGCAGATACAGTAGGAGGTTTAGATAAAAACCGGGCAGTTCTATCGTTTTAAACCCAGTGACCTGCTAGTGGGTCAATCATTGCAAGATTACAGTGTGCAGCCAAACTTTGTTCAAACCCACAGAACTTAATTTTGAGCTCTAGTGGAGATCCCATATTATGTAGTGTGAATAAATTGATGCAGAACACATCTAGAATTTTTCCATTTGATGCAACAGTGCAGCAATAAAATCATGGCGTGTTCGATTGAAGTATTTCAATATGAAATATGAAATATAATGTACTGTAAAATGTATAATGTACAATGTTAATAGCTTTAATGAAGAGCTGATACAGAATATATATGACACTGTCAGACAATGCAAATAAGCAAAACATTATGTATATAGACCCTTTTTAAACACAGGTTACAAAGTGCTTTACATCAACATCAAGACAGAAAAAGAGGCAAAAAAAGGCAAAAAACCAAGAGAGAAACCTTCAAAATGCCACACAAATGCAACACACATGCGAACACAGCCAGCACCCGGATCAACCCTCGAAAATGACAGAAAAGCTGACTGAAAGAAATGGGTTTTTAGATGTGTTTTAGAAAAGTCAACAGACTCAGCTGATCTAACGGGAGGGGGGAGATTGTTCCGAAGTCTGGGTGCTGGGACAGCAAAAGAGCAGTCGCCTTTGGTTTTATGTGGTGCAGCCAACAGGTTTTGGTTGGACGACCTAAGTGGCTGCTCAGCTGTGTATTTAGCAGCTCGGAAATGTGGGCGGCAGCTAAGCCATGTAGTGCCTTCTGAGTGATTAAAAGAATCTTAAAATCAATCCTGAACGGGCGGCCAGTGCGAGGAAGCCGAAATGAATGAAAATGAATGAATGGAAAACGGAGCGATGTGGGATCTCCAGCCAGGCCTAGTTAGGAGCCGGGCTGCTGCAGTCTGCAGGCTGAAGACATGCCAGGGCAGTTTGACTAAAGCAAGTGAAAAGGCCAGTGCAGAAGTCAGGAGGGGGAAACTAGATGCGAAGGGGTGAAGGCCTGTGCGACTGGCCATGTGATTGCTCCACAGATTCTGCATGGATGCCAGTGTAGTGATGTTAAAAGCTACAAAAATAACACCTGACTAAAATGAATTTAATGGGAATGTTAGTCGGATATGTTTCTAGTCTGCAGAAGTGTTTACAGCAGAGTAAGACTGAAGATTACTCCATGTTTTCATTTGTGCATAATTGCACGTTGACAACATCTTGTTGTCATTTGCAAAGCTGTTGCAGAAGACACACAATACAACATGAAATAGGCAGTTTTCCAAGCAGCATGGTTCCGTGGATTCAAAAATCAGCCTGTCTGTATAGCAAAGGTTAGCATGCTCACATTTTAATCTAACACGGTGAATACGGGTAACATCGTACTTGCAAGCGTTAGCATTTAGCTCACAGCACAGCACCGTGGTGCAGTGCTGCCTGACAGAGCTGCCAGCATGGCTGTACACTCTTAATCACAGATCATCTAAATAGTTGTTCCTTAATGATATTTCCATTCACTGTTCGGCTGTCACAGTGTCTCCCTGTGGCTGGCTTTAACTCACCAGCACACACACGCACACACACACACACACACACACGGAGCCTGGCATGTCACTCTTGTATGTTAATGTGTTTGATCTGCTCTCCAGTTGAGTCCTGGTACTGAGGCTCAGCCAGCTTGTCTCCTATCGTCCAAAATGCCATTAATACCCAGAGGTTGGCACATACCTGGGCCGCCCGCTATCAGAGTCTTCAGCCTGGAACTGTTACTGTACCGTGCAGTAGCTGGCACCAAGAGGGCATGTTGGCATAGAAGTAGCCGGCCTTGCCCTAGCCCCAAAAAAGGAATGACAGGAACCCAGTTTGCTTGGGAATGTTTTCTTTTTCCCAAGACCTTTTATTTTATGACATTCATTAGACTGACATTTTTATATAAATGCATAAATGCAATTGACTGCTTGTTCTCTATGTCCACCCTGACATTTGCTAACAAAACCGTTCTGTTACAAAGCAGAATGAACTCAAAGTTGTGTCCGGACAGTTCTGATATGAGTTCAGCACTTCCCAAACACTGATGATTAATGGGGATTTTTTGCTTTGTTGCCTGTGTAGCTATTTTGCACTCTTGAAATGTTGCCAGCGGAGGAATTTAGTTTAATTTATAGCCGAGGAATTCTAATGTTGATCTTAGTGCAAGACATTATGGATAAGAGCATTAGCTAAATACCTAAACTGACAAATTGAAGACATTGTTTGGAAGTGTTTAAAGAACACTTGAGGAGTACTTGATGTAAAAATTCAAATATTTGTAAGTATGATTAGTCACTTTTGCCGCCTCCAGGCACACACATATTCACATATACACACATTAACAAAAAGAAATGTCCTTTGTCGGGATGATTGCGTAAGGTGGCCTGTCAATTACAAGCATGAGGAATAAGATAGGGAAATGCGCTGGAGGAGAGGAGAAATGTGGCGTTAAGTAAATCATCCTTGAGGTTGAAGGAGTGAAACAGCGGGGAGGAGAAACCGCAAATACATCACCTTTTAACGAAACCCCAGCGTTAGCCATTTCAACCTAAAGGTTTGGCCCGGGACCAGGCCACAAAGCGAAACCATCCCACGGCGCTCACACTCTCCTCATCTCAGGCTCCCTCTGGCTCCGTTTGAATGGGCTTTGTTTTGGAAATGCTTTAGACCAACCATACATTAATGGACTATAAAAAGACTACCACTTGTGTAAGGTTTTACACTTAACAGCCAGCTTATCTCGATCTGCAGAGTTTCCATCACAGCGCTCAGATAAGCCTTTCGCACCGTCTCGCGTTACAAGATCATGCAGGTCTTCTCATGGTCACATCGCGGCGACTCGCCGTTAATGGAAACCCGCAGGCCGCTCCTCACCACAAAGTTCACCGTGCTGTTGACAATGCCTCTATAGCAACACTGTCAACTATAGCGAGATGCGATCCAAGCGGGAGCGAGCTGAATATTTCTCACTATTTAGTGAATTAAAAGCTTTGTGAGCGCTTCCAAATGACCAGCAGTGATCCGCTGTTTTAGAAACGTTTTTTTTCCCTTTCAGATGTGAGCTGGGAATCGCTTCCATTGAGCCAATACGCAGTTAAAACCGCTGACTTTTCTTCCTAGTCATTTACAGAATGAGTTTTTGTCTGGTAATGTGGATTTCAAATGTTTCAAGGCTGATACTGATATTGATGTTTTCTTAGCGGAGCTGTCGATGGCTCATATTTTGCACTGATATTCAATACAGTTCATTCAAATCTGACCATAGTCCGGCCCCAAAAAAGTCAATATTTTTACTCTTGACAGCATTTATGCATAATAAGATACTAAAGCGCTCCAGTGAAACCCAGACAAATGAAGTCATTTTAGTTTCAGTGTCTTGTTGCAGCAGTCTTGTGCTTCCTTTCTCTCTTTCTTACTTTCCCTCCTGCGCACTCACATTTACATGTCCTTGCATCTTTCTTGCACTTCCACGCACATTATTGACTGTGCAGAGGACAGTTTTATTCCACAGTTTAAATGACAGAACGCAGACTGCTAGCCGGTTCACTCCTGGAGCCGCGCTGTCTCGTCTCAAGAGATACACACAACAACACCTTTCTGTATGCCCTTGGAAATGGGACTGTTTGTGTGCCCGGGAGTGTTTGTGTATCACGCACTCCTCTTGTGTATATGCAGAGTGATGACTTGACAAAGTGGAACAAGAAAAATTACAAGCTGCATTCTCTGGTGTTCGTTATTTTCCATCTATGGGGAGAGCAAGCACACAAAACACAAATACACACGCACGCACACACAATTTACAGTGAATTGGAGCAGTTAAACACCAAAGTGTCACCTCTCAACGTGCAACTGAACACATGCACACACCAACTGCAGTGCTGTGCATCACACGTGTGCACAAGTTAGTTCTTATGGCACATATGACAGTTTAGCATGTTTGGCAGATATCGCTGACACTGTCAAAATAAAATCAGTGGTTTATGTGTTCAGCAAGCAATGCACAAACCATGACTGGTGGTATGTAGTTAAACAAAAGCAGAGTTCTTGCAACTCTGAATGTGTGCTTTCTGTACCTCAGAGGATAATTCCTGTTTATGTCAATGTGGCATATTCCCCATAAAATGTGGCTATTGGGGCTCCACCGTCCACAAGACCCACAAAACAATGCACATCGGAGCAAATCGCATGAGCCTCCTGCAGCTTTCCAGATAACTGCCCTTTGCATGAAACACTCCGAGCGCTTGTCTCTGAGCCCGATTGAAAGTAAACCCAGAAAGAGGCCGCTGCTTCCGGGGCATCTTGGGTATTGTTTGTTTGCATGTGTGAGGCTTTGGATAGCTTTCCACGTAGCGTGCGTTCGTGCTGGAGGAGCAGTAGGAAACAAGTGCCCGCAAGTTTCCGAATTGCAAGAATAAAACGACAAGATACACACCACTCAGGGATTCAGATTAATCCAGTTGTGGCTAGTCGACCGAAACACTACACCGAGACATCACATTCTTTTTATTTTTGGATATTTTTTGAACCAGGGCAAATTATCCAACACGCTTGTCAGTTTTCCCCTCAGCTTCCATTGTAATTTTGGATCATAGCGGGTCCAGTGTTGATTTTGGGGAGGTGACGGCAGGACGATCATGTTTATAAGCGCAGCAAATCAATTTGTCACAGTTGGAAGTCTGGCATCAACAGGTCCCGCTCTCTGCTGCTAAAGCTGTCCTCAGTCGACTGTGGAGAGCAGTGAAACCACCTGTTTCCTGAGGTAAGTTCAGCTTTGATGCTCTCAGAACTGATCCGATACTGATATCAGATATCAGTCCAGTACTGACTCAAATAGCTGGATCAGATATTTTGATAATAGGGCTGATCTATTAAATTCAGTTCTTTGCTTATATCTACCTGCCTATTCGTAATAAGACTAAAAAGACTGATTTTCTTCCTTCTGTTGAATGTTTGTACTTGTTTATACTGCTTGTGTGAATTGTGTCTATTTTCTCAATTTGTTTGCCCAAATTTGTGACTTCATCAAGATTTAATATTTACATTTTGTCCTCATTTGTTGCAGCTTTATTGTTTCATACTGGAATCCTAATTCCTGGTCAATTTGTTGCTGCATGTAAAAGGTTTCTCTTGAATTGTAAATCCTTTTTTTAACCAAGTTGCTGGTGCACGAGTGTTTATTCTTTCAATAATAAATAACAGTTCAGTAATTTTATAGCTTTGTGTTTATTTGTCATCTCGTGTTTTAGTGAGTTAGAAAGTTCCACTCGGTGAAGCTCACAGCTTCCTGTTGAAACACTTGTGTTGGATCGGTACTCCGTATCGGCAAATTCAGGTATCGGAATCGGATCGGAACTGACAAAAAGTGGATTAATGCATCTCTACGTAAAACGAGGGCCATCAGTGACGTCATGTTGCACCATAGTACAACGTTTGCGGTGTGAAAAGGTCAAACATCACACTAGATGGCAGCAAATGCAGGCTTGTCTGTGGCTGTTCTAATTCCTCTTTGATTTCGCCGATCTCTGCTGACGTGAGTACTTCAGTAGAAGGAGTCTGGGAAATTGCACTGCCAGGTGATGAGTGTTTGGGCTTTTCCAAGCTTTCAGTCAGTTTTATGTGTTTACCACCACCCAAAAACATCATTTTATCACCAGGAATTTACTCTTTGATGCAGCAGACTTCGTTATTGTTCCTGTAAGTGAGGAGGAGGGTGGGACAGAGGGAGGAGCGGATGGATTGATGCATGAACTGATCTTTGGGGAATTGAGATTTGCATTGAGCAAAAAAAAAAAAAAAAAAAAAAGAGAGAACAGAGCAAGAACACTGTGTCCTTTCTGTCCTTTCATGTATAATATTTTACATCCTTAACTGGAGCTCTTGTTGGGAACATATTTTCCTTGTAATTTGTCATCCTCTCTCTTCGCCGTCGTCTCACGCCCAGCTGACATTCGTTGATGCGGCATTAATCCACGCTGCTTTACTGTCTTAATCCTTGTTCATTATCGCTGCTCGGGTTTGGCTAAAGGAGCTCAGATTTATGTCTTAGTTTGCCCTCGCTGGGTTTTGCTGCTCCTGTTGGTTTTGGAGGGAACGCTAGACTCACCACAGCGCTTCGCTCTGGAGCCGGTTGGTGAGAAGTTTAACCATCACAGCTCACCCTGTGCAGTTTCCACGGCTTCTGGATTAATTTGTGACAACCTTTTTTTTTTTTTTTCCAGGATCTGTCCCTTTGTGTCAAACTCTGACAAAAATCTCCGTCCGCTCCAGATGTTTACTCTCGAATGCAAGAGATGGGAAGTGATAGCATGGATGGAGGCATGTAAGGGAAACCAGAGGAAAAGCCATGGAAAAAAAACAGTCCAGATATGTAAACAGTGGTTATGGAACCCTTCGACATCCTCTGTAAACCAAGTTTTATAGAATCATGGCTGAATTGAAGTAAAGGAAACACTAAACATGTGCCACACTAATGTTGTGGTGAAAACAAACCCCATTTATGAGATGTATTCCAGAAAAATTAGAAATGCCCATGCGAATTCAATTTCATATAAGTGAGATTATGTAATTATCCACTCACTAATTCCATGGAGAACATTTTTTTTGGTATAAAGTAAATACTTCAGTAGCTCTATTTCTGGATTAATGCGTTCAGTACAATGGCAATATACGCTCGAGTCCTATATTGTGCTATTATGGCCATGATGACATGTATCTATCAGTTAGTGTGCTCATGTTCCTGATGACTTCAGTGTATACAGAGGACATGTGAGTGAGCTCCTCTGCAGAGCTTATCATTGTTAACAGTGCCTTCTAGTGGTCGACTGCTGAGCTAACGTGAGTAAATCACTTCTCTGTGGCTCCTCAGCCTGCACATGCAGGGTTAGGCGAAACAGGCACATTTAGGAAATGACAGAGGCCGTTTATCAAGCAGTGAGTGGATGTGGGAAGGACAGGCGATATAGCTTCCTGACACCAACGCTATTGCTTAAAGAAGAAAAATCTGCCCCTGAAAGCTGCAGGGATGGAAATATCAGGCCCCGGCTGGGCTGATTTTTAGAGTGCATGTGTGGTGCAAGCAGAGCACACGCTGAAGCAATCAGGCTTTATTCTGCATACAGGCTATAAAATAATAGAGCCCAGTTGCACTCAAGTTGTCAGGCTGCTGCCTCGAATCTCAGAGTTCGTGACATCCTCCCCCCCTTTTCTCTGTTTGTCTTTCTCTTCTGTGCACATGACTCTCTCTCTCTTTATGTGTGTGTGTGTGTGTGTGTGTGGGGGGGGGGGTGTTGGCATGTAGCTGAATTTCGCTTGATTTCATTTTCATGGTGTCCAATGGAAGCAACAGGTGCAGGTTTTAAAGGTGTGTAACGGACTGGAGCAGGTATCTGTCAGAGTGACCTCAGCCACGCTGAAGCAAAGAAAAATGGAGATGCTGGAAACGTGAAGACATTTTTTTTTCTTCTATCACCTTCAGATAAACGATTCAGTGATGAACACACGTGGTGGTTCCGGTTTAAACGTCTCTGTTCTGTTTGAGCCATGAACGCAGCGCAACGTTCAGCCGTCCCACCTCTCCTTACTGAGGATATTCCACTGAACCCGTGACAATAAGGCACTTATGACTCAAGCCCGAGGGGGGGGGCGGAGGGGGTTACCGATGATTTATTTTTTATGGCCGCGGAAGAATCATGATGTAAGAAAATGATTTTTCCTTGAGACTCGAATCAAAGCTTCAGATGTTTTCAAATCCATTAATCTGAAATTCGCACATTATAGTTTTTATTCAGGAACTAAGTTCGCACCGTGAGCCAGTGAGCTGTCAGAGCGCGAGACAATACGCACGATCTCAAGACTTTTCTTGGATTAAGCGCCATTTGTGCAGAGGCTTTCTAATCTTGGACAATTTGTTTGAATCTCCAGGAGAATTATCTCATCCACTGTTTAAAAAAAAGAGCCTGTCTGACATGTTGGTGATCCCGCTCAGCGCGCCGGGTTCCGCGGAGCAGCTCGGAGATGTTCCGGCCGGTTCGACGCCGCGGCTTCCGAGGAGCGCTGCGCTCCAGCCTTTTCTACGAGGGCTGCGTTGCTGTCTGCTGTCGCCTCTTGCACCTCGGCATCAGTTCAGCCTTCAGGGTGAAAGAGCGATCCTCCTGCTGCTGAAAAAAAAAAATGTTTGGCCGCCTGCCAAGCCGTGGAACAAGTGCGCCTCCCTTCCCTGCTGTTTAGCGTATTCATAGTCAGGGGTTTGGGCTCGGCTGTTTTTAAAAAGGCAAGGCAGCCCTCAAGTTGATCAGTCTGCTCAGAAAACTTGTGGTGGAGAAAGTACTGGAGTCCAAACTGAAGGGGAGAGAAACTGAGATCTTGTGCAAGGGACTGCCTTGCTCCTGCAGAGGACAACATCTCGGGAGAAATAGCGCATATATTTGAAATAGTTCATTTGGACTGTTTTTGCGCGGTGCACGGCGCAAAGCCTGTAATGAATGTTTTTTTTTTTTTTTTTTAAATAGATAGCCACACTCTTGGATAAAGACTCTTGGCTTTAGCTTTAAAAATCGGATTATCTGACTGAGGCATTGTGCTCATTAGACCAGTCTACTTTTTCCCCTCCTCTTCGCATTTGAGGTTTATGCTATAACTGAAGAGAACACCAACGATGTTTCTGAGTTTTTGCCTCTTGGTGACATTTATCTTGGGGCTGTCCGGGTGCTTGGGCTCATACGTGCCGTGCGAGCCTTGTGACCAGAAGGCGCTGTCCATGTGCCCTCCGGTCCCGGTCGGCTGCCAGCTGGTCAAGGAGCCGGGCTGCGGCTGCTGCCTAACGTGCGCCCTGTCTGAGGGGCAGGCGTGCGGCGTTTACACCGGGACGTGCACCCAGGGCCTCCGCTGCCTGCCGAGGAGCGGGGAGGAGAAGCCCCTGCACGCCCTTCTCCACGGCAGGGGAGTGTGCACCAACGAGAAAGGATACAAACCGGCTCACCCGCCCATAGGTAAGACGCGCACCGGCTGGCTGACTGAATGCATGCTCGGGACCAAACGATGAGTTGAAAATGTGGCTGCGGGTCTAAACGCATCGGGGACAGCGGAATCTCTCCTCTCAGGATCAGGGTTTGAGATCTTGTCCCGTGTGGGGATCCACTGTGTGCTGTTGCGTTATTGCATAGCGGGAACAGATAAAAGCCCAGCTGAGTCATGATAGATGGTAAAATAAATTCAGTTTGATCATCCTCCTGTTGCCTCCTCGTCCCGGGACCCCAGGTGGTTTCCTTTCCTCACCCAAGGAGCCACCGTAGAGCGCGAGTAGCCGGCACCAGTGCTCTCTGACGGGCCGTTTGTTTGACAGATGGTTTGAGGTGCCATCTGATTAACTTTTATCCACTGCCTTGATTAAACTGGCTGCAGGAGCTTATTCCTCCTCTGCTCTCGGGTCTTTGCGGGGACAGCAGCGCGCCTCGGCTGGAATGACACTGCTGTGCTATGCGGCTCATTATGAATCTTCATAGTAATAAGACGGGGGTGAAGCAACCCGTTCCCCGGTGCCGGTTCATCTGTTGCGGGCGGCTCGACGCTCCGCTGAGGCACGCACGCACGCACAAGCCGTGTCCCGGCTGATTCGATCATCTCCTGCGGGACAGTGGCTGTCAAAGTGCGGTGAGGGAAGAGCCAGGAGAGGCTGCCAGGGATCCAGGCAGTCCCCTTTTCTTGAATATTTACATGTTAAAGCAGCGTGGGTTACTGCGCGTGGTTTCATCGTCTCACCGAGTGACTAACTTTATGAAAAGCGGTCTGCGCACGACATGATAGCCTATTTATGTTCAGGATGTGAACTGTTGGAAGCCCTAAAGTGGAGGTTATTCTGAAAACTGCTGTTTTTTTTTAATATCCTGCTGTAACAAGTGTCTGTCAAACCACACTGTTTCCCATCCGCACAGCGGCGCGCATTACGCGTTCATGCCTTTTTCTCTTTTTTGCGCCTTTTCCAACATCATTCGCACCAGACTGCTCGAGACAAGAAATCTATCCGGACAGGCGGGACACGCAGTTTGCAGATTATGTGAGGAGGCGAGAGCTGCTTCTCCACAAACTTCGGGTCCCGTCTGAGCGGCATTTCACATGGATTTGGGTCCACCGGCCACCCCTAGTGTGGTGTTTAGAGTCGGATTACCACTAAACCTGCATGCGTGAGAGAGAGACGGAGAAAAGAGAGACAGACATAGAGAGACAGACAGAGTTGAGCCAATTAGCCGTGAATGATTTAAGACATTTCTTGGTGAGAGGTTCACTGTCACTCAGAGTTTTAGCAGCTTGTCATCAACTAGATAAGTAGACTGTGGTAACCACAAAGGTTTTGGCTACACGCCTCATTCTATAAAACGGGCAACCACTGGGCTCATTTTGGCTGTTGACAGAGTCATTAGGCTGTTTGCGCCCAGCGAGCAGCCCTCACCTCTCCGCGTAATGACACAATGCGGTTTGTCCATGAATGCCATTGTTCCAAAAATACCCAGCAGACCTTCGCTCGTGCAAAGCGTTGGTCGTTGAGCTAAAACGCAGCAAAGGTGGGCGATCAGATGCGCGCGCGTGTGTGTGTGTTTTAAGCGTGTGTGAGAGAGGGTGTTTGCTCACATGTATGCCTGGGCGGGGCTGTGTGGGTGTCTGGGTGTGCATTGTTGTGAGTGATGGCACCTCGGGCAGTTTTGTTTCACTCCGGCGTTGAACACACGCGCGCGCGCGCGCACGCGCGCGCACTGAACCTGACTTCTTTGTTGGCCCACAGAGGTAATCAGAGCATCTTTTCCTGCCTCTGGCGGTGCATTCATTGCATGAGCGCTCAGTCACAACGCAGTGATTCAGCAGAATGCCTCTGGCTCCCTCTTCGCTCTGAAGGGCCTTCTGTCAAACGGCTCCGCGGATGGGCACTGGTGAGGTGAGCTTCTGGTTTCCTGTGGTGTGGGGTTGCAGCTGTCTGCGTGCTGCACCAGCTGAGCAAGGCAAACACAGGGAGGAGGAGCTCAAGTGTCCGCCACACTGGGGAGGCCATGAGAGCTGCAGCCTACTAAATATTGACTGGGGCAGCCAAACAATGGGAGAGAAGAATCTTTGCTATCCTGTAGACCCCCCCTCGCTACTGCACATGTAAGAAGAAGAATCCTGGCCATCATTCTGCGTCTGGGTTCACGTCCCAGCGGTGCATTAATTCACATTTTGCTCCTGCGCAGTGATCCCAGGAGTCGTTTGGATTGTACGGCACAGGAGGTGGTATGTGCTTTGGGGGCACTCAGACTTTGTTAGCCCCCCTACGCATGAATCAGACCCTGGAAAGCCTGCCAACAGATATGACTTCATAGCAGCAGGCCCCTCGTCCTTCAAGCTTCTGAAAGGGCCTTATGTTTTAACAGATTGCTCTTTGCCAAGAAACAAAAGATGATTGGGGAGTGGTTCCAAATGCAGAATACTCCACACACACACGCATTCACACACACACAAGGACAGAAATACCATGCCCCCCCCCCCCCCCCCCCCCCCCCTTATTAGCATAGCAACAGGAAACCTGGTGCCTTTACTGACAACTTTAATACTTTACATTTGTCTTGGCTCCTTGCATGTGCGCAGATGTAGAGTTATTTCAGCCACAGCGACACTCTGAATAGTTTGTGGTTTTTCTCGTGTCACATGTCTTTGTCATTGATATTTACGATCAGAAGTCAAGCGACTGCAGACTTCTGATGCTGATTGTTTGCCAGAGAGCCTCGCATATGTATGGTCACACTGTTGCCTTCTCATTTTAAGCACCGTACAGAATCACTTGTCATCACATACTTTTAAAAAGCTACACAACTTCGAGGATCGCCATCTGCTTTTTCCGCGTCCGCAGCTTCACTGACACAGCTGGTTCTTTGGTTCGCTGCGGAAAAACTCTGATTACCTCTGACCGTTCACTTAGACTAATGACAACCAGCCACCATATTCTGTCCGCTGTGGACGTTGTGTGCTCGTACAGACATGCCACGTTAGATATAGCTCTGGTCACGTGTGGTCCCAGCTGCCCGACAGCTTCATGATGGGCTCATGCGAAAGGAAAGACTGCATTTGGCTTCCCATCCGTCTCACCTTGAACATCTGAGACAGCACAGTGAAAGCTTAGCATGCTGCAACTGATCTGTTGCAGGTGCTAGGGAGAATTATTTGAAAGGTCATTTTGTCAAGATATCGCACGAGAAAAGCATGCAATTCGTGGAAAACGTGATTCCAAGAAAATGCGGAGAACTCGGTTTGTTGTGTGGATATAGAACTGGTTCTGTCAAAGCATTTTGAGGTGCAGCGCCATGACAGTCTACAGTTCTGGAGCTGGCGCTGGCAAACTCATAACCGCTTTGGCACACTTGCCTGATTTCTCCCTGTAAAACTTTACAGTGGTATTTGTACAGCTTATTGGTCACTGACACCTAGCCTGCTGGTGGCAACAGCTGTGAAACAAATCAGCACCCACTGTAGTCTTTCTACACTGATGACCACATGCTGGGCTTTAAAATGATGTCACATGTGTTCAGGTTAGCACACCTGACCTGTGTGCTGTAATCTCACCTCCAGTACCTGGTTGAGTGCTCGGGCCGGAGTCGCCTCATTGTGTCTACAGAGGACTTTTTAAAAATTTCCAGTCGTGAGCAGAGTGAAAAACAGGCCTCTCAGCCTTTCTTGGAAAACAATAGAGGCTCCAGTGACTTCTCTGAAATGTTTGTGTTTCTTGAATGTGAGACAAGGGAACCTTCTATTGTTGCCTGTCACAATAGGTACGCTCATCTCTACCTTTGAATCGTGCGTACTCCAAAATACTTGAGAAAAAACATTCAATATCAGAAATATTTCACCTAAAAACGGCGTTCTGTTCGCACGGTATCATCATAAACAGGCGGTTTGCTCATTCTCGGGTGTGCTGTGATTCACGCCGTCATGCTGCAAACCCCACCAAGAAAACTGATGATCCCAAATGAGTGTTGGAGTTAGTTCTTCGCCCCGCTGTGAAGTTTCATGCTGCTCGGGGATCAGCTCTGTACGTCCAGGAGTGCTCGACTCTCGCCAAAATAGCTGCTTCTGCCACTGGGGAGTTTGAACATCGTTACACCCAGCAATTGTGCTGTGGTGATGCTGGCCCAAAAGGAGGCTGCGTCCGTCCATGTGGCTTGTTGAAAACCCGAACCCAGATGTAGGATGAGACCTCAGACCAAAATTAGGAATGTACAGTAGAGGAGCCGGGTGCCTCGCTCTGATAACTCACTTTTCACAGGACCGCTCGCAACACGGATCGAGCATTTCTTTGCTCTGCGGAAGCTGTAAACAGGCCGAGCAGTTTGCTTACCTACAGCAGCATTTCCCTCTTGGAAAGATTTTGCATCCTCTCATAAGTCCTGTTTTGTGATTTATAATCCTTGAATTGTTCTTGTTGCTATTTATACCATGCATTCAGAAAAGCAGGAAACTTTTTGATTGCAATGAGCATTTTCTGTGTGCACAATACCATGGGAAGAGTTATTTCCTGCATTTTCAGAAGCTGACTGAGACCATGAACGGGGGGGGGGGGTGCAACAGAAATTCCATCGAAACAACAGGACATCAGGGTCAAAGCATAATTCCTTTACACTTGGGGGTGGTCAAACAAAATCATGGACAGAAGTGCATATTTTCTTCCTGACCGACTAGTTTGGAATGGAGCCTTTTTCAGGCATCAATCTCTCGGTCTTCTCATGTAGCTGGGCGTTGTGCGCTGCTGTCAAGTCGTGTGCAGAGTGTATCTTACTGGATTTGACGGATCAAAACTGCTACTGGCCTTCCATGCCATGATGTTCGACTCTTGCGTTACTTACCTTTTCATTTGATCTGCTGCGTGTTTTGCTACACAACATTTCTAGCAGTTCGCTGCGAGTTTGACCTCTGCAAGCGACACACGTTTGGCTGTCGGGACCTAACTTTTGCGCTGCTGCACAAACATCCGCAGTGAGCTGCACGACTCCACTGCTTTGTTCACACCTCCCTTTCTGCTCTAGAAACTGCAGGGTTATCAGGCCACGGCCTTGCTTTCAAATATTAAGTAGCGGAGGCCGTCTGAGGCTGAAGGATGGTTTACTAACCTGGTGTTTTATGTGACACAGGCCCTCAGGCTCATTTATCCCTACATTATCTTGTCCTACCCCCTGTTGAGATTAAACAGCACCTTTATTCACTTCTCTCTTACATCTTGTAAAGATGTAATTTCAGATGCAGCGCGGAGGCTGGCTTAATCAAAGGCAGGACATAACAGAAGTGGTGTAATGCTGGGAAATCCAATGAAAGATGAGATAATCTATTGTCCTGGCTTTTTTGCTATCTAAATGGTATTATTGTAGTCTTAAAGATCCAGTGGACAGAAAAATCCAAAGAAGAGGTAGCTTATCTTTCATGCTTGGACTGCAGCCCGTAAGAAACTTGGGATATTCATGAAGCATAATTGTGCGCAGATGTTAATTTTTAAACAGAGAAGTATCAGGTGCACCTCCTTTGGCTACTCCGCTCCTCTCGTCCTAATGAAATCTTTAGCTCGAGCAGAGAGAGAGAGATAGCCACACAGCTTTGGGCTCTGCTGAATGGAAGAGCTGCACATGACTTGGCTCACTTGGCTCCGGTCCAGCGTCTTGGCTGAGTTTCAGGAGTTAAACACAGACCCTCTAAGCCTCCTTTACAAGCTGGGTACCCTGAGCATGGAAAAACTGAGTTTTTGTGGCTGCGCCGAAGAGCCCACTTCAGAAAAGATGAATTTGGTGATTTAGTGAGTGCAGGAGAAAATAAGCCAGACACCATTGTCTTTACAAAAGCTACATCATTTTTCAGAATGCGCCTGAAAAACTTTTCCTATCCCATCCCGCTCTAAAGAGACATTTTCTCGAAGTGACTGACTTGTAAGGTGAATATAATTGATGTGCCATGGCTCAGACCTTTCTTAGTCTGGCCATTTATATGCTCAAATGAGATTACACACGAAACAAGAATGCACGTTAAAAAAAAAACAGTCATTTTCAACAGCATTTCAACATTTCTTTGCCAAATATGTGGCATTTTAATCAAGCGCCCTGAGAAATTATTGGACTGCGCAACAGAAATAAAGAGCTTTTCCACAGTGGTCACATGCATGGTGTACATAGGAATGCTTGTTTGATGTATTTATTTATAGCAAGTAATAGCCTCGTAGTCTGAGCAGGGAGACACAAGGACATATCTAAACACAAACCAAGGCCTGCCAAGTCATGAGTTGTGAGATTAATTTCAAAGAGACGGCAGTGCAGCGCAGAGGCCAAAGACCCAATTCTGGTAATCACCCTGCCCCCCCACCCTCCCCTCCCCTCCCAGAGACTCCAGACGCTCATGCTGTGTCAGGCTCTTTGAACATCAGTTTCTCAGAGCTCGTGTCCTTGTTGCATCTCGGTGCCTTTCGCTACGGTGGCTGTGTACTAACGGGCCAGTCAGCCAACTTATGGCAACTTGTTAAATCATATTTTCCGACTCACTCCTGCATGCCCAACACAAGTATGGAAGCTGATTTGCCTTTCAGCAGCAGTTGGCCTGTAGTCTGCAGCCAACATTCCTCCCTGGTTCAGTGCGTCTGGCCCTGCGCACCACGGCGGGTTTCCTTGTCAGATAAATATAACCAGGGTCATCCACTGGCACCATCGCTTCAGCCAGTTGGGGCCTGGCGAAGTCCCCACAATAACTCTGTACTTATGGTACAGCTAAGCCAAGGGGGGGAGCTGAGGGCTTCTTTCTGTGGCCTCAAAGAACCTCTGGCTGGGGGTCCAGGCTTAAGAGGCTGAGCCCCAAAGATAGGAGGTTGTGGGGGTGGGGGGCTAGGTTAAGGATAAAAGACCTCAACCTGTGAACATCCCATCAAGAAGGACTTCCTGATCTCTGAGGCTGCAGTGCCCCCTTGGGGAGCTGAACTGCGTCGAAGAAGTGCACAAAATGTGACAGAAATGTACAAGCATTTATACGAGTCCGCAGAGCAACTGGATTTTCCTCAGCTCGACATTTGAATCAGTTTTAATGTGGGACACGTCGCCGTAAAGTTACGACACTCGGGGGCCTTAGTCCCTGTTAAAGTTTAGCGGTCCAGATAACGTGTTAGCACATTTTCCAGGCACAGTGTAGGCAGCCATGCAACGGGTGATGAAGTTTTCCCGACTTGTCGAGGTCTGCGGGCTGCCCGGTGTCTGTGACCTCAGCGGACATTAAAAGACAACGGAGGAGCTGCCGTTCACAGGCGGCTGTGTCTCGTTTTCGTGGAGGCGGATCAGCTCTAGCTCCATCTCTCATGACGGATGTTTTGGCATTGCTCTTCTAGAAGGTGGGGTTGGGTGAGAAAGTTGAGTTTAAGCTCCTGTTTTAGCTGTAGGAGATCATCAGCTGTTGATCAGAGCTCCAGTCTCCCCTCCTCTATAAACAAATGGGAAGCAACAGTTGGTGGCATGAACCCTGGGAAAAGCACCTGGTGTTGTGCTTAAGTGGGAAGGACGAACAAGCTGCAGAACAGGATTTGTGCAGATAGCAGGTGAACATATAATAATCAGTATCCTAATAAATATACAGAACACTGAATTGTTGCCTTTTCATATATTTGCCAGTGAGTATAAAATATTGCTAATATAAATCACAAATCTCTACATTTTACAGGCTCATCATTAACACTTGGTTGTCATTTATTAGCCAATAAATGAGCCAAGTGTCAGCCAAGTTTCTTTTAAATCTGCCCAAATCAGCATTCACTTGTTGATATTAACAATTGATGAAATTAGTATGAGTATGAGGGTCAATCTACCACCCGACCCTTCACTTCCCCTCAGTTTAACGGCCACCTTTCAGATCGCTGTTTTTTGTTTGTGCAAACTTAAACCCACTGTGTACATGCTCAGCACTAATCGGCAAGTCAGTTGGTGGTGACCAAAACAGAGCTAAAACAAAACTGAATATTTTCACATGCATGCTGCATGGATAGAAACATGACGCCAAAAGAATCCAATATGCTTTTGCATCTCTGATGTGGTGATAATATTTCAAAGATATGTTTACAACTTGTTATTCTGAGGCAATACTATTCAATCCATTCACAGCTCCCTTCATTTCCAACAGAGGGCAGGTACAACTTGCCAGTCAGTGCCAAACACCTCTCACATGGTTTATTCCATAATAAATAATCTGCCATACGTCTCCAGGTGTGAGTGCCTTAATGTGAGGCTGCAGCTTGGTTTTGAAATGTGACATTGATCGGCCGTATTTTATTTTCTCCGGTGCAGATCGTGAGTCTCATGAGGACGCCATAACCACAGAGATTACAGAGGAGCTGCAGCCAGCTAAAGTGCCACTGCTTCCCAAAGACATTGTGAACACTAAAAAGGTCCATGCACTACGCAAGGAGCTAAAGAGGAAGCTCGGCAGGCTGCGCTCCATGGGCTCCCCCATGGACTACTCCCCCCTGCCCATCGACAAGCATGAGCCTGAGTTTGTAAGTATTCAATGTCCTTTTGATCCTGTGTCATTTTTTTTCTGACTTTGCTGACTCCTTGTGGTTGTATCTAAAAGACAGCAATGCAAACCTCCTTATAACAATTTCCTCCATGGTTGCACCATAGCACATTTTTGAATTACTTGAGGATGTATTTCAGTTCCTTTGAACGGTCTTTGACCGGCCTGAAACACGTTGTCAACACAGAATGGCCTCTGATGGCTGCGCTGCTTGACCGTAACCCTGTGCTGTTTTTTACCCAAAGGGTCCATGCAGGAGGAAACTGGATGGGATCATTCAAGGAATGAAGGACACTTCTCGTGTAATGGCTCTGTCTTTGTACCTTCCCAACTGTGACAGGAAAGGATTCTTCAAGCGCAAGCAGGTGAGTTTGTTTCAGAAAACTCTTTGAAAACCCTTTTTTTTTTTTACATTTTGTATTGATATCTTCTATTTGGACTCGCTGTTGTCTCTTTTCCCCACCATGGAAGGTTTGGTCACATCAGCAATTGAAATGGCGACATGTTGTGCTGACATCTGTTCATTTCAGTGCAATCGCTAAAAAAAAAAAAATCAGCGGATTAGAAATCTGCAAGTGTCTTTAATGTTGCCTCAACCTTCCTTTGCTGCAGAATAAACGGCTCCACGAAGGAGAAAGAGTTCGCTGAGAGTTAAGAGGCAGGAGCCATTGATGCAAATACGTCTTTTGAATGAACTGTTAGCAAGCAAAGTGGTTTGAAGAGTCTTTGTGGCTATGAATGTAGCTAACTAGCATGTTGCTTGATAGACCAACGCGCCCTTTAAGTAGTCGCTGTATCACCAAACTACGAGCCCTTTTTGTAAAGACGTGGCAATAAAGGTTTGCCGCTTTCTGGTGTGACCTTTACCCTCAGCACCTTTTACCTGTTTTCATCGAAGCTCTAACCCGGTCTTCTGGCCCACAGTGTAAGCCATCTCGCGGACGCAAACGAGGCATCTGCTGGTGCGTGGACAAGTACGGCGTTCAGCTCCCCGGCACGGACTACAGCGGAGGAGACATTCAATGTAAAGACCTGGAAAGCAGCAACAACAACGAGTGAAAAGGGGCGGACCACCCTCGACCCACACCCCACCCCACCCCCACCCCTTAACCACCATGTGACCCAGGGCCCACGCCTCCTCTCTGAACCACACCTGTATGCTCCGCCCTCCGTTCACTTCAAGAGTTTTGTTTTTTCAAATGGAAAAAAAAAATGGAAGAAAAAAAATCCAAACGAAAGAACAGGCTGAAAAAAAGACACCTGTATTTTTTTTTCTTTTCTTTTCTGTTGTTGACCAAGCACTCATCTCCGAATGAGGGGAAAAGTCCCAGAAGATTTACTAGATCCCTTGACTGTTGCTCACGGGACCCCTCGAACGAGGCAGGTCCGCTGGCTGCAGATCCATGAAAATATATGCTCTCAATGGATATATTTTTATAGAAGCTTGGGGTTTCAACACAACACTTTGTATGATGTAAAATTAACACAAAATCATCGTGAAGAAACAAAAAGCATCAGGCACATTGATTGAAAACACATCAGTTTTAGGCTGTGGAACGTGATGCCACTGTGGAACTGACGATTGGCAGAGTAATTTGGTTTTTTTGTCTGTTTTCCAAAAGAAAAAAAAAAGAAACAATAGATAGGGATATGCTGTAACAGTTGACTCTATCTGGGTTTGTGGTTCTGTCAGAGCACTTATGAATAGGGGAACCTGCTTTGATATGTGTAACTTCACGAAATGATGCGTGCATGAATGCGTGTGTGTGTACAGTGCGAGTGTGTGGTGTGTATCAGCCTGTGTTGGTGTACGACGGAGTGAGCCTATTACAAAAAAAAGAATGTCCTTTTTTCTGTCTCTTTTGTTTGATTTTGTCACAACAAGTATTGCTAGCGCTTGAAGTGGTCTTGGGGCTGGCCTTCTCTATAAGCGATGTATGTCTCGGGACACGCTGTAGCGTTTGGAAAAAAAAAAAGAGCAAGCAGATCGTCACAGATGAACCTACGTAAGTGGCTCTTCGGCAATGAAGCTAGCCTGATATGCCAACTGTGCCTATTTAAACAGACACTGCCATGCAGGGCGACACAGAGCTTAGAGAGCACTGACTCTACCGGTGAAATAAAGATAAGTGTTTTCAGCTTAAGTGATGGGACTCAAGTTTGACTTCGATCTTTGGAGTTGAGTGCATAATCAAACTTGCCAGTCAGGCCAGTTGCTTCTCTGATTCAGTTGTGTGAAGTGTAGTTTTGTATGGTTTTGTTTGTGCTGTTTTCTTTGCCTTCAGTGAAGTAAAGACCGCCCACTTTTGAGCCATGTTCCTTTATCAAGTGGTTTCCCCTCAGTACTGCTACTACAGTGTAACCATGGTGTATTACATTACTTTTAAATATAGTTACTGAATGTTGTTCTTCCTGTAGAAACATAGTATGACAACAATGTAATTGTGCTTGGGAAAAGAAAAAAAAAGATTTTAGCCTGTAAAGAATTTGAATAGGTCCTTGTAGCCTGTCGGGAGTCATTCGACGACAGGGCAGTCAAAGAAGCTAACCCTCTGGAACCCTTCTGCTCACATGCCTCCACACGAAGGTTACGCACCCACATCTACGGGGAGCGTGGTCGAAACAAAAAGGTTGCAGATTGTAACAGGGTCATTTAGTTCTCTCTCGGTGTGCAAGTCACAGTGCCTTCCTACATGCAAATACATTTAAACAGTGACGTGAAAGTGACATGGATATGACACGGGGCAATTTCCTTTTCCAGACGTCCCCCCAGCTGGGGCTGATACTTGATACAACCGTCAAAAGGTTTAGGTTTAGTTCTTATTAAGAGAAGAGCAATGAATGGTAGCTCCTGCAAACGGTGTCAGAAATCCATTTGTAATCTCCGCCTGTACCTTGGGGCAATTCTGGACGAGAGCGATGCGCGAGGAGCTGCTGTGTGACTGCAGTCAGTTACGCCTCCCGCGTCTCTTTCTTTGACAACCAATAAGCTAAGATTCTTGCTTTTTCATGTGAATGCCAATGTGTATGATTGCCAGAGAGGGGAAGCCAAAGGATGTTTGGAGGTAAATCAAGCATTTCCTTCACTGCAGCAGAGGAGAAATGATAAGTGCATCCTGAACGGCTTCCAGTTGTGAATATATTATCGAGGCTTCTTGTCCCACTTCCAACACCAAATCCCTCACTACCACTTTCGAAAAAAAGCAGCTTGCACTTATTTCAGTTACTCACTATTGATATTGACACACAACGACGTCCTAAGATGTGGTATCATGAAGTTAGTGGAACAAAAAAAGAAAAAACAAACAAAAAAACAAACAAAAAAAATGCCACAAAAGCTAAATGTTGTGTTATCTTGTGCTTACCTTTCAAAGGTGGTGCTTTGAGGTAATATATGTCGACAGGGGCTGTGCAGCCCATGCCTGGGACCTCCAATACAGCAACATCTTTTAGGGAAAAATAGATTGAAAGTAACACACAGCTAGAGATGTTCTCATGGCCAATTGCACAGAGACAGAGAGGGGAAAAAGAGATGGAGGGGGAAGGAAAGAGTAAGAGCGAGCGCCATGGGCAGTGGTCATAATCAGGGCCTAGCCACTTCCCCGATATGGGGTCACCAATTGCATGACATTAGATACAGTTAGCAAGACAGTTACCAGGAGTCATAGAAATCTGGGGGATGCGATACTGGAACCAGACGTATCAGGTTTCACTTTGCTTTTATACTCTTGAGTTAAAAACAGTGAAATATCTGATATCTGGGACCGTTCACCATCTGGATCAATGGAGTGTGTGAGCACTTCAGTGTTCCAGGCTGGCCTGCAGGTTGAGGTTCAGGCTTAAAAAAAGTCTCGACTAGCGTCAGTGACTTCCTGTTCCCCACGCCTGTTTACGAGTAGTGACTTCCTCAGGTTTCACACCTCCTACTTGGTTTAAACTCATATTCACATTTCATACTTCAGTAGCACAGTAACTACAGTACAGCTTTTTTCTGAGTACATAACACTTTCTGGATGTAATGAGACAACACAATTGGTTTTCCTAATTTGGTGTTCACTGGCTTGTGAAATAGACCCATCGGTGGCAGGAGGACAGTGGGAAAAAATGGTCAGTATTTGGAACTACATAAGGCAAATAAGAAAAAAAGATAAAAAATCTCAAATTATTAAAGTGAATATCACTGTGTAATATTTATTCAACTTGTAATTTATGTACTCTTTTAACCTTTGTCTTTTTTTGTTATGACAAAGCATTTATTTAAATAAAGTTATGTATTCATTTAAGCACTCTGGTGAGGTTTTCATTTCTAGTGTTGCATCTTAAGAGGCGTAAGTAGCCACTGAATTGGCTTGAAAAGTACAGTTTGAAGTGCAATCATCCTGATAGTAAGCACTGACTAATCTCCGAGGCACGAGCTGATAAACCTCTTAGACATAAGTCTGAGACGAGGCTAGCCCACAAGGATCTCATGCAGCATGCAGGATGTGACTTTATGAAGCTTCGCCCGAGGGCAAGTCACCTGGTTTTCAACACCATAGTCAAAAAGATTGCACAGGAACAAGGAAGTCATTTAACATGAGTTTGAACTTCAAGGGGGGGGATAACATCTAGTGGGACCAGCTCACTATTCAAATGACTGGGAAGAAGGGATTTATAGCCTGGAGGAGGCTTCATCATGTTATGGAAAACCTACCTTTATTACAACTTGGAGCCAGAATGGACTCCCCTGGGACACGCCCGTTCCAGAGGACACACACATGCAGCTAAATGTAAGTGCATATACAGACACAAGGTGTGGACAGAATAAGAGGGGCAGAAAAACTATAGAAGGTCTCGTAAATGTAGCACGAACTGACTGTTGATACTACAGCAGCTCTAATGTGAAGCAGCTTTGATATTCACAGCCACGTGCTTGTGACAGTTTCTTCTGAAATACATTATGAAGCAGAATGAGATCACCTGGTTAAGAAAAGATTGATCACACTAATCAACAGCGATGATATTAGCTCTGGATCAGCTGTGTCCACCTCTGCAGCATGCATGGACGCTCACAAGGTCACAACATGGAAGGGTTCTGCGGATCTCTGCAGAGAGGTGTCTGGTCATTTTTATTCCCTCATGGACTCCAGGAAGTGACAGAATTGGACTTTTATTTTGGGGGGCCACCAAAATCTCTCCCTGGGGACCTCAAGACTTTGACCAACTCCAGATGTGGGTGACTGAAGCGAGGCATGAAAGGGTGGAGGGCCCAGCAGTTCCTGTATAGCGAGCAGATCAAGGCAGCCGTAAAGGTTGTTGTGGTGTGTGTGTGTGTGTGTGTGTGTGTGGGTATGCGTGTGTGTGTGTGCATGTGTGAGTGTGTGCGTGCATGTAACAGGGAGGGCACAGACTTTGACTTCAGGGAGGAGGAAACATGTGTAGAAGATTTGATTTGTGAGGCAGTGAACATGACAATTACTATTTGCCTTCAAAGAAACTGACAACTGCATTTAGGACTTCAAAGCATTTATGCCCCTTTTATTACATGATTAGGCCAACAACGTTGGATGGCTACACCTAACATCAGCTCACGCACCTCGCTCCATCCCAAACCCAGTCAAACTGCTGTGCCGAGCACTTCTGTGCCTCTCAGACCTCAGACTTTTGCACAAAGGTTGCATACTCTTTGTCTTCTGTGTATGCAGTAATGTGATTAAACAAATGCTCAGCGCTGTAAAATCACATGCAAACGCTTTGGAGATGCTTTCACTCGCTCGTGCATCGATTTGCCCGTGGCTCATGTCATTAAATGTGACTTTTGGAAACGATGATGGGGCATTTAAAGACATAAGTGTACAAATGGCATGCAGATGTTTACACTGCATAATTGGGATCTGTGCAAATCACTGCTTGTGCTCTTGTATAATGCTATCTCTTAAAGAGGTAATGGTGGTGCTTTTCATCACCGGGATGGAGATGAAAGGAGATTTGAAAGAATGTACAGCGGTTGGGAGTAAATCACATGACTTAGCGGCAGAATCCTCCAATGCTGGTGGTAGACAACGGCAGACAAGTGTCTGCTAGTTTTCATCCAAGCCCTTTCATCAAAGATGGACTTAGACCCGGAATCCCAAATGGAGGGTTCTTCAGCGTGGATCGGATGTGACTGTGAGAACCACAACTGCATGTTAAGTAAACCAACTTTGAGATTAAGATTTGACATCCTACAAACCATAAAAGGAGCATTTTAAGGCCTAGTTATAATGCTTCTGTTCTGGCTGTGACACATCGCAGTCTCTCAGGCAAAGGCGCAGTGCGTAGTCCTGTATTTCACCAAGGGCCTAATGGAAAAATAACTAATCTAAGTCTGACTGGGCTAAAAACAAGTGGTCAGACGGGTTGTCAACAAACCCTCAGGTTAGACGAATTATTCGGAAGAGAAAAAAAAGGCAAGCGGTAAAATTACAAACTGTCGTGACCATCCATCACAGATGCAGCCCGACCTCCTGGTTCAGCGTTGAGCCACCATTCTTGCTGTAGTTGTGATGGTTCTTGCTCCATTTGACTTAGTTTTTAGCGATTCATCTGATGATTATGATGCTGTATAACCTGAGAGATGGCCAGAGCTAATAACAAGGCTGAAGATGGGCGTGTTTAGCTTCCAGTCAGTTTCTAGCACGGCATGGATGTAGGCTACATAAACACTTAATGGCTTAAAGATATTAGCTTTTTCAGAATCTTCCATGCATGCCGTCTTACACAGTGTGCATGACCGCATCTGTGCAGATTCCCAGCACTGATGCTCTCTGATTATAGAGAGCTGAAGTCTTCCCCTACCAAAGTATTCTTGAATATTTTTTAGTTTAGTTTTTTCTAATCAGTCTCTCTACGAAGCTGAAACATAACACTTGGCTCCTTTGTCCATATTCAAAGATAAATGTCTCCACTGTTGCACTTCCTGCGAACATCGGAGCACCTTGTCATTTTAACGAAGATAAAACAACAATTATTTTGTTAACATTCAACAAGTACAGCTTCCGTGAGTCTTAGACACAGACCCACCATCAACATATCAAGGGAAGTTGTTGAATGCTAACAAAAGAAATAGTAGCTGAAAGTAGGGCAGATCTTCGGCTCTCTAGGCCAATACACGCACATGTGCTTTTGCACATGCACACACACACACACACACCCACACAGACAATCACGCAAGCACACACATACTCACCCCCACTCTTATTCCCACTGCTAAACTACCCTCCTCAGCCCATTGTGCTGATCTATCAAACCCAAAACAAAAGACACTTGTTTTGATTTGTTTTCAGAAAAGGCCAGCTTCAAACTACCATTAAATGTGCTGAACAATCCGAGGACGCCCGGGATCCATGTGTGACACCAAGCCAAGCTGTCAAATTTTTTAAAGCGAGCTCCCTGCCAAAAACCCCAGCATTAATAAGACAAAATAAAAAGAAAATTAGAAAAAAAAAAAAAAAAAACGGCATGTCACAAAAACTGAACAAAGCTGTAAAGCTGCAGTTGAAAGAGCGGTTCTGGGACCGGCGCTCCGCTAACTGGCACACTGGCACACGTATACGGTTACAAGGCCAAAGCCAGTCAGGAGTGCTCTCATATGATACACTTTTGGCAAGAACTTCAAAGAAGTCTTACTTTACACTCGAGTTTTGAATCATTTTGATCAGTGGTGACTTTTGTTTGGGGACTTTCGCACCATCAGCCACACACAAAATGTACTTAGGCTGTACAACATATAAAAACTTTATGCATGTCCTAACTGTTGCCTGCATAATCAGAAATGTCAATTCGTCACTGGAGAGTCTATTGGAAATAACCTCGTCTATACTGATTGACACTAATCAAGACTGTTTTTTTAACATCTGCCTGAATACAATACTGATGTCATACGTTCATTTAAAGAGTGACGTATGGGTCATGTGCAGAAATGCATTGCAAACATCAGCTGAAGCTACTTTAAGGCTACGTTTGGTGGCTAAATCGAGTCGATATCTTTGATCTGCCGGTGCGTCTGCCAGGTTTATTGTTGGTTTTGTTTCCTCGCAACCAACCTACAGTGACTGATGTGTCACAGCTCAGCGAGGAAACATTGTCCCTGGACCGTCCCTCACATTTGGAGCGTTTCCACTTGATCTGCTGGGTCTTTAGAGTGTATTTTCACATGAAACTGGACAGTTTTGGATAGGAAGAATGACTCCAGGGACCAGTAACTCTTTTACATGGCACGTGAGTGCGGCTTTAAATTTGATCTGAGAAAATTCCAAACCGGCTTTTAAGTCGGTCACTTTGACCTGAGAGATGCATTCACATGCACATTTAGTTGTTTCACGTCTCTCATGGGCTCATTTCTGCAGCTTGTGCCACACTTTAGAGCCCCTTCAAAATACGATCATTGACTTGCACAAATGAAAAAAAAAAATTAAGCAACTTTAGCTTTGAACTAAAATCCCCTGGAAGTTTAGAGAATCATCATAATGCAAAAACTCCAGAACCATCTGAGATCTCGGGGATTTTTGAGAATGCCACCATCACTTTAACTTAAAAAGGACGTGTTGACCTGCCAGAAGGTTACGCAATAGTGTTCTCATTCACATGCAAGCCTTTCCAAATATTTCCATAATTGTAGCAGGAAAAAAAAAAACATATAACACAACTTTCTGATTATGCTGCATCTGCTGAATAATCAACTTACCGTGTGCTTTTACATAGACTGCAATGGATTACAGATACATTTCTGCAGTATGATAAAAACATTCCATGTCATCCATCACTCATGGTGATGGGCTCAGCTGGCTAAGGGACAATAACAGAGGATTACTTACAGCCCACAGATGGCAGAGTTGTTCCAGCACAGCCTCTAAAAGTGGGACAATACTGTTCAAAGTTAGACACATTTCCATGATGGTCCCAATATCCAGTTTTGTCAGGGGCATTCATTGTCCTGAATAGCACCCCTCTGTTACGACCTCACGTTGGTCACCTCTCTTTAGGCCATGACCTGCAGCACAAGTATGTGTGTGCGTGAGTGTGTGTGTGCCTCTGCGTGCATTCGTGTACTTGGGTTGGTTTATTCATAGACACCTTTACCCACTTAGTATCACATTTGTCAATGTCAGCCCCCCATCCTAATCCCTCCTCATGTCAACACTTCATTAGTAACCCCAGCAACACACATGCACTCACACACACACACACACACACACACACAGTTGTGTTTCCATCATTTTTCAGGACATTACACAGACTAAATTTCCTGGAGACTTACCCTAAAAATAACCATATCCATTATTTGCCTAACCCTAACCCCCACCCTAACCTTAATCTAAACCGAACCCTTACTTTAATCTTAACTTAAGTCCTCACCCTAAGATTTAACAATTGCTACATGCCTAACCCTTAACCCGAGTCTTCACTCTAAAATTCACTGATTTATATTTTGGGGACTGGCCTACCTTATGGCGGACTGGTCACACGTGACTGTGTAAACATATCTATGTCCCAATAATGAGAGTAATGCGCACACACATGCTCACACACACACACACACATACACGGCAGTGAAATGAATTGTGATGCCACACAGCAGTTTCCAGCGTTATTACCGCAAGTGCAATTTTTCTTTAGTGACATTTATTTGGAGTTGACAAGTGTTAATAGAAAAACTGCTGACGAGCAGCAACAGCTCTCTGCAGCCAGCGAACTGATGGGCGTGGATCCATACAAACACTTGGATGGTGTCAGATTGTACTTTTAGACCGAAATTGACTTGACACTTACTTACTGTGAAGTGTCATAAAAATGGCAATGAAAAAGAACAAACAACTTCAGACCCTTTCAGCGAATGTCAGAGCAAAATAGAACTGAATTAATTTACAGCCAAGACTGTAGAGGCACAGTTGGTGCATCAACAGGGAAATTTTACAAGATGTGATTAGCGAACAGTGTGACAGTGATAAAACTTTTAATTATGTGCTTTCAAGTATTAACTCATGAAAACAAGGCTATACAATGTGTTGGCACTAAGAGTATTGATATGTACAGTGTGAGAATTTCCAGAAGCACCTGTAAGTCTTTCATCTCAGCTGAAGAAAACTCTTTTGTGCGTAGCATCAAATCTGGTGACCGAGGCTGACAGGGATCCAGTCGGCCCAACGCTGTGTGAATATTAGCATTCAAGTGTTCAAAGCCTCGAACACACACCTGCAGATCATCAAAATTATGTCTGAAATTGATGTCAACTTATTCACATGTGATTGTAATATTGCAAAGTTCATTAACTGTCATCCATCTATCAGTATCGATTGGTTTGGTAACAGTGGCAGCATGCAAATGTACTGTTTCAATGCAGCCTCACCACCATTAACCTTACTTCCAGCTGCAGCCGGCATCAGTTGTCAGCCAAACAGCTCCGATACACCAACTGTACAGTTGCTGCAGAGTACCAAACAGCCAACAGACAAAGTTAGCGAATTGCTGGTGCACAGAGTGGAGCATTTAGCAGCTTAAGAGACAGATATTTTTCTCAGGAGTTGTTGGAGATCAGTAGAGAGTGATTGTGGGACATTAATCTTGCTGCGTGTCGGTTAGAATGGGCAGTTTGATGACACGTTCGCCACAAGGAAGTAATATGTCAGATATTTGTTGTATTTACAGCTTGTTCTGCTGCCCCCAAGTGGCCAAACAAATCAATTAATGCAGCTTTAAAAGAGAAAGCTGCCAATACTATATATATTTTTAATTGTAAATTGAAAAAGATACAGAGCCTTCAAATATACAGACTTCTTTAGATGTTGATCAGAAAAACCTAATAAGGGAAAAATCCTCCCATGTTTCGTATTTTGAGGAAGACTAGTGAGACGCTGTTGCGGTAGGCATCGCTCTGAGCTCCTCCTGGAACTGGTTACAGTTGGGATCCCCTCTGACTTTAGGTGTCGCTGGGATCTGGACCCCGGTTAAGGGGTTAACACACCAGCACTCGCCCCGCTGGCCGTGGGTGGACATGTTGCACTGCGAAGAGGGAAGAAAAAACACAAACTAGACAAGTTGGAAAACACTAGAAAAAAGAGGGAGGGGTAAAAGATGCACAGTGGGAAGTAGGGGGTGCGTTAATGAAGCATGACGTACGGTGGCTTGAGATGTGTGTGTGTGTGTGTGTGTGTGCGTATGTGTACTGGTGGATCTTCTGGTGGCGTGGGGCCATTGGATGAGAGTGAGGGCCATGGCTCGGGTGGGACAGCACTCACCCAATAACAACCCATCCTCAGGTCATGCCCCCTACTCACAACCCATCCACAGCAACACATGCCACAACAAACACACACACACACACAGGGGCATGCCAGCAGACCAGCCCCCCCGCGGAGCCCCCCCTCTTCTCAGAAATGAGGTCGTAATTGAAGTGGACACAGTTTACGCCGCGCACGCGGGGCGGCAGCGGAGGGGTCGGCGTAAAAGAATGAAGAGCTGGGGGGAAAGAAAAGACTTTCCATTTTCTTCCTTCGATGAGAAAGAACAAAAAAAGTGACAGTTACAGTAATTACCCTGCGACAAGGAGGGACAACTCCAAAAGGGAGCTGAGTGTTCAGGAGGTACAGTGTTCCTCCCTGGGAACCAAGGACTCCAGTCCGAAACAATGCTGTTGTTTGTGACCAGTGATGAAAATTGGCTGAGTGGTTGAGAGCCCTGCTTTAGGAAACTGTGGCGCCCATTCAAATCTTCTTTTCTGCTCTACTATCCTCGCAAGAAAACACTGGATATGTGACCTTGTTTGTCCTCCTCCGTCCGATTTCTATGGATGAGCAGAATTCAAATTCAAGCCCCCGGTCGGAAGCACAGCTCGTTCCTCGGCTTAACAAAAGTCTTCCCATGAAGTACGCCAAACAGTTTTATTGCCTTGTAACCTTGAGCTCAGAAGCTGTTGCCTCATTCATGATGACAACATCTCCACGCGCATTTGTGTGTGTGTGTGTGTGTGTGTGTGTAAGAGCAGAGTGTTAAGGAAGAGGAGGGTGTGTGTGAGTTTATTAAAAAAAAAAAAAGGGTGAGGGGGTAGTTGTGTGGAGAGTGGTAGCAGGTGGGAGCGAGGGGGAGGTTGTGTGTGTGTGTTGGGAGAAGGAACAGGAAATCCTAAGGACAGCTAAGCAAAACAATACCGTGTGCAGGACTATGTGTTAGAGATGCAGATTTTAAAAAGTTAACCCCTTGATGCCTGAATTTATTTCGAATCATATTAAAAAAAAAAATCTTTATGTTTTTGCTTTCAAATTGATCCTAAATTAAGAGGAGTTTGTTAATTTTTCTGTAGCACATACAATAGATATAAATTTAGATATGATGCAAATTAGCGATAACAGGCGTAAATGCTTAAATGCAATAAAAATACTTATTTTTCAGAATTCATAAATGTGCATCATAAAAGCCATTCAAAATTCATTTATTTCATCAAAACAGCCACAAAATTGGCTTACAACCATTACATTGTAACAACAACACAACGGATGTAGTTTTCACTTTGACCGGTCCGACAAGAAACCAGTGCTTGCAAAAGGTTCCTAGGTGTGTGTTGGATATGCACAAACCGGCATTAGAGGAATGCATGCGCGATTCGGCTGCAATATGGATTAAAGCGGTATGATGCGAATTCGCGACTATCGGCATTAAGGGGTTAAAGGAGGGCAAACACGGAGGAAAACTGGTGGAAAAGTTGGACCAAACAAATGCCTCCCTGCACGCACAGGGGGGCTTTTTCCCCCTTCCTCCTCAAAAAAAAAAAAACAACAAACATCCACACAAGCACAGTTTTAAAAAATCTGACCATATGCAACCAGAGGTCCAACCGGGTTTTGGTTGACCAAAACCAGCCTGGCGGTGGTACAGTGTAACTGTACATCTGAGCAGACATGTAAAAAGTCCTGTTAGCAACGTTAGCATCAGATCTATTTTGGCCACGTCCGACACTTGCCTGTAAACAACACAGATCACGCTGCAGATTCTCCCTGTCAGCACTGCAAAGGGAGTTTCTGAACGTCGCATCCTGGAGTGAGTTTTCCAGAAGGTTCATGGCCTAATGCTGGGCCTACTCATAGATACTCAGAGAGAGCTTTGAAAAATCCCCGTGTCAACGTGCAGACCAGGCAGAAACTGCATGTAGGCGCAACGATCTTCGCAATGATTCGAGAAGCTTTTCTCATCGATGAGGTCAGCAGAATTTTAAAGCTGCCGCAACCTCTCGAGCGCTCTTGTGTCAGCGTTCGCCGTGAAGCAGTAAATCACCCGAATGCTGCTGCAATCTCCTGTCGCAACCCTGGACAAAAACCTCAACGAGCGACGACACGGCAGGTGTTTCACCTTTCACGGCAGATAGAAAACACCTGCTGCGCTCGTCACTGGTCCGCGCTGATAGGGGCGTGGCCAGCGTTGTGACAGTGTGACAGCTTGAACTGAGAGCGAGCAGCCGTTTCCTGCCTGTGTTTGTTAAATGTTTGAAATCTGATGGATTGAGTCGATGTGAAAGAACCATCATCTGATCTCCAGCAAACATCATCCAGAGTTTTAGAAGAATTTGTCTTACTAATGACATTTCAGCCAAATACAAGTGAGTTAATTTTTTTTAAAACCCAATTCTTCTTATTAGTAACTTCATCATTGATGAAGATTGATCCAATCTACTGATGAAGACTGTGACATTTGGCTGAAAGCGCTGGGAAAAGCAGATAAGTTTCACATTAAATTAACTTTTTTTATTTATTTCTAAGGTCAATTTTTACACTCATGACACAAATATCCATTCATTCCCTAATATGTTCCCTAAAACACAACGTATAAGAAAAACATGTTTGAAAGTGTCATTTTTAGTTAGTTAGTTATAGAACAGTGCTTGTGTGCACATACAATCCTATATGTAGGCCAGATTGGAGGGCAGATTGAGTAAAGGGAAAAGACAGAGGATCCACACACTCTTGAGACGTATTAGATTCATGAACAGGCAACATTTTGACCCAAATGGGCATGGCCGACAAACCAACTAGAAGGCCCTGGGGGAAAGGGAAGCTGCTGGGCCCCTTTTAGCCCCTGTTCCTCCCTTAAAACTAGATCCAAACACCCCTCTTCAGGACAAGGGCTTTAAGATGTGGTAAGAAAGCACAATCTTCAGCTTTCGGGACTCCTGGCGTTCTGGGACCTGAGGCCAGTTGCCTACTTCGCACGCAAGTTTTCATCAGAAAATTGCTAAAGGCAAGACACGTACGGACATGTACAGTATCGGCACCAGACTGATGACATAATGTGGACCATGCCAGTCCTGCAGCTGGTGCTGAGGAGGTAGAGGAGCTAAATGATGTGCCGGTTGCGTAAGCTGGCTTCTCCAAACGTTCTGGATTTATTTCAACAGAGACCGCAGCGGTCTGCCGATATTCTCAATATGGGATTTGATGTTAAGCCATTCTCGTAAACCTCTCCTGTTGTAACTCACTTTCCTACAAGGCATATATTGTTTGCTATTTGCTATATTTTGGATGTTTATTTGTCGAGATATTTTCCAGTCTTGTCTGGCTGCACTGGTTACATTTCCTCCATTTTTGTGGGATTTTGTTTCGCCCTTTACGATCGTTCTCGAGTCATTGTGGTCTGTTGATTCTGGTATAGCCCCCTGCAGTATATTTAAAACATATTTAAATATCCTGTTCTAATCATGACAGCAAATTGAAAGTGTGTTGCTTGATTTGCTCGCCATGATATTGGCCGTTTTTTCAAACATGCAGATTAGAGTGGGTGTGTAGGTGTAAATTCAAGCAGCCACAAACAGAGTGTGTGTTCAGGTGAAAGGGTGTGACGCGAGGCTCCGCCCATGGCTCACCTGTTTCAGGTTGTACAGTCCGTATCTGTCACAGTTTGGAAACTTGAGCCCGTACAGGTTCTCCAGCGGGCCTCTGTTATCCTGAGAGGTCATTCTGGAGATCTCCTCTAAGACCTTGTCCAGCTCCTGCTGACAGGCGCTCTGAAAGGACGAGCGGGGAGAAAATTATTAAAATTAAATTTAACACTGATAGCAATAATGACAATAACTATTCAGCACAGAGCAGATGTACAAATATGTTACAGAGAAACTTCAAGTCAATTCGATAAAACGACCAGAAGACACGGAATAGAATAAGGATAAGTTTGACTTCAGTTTGTGGCCAAGAAACGGATTCTGTCCAAGAAAAAGAATGGAGAAATAAAATACTTCTGTGTGTCTTGTAAAAATGTCACAAATATACACATTTATAGCTAACAATTTTATGGGGTGTAGTTAGGCAAGCAGAAAGTTCAGCCAATATTATTGATGTGCGTCTGGTGGAGTGGAACACGAGTGGCTAGACTGCTTTACACAGCAGGTGGCCATGGCCACACACACACACACACACACACACGCGTGCAAACCTGTGCAGACACATATTCATACACCTATATAAATACTGCGCACACTATGGAGGGATGTGCAGACACACACTTACCATATATCCACGTGTACATGCACACACACACTTTATTGTAATGCACATGCACACACACACACATGCACAGTGAGTGTATCAGGCTGCCGGTGGGATCAAAGGGGTCCGGTCTTATGATTAGTTGGCCGAGGATGAGAGAGAAGGGCAGGAGGAGGCGCAGTCTGCCACAGACCTTATCAGACATCTGAACATATGGATGAAAAGTTCTCTTTCTTCCTCTCTGGCTCGCTCTTTCACGATTGCTCTTACAGTCTTTGACTTCTTCTCTCCCACTCGCTCATAACGAAGACACACATGAACCCACACCTCGGTGCACGCACCCTCCGGTTCCACTGCTGCCGCCCGCTCACATGTATTGAAGGATATGCACATGTTTAGGCCATTTTATGTCATCCAATACTCGCATGCCATTTGTACGTTGCTGTAATTATTCCTTCTTTCCATACTGGCCTTCATTATGCGACTGAGCTGTGAGACACAGGGAACAAAACCCACGGTCCTTCCAAACGAAAAGCTTCGTGCTAATCTGAGGCGTCAGCAGTCTGAATTAGCCAAATCAAGTGGGAGTCTTTTGAAGTTGCGGTCCGATTTGTGTTTCCAGACGCAGCGTTTCCTTGGTGAGCGGTAGTCGAATCTAAGTATGTAGATTTGCAGAGGCCTCATTTCAGTTGCACGTGGTGCTGACTGAATTTCTAATGTTGCGGTCAGATCAGGTGTCTCTCCCCATTTATTTCTAAGAAAAACTGGATGAGGCATGTTTGCTTCTGGTGCCAAATTGAGCAAGCCTCTCTCAGCTCAATCTGAATGAACTTTGTCACACAAAGTCGTGAGCCTCTCCGGGGAACAGCGGCAGTTTGAGATTGACCTCTCATTCAGGGGAATACTGTTTGCTTGTTTTATGAGTGCATGGTGAAATAATGCAAGCAGCAGAGATGGCTGCAGCAGAGATTAACAGACTGCTGCTTTTAGCCCACTAACCCTGACAGCTCCCACAGTTTATGTCTAAACGCATGTGTTGTGCTGCGCGTTGAGTACATTTTGTCTGGTGAAATCCGGTCCGACTGCACCTTCGGTGTGTAGTCGTGCTTTTGTCATGCTGTGGCAAAACACAGGTGGGACAAGAAGTAGCAGTGAGCTGTGAGAATAAACTGCAGGAGCTAGCATGGAGGGCTAACAACACCGTTCAACCAGCTACCTAACAGGCTTTGGTGTGTAAAATCAGTTCCTCATAAGGTTTTCTGCTTCAGTGACAATGACGATGGACAAATTTGAAAATAAAAAGTCTTGGTTTAGCTTGATTACCATGCATCTTTAAATTTATCAAGTGGGATATCAAAAATTGAAGGAGGCCAAAAGTTAAGATGAAAACGGAATTACTGCCTGTGAAATCAATAATATGAACATGATCAGTTATCTAAAACAGATATATCTATATGTTGAAAGCAAAGAGGTACCAAATTGACACGACCCCAGCTCTGACAGCGAAACATGCGTTTTGTGTACAGTACTTGACCTCACATGACCACCCACAACGTCGTGCATCCATGCTTGACACCAGCTGTCTGAAGTTCCTCCCCCTGCCCAGCTGCACGACTCCTTCTTCTGCATTCCCTGCTTTGTTCCTTCTAATGATCTCGACAATTGTTTCGTACCTCCCGCTTGTGATTTTTTTGTTTTATTTTGTTTTGTTTTGCTGCAAGCGAGTGAGTTAAGTGAGGGAGAAAATGAGCAAAATGCGTATAATTGTTTGCCATGTTGAGACGTATGCAGGCCTCCACATGCTTAGCCCCCGGGGCAAGCTCATTTGCATGAAGCAGAAACAATATATCTGTTTGTACGCCACCCCATTAAGGATTTTCCAGGAACTGTTTTTATTGCATTGCCATTGCTTTTGAGACTGTGAAATGTAGAGTGAGTGTTAAAGAATGGGGGTGGGCGTGGGTGGGGGATGGTGGGGGGGGGGGGTAGTAATGTATAGACTGCATTAAAGTGCCAACATGCATCCCACTGTGGAGAGTAAAACAACATCGCTTTTCAACATGAAGATGCCTGTTATGAGCAATTACTGAAGCTCAGACAGCTGTCTTAATGAAGCCCACGTTGCTTCGCATGATTCAAAACATATCAATTAATCCAGAGGTAGTGCAAAACTCTAAAAGTTGAAAGACTTCGCCGTATTAGTCCAAAGTCAGTCTAAAATCAAGGGTTTCAAACACGAGTCCTGCATTTGTTGAGGAAGAGTTACTGTACTGTGTACAACATTTTCCAGCCGACTTCATTATCAACACATTATCTCACATCAGCTTTGTTGCATATTGACGGAAATATTCGCACATTCTCGCAGTTGAAGGTAGCAACAAATTTCTTTTCACATAACAGTTCAATTGAAGAGACAAAAAGCTCACATTGTAAGGACTCAGCTCCTGCAGTATGTGGACGCAAACGCCTGGTCCACGCCAGGAAAGCCCTCAAAGTTTAGGGTTGAAACTTTGGTTTTTTGGTTGAAATGAGGTTTAGTGGAGGTTAGAGTTGAGGTTAGGCACGTGGCTGTGATTAAAACCTCAAGGCATGAATGTTAGCGATACAAAGTGTGCATCTGTGTGTCTGTGCACGTGCCCAGAGGAGGGCACTACTGTACCACAGCACACAGCAGCTTGTTCACCTTTTGTCACTGCTCGCTTTTGATGGGCAGACATTTCCCTGCACTCTGCCGCACACAACAACTGCAAGACTGCACACAAAATCTGAGCTGGGATACTGCAGCGAGGAAAAATAAACATCTTTAGGGAGCAAATAAGGTCCTACGGTCATGCAGAATTATGCTGCACTAAGATTTTGCTTTGTTGGATTTCAATAGTTTTCTACTATTCTGCTTGTAAAACAAGCATATAAGGGCGAGTCAGCTGCCTCAAACTTTCAGCTCATCAGTGTCACTTATGGGTCATTACAAGCAAACCCTTAAAATCCTGTAAATATATTTATTTTTAGGCGTTCTTCATATCAATTCACTGGCTTCCACCTCTGCTTTTGCATGCATTTTACAGAGTTCTAGAAAGAAGGTTTAGTTCTGACCAGAGTCACTTTTTGGATTCGGAGCTCCTCCGGTTGATCCGCCTTCATCTTGGATTTGAGGTCATTCAGGTGTTGTTTCATGGCGGACTCCTGCCAGTACCAAGTATCAATGGCAGGTCTTTTGGTGAGTGGATTCTCAGTCCCGTGAACCTCTACAAACAAACAAAAACATAAACCTTCTTAGAAATACAGTTAATCTGCAGCATCTGCACATAAAATCTGTCTTGGCCTTTTTGAAAACAGATTTTATTCATCTCAAGCCATTCAAAGCTAATTCACCCCTTTTCTGGTTTTAATCCTAGTTTAACTTTCATTACTTTAAAGGATGTCTGGAACGCGTCTACTGATCTGTGTCTCTTAGGTACGTACTGTAGTTAATAGACAGATGTTACACACACCTTTGGGGACATTATATAGACTTACACTCATCTCTTTCAGACTTTAACCTAAACCTAACCTTATCCTAACCCAAGTCTTCACCCTAAAACTTGATGATTTATGTTATGGGGACTTTTGGTTTTGTGCATTTGTCCCAGTAAGGAAGGCGAGTCCCCACAATGTTGCTGTGTAAAGTGTAAACAGATTTATGTCCCGTAAGTGATTTGAGTTACTCTCACACACACACACACCTAACTTCTATTTTTGTGAGGACCATGACATCACAACTACATGTCAAGCCCTAACCTTGTTCTAACCCTTTGAAGCCCTTTGAACTTGTGAAAAAAATGCTCTCATTTTCCAAAAACGTCCTCACTCTGTTGGTTAAAAACTTGCACCACAATATAGCAAGTACAAGTACGAAGACACACACACACACACACACACACACACATAAACCTCACCTCACCCTAACCTGAACCCAAGTCTTCACCCTAAAATGTAATGATTTACATAAGGGGGACTTGTGTTTTGTCCCCATAAGAGAGGCGAGTCCCCTCACTGTCACTGTGTAAACACATTTATGTCCCCACAGCATGAGTAACACACAAAACTGCCTCACCACCTCTGCTGCTCACAAAAATACTCACACACATTCATCCACATTTATCTTTTCTTTAATCACAAACTGCTTTCAAATAAACTTTTTTCTAATAACAGGCCCTTTTACAAGTCATCGTGAGCCTGGAATTAGAAGACAGAGTCATTCTGTGTCCTCCAGGCATCCTGTGTCCCTCATACCTCATGTTACTGAGGCATTAATTGCTATGGTGACAGTGTGAACAGACCCGTTAAGCTGTGGAATAGCAGAGTGCTACATTCAGCCCTCTAAGGTTTATAATTCTGGGCTTGTGACGCAGTTTGCACGGGTCTCCTTTGAGCGGGGGGGGGGGGGGGGGGGGGGGGGGGGTCACTCTGAGTGTGTTTCCTGCTGCTCGTTAGGCCAAAGCATGTTCAGTATTTGTTGGAGGCAGGAGAGACAAAACACAAACAACAAGCTAGCAAGTTAATTCAGAACAGACAGACAAAGTATGACGGCGAATTAATACGGAGCGTCAGTCCCAAACACGAGACCTCTTCTGTGGCGCTAACGAGTGTGACTGTCGAACACGAATCCTTGGAGGGGTTACCACCGTGTAGTCATTCGTCAGCATAGTCATCGCAGACATAATGATCCGAGATCGTCTGACACATTTCAACAGGAAAACTGAGACTGAAGTGACTGAATTAAAGAGCTGAGCTCGACTGCTAGTCACTGGTGGTGAGTCCAGACTCGTGAGGAAGCACCTCTGATGAAGGCTTTTCACGCTGAGTAAGGATTTTTTTTTTTTGGGTACCTAACCTACCTGCCAGAGGCTGTGTGTGTTTATGTGTGTGTGTGTGTGTGTGTGTGTGTGTGTGTGTCTGTAATTAGCGCTGTAAAAACAGAAGTAGGTTGTAAATCACTCCTGAGAGGGAAAGCCCCCCCCCCCAGTGAATCCTCAAGAGCTCCTAACACATGCTAACACATGCTGTTTCTGTGCGTGTTCATGTGCGTGTGTGTGCACATGACTTCAGGTGCACAATCTGAAAAGTGTGAAACCGACCATGTAACAGACATTTGTCTCACGAGTCACATTCAGCTGTGAACGTTTGTTTTTTATTCATTTTTTGCCCAATTTGATCTGTTCTAAAAGCAGGAAGTTTGGCCACAAACGCTTCAGCAGTGGTACGTCTGTGGAAATGACTCGACCTGGATTTGTGTTACTTCTCCACACATCATGTGCCAAATGATAATGTCATTGTTATTTCTATAATAAAGTTTTTTTCTTTCCACATGTTTCGTGTAGAGTTGAAAAAGCAGCACAAACGTTTGCTGGCCCATATCGCAGCAGACACATCTGTTCACTTGCATATGTGAAATTCTTAAAATATGCTTTTAGCTCTCAGTGATAAAGATCAAAGACTATCATGGTTTAGCATGTTAGCATGCTAGCATTTGTCAATTAGCACAAAACATGAAGTGCAGCTGGTGCTGCTGGGAACCTCATCAGTTTTGTGTATTATTGTATTGTGCTGCTGTATATTGTGTATTGGACGAATGGAAATTTTAACCCGATGACGCTGCCAGATAAAAGGTCAGCGAATCACCAAAGCGATTGCAAAACATTTGTAGCAAATTTCATGATGATGACCATTAAAAAGTTTAATTCTGAATTAAAAACATCAGCCTGCTGGTTGAATGAGATCTAAAGTCAGGGAATCACCAGAGTTATAGGACATTTTGTGTATATCTATGCAGCAGTTGTGTTATATCACCAGATAAATGGAAACTTTGACCTGCTGGTGGCGCCACATTCATCCTCTGGAGCTTTGTGTATTTTTATCTGACTCTTGCCACACAAGGAAATCTCTCCGATCTGATAAACCAGTAAGAAAAGCAAGACAAACACTTCAAACTTTGTGGCCACGAACGGTCTAATTAAATTCACTACAGGTTTAAATTCCAACCTCCAGCTGAGCTCACAAGCTTGGAATCTTGGTCCAAGTTGTGTTGAGATATTCACCAACAGTTGAAGGATATCACGTGAAACATGCCCAAAAGACTTTTAAATTAAGCGATTTAAGTCTGTTGCTTGACACAAGGTGATATAAGCAGGTAAAGGTGTGAAAACCCCAGTTTATTTCTGACCTTGTTTTCTATCGACACTTACTGTATAGGAATTCATGACAGCATGCTCCAGGGAGAAAAAGAAAACAGCACGTCTTTAGCCAGCAGCTGTCATCTAAACACTGTGTTGTTGATTCTGTGTTCAGTGCCATAGAAACTACCTGTCTCGAGCTGTTCGCTGTGTTGGCTTTAGGAATTGCCTTTGAGCAATGCTTTCACAGTTCTCTCACAGAACAGAATGAGTAATGTCTTTCCAGAGTTGCTTAGCATTAATGTATTTGCCCTGTTATCGTATACACAGCGAAGCCGCGTCTCAAAAGCTTCGCTGTGCTTCCGCTGCCAAGAAAGTGGCCTTACAGTACTTCAAACCATTGTCAGCGTAAATGGTTCCTCTCAAGGCTCGGCCACTTCAAACACTTTGCAGCTGGAAAACAGACAAAAAGAAACTGAATAATGAAGAGGGCTTTGCTTAGCCAGAGGTCCCCTTCGAACCTTTTACGGTTACTTAGTTCTTTCAGCTCTTGATGTTGCTGTGCTTCCATGTGGCCATGTGTGTCATCCTAACCAAAAGACGATGCCTTTGTAGTTTAAAGGGACAACTGTGGCCAATTGCAGCTCCGACAGACTTCGTTAGACTTAAAAGACAGTAAGTGCAGGCTAAGGTCAAGGTGATTTTGTTTCACAAAAAGTTGGGGTTTTTTTTAACAAAACAAGTGATCATGGTTTCCCAGTGCTGTAGTGCAGAAAACCAATGTCCATATATGTTTATATGCCACAGCAGTTTCTTCTCTTTCACTTTAGATAGCATAGCATAGAATTTGCCCCTGACTCTGCAGTTTTTCCTCAGCTCTACAGAAGGTTTTAGTGTCTTTCAGCCCTTTGTTTTGGGCTCCCGGACGCAATTCTACTGTTTTGGTTCACTGTCACTGTTCTCATCGACCCTGTTTCCAGCCAGCTGTTTTCTTTCAAACTCTGATAAGCCCACGTTACACCACCTGCACCAAACAGCAGAGAGACTATTTTAACTGGTGAACATAATTGAGTATTTAGCAGATGAAGAGACAGATATATTTTGTAAAGGTAGGTGGAGACCAAGACTAAAGCTAAAAGGAGAGATACTGGACTTAGATTTGCCAGGTTGCCAAAAATACAACTCCAAACAAATGCCCACAAGTCAAGTTTAAGTAATAGCCAAAAAAAACAGCATGTCACACTTCAGTAGGCCACAGTTACAGGCTTTTATATTGAATTCAAAGTACAGAGATGGATGCAGATTTTTAATGTCGTAGTCACGTTGGTCAGGATGGAGGTAATTTAATTTAAAATGACATTTTTAACTATTAATTAAAGTGCAAGTGCCACACAACTGTACTTAAGTAGAGCACTTGAGTGAATGTGCTAGGTTGGCTGCGATAGTAAATTCTTTTATATTATGCAACAGGTAACTTTTAAACTTTTTTTAGATTGGCGCGAAGGAGGTAGGGCTTCCCATTTACACCTCAGGGTGAGTTTTCTCAGAATTGCAGGCACAAGCATGCGGCTCCCACCCAAAGTGATCTTCGCCTTTTCCTGTGGATGTGTGCTGCTCACACACACACACACACACACACAGTGTGCCCACACATCTACATAGAGTAATTAAAGACCTGAGAGAGCGAGTGAAGGAGAAGGAGCATGTCTCAACAGAGGATCACCTTCAGGGCAACAAGGGCAGTCGTAGACCACCGACAGCAGAAGAGAAACAGACAGAGAGACGCACAAGGAAAGTGCAAAGTACAGAGCAGGAGCTTCCCACTGGCTGCAGAAGTGGCTTATAGTGGCTGCGTAGTTTAATGGGTCTGTACATGGTGGTTAAATTACTCTACTGAATATAGGCATTGGTTTTGAATCGTGAAGTTCGGATTAGTTCAATATGTTTGTAATTCCGACTTGTACTGAGATGAATTGCAGATAAGATAGAAAGCAAAGAAAGCGACGTGTTTGGGTAAAGTGCAACGGTGACTGTGCACTTTCTACATCTGAACTTGTCAAAGTTGCTAAAAAACAGCTCTTCCTTGATTCCCAGCCTGGTCTCGCGTAATGGTGTACGAACAACACGCCAACATCTTCAGTCATTTGGTGCGTTTTCACAAAGTATTTTCTCCTTTTCACGTGACATTAAACGCCTTTCGCATGTCATTTAGGTGAGAATGTCGTAAGGGAAAAGATGTCTGGTGACGTTGCATAAAGAGCGAAAAAATCTGCATGTGGATGAGGCTGGGGTGGATGGATGGTTCAACACAGGACTTCCATCCAGTCAAACTAAAAGTTAACATATTTGATTTGTTCTGGCCCTAAGTTAACTTATGCAACATATTAAAGTTAAGTTACGTACAGAATGTACGTTAACTTTTTTAACCTTTTTCTAAACCCAACCAAGTAGCTTTGAGCGCCCTAAACCTAATCAAACAGCGACCGTTTCACAGCGTTAACCACATGTTTATTATTGTTACCATGACGACAAAGTTCACCTGACTTTGTCTTTCCTGCACAGCCAAAATTCAGAAAATGTGAACTCACTAAATGAAACAAAAAGCTCAAAATGCACGAGCAATTCCACGCCCTCACATTGTGATTCCATGGTAACAGAACATGATCAGCATCATGAGAAATCAAAGCTCCAGACTTACCGAGCTTGTTAGAAAGGGATTTTCAACATAACAAACATACTAAAACGAACGATGGCTGAATTCCATTTCGCTGCTTCACCTTCAGGGTCCTGGTAACGTGCACATGCATCTGTCACACTGTCATGACTTACTGCGACACTTGACCACAATGAAGTAATCAATAATGTTATCAAAGTGCTCTTTCTGTTTTGTTACAGGACATGACGGACGTCGTGCTGGACGAAGAGTACGCATTGCTCAACAGACCTTCCCAGCACAGATACAATCCATGTTGAAATGATAATGACCAATACACACATTGTTGTTTGGTTCATTTGGAGACTGAAGCTCAAACACACACTCATCACCAGACTGTGGACGATGCCTGAGAAAACATTTCCAAGTCGACACCCACTGCAAAAATATCTGAAGTGGAAACAGTGAAGATGATGTGCCGCTTCTTATATTACGACCTTTTCGGACTGGAAGGAGTCAAGCCGTGGATTTTAAACATCAGTCTTGCTGTGTTCTGTCACCTTTGCAATGTGGAAATTTGCACAAGTGTGGGAGAGTAGGAGGAGCCGAGACATGCCATAATAATGACATCAGCTGGGTAGAAGAGCAAAATGATGTCAAAACCGTGAGACGATATGAGGTGTGCTCATGTCACACAAAGCTGATGCGGGGTATTTAAACTCAGGCCACCATGTTGTTTATTTCAGGTTAATTCAGGTGACCTCCGGTGAGAATTAGAACTCAGGATCACATTAAATAACCATAAGGAAATGCTCTGTTGTGCAGTTATTGAGGGGTGAGAGCGTCATGTCAACCGCTTACAGGAAACGACCCCAAAATGTGCATTTTAATGTGTGCAAAGGAAACAGATGCTGACATGTGATAGCCAGCAATGCTCACGTTTGAACAGCCAAGCATAACACAGTGAACTGAGGGCAAACCGCAGTCTGATCTGATGCTCATTTTGAGCTTTTCCTTCATGTGTTCGAACTGGTTTTAGCACCAAAGGCGGTAAATCACAGCAGAGAGCGCAGACAAGTCCATCGCGCTTAGCTAAAGTTACAGGGTCTGGAATTGGTTTTGTTTTTACTACCCGTTCCCAACCAAGCTTCCAAGAGTCCTGAAGAATCCTGAAAAAAAAATCACCTCTTTTGAGTCTTTTGATTTGTCAGAGTTCACCCAAGATACATGATCACATACAGAAAGAGACTGATTGAGAAATTGGGTTACACCTGTTACAACGGAGTCTGCACGTTTCCCAGCATCTGTGCTGCTTCTTCCATATTCACAGCAGGCCCTAAGTTCAATCTGCTTGTCAGTTTTTAATTTTTAAACTCGTATTAAATTGCTGTCACATACCATAAACCGCAGCCTGCATCAAACTAAGACACTCTCAATAGGAGAGCTTTGAGGATATGCGGGTTACTGACGAGCTACGGGTTCACTGGAGGGATGCTGCTTGTTTCCTCTCGCAGATGTTGGCCTGCCGCTGCCCGCCAAACACGATGCATATGTCAAACTTCATTTTCAGGAATCAGTAGTGACCCTTTGTCCCTAATAACTGTAATATGGGAAGAAAAAGCCTGACAATTCTTTGTCCCCGCAAGATTTCGGGGTTGTTTATTTTGGGTGCTCATTGCGACCAAATGCGTTTGATGTCGATGTGGTTTTTCTGACGTTAAAGAGTCCTGCAGTGAAAATAATGCTTTGACTCAGCTTCTCCGTGAAGCTTCTTTAAGCGAGTTGTTTTAATATCATCTCCAGGTATGGTGACAGGTCAAAACTAGCTTGCTGGGTGATGTTGGCACACTTGCAGAATATTAATGAATATGTTACACCCCCTGATGAAGATTGGATGGGTTTGCATTGGATTACAGTATGCAGGTAGTCGGCACAGGGCCAGTATTATCAGCAAAAAAAAGTTTATACAGATCCCACGCATATGCAGTAATCCTGTATCACTTTAAAACGTGGCTGCACATGTGGTCCAGTTAGTCCTGGATTGTCCTGTTTTCAAGCTGGCTTTCCTCAGTCCTGACAAATTCATGTAAAACACTAAAAGGCCCCAATTTCCACCACAATTTAAATAATAGTTCTAATATTATACTTGTTTTCAGCGCTTACATAGATGTTTTGTCCCTCTTATTATTAGCTCACCCAATATAAAAAATAAATTCTTTCTAATGTCTCAAACAACTCTGATTTATCAGTCCATCCACTTTTTTGTTGAGGCTGTTGGTGATCACTGGAGTCACAGGCAGTGATGCTGGCGGCGCTAAGTGACAGTATGCTAACAGTCAGCTCCAGGGAACCATATGAGTAGATATCTGGGAGGAAAACGAACCATTTACAGTCACTGTTAGTCAAATAATTCTGGAAAGAGTGAAAGCAATAGTTAAAGTACCGCATCCCAGCGCCGTAAAGCAAACTGTAATCGGAAAATTAAAAGTTTACTGTAGCAGACATCCCTCAGAGGTCACTCTGAAGGGATGTCTGCTACAGAGTGACCTTTGGTTTGCCTGCTTTTGATATGCATTACATGCATTCATTTGAGGTCATGTTGTTGGCCTCCTGATGAATGCAAGATTACTGTAAGACCAGCAAACAGATCCTTTTAGATCTGTTCTGGTCTCCAGCAATTCCTACGGTGCGGTAGAGATTTATGATTCATGAAGGCACGTTTGAGTTGGTGTCTTATAAGAATGCTTGAATTTATACATTGACATGTAGTTGACCTGAGAGGCCTCATACCTTCACTTGCCATGATTTATGTTGAGCGGCTCCTGTCTGTCTGAGCAACACACACACACACACACACACACACACACACACACACACACACACACACACACATTGACAGCCTCCTCCTTGGAGTCGTGATGATAATGTAGGATACACACATGGGAAATATCTGGCTCTTTGGAACTGCTAAACATGACTATGATAACCAGCCACTTTCAGCAGCTGTAAAACCAAAACAATGAGCTGAAAGAGGATAAAAAGTCACTATCACACACGGTCATTTCATTGATTGTTAACATAGAATCACTGCAATATTAACTCACCATTTGTAGCCTGGTGATCCAGACTTGTCGCGACATCCACTTCCACTTTTTGCCCGCATCGTCCTAAACCCTGGATGAGCTGTTGCAAAGGAAAGTCGGCCTCCGTGCTGGGGTAGCACCTCAGGCCTCGGGAGCACCTCGGCGTGTAGACCCCGCAAAGCTCCCCCTCCTGCCTGGCGCACACGGGACAGCAGCCGCAGCCCAGCTCCCTCACTATTTCTGGACATAACGGTGTGACTTTGGGACACGCAGCGAGACGCTCCGCGGTACAACTTGGGCATCGGAAAGCCAAATCCCCGAGCAAGATTCCAGGCAAAGCGAAGTATGCAAACAGCAGCCCATAAGTAAAATATATGACCATTCTTAGGCTTTCTAGGTTTATTAGTGACTACTGAAAGCTAGAACGACCCTTGGACGGTAACAGTGTGAACCTCATGATCCTGAAAGTCAGCTGTGTGTGGGTAAACATCATGATGCCACTGACAGGGTCCTATCTGCTCTCATATTACCGTCTGACTGTATGTCAGAAACAAGAGAGTCCATGACTCGCACCATCAAAGTGCACATGATTGATTTTGGTTTGTCTTGTTTGTGCAGATGCAAATGCGAGCAGGCAAGTTTAAGCAGTGTGTTGGAAGACGTGTAGCGGAATCCCGAAAACCCCAAAAAGGGTTCATTACACCCACATACGTATGCTTCCAATTCCTATATTCTAATTCAATATAAAATTAATAGAGCAAGAGAGGACTTTTTTTCCCCTGTAAGATCAGATGACAAACACAAATACGACCGACTCAGCACCCTGCAAACTCAAAGCAAACCATAGAAAACCAGAGCTTTCCTGGGGATATTAAAGCTGGTGCAGAGTGTCTGTGATGTGGCCCCTTCATTTGTTCCATGTCAGCTGGCACTCAGTTAAAGGTGAGGCCAGGGGGCCAAAATTACTCTGCATTTCAATGTACCCCAATTATTTTGCCTAGTGGCGGTAGTCAATATAATGTGTTACCAAATGCATCTGGAAAAACCAAGTGATTATAGGCCGGCTGTCCCTCGGCATCAAGTGACTGCTGACTTGTAGCCTGTGGAGATGGGACAGTTGTGACTTTGTGTTGACCTCAGTGTGGTGTTTCTCTCCTCGACATTATTTTTTCTGTTCACCTCGGTGTTCTTTGACTTCGTCAGTCCTTACACAAGAGGATCAAAAATGAATCCCTATATAGCTTGATAGCTAGCTGGCTGCAGTCAGATACGACAACCTGTGCAACCTTAAATATTCTGACAATAATATCAGTAAATAGCAGCTTTATAACTCAACAAAGCCATAAGCCATACGTTTGTAAGTGTTTCTCAACTCAGATCTTACTAACATTGCTTGTATTTATAGTGCTGTGCAGGACATAACTGCTCTATGTGAGCTCAGGAGTGACTTTCTCATCTATACGCGTGCCAATAAAGTCAAAACAATATGATCTGAGTCTCTTTTTTGTCCAAATCTAGGCTTCTGGAAAGATGATAACACTGTTTGTATATAAAGACACATACCAGTGTATCCAGGCAACAGCTAAAGTGACTTTTAGTACAGTTAAATGTGCCTCCATTATTACTGTGACTTGCATCGATTATTTAGCATTGTCATATTTGGGTACACTTGCATGTGCATGATAATGCCACTACACTGTGACCATGACTGCACGTAAGCTGCAAAACTGAGAGCTCTCATGAATAATCCTCCTGATATGACCAAAGGAAACTGTGTTGAGCATTTTCCTGGAGTTAAAAATGTGGCCCTTAGCTCTCATGGATCATGGATTTCTGAGGCCACTGCATAGCAATTGATTTAAGTGTAGCTATAAATGTGCATGTAATATCTTTCCAGCCTGACAGGTAAAAAAGCACCAAAGGTAAATGACCATTAGATCATAACTACCGATGCTGTGTGGTCCGTGCGTAAATGTGCACCGCACCGCTCAGCTGGAGACTGCAGATGAGGTGCATCAATCATCCACCCCCCATTAATCATCGACTGCTTTAACCACATTAAATGCTGTATTTTGATGGACATTACAATCTATACTACATAAGTAAAGTTTATGGCAAAGTGAAAGCAGTTTGCTGGCGGTGACTTACTTGGTCTTTAACTCCTAATGGAACCATGAAAGATGTAAAGCAGGTCAGGTGAAGTACAAGTCTCCACCCTGTGAGAAAGAAGAGATCAAAAAAGAGATGGTCTACGTGGTCCAGATGGTCTTGGCCTTCACATCTGTCTGATCTCATTGTACCTTAAATCCCGTCCTGTGCTCTCCACTCTCAGACTACTCGACTGCTGTCTGTCTCCGTGACTTAAGTTTTCTCCCATCACGTCCTTTTTCTCTGAAAGAAGCTCCCTGTTGACATCAGACAATCTGACTGTGTTGAAGCCTTTTGATCTAAGCTAAAACACATCTTTTCGCCCTCAACTTCAACAGTTTAATTAAAGTGCGCCTCACCCAGAGAGGAACCAACCTGCAGCGGTGGATTATTCCAGAGAAGTGGAGCTCAGTGGGCAAAGGTTTGACACCAAAAAGGTTTGATTAGATAGAGGAATAGGAACCAGAACTAAGGGAACGGAAAGGAAAAATAAGGCTGGAGATATATGAGGGAGCCAGACCGTTGAAAGCCTTATAGGTAGGAGGGAGGATTTTGAAATCAGCTGAGGCATCAGCACCGGTTTTATGTTATCCAGCCTCTTAGATCTTGTGAGGACTCTGGGAGCTGCGTTCTGGACCAGTTGGAGACCTTTTGCTGCTGTCATAGGTAGGCCAGAGAAATTACAGTAGTCTATTCAAGATGTTATGACGGCATGTGCATTTCAGCCTCTGATTGTGATAAAATGGGGCGTATTTGGGCTGTTTTACAAAGGTGGAAGAAGGCTGTTTGTGTCATTGAAGTGTGGCTCAAATGTAAGCGAGGGAAAGATTTCTCTCACTCTTCTCCCTCGCTTTAGTTCTTCATTCTTTCCACTAAGGCTTCTCTGTGTCAATTATGTGCCCTCAGAAAATTAACAGCCATTTAATTTCCATAAATCCTTCACAATAAAGGTCGCCCATTGTTCACCCTCACACAGCACGGCAGGTAAAAGAAGTTGTTTATCTGCTGGAGGGGAGCTGATTCTCAATGTGGCTGCACATTTCAACTATAGATTCCTCACAATAAAAGTCCTCCTTGATCTTGTGATTTAAAAGCTTTTATCATGAAGCAGCAAAATTAAGAAGGTGTTTGGTTTTCATTAGCAGTAACTTAGCACAACTCTTTTCACAGCTGAAAGTGAAGTATAAATAAAGCAGATGAAAGTACAGACAGGGACACAGGAGAGAAACTAAACTTCAAACCACAGAGATTCAGTTAGAAGCTACAAAAGTGCTGACAGCTGAACACACAAGCGTTCAAGAACATATTTGTCTGTGGTCTCCTGCTCAGACATGAGCTGAGTCTCGCAACACGCTTGTTTGAGGTAGAAATGGGAAGTCATGAAGGGTTGGCCGTGGTTGGCGAGATGTCACTGCTGCCTGCTTGTAGGCAGGTAGGGCGAGCTTTGGACCAACTCTGGAGATGGTCCATGGACTCAGAGGCCCTCTATCAAACGATGGTGCAGCAGCTGGAGGACCTGAAAATATAGTTCAGTTAGTGGAGTAAGACATAAGTCAGGCCCTCCAGGCTGGAGCTGCACAGCTTGAAGAACAGCTAGAAGGACAGAAGGGAGTCCCTCACTGTCTCACAGGCCCCCGAAATCCTCCCAGAGGCTGAAGTCTCTGCGGAGGAGACCCTGTTGATTTTGCTGGAAATATCCTGGCTCCAAACAAACGAGCCTGCGCTGACATGGGAGGAGAGGCACAGCTGAGGCTGCATTTATGCTGATTAAGCGGCACAGTGCAATTCTGGAGCTCATTTTGGCACAAAATTGCATTTGTGTTAAAACTTGCTCAGACCATCTCTTATCACAAATGCAGATGCAGGGAAATTTTGGTGGCTTTCGTTGGCAGACGCACACGCACACAGAACTGTCAATAATCATAAATCACCTTTAAATTATATTAACTTTCAGTTTGCTCCACGCTTGGTTATCTTCTGTAGATTAAATACAAATTTCACTGGAAGTGAGGAACTTGTAACATCATCCACAGTGTATTCTAACATCTAACAGCAGTTAGCATGTAGAGTGCAGCCACACACAGCCGCTAGCATGGCTGCAGATTCTTACTGTGTGTTTAGACAAAGAGTGAAGTGAAGTTTTGTCTGCCATTAATGCAGTCTGTGATTATTGGCCCTGAACAGCCAATGTACTGGCTGTGCAGACATTAGCGGTGAGCTAATCCTGTTGTTCCCTCATCTCTGTGCATTTAAGCTCCAGGATAAGTATGAATTTCTCACTCAAGTCGAAACATTCTCAACTTGCGTGGACATAGATTTCATCAGTTCATGCTGCTATGGATGAATTCATGTCAGTTAAAGCCCACAGTTGTGCAGATTGTGGTTCAAAGCTGACAACAGTCATTATCAGTTGGTGTAGAAGTGATGTCCTATTAAGTCATGAAGTGATGGGAAATAACAGAGCATGAAAGATAATCAATGCAGAAATACATGCATGGACTCTTGTTACCTGCATTTCCTGTTTTATTTTGTAGTAGCCTCCTTATGAATTTCTGTATTTTTACTTCCTGTCTTTGTTCGGTTTCCTGCCAGTTGTAAGTACCACCTGTTCTCAATCATCCAATCAGTTCCACAGTATTTATAGCCCCAGTGATCCACTACCTGTTTGCCAGCTTATCTTTGTCTTCCAGCAGACTACAGTGCCGGCCTGTGTCGTCCCTGTTGGCTCTTGTTAGTGTTTTTGCCTCTATCTCATGCGTTTGGGGTTTGTCTGCCTCATCCTTTTGTTCTGATTCTTGGAATTTTATGTGCTCATTGAGTCTCTTGACAGTTTGAGTCATTACACATAAAAGTAATTTAAGAGATACTTTTTTGTGTGCACAAATCACACCCTGCTGTAAGACGCATCATAGCTTGTACCATACCACCAATCTTTCCCCATCCGCTCCCAGCAGCCACTGCCACAGCTCCCACGCTGCGCTGAGAATGGCGTTGGCAGGACAGGTACAGAGCTCGCCACTGAGGGGTTACAAAAGGAAGGACAGTATAATAAGTGCTTTTAATATTTCATGTGTAACTTTGCTCCATTAATTGAAACAGAAAAGTTGGGATTATAGGATTTGACTGTCAGTACTAATGAGGACCATAAGGACATGAATGGTGATTACGTAGTCACAGATGATGTAATGATGGACTAACACACAGTCATATGATGAGGCGTGTGTTGCACCTCTTGGAGACCGTGCACTAACAGGAAGCTTCTCGCCCATTACACAAGGAAGACATTTCCTCGTCTTTGACTGACCCCAGGATGCACGCTGGGGTTTCCAGCCTTGTAGTGCAGCTCCAGTGTGATGTCAGTGTAGCGCGCTGCATAGCGCGCTTCAATTTAGCTGGTCTGGGCATGAAGTAATGTCTGCCAGGTCCATCTATCCTCACTTTGCCTTCTGCCACTTGCATAACATTTCTGGACTGGAAAAAACAGAAGCTTGCTAGAGGACCAGAAAGGCTCTGAATGTTAGGTTTCATATTTTTGTGGCGTAAATTACCTACAAACAAGACTAAATTCTAATATTCAGATTTATGTTGAGTTCCTGAAAAATGCAACTAACAGCTATGAATGCATTGCTTAGTTAGTTGCCACTTTTATAAAAGTAAATTATTGGGAGAGAACTTAAGATCTGTTATAATCTTGCTTTGCTTAAAACCACATATATGTATGTAGAATTTGAAGATTTCTCACTTTGGCGCCTCCCAGTGGTAGTGAAACAAATTAGTGGCACACACTTATGCATGACTTTCCATTGTGAAATTTGCGTCTTTGTGGCCCAAACCCCAATTTGGACAAAAATTCCAACCCACTGACATTTTAAAGCACTTACAGTTTCCTTCCCACCCACGTGCTGTATGCAGCTGCATGTCGATGGAAGACACTTGTTCCGCTGAACAACTGGCGTATCGCAGCACACTTCATTCTGTAGTCTCTAAATGCTCGTGAGGCATTCTGTTCATTAGATGCATTTATTGGATCACTGTTTAAATCAGCCAGTGTTACTTTACTGGATTATCCCAGCAAACCATACCTGCATGTGGTGAGATGCATATGAGAGGGTGACAACAGCCAGTCAGTATTGTTGCACACTCTCAATTGAAGTGTTTAATCAACACGCCACAGACTTGTTGAATGTGTACTGAATTAGTTATTGATCAGTTTGAGTTCTATTCATTTCTAATCCACCCTAACCTCTGATGGCAGACGTCCTCCTCTACAGTGTCTCTATTTATAGCTATAGTGCATCATCCAGACATACAACCAGGCAAGCTGTTAATTACACAACTACATACAGTGCAATGCTGGTGGGTTTGGGTGGAAAAAGAGACCAAAAGAAGGATTTAACTTGTACCTTCGAAGGCAAATATCAAATTCACACCACCTGGCCTGTTTGTTCTACCTTTGTTCCTACCTGGGAAAATACTTTCCATTACTTCAGATGAGAGACGCTGTCCAAACAGCATGTGCATGTACCAAACCATGTCTATCTGCTGTGTTCTCTGTTTGCTCTGTCACTTACACTGTTATGCCTTCAATTTAGGGAAGTGGAAATGTTTTCTTATGACCACTCCTCAGTATTTCTCCACTCACAAATGCATTAGGATTGTATTATGTGTACCCGTTGCCTAGCGACTCCAAATGAATGGGCAATAATGTAGGAACGTTTAATTTTACACTTACGCAGAACAACCTGATAGTGCAGTGCTGAGAGATATTTTAACTGGGCTCCTGAAAGATCCATCTTTCAAAGAGTCATTTAGTTGAGACAAATGGAATACCACAGAAAGGTGGTCACATTTTCCACACTCAGTCATTTTCCTCAGTCATGGGTGTAATTCAAAGGAGTGTGGTGAAAAGGAGGCCTGTGGTTGGGAGGATTCTGATATCCAGCACTAAAGAAGACACTGATGAGGTTGTAGGATTGAGAATAAAAAGGTCAGGGGAGGATTTTTAATAAAATAGCAGGATTAGTTTGAGAAATGTTTCCTCTTGCTAGTCTTTTTTTCACAAAAATGTACAATTTGACTTGAGGGTAAATAGTTTTCTGTGTGTGTCAAAGAAAGAATGCAAGAGAGTGACAGAACGCCGTGTTGAGGAAACAGAAGGTATGCTGAATCACAATTAAATACATTTTTTTCCAAGTGAAGGTCTCACTGATAGCAGATGTTTTTTTTTTTTTCATAAAAGAAAATCCTTCCAACTAACTCTTGTAACACAACGACAGCAGTATTTATTAATAGTTTCCCCACAAGGGAACATTTGTCCCTTCTAATATTTGATCACACAAATAGTTTATCCATGTGAGATGAAAACATATCTCCAGTGTTCTCTGGGTGCTCGGGGGATCAGGATCAGTAGCAGATCCGTGGAAGCAGATTATCGTGTAATTACTCCAGAGAACCAAGCAGCCTTGCAGTGAGAGCTGTGTCCAGCTTTGTTTTATCAAACGGTGGCTGTTCGCGCAGAGCTACGGCTGACCAGTGGTCAGTACGTGATAAGACGTTTCACACCACAGTCATGCCTGTGGGAGCCTGGCTCCCTTCCCTGTGGTGCTCCAGTTATGGTCCTACTTTTTACTGTTTTCTTCTGAATCCTCGACTGGAGTTGAAGTTAGAGTAAAAATCAGTTGTGTTGATCCAGTAAAGTGAGATTAAAATTTAGTTTTTTTATGTAAACAATGGATCCAGTGAGAAAACTGCCACCAACAACTAGCTAGTGTATGTAGCACATATTTCTCTCAGGAGGAGACCAAAAGCGAGCTAAGAGAAGATTATAAGGTGATAATATGTAAATGTTGTGTTTCAGCGTGTTCTGCTGCCCCCAAGTGGCCAATTTATAAATAAGTTAATAGTTATAATATATTTACACTTTTTTAAGTTGCGAGGATCTCACCGAGTCTACTGGTTCCAGTAACATCTAGGGCAGGAAAATGCTGTCTGCTGTTCTGACTGACAAAAGTCATGGAATCAAAGTGTTTGTGTTTCTGTGGGGGTGAGTTTCTGCACTCCAGTGGTCCACAGTCTGCCACATTTGGGGATAAATGTTCCCAGTTTGATTTCACTCCAGCTGCATTCAGCATGGTTCGGTGGTTTCTAACTTAATTAGGGTTCAGGATTAGTATCAGCCAATGTTAAGCCAAGCCTCCGGGAGCTAATGTAATGAAATTTAGTTTCCCAAAATGCAATAAAACGACGTTTGTGCGCATGTGTATATGTTCATATCTGCGTGCGTGCATCTCTAGCCAGCAGTGCAGATGGGAACATTGAGGTTTGTGCCCCCCCCCCCCCCCCCCCCGAGCATGAGGCTCAGGTGAACTGGAAATTACTTCTGGTTGTGAATGTTTGACTTTCTGTTTGTGTGTCTGCCAGCTCCACATGAACAACCCGTCTGAGGCATTTCTCCACCTTTGGCTCTGTGGGTTAGCAGAAAGTAGACCACCCCCTTATCGCTAACACCTGCCCCTCTGACCTTGAATTAAAATAAGAATTGCCACAAGACATGAACATTGACATCAAATGTATCTGTGACATACAACCACGCAGGCTCGCGGACATTGAGGCCTCTTAGTTCAGGCGTCTCTGGGGGGCTGTGTGTGGAAAAAGTCTTTGGGTAGCATGGGAACTGCCGGGATCAGTCTGGGAAAGGAAGCAGGCTGTCCATTGCTGTTGCGCAATCCAATTAGCTCTGAGTTGCCCCGATAAGAAACTGGACCAGATCACACAGAGGCTTTTTGTGACCAGTTGTGCATCTGCTGGTTGGCTGGTAAACGATTTGAAGCATCTTCAGCACAGGTTCTAATCGAGGCTTTTCTCCTGGGATCCACAAGGGGAAAGAAAACAAAGATAAAAAGCTGGGGTATGTGCTTATACAACGTTTTCCCTTTCTATTTTAAAGCTTTTTAAGATGGCATTCATTTTATCTATCAGTTAATGAGTATTTTTTTGTTTTATGAAGTAAATTAAAGAGATTAAAATCCATTTATTTTATGTAATATTATCAGTCTTTGATTTCCCTTAGCGACCTGTAACTACAGTAACTTGCCAGTTTGAGAGTTCACAGCATTTACAATATATTTTTTTAATGAAAATAGAGACATTAGAGACATTACATGTGTGCATGTTAAAAAAAAATAAAACCTTCCTCTCGCTGCATTCCCTGATAACATCTGTTTTCAGTGTCTGCCTCCCACGAGATAAATTCATTAATTTGTGGGAATGTCCAGGAAGCAGATGGTCATCACGTCTGCTCCGTGCAGATCTTAGTTTTTTCGGCTCAAAACGTGTAGCTGGATAAAATATGAGGCTAGATGTTAAATTGAAGCAGTAGCGGATCCACTACCACAGAGGAAGCGGTTTCTTCTTCTCTCGCTCTAAATATTTGTGAGATTTTGAATCACCTCTGTGGGAATAAAATGTTTGTACAGACGTCATGCACTGCCTTTTAGATCTGGTTATGCATTTAATCAAAGAACTTTCTTGCACATTATCTCTCAAGTGTGGGGAAGGAAATGCAGAAAATTCATTTTCCAGCTGGAGAAAATGTCCCTGTGCGCGTGGAATTGACAGATATCACAAACTGAGACATCAGACACAAACATTTTGAAAATTAAGCTGTTGTTCTTTGCACAGAAGTTCATTTATCACATCTTTTTTATGTATGGTTGCAAAAAAAATCGATCACTTACCGTGCAGAACACTGTCAGACATCCTGCGGCTTGATTACATCATTATGATAATTAATTCATTTGAATAACATGGTTGTTTTTTTCAAATAGATGGTGTTGAGTGCATACTTGCTGGTACTTACCTTCGTCTGGACAGGTGAGCCAGAATTTAAATATAACCAGGTTGCTACACTCCAAATAGACAGACGCTGCCCTTGGGTTTTAATGTGAAAACTGACAACAAAAGTATGCTTTTGGCAAACGACAGCAGGTGCAGACTCAGACGCGTGCTGACTTTGTCAGACAACTTCAGAGTCATGAGGTAACGATTTGATCAAATTGCTGTTTTATGTTCATTCAACAGCCTTAATGCAGGAATGGAAGAAATATAAACTGATAGTTAGGATGTATAAACACAGTGTAGGTGGTCACAGAGATTCTGTGATGCAGAGTGTTGTTGCTTACTGACTTTTTCCAGGTATTTTAGTTATTTTATTGTGGACAAGATCTCTACTAAAACATGCATGTTCAGTAAGGGTGAGTCCAAATGGGCTGTAGTGTGCAGCACATACCTATACGGTATGCAGTATGTATGTATGTGCTTTTCTATGGTGTTATTACCATAAAAGATGTTAGTAGTACTTGGTTTTTTTTTTAGGATTGATTTGTTTACTGTCCACATATCCAACAGAGATTAAGCTTCAATGTCTGCGTCTATGATGTTAGCTGGTTGGCTTGAGCTCTGTGGAGAGTCTGGTCTGCTGCTCTCTCTTATTTTAAGTGTCTGCTTTCTCCAGGACAGGCTGCAAAATTTGTTGTTCCACCATGTGACTGGCACATGTTCGAGAGCAACGTCGACAACTGCCTGTCGGACTTCAACAAGAGCTTGGAGGCAAGTGGCTATCAGGACGGGTGCCCGTGGCCGGCTGTGAAAGGGTAGAGTTTCTGTTTGTCATCATTTAGGAAATGTAGTGTTCTTTCCCCGAACGCTTCATATGAATAACCTTCTGATATTGTAGGAGAAGAAGGTGAAAAACAACACAGAATATAAGATGGAAACATCCATATCCAATCACACAGATCTGATGCTATTCTTCATCTCTTCAGGCCTCAGCGCATGTTTAAGTCACATGCTTCGTATGCGTCATTGTTTATGACACGCAGGTCTGTTTCCGTTGCACTTTGCTTTTATCGATAGACCAACTTTTCCACCTCAGCCAAGCGGAAAATGCACAAATTGAAAAAGGAGTGGATGGAAGCCCAACTACAGACACAAATCAATCGTATTAATCCACAATGCTTATTTTTATTGAACTTTGCTGCGTTGTGATGGAGGAGGCTGCGGTTGTTAGGTCAGTGTGTCTGATGCGTATTTGAACAACATTTAGGTGGATCAGACTCAGAATGGGAGATATCAAAGGAGTCCCTACTTAATTGATAACTTGTGTTGGATAGCAAATGTGTGCTATTACAAATGCAAACGCCCGCTGCCATCTATGAGTCTGTGTTAACGCTGTTGCTGTTTGAGCCCTGGCGTGCATGTGTTGCAGGGAGTCGTCCCTGAGCTCAACATTGCCGAGTCCAGAGAGTGAAAACACAGGACGGCTGTATAAAGTGGCACATTACGCACTTTTTTGCGGCCTTTTGAGTAAAGATATATGACCTTTAGTCATGGGAAAGTCGGATACTTTCCTGTTTCCTGACTGCATTTGGTGCCGGTCAAAGTTTCAGCTAATTATTCAACTGCTGATGAAAAAGTGCGAGACGTTTGCGCCTGGGCTCATATTTCCAGACGGCAGTTGTTTGTGGAGACTTTCACTCTTGCCATGCTACTTCAGTACACTTTAATTATGGCTGTAGTAATCCATATTTTACAGCTAACATGGTTTGGAGCTGAGGTTCCATAGTCTTCAGATGGTGTTAGGGTGGGGTGTCCATCATCACAAGGAGCCCAGTTTGGTCATCGAGCTTCCAGCCGTCAGTCTCGATTCGATGTCAGTGGATGTTTTCCACACTAAAGTCCTGCAGTGACAACTGTTGGCATGATTTACGCCGCCTATGTGAGGCTTTGGTCACTTCTCCACCCAGAGGACGTGTCATATCAAACTTAACAGTGAAACGTAAGCTGCCTCCTAAACATCAGTGGGTGATTTCTCCACTTATATAAAGCTTGGGGCTCGATGTTTTTGGCTCACTTTGCATTATCTCAAACTGCTGAGTTTACATATTAAAATTGCAGCTTTAAAGGACCATGCCAGCCTCTTTTTTTTTTTAGCCAGTTAACTTTAAATCATATTGGTACATTAGTCACCACTTTCCAAACCGTGCTTTATTTAACTCTGTGGTTCCCAAAGATGTTTTTTCCTAAATTCCATAATTTTTGCTTTGACAGATGCTTTTTAATGCTGCCAGGCAACTGAAAAACTCGTGCAGGAACACGTGTCGCGTTTCTGTGACATCTGTTGACCTTGACCTGTCATGTGACCCAGCTTAGCCGTGGTGTATTTAGCATGCCGATGTTGATGTGTGTTTTCACTTTGATGCTTCATGTTTGTTTTCATGTCACGATGTTGGGACCTCATCCTCAAAAAGAGGCCGACATGTCAAACTGAAAGCATGAACGATAACCAGGTCATATGACCTTGTCTGAGTATAAGATTCGGTTTGAATCCTGCTTTTCCATTGGACGAGACCCACAGGAACTCATGGGAGTTCCTGGGACACGCCCCACTCCACATTGCCTTTCCACTGCGACATCAAATTACTGCAGGAGGTGTCTCGTCCCTAATCAAATGTTTGGACTCACCTCCAGGAGGATAACTTCAACAGCCTGCCCTCTTTCAATATTGCCAAATTTCGCTGTCTCCTCTGCTGCCATGCGAGGACCAGCTGTTAGATTAGTTGTACAACCCAATGAACAAGATTTTCATTCCCACCAAAAAAAATGTACTGTCGCCTGGTAATGCTGTAGCTGTAAGTGCCTATTAATATGAACTGTTTGCATTGTTTCACCATGCAGCTGTTATGTAATAAGAGAAAATTACATGCACCAAAATACACTTTACACTTAACTAAATGTACTTTTTCCAACAAACTGTCTGTGAAGAATCATCCAGGTCATGGTTTTCCAAGGAGGACTGGATCTCGGGCAGCTGGTCTTTGTTGTACAAACTTGTTATCAAGGCCATTGATACCACTGGGGTCATTAGCGCTCGTGGCTGTGTAACAGCAGTCATCAGAGTGGTTGGAGAAAGGATGAAAGAACAGCATCCCTAGCGGGGGCTAAGTGTTGTCGTAGACCTCCCCCTTTGTTCAGGGGTGGAGACATCTGATCCTCAGCTTACAATTAATGTCAAATCTCAAACTTCACAGTGTTAGCGGTGCAGTCCTCAGGTCTTCTCCAACCATCTTCATCCACATTAACGTTGTTGCTTTCGCTCTCTTCTTCTGCAGCAACTACAACAAGCTGAAGCACTGTGTGGACGACTGGGCCAATGAGTCTTGGTGTCGGGGTCACAGATCTCTGGTAGACAAGGTCTTCATGGCGGTCCATGACACGCACTTCTCGGCCTGTGGGCAGGTCCAGGACCCCCCACTCACCACTCTCATTATGCTAATAGCACCTGTTATCATAACCACACTACTCCTGCCGCTTCTGTGTGCTAAACTCACCACCTACAACATAGAGATGCCCAGCTCTTTGGGGCTCTGATGAGCTGAACAATCTTCCTATCCTATCTATCCTATGCATATACATATATAAAAAATGACACATGCATTCACAGATATACAAACAATGATCAACATATACCATTTATAGGCACTGTCTTTTTCTAATATTCATTATTCTCATTATATATGTGAAAACACTAGATTGCATGATATCAAAGGTGAACCCTATGACTGATATTTCTTCAAAAGCATCTTTAAAGCCATTCATCATTGTCATTTTCCCCCCTCACATGTTCTATACTACCTCTCAATGGCTGGGTGTGTCATGAGGTTCTGCAACTCAGCATGAATCAAGCATATCACACGTTCTCTAGACAGAAATTTATACTTGACTGTCTGAATTCTTTGCTGTGAATGTCTCAACTTTCTGGAACTCATTATTTTGTCATATATGGTGAACCCCACCCATCTGGCACCTATAGTGAGCAGAGGAAAAAAAAAGATTTACTGCACCGTTTCTCAGCTTCATTCCAGAGGTCTATGTGATACTTGAATAATCTGTATTGTACTGTAATTAGTTAAGATGACAAAAAAGAACGATTCTGTTTGTATTTGAAACACATAATAAATATTTATTTCAGACAAAAAAATAATGTTTTACAGTTGTTTGAAAACCTCTTTACAGCAATAGCAATGGACCTACTATTCAAGTATCCGCTCAGTCAGTAACAGTCAGTCTGTGTTACGAATGCAAACACACTGCATTTTCATCATTTGCCATCAGATCGTTGTGTTAGACCAGCTGTGTGTCAACGTAAAGCTCCATTTAGCAACGCTGTCTCAACTTCAGATCTAATGATGCTGCAACTGCTAATCTCACCGAGAATCAACACCCAGATCTGCAGCTCTGCGCTGTGCCGAGCATGGCAGAGAGGAGAAGTAAACAAGAGGGCAACCGAAGAGAGTCGAGCATGCGGCGATGCAATGAGGAGAACACCGCCATGTTGCTCGGTTTCATTACCAACACTTTAACCGTCACACCTCCACTTGGCTCGTTACTGCGAGTTGCTCTGAACTTGCTTCCTGTGCTCTAGAGGTTTAAAGAAAAGCAGCTCTGACAGTGCTTTGAGATAAATACTGAAGTTTTGTGGAAATCATGGCGTCAAATGAGCGCTCGGGTGGTGGCGTGGCTGCAGGAATCAGAGGTGCTCCTGAATGGACGTTCCTGTCACAACACTGAAGCAAAACCTTTAATGTGAAAGAGAGCATTTCACATTTCACCGTTTGATTTTTTTAATTTTAAATAATTGATTTAATTAACAACATAGGTGGCAAGAAAGACCCTTTGGTATGCAGCGCAGTCAGAGAACACAGCAGCATCCAAGAGACATTATCCAATATAACTCTGTAGCTCTTGAGGGAATATCAGCGTGAACAACCTTCCTTATTATAGTCAATCTAGTTTCACACACATCTGATTTATAGTTATGTGATGGTCGAACCTAATACACTATTCCATATGCTAGAACCCCGACACTGCCAGACGTCTCTACTCAAACCAGTGATGTTGAATTAAAAGAGGTTCAAAAATAACAGAGCCAAGTCTTAGATTTGGGTGGGTGGTCTGTCCTGCTACCACGGCGGTATAAGGCGACAAATTGTGGTGAACTCAGAACATTGACGCAGCAGAACTTTCTGCGGGTCAAAAAAAATTATTTTTCTTTTCATCTTGCGTGTTTCAACATTTAGCGCCCTGACAGCACCGAGTGGCAGCGCCACGCCTTTTATTATCTTAAATAATACCCTCGATTCCACTTTTTCTCTTGTGTAAACACTGAAAGGATGTTTTGCTAAGTATTCGCTTGCCGGCCCTCTTGGCTATGGCCTCGGCGCACACTCAGACACACCGAGAGCACGTGGATGTGTTGAACACACTTGTATTCTGCAAATACGTACGTCCACTGGAGTCAGAGGGCAAATGCCAACAACTCGGGCCAAAACGTTATTGGTCAAAAATCTGATGTTGACAAGCTAATTAGGTATTAATTGAGAAAAAATTATTCTAATGCTTATGTTTTGCTCTCAGCTTTGTCTTCATCTTTGTTTCTCACAGCATTGCACTGTTCTACCTATAACTAACTGAATATTAGCCTGTGCTAGTTATGTATGGAAGCTAACGAGGGACAAAACTATTCATCAAGCGCAAAACAAACTCAAAGCTTTAATGACGCCGACCGTCGGGAAGTTTGAGGTCTTGAGATTGTCAAACAGCTCGCCAGCAATTTTTGGCTGACGAGCTTCAGCAAGGCAGTCACAATTAAAATCTTGTAATCAGATGATACTGGCGGACAGCTGAACACACTGCTCTGCTTTCAGCTGGAGTTTACATGAACGGAATATAAACTGCCAAAACACAGAGCATGTGACTTTGAAGACAGAGAGCAGAGGAAGCCTCACTGCTCGCTCGCAGGGCCTCCGCCACTGCTCAAAGAGGTCGTGTCCTCCGTGTTATCCTTCCAGGATTTTGTGGACATTTTAAAGGATGATGCCAATACTTGTTTTATGCTTGGATCTTTTAAATTTGACACATTTTAGGCCAGGAAAAGTACTGGAATTGAATTCCTGGCAGGAGGGGAAAGCTTTTGGACATTCATGTGGGGATACTTTGCAATATATAATTGTTTTAAATGTATAGGAACCAAGCTAAATAAGAATAAGAAATAAAGCTGCTGATGAATTAAACAAGGGGAAATATCCATATTATTACAACAATTTACAAGTTTCGCTTTCGCTTTAATGTTATTTGTGGGGTCTGGCTAAACCTATAATATCAATCAATAGCTTTGGTGTTAATGAACCTCCTTAAACTGGATTTAGCTGACAAACAAAATGAAGTGCCTGAAAACACAAGCAGCCAAACATTTACATTCAATAATGTCATGAACACAGTGGGGCCAAGTGTAATGGAGAAACTTATCAGTGTGTTTGCCCTCAGTTTTCCAGCCCCCGGAACATAAACATGTGGCTGAAAAGGTCCATTAACAGCGCAGCCTGTTTGAAATGAAGCTGCTGCAGAGTCCTCGTGTCCATCTGACTCATTAACTGCAGAGTCAAATGCAGATAACAGCAGGCGTGCGCCTCACAACAAGCTCAACTTCAAGTGTAAAGAGAGCAATTACACTTACAGCTATAATTCCATGTCACCTCGCTGTGGTAAACACGTTATTCTCTTCTCTTGGCCTACTTCTCTCCATTGTGTAACACAAAAGCCTGGACTGTAAGCCATATATTTTTACATTGCAAGTGTTGGATTGCCTTGACCGCTTTATGTACACAAAAGAGACGACAAACTAAAGGCCGGGAAGCAATATTTACAGATCGAAGGTCAGTTTCCCCTGAGACAGAATTCTTGCATGGCTCGTAATGTGGGGCACGGTTACGTGAGATGAGATAAACTAATTCTTGTGGTTAGCATACAAAAACTATACTGCCAAACATAAAAAGTAAAGAATTATGTAGTTTTAGAACGTCATGATCTGTGCTTCACTTTTTAGGACTTTGGAGTTTTTTTAGTTGATTATAAGCCTGCAGCAATAATCTTTATTATCCAGTGAATACGAGCTATTTACATCTATTTACATAATCCTCCTCAGCTGCCATACAGTGTCTCTTTACCATTGACGGTTTAGTAAATGGACGCCACTTCTGGGTCTAAGCCTGCATTCTTTCCAATAGACTCCACTGGTTGCAAAAAAGAAGTCAGATTGTATTACAGCTTATGGGAAAATGACCCCACTTCTAACTTGATTTATTACCTCAGTAGACAGTTTCCTAACGAGTTTATGGTCTCAATCGCTCGTTTCAAGTCTTCCTCAATACACCAGGATGATCTTAGACATTATGGTCCCATTTACTGTAAAATAAACCGTGAAGCAGGGCATGCTTTACAGGCTACCCGTGATTGACACCTCACTACCACGATGTGTTCTTTGTCAGATCCAATCAAAATAGAGGTGTAGCCATGCGTATCCTCCCCAGCTCCACCCTCTCGTCCAAACACAGTCACTTCTGGCTCCAAAAAACTAAGATGGCGCCAGCGTGCCAAACTTCCACTATTCATCATGCAGTCTGCGTTCTTTACTCAGTCCACCATGAATTTCTTGATCCATTGCAGCAGATACAGTGTAGACGCAAACACACAGGAACAATGAAAGGTGTCAGGAGGGATTCTGCATAATATTTACTCTGATTACTGTGACACTGTGCAGGAAATGGTTAATCCTTTGCATCTAGCACCTTTCAGGGACACTCCATCCATTGCCCTTGAATGTGATCAGTGATCAAAGAGTTCAGTTGGGCCTTTTGCACTGCAGAGGTACTATCAGAGGATCAGTGGAATATTTCATTTCATCAATTAAGTCTAAGCGCATCTGCTGATTTCTGATTTTTCTTTTTTTCTTTTTCTTTCTTTCTTTCTTTTTTTTTTTTTTTTTTTTTACAAAACTTTATCTTACAAAACCATCATGTTTGAGAAAGCTAACACAGAACACCCCAGAATCACCAGGCCACACAACATTCATTAAATACCCCAAAATGAAGCATTCTGAGTGGAATATTTGTCAGCAACACACTGGCCTTTTACATAAATCCCATCAGTTCCCTCCTCTTCTTCTTTAAATAGGAGCGTCATACAAATCTGTTACTGAATAATTCACTCGTGAACTTTTGTGTCAACAACTGGTGTTTCTGTGTGACAGAAGTAAGGTTTCTCAAAGGTGTCGTGGCTGAGCGGTAATTAAAACTCTATAGTGGGCTCAAAATATAGGAGGTGAAAAATAAATCTCTGACTATTTCAAAGCAACTCTGAACACAGATGGTACATTATAATTCCAAGCTCGCAGTCTTACTGTACAATGCATCATTCATACCTTCTGCCAACACTCAACTGTTCCCCAGCGTTTTCTGCACTTGTGTGTTTGCTTGGTTTCTATGCTTTTTCAGTCGAGTGTGTTATTATATTATTCATGACATCAGTGAAAAATGCACCACGCGTTGGAAATATTGCAGAGAAGATGACTGGACGCATTAATAATGGCTTATTTTCTGAATTTTTGAGTTTTGAATGTGTTGATTTACACAATGCTCTTTTTTATTTTACACAAACTCTTATAGCAGTTCACGCTAGTTGGAGTCTAAACATCACTGAGAATCTGGCATTAAGTCCAAAGTTCACAAAATAAATAGTTACAACAAAGTAGAAAAATAAGGTTGAGACCATGTTAGCTATTTACTTATACATCCAAGGTCACAATAATGGGGTCAGCGGACTGGTATGTTGGGCATTAAACACCTAACAAAGTACAGTAACACCCCTTGAAGAGGCTTGCTCAGTCTCTGCAGAGAGTTTGGCTTCAAGGGGAGACTACATTTAGAGAGGAGGCTTTGTGCCAGGGAGCTCGGCTGGCAGCGACAAAAGTGAACTTTTGCCCAGTCAAAGTGCTCATTACTAAAAGTCTGTAGAGAAAGGAAAAGGACTACTTAACTCCTTGTTTGCACATCATTGCAACCTATAGGCAATGGCAGTGGTATAAAGGAAATCGGCAGCTAAACGACATAGGCAGTGGAATTCAGGGCTTTGAGATTTAGGGTCAATTCACCTGAACAGTTAGGAATTTTGACTAAAATCTGCTTCCTGAATGAAAACAAATGAAGGTAAAGTGACCCTATTTCCCACTTTCAGGACCAAAATAAATGGAAATCACCCAGCCCGCTGCTGTCCTAGAGGTCACCATCATCATTGCACGTACGCCCAGAACCTGCAGAGTAATTAAAGGGATAGACAGGACAAATGTCTTCTGCTTGATTTGCATCGTCCACTTTGTGGGGGAGGGGGGGTGCTTGCTCAGAGCTATTTTCTCTGATCGTCTGACACAATAACATCTTCAGGGAGTTTAACACAACACCACCACCACCACAGAGATCTAAGATTAGGTGTGCTCTTTAAAAAAAACTGGAATAAACAAAGGTAAGAAGTGATTATCCAGCTATAGCTTTTGAATATTTTTACAAACACCATTATGGCAGCTCCTCTCGCTTTGTCACCACTACCCACAGACACTGAGGTTTCCAAAGAGGCTTGCTCTGATCGGTCAGAGCTGGAGGACGGAGGAAGTCACATCGGCTGGGTTCCATTTAAATTTACACCAGCATGTGGATCTCGTTGTACTCGTCTCGTCCATCTTCATCAAAGTTGGGAGAATCCTCGTCGCAATCGAGCTGCGAACAGACAAATTATTTATAATTTAAACATTGCTAAAAGGTCTAAATAAGGCGACTAAGGATACTTTCACACTAAAGGTCACAGTCTGCTCCAGGTGGACTTTATGATACTAGATATGTGATTTTAGCATGAATTAAAGCAGAGAATGAAAATGTAGAAAAATGCATATAAAGAGAAGAGTCTGGCTGATTTAACAGTGATCATGGAGGTCCACTTCAGGTTTTAACTCTGTGATTTGAGGCAATTCCCCAGTACCTTGGGTTCATGAGACCTTTGGATGAACGCAGCTCGAGTGGTGGTCAAGTTGAGAACAAAGCTGTTTATTCTAGCTCCTGAAAAAGTTGACATTTTGGAAATGGAGGGTTTTAATATGACAGTGATGACATGTATGGGTTTGGGGGATCTAGCCAAGAAAACATGAAGGCCCGCTTCAGGAGAGACTGTGAATCTTTTTCTGGAGCAAAAAGAAATATTTGCATATCGTTTTGAAAATATTTGGATGAGAAAGCTCTCCATGATCACAGAAGAGGAAATCATTTGTAGTTCATGTGTTAGACAGATATAAAAACATGCCGACATCCATCTAATGTTAAATTTGCTGTAAAGTAAGTATCCCGAGGCCATGTGAGATCAGATTATTGTGGCAAAGAGTCGAGCATTCCTGGGATATCTCTGCTACCCAACGTACCGCCTGGAGCTCGCGTTCCTCGAAAATCCTGGAGAGGATGAGGCGGCGCAGCGGCACCGTCATGATGAGGACGAAGGGGAACGCCAGGGAGGCCACGGTGGACTTCACTACCCACAGAGCCACGATGCACAGCAGCTGCGTCATGGTGAACATGTTCATACGCCATGTCTTCACCTGAAGCAGCACACGTGTGGTGGTTAATGGGAAGAAATAGACCATAGACCACAGTACAGACACATTAAACACACTGAATCCCAAACTGTTCCTCTGCATGAAGAAAATCTCACATGTTTTTGGCTCCATCTAGTGGAAAATCCTCTAATGATGTGTGGAAAATATGCAGGAGAGAGTGAATTGTGCAAAGTTTTCCTGTCCTTTCCCTGTTTCCTGTTTCAATCCAAGTATTCTCAGCACCAGCATCACCTATTTTCATACAGATACTGTCAATGTCCAGCTGTACAACCCTGTGGGGGAGAGCCATGTGTCATTAACAGGCTGCTTCACCAGATCATGCTAAAACACTAAACCGTCTTTTATGAGAAACGATTATTGTGTGAATTCTCTGAACTAACGAGGTGATCGCTGAATTCACGCAACAGCGCCAGAGAAACAGCGCATGCTATAATATGACTGTGTGGATCCTTTACTTGGTATTTATTCCATTCAGGAAAGTAGTGATGCATTAGGTATCGATCCACTCCACTTCAGCGTGTGATCATTCTGCTCCAGCATGAGGCCAGAAAGAAGCCTGGGCCCTGTTTCTTTCTATTTGTCCATCATTGCACTCCCCTTTTTAAGAGCAAGCTGTGGCATCAGCTGTCTCCTGAGACTTGAAGTTAGATTAGCACTGCAGTGCTTCTTCTTTTCTATTTATTGTGTTGAAGATTGATTTTGTCTATTATTAAATTAAAATTATGATTATATTTAAATTTATCATGTTAGCCCTAGCTACCCTAAAGTGGAAGCACTGTTTGCTGTTTGCTTGAGAGAAAACCCGGTCTTTGGTTTTCTTTAATACAAGTATCCTACAGTACCTCCATCACAAGTATCCTTGCTGAAGAACTCCAATAGAAATGTGAATGCTGTCATATGTAAAGACTTTATCCAGATTTCTGATCATTCTCCGTTATCTATGCAGGCACATCCTGAGCTAGTGTTGCTTAGCAGTCAGTCAGTAAAACAAAAAAAATATGTCGATAAACAACCGAATCTACACATTGAAATGAAAATCTGACATCAGAGGATACATTAAGTGTATTCTTCCATTACTGATGATCAGCTGCAGAAGCTAAACCCAGCAGCGACTGTGCAGCCAGAAACCAAACTGTGTTTATCCTCAACAGTTGAGGTAACTCTCTGTTTGGGGTCAAAACTCCAGCAATGTTTTCCTTTCTCCAAGCATCTTGGAAGGCGGTGAAGTTGGGCCAGAAATCCCTCCGCTGCTTGTAACTCTCTGTCGGTAACGAAATGACAGCTTTCTGGATGTGGAGGAGTCCAAGACATGCATTGCTGTAAAAACCTGGATGATGTCGAATAAGATGGTTACCCTATCGAACCGAGATGAAACCCAAGACTGCAGAGAAACGGCTGCCTGGACTCTGCTGCAGTTACCGCTCTGCTGGGTTTGGCTTCTCCATCTCGCCACTAATAATAACAGACGAGGGCACGGCAGCAGTTATTGCGTGTGTTACCTTGGTGACGTAGATGTGGTCAGGGTGGTGCTTGGCCGGCGTGACCATAAGTGTGATGCGTTCATACAGTTGGATGCCTGTCAGAGAGGTGACCCCCATGTACAGGAAGATGCCAAAGAGCACAGCCAGAGGGATGAGTCGGAGCACATCTGTCATCACAATGGACATACCTGAGGGGTAGACAGGGGTCAAAGGTGAGGTTTTCAAAGGATATTGCTGCCTCTGGGACACTAAATGCTTGAACAAGAATTGTGGGGAGAATTATTCATGCAACAAGGGAACAACCCTCCTGCTGAACACACTGTTGATGCCATTTATTTGAAACACATTCACTGTTGAGCTGCCTTGGTTGAAACGCCATTTGGGCTAATCCAAAAAGCCTTATTCCTAATCCAAACAGCATTCCAATCAAACAAAAGCTCAACAATCATGATGACTCATTATGGTCGTATACCCAAACTGGATCAAACCACACTTAAGACGACTTTGGGAACCCTGCTTTAATTGAAACAAGAGATTCTGCTGGCAAAGCAGCACAAGTCAGCTGATAAAATCAGTGCTGCAATGTCACACGTTGCATTTTGACTTTCAATTTTCATTAGAAAATATGACTGTTTCGGTTAATTTTGAAGACAATCTGTAGACAGAATCTAAAATTATTTTGAGATGTTGCATTGGCTGATTCATACTTTGTGAATGTCTAGACATGCAGGAGCTGCAGAATTGCCACTCTGTACCTTTGAGCTCATGTTTTCCTTGGAGACAAATGAATGCCTGGAAATTCCAGCATGAAGATAATGCTGTATAAAAACCTAACCCCTACAGCCAGGCAATAAAATAGAATAATTAGTCTGGAATTGGTCTGTAGTTCAGATGCACTGTCGTCGTCAAATCTTTATTTTAAAGATAATTATTTTATTTCTTTCGATTTTCTTTCGCAAACGACTGACGACTCACTGAACTCCATCCTCATTTGATCACTGTTGCTTTACCTGTCAATCTTTTCTTCGTAGCGCGGCACAAACGACGTTAACAGTGATTAACGGTGGCAGATTTATTCTACAAAATTCACAGCAATTATTGAAACTGGCTCTTATGCAGAAGTAAACAAATCAGGCTTCTCTTTTCTAGCCAACAGCCATCAGTTTTGGCTGAAATTCAGTCTTTCAACTGTAGCTGTATTAGCTATCGCTAGCATGAGCTAATGCTACTGTAAAGCTTAAAAACAGCCTTCAGCTGATTTTAAATGTTTCCAGCTGACTCATTTTGAAACAAGAAAAGTGTCCTCAGTATGTTCATGTTGGCTGCATAGATGACTGAGGCTAAAACTACACGTCCCTGGCAAAAAGGTATATTCACCAGCTAATGAGCCATGTACAAGAATGGAAATAAAGGAGCAGCATTTGTTTTGTATTGCAGGGTTGAGCTAGTTAGCGCTGAGCTTAACTGTTATGTTAGCTAAACTCTGATATGAGTGGATGTGAATGTTTCAGTCCTGAACGTTACCTGTAACCCAACATAACAATGTAGTTACTAATGACCTGCCCCTCGGCTTTGGAAATAACGCTAAGGTACTATAGGTAGTACACTACTTAGCCACGCATGCTAACAAAATGCACCCTAAATGCATTGCTTCAAAATGTAATATTTTTGTTTTCGTAAAGGCTAAAAAAGACACCATTGATCTGGATTCTTAAGATGATGAGCGTCACTTTTATTACAGCTCCACACACTCCTTTTCGGCATGTGTACAAATTCAGTGCTTGACAGGCATGGGCGCCTTGCTATGGTTGCCATGTTACGATTGGATAATCACTGTTTGTGGGTGGAGTTTAGCAAACGGTCAACTGGCATCACGCACTCTCATCCTTCTCTTTCCTCTTACCAACGAGAACAGCCACGAGCAGCCCAGTCAGCCTCTGTTCTTTCACTTCCTGGATCATGGGCTTTTCGCCGGGCGCCGTCGCTTTGCTCATGACGGTGAGGGCGTTGACATGAGTGACGGAGCGCACGGTGGCGGCGGTGAGCCACGGCAGGCCGAAGAGAGGACAGATGGCCCCCAGAACGACAATGAGCAGGAGGTCCAGGTGGAAGCCTGAGCCTTTAACCAGGCGCCGCTCCTTCTTACTGACTATCAATCTGATGGATTGGAGGAAAATGTTTAAGAAGTGGGAATTCTGTTAAGCTTAGTCTTTCACAGACTGTACACCCAGAGCATTTCCACTGCAGATTATCACACTGTACGTACGAAGTGATCTGAGTTTCCATGAAAATGAGGATGAAGACAAGAAGGGCAGGCACAATGGACGCTCCCATCATCCAGGTGGGAAAGGGCTGCTTGTCACCAAAGGGACTGATGAACCAGCCTCTCTTGTCCGGGGAGGTGACTGAGAAGCCCGACGGCACATCCAGTTTCTGAAAGTCCGTAAAAATAATCAAATTCCGAGCAAACACAGTTGGAACTGTAATAAAAGCGTTCAGCTGCTGTGATATTAGTTACCTGGGTGTAGGTGTCAGTAATGTGGTAATCAACCAGTACTGAAAGTAAAATTGAGATGGGAATGCCAAAATCACCGATGATTCTTCTGGCCTGGAGATATTGAGAAACCAAACATAGATCAAGCCAACATTCAGCATGTTTGCTGCCTTTTAAACAAGCTGGAGCTTCACCAGAAACACGTCAAAGCAAGTCATCTTCACATGTGCTTTAAAGGGTTAACATCTGCTGGACGCATTAATATTATTGATTTAAACAATCAGAAACACAGGCTTTAAGTAGAAAAGTTCTATCAAGTTTCATTGAACCTGTGCTGGACACATCTTGTGATTGACTAAATTTTGACAATTATTAATTTCACAGGATATAATAAAACGCACAATCAGATCATAAAACATAAGGTTTAAAGGAGCCCTGTGGAGCTTTTAACCACTGGGAGTGCTATGGAGCAATGTTTTTAAAAGTGGGCTTCCTTTTTGTTTGTTTCTCGTTCATGTGAAGGACACACAAGCCAACGGTTTCATGTTATTCCACTGATCAACAGGAGGTGGCAGTAATGTGCCGAGACACACAACAACACGGAGAGATTTAGAAGATTATAAACCGGGGTTGAAAATACTGTAAAAATTAGCTTTGAAAGAAACATACGTCATTTGTTTGTTTACGAGAAAGCTCCACAGGGTGCCTTTAAATTCCCACGAGAACCCTGACAAGGAGAGACTCAGTGAAGCAGAATACCTTGCCACCTAAAAACCGACTGTTTCTGAATTTCCTGAGGAAGAAAGCGACAAAGAAAGTTCCCATCATGAGGACCAGAGACAGCAGAGCAGTGTTGGGCTGGTTGAAGATGGGGTCAACGACATCTTCAAGCCCAGTAGCTGGGGTGGAGTCACTGGGGTACATTGCCATCAGTGGATGTTCCTGAAACACCTGGAAACAAGAGGAGAGCTTCAATTTATCCCCTGTTGATTGGCTGTTGTGGATTTTTGCAGATGTGACAAGGCACTACAACGGTTACCTTGATGAGCTTAGAAAAAGTCTCATAGATGAAGATGAGGGAGATGAGGAAAGCAAAAATCTCCTGTGTAAAAGGTGAGATGTAGCGAACAAGGAAGCTGCCCTCTGCTGCCACAATCACCAGGACAATGAAGATGAGCCAGAAACCAATCCACACTCGACCAGTCAGGTACTCGTAGTTGTGGGCCTGACAGAACTGCGTGAAGAGACACAGACATGTCGTTACATGTTCAGGGAAAACAAAAAGGGACTCATGTCACACAAAAGCTGGAGTATGCGATGTGTGGCGGTTGAACATTTTCAGATGAAGCACCTTGTAGTAGGCTTCTTCAAACACCAGTAAGGGTCCGGAGAAGCCTATGATGAGGAGGGGCTGACCAGCAAGCAGCGAGAATATAACTCCAAGAGTTGCAGTTGACACAATCAGCTCTGTCACTCCCATCATGCCCTCTGTTTTCTCTCCTGTCAGTGAAAACGAACAACACATCTTCAGAGCACGAGTAAAATGACACGAAATCCACACTTCTTGTTTCTTGAAGATTCAGTTTACCCAGCAGGCCTCCGAAGGTAATGGTGGGCGACAGCGCAGCGAAATAGATGAAGATGACGGCGGCGATGCACTGCATGTCCAGGGCGTCTTTTAGGTCGCTGACGTAGTGTGGGTAGCGGCGGCGGATGTCGTGGATCAGGCCTCCAAAAGGGATCCCTGAGCGCTTCAGAGGGTCCACCTCCTGGTCTCCCTCCTCCTCCTCCTCTGGACTCACCTCTAGGGGGGTTTGTTACAAGATCCATTACATAAAATGAATGTCAACAATAGGCACACTCTGTAATGCAAACGTAAACATTACCACCAAATTGTAAAAGAGGCGACTCTCCATCACAAGGAAAACATAAAAAACTTTCCACATCCATGTTTTAACAATGCAAAAACAGGGAATGTTCTGCACACGATTTGTGTTTGCTTTGCTGGACTAACATTGTTTTGGAGGCTTCAAACCTGGCATTTGAAGACTTGTGTTGGAGGCTCATTAGGGACTTGACAGAGTACCTTTGTTGTTCTGCTCCATTCCAGATGAGGAGTGGTGCCGCTTGAGTTCTCTCTCCTTCCTCTTGCGCAGCATCTGCTTCTGGAAGTCCGCCACCGTCTTCAGGAGGTCTTTGCCCTCCACATCTGAGGGCGGAATGACGATGCTGCAGTCCAAAAATTCATTGATACCATTCAGAAGGTCCTGTCTGTCGTCAGCAAAGTAGGCCACCTCGTGGAAACTCTACAACAAAATACAATTGAATGTCATCACCGAAAGCTGAAGAAAGGCAACTCAAGCTCAAAGGACATCGTCTACAATTTATGACTGCAATAACTGCAGATACTAAAGTATCTGTTAGTCGTTAGAGGTGCTTCACTGTGAGTTACCATCACATTAGTGATTAGAAAATTACTCCAATCACTTATTCATCTTCTCTGTTGTGGCCATATACAGCAGAATACCACGAAGGCATCCAAAGGGCTGTTTCATGAATTATTCTGAGGGGATAATTAGCAGCAGCAAACAAACAGTAGGGTTGGGATGAAAAGACTCACTTTTTAATGTTTACTTCAACTTTTAAAATGTTTGCGTACAAAATGGCATAATTCTATCAATTCTAAATCGAATACTTAATGTTTAAGAGTAAGTAAATCACATTATTCATCTGTTCCCTTTGCTCTTTGTGACTCCTTTGTGAGTCCTTTTATCATCTGACAGAAATGTGCTTTTGCATCTTTTATAGTTGATATCTACCTTGTCAGACATGAGAGTGGAGAAGGAGCGTCCGATCTCGTGATAGTCCACGTTGGACTGACTGGGACCAAGCAGGACAAAAATAAAGCGAACAGGGACGGGGACCTCCAGCACCGACTCCAGAAGGACCGCCTCACTCAGCCTGACGAAAGCCATGGCTGGCTGCTCCAGAAACTCAACGCAGCCTGACAGGAAACGACAACAGACCACAACAGGTTTAGACTTCTGAGATTTTTAGACTGATGTAAATTAATTCCTCCATTTTTGTATTTGAGGCCTGACGGAAAATTTACAACAAGCAGATTCATCTCTTAGCAGTCTATAAAAACAGGAGAAAAGACATAATTCCTCGTACTGATCTACTTTGTCAAAGCTCCCAGAGCTTACCAACTAAAACAATGACAGCTTCAGCATCTTTGGGGATCTTGGCGAGGAGTTTCATCGATCTGGCTGCAGCCGGATGGCTCTCAGGAGGCAGAGGGTGGAGAGATTTCTTGGAGGAGCAACAGAACAAAAAATATCCACATTGTTGTTCCAACCAACGTGATGCGACACTATAACATAGCATGGGACCAATAATGTGAATATATTGTGGGGATAGCGATGTACATGAAGAATAATCTAATATCCGTGTGCAGTTCATTTTAAACTGGATGGCTGGTTCTTCACGTTTGAGCAGAATCTTTTTAATAGACTGTTTTTAATTTGCCAACATTTTAAGCCATGGGGAACATTAAGTTTTCACAGTTAATGCATCAAGAAGCTTTAACTAGAAGCACCTGTAAGCTGACTAAGAACATAATTCAACACATGTGGCACAGGGAGGCTTGCTCTCTCCGACTTCAAGAACTACCTACATGACTTCTGACCTCATGGAGGGGCGTTTCAAAGAACAATGCGAGAGCCACAGGCCTCACATCAGGAATTTAGTGTAATCATGCTTAAATCTGTGCTTACTGCTGATTCTTAGAACTTAATGCAAACCATAAACTAGAACTAGACAGCTCAACGTCGCTTTTATCTCTGTCCATTTAGATAGCTGAGTTCAATTATCCTCGTGGATTCCTGTCCAAACTAGTTAATCACTTACTTTGGCTTTGGTAAATTGTATTTACTGTGCTGTCTGCCTGCACTGTTTCAACTATATCACAGTCAAGATCTCATATCTCGAAGATCTCTGTCACCTCCTCATGTTCGTACAAAGAGTAAAGGAAGCGTGAAGAAACAGAATTGCTGTAGAGCCAAAGGAAACTCACAAACAGGCTGACAAACACGTCTTGTTTTGGGTCGTAAACCGGCCCTTTGTTGTCCTGGTGCTCGTCGTGCTCCTCCGCCACCAGCGGCAGATTGGTGTCCGGGACATGGTTGTGATTGAAGGTGCCATGAAGACTGCTGGTCGACTGGTGGCGGTGAAAACGATGCTTCAGATCGCTCGGGTGGCTGAAAAGAGCAAAAGAGAGAAAACGTGAGTAAGTCTGCGGGCGTGGCAGCAACTCTCAGAGGCTGTATGTAAACACAGCTAAATGCTGACACCATCGTGCTACTGCTAATGCTAATGTCAGGAGATTACATAATCCATCCTGTGGAGAACATAAAAACACTGCATTATTGTTATGTATTATCATCCATATCTTACTTGTGCAATTTTAATCCTTCCTTTTTCAATCTCAAGGCAATATTATTTTAATATTCTTCTGTATATAATCTTATTTTATTATGTTCTAATGTGGCCTTAGATTTAATTTATTTATTACAGATTGTTGAAATGACTTTAGTGTCAGTCATTCAAAGCAAAACTCAAACCGTCCAATCAGCACGGTGGAAGGCCGAGGAGGTGCTTCTGCAACAGATCACACGGGGCAGCATCATAACGCTGCACTCCATTTCCCTCCATACATACAAGATATGCTCTATACAGTATGTTTGACAAAATATTCTCAACGCAACGTCCACTTATTAGCTTTTGTTCAAAGCTTTCAGCCACATCTCATGGCCTTCATCAACAAATGGAGTTTGCTGTGTTGCTACGGAGTTCTTTAAGTTGCAAGTATTTAAGATTATTTTGCCCTATATATTCCTCCAGAGTATCCGAAACCTCAGCAGGAATGTGGATCTACTAATTATCTCTCCAGCCTGAGGGTAAATTAAATTAATCTCATTGTGATGAGATGACAACAGCACAGTTTTCACTCGTAAAAAAAAAGAAGGAAAAATCATCATTTTAGAGTATTTTAATTAAGCGTGCTGAGGGATAATTTGGATTACAGAAATGACCGGCGCAGCTGTGATTCGTCTTCGCCTAATCTACCTTCTGTTCATTTGACCTGTTGAACAGCTCCACCTCAGGCAGCTGCAACGAAGGTCATAAATCTAGAAAAGTCATCAGCAAAATCCTTCCAAATCCAAACCATTTTTCCAGTTCAAGCTGATTAGAAAGCTCTTACGAGAAGGTCTTCAGAATGTGACATTTGCATTAGAGCATCAGTAAAAGGGCCAGAGGCTAATCTGTGCAGCCTTATTAGCTACGCCTTAGTGCATGTGAGAGTAAGCATGTTTCTGTCCCTCTTAAAGAGAATTATTTAGAGTCACACCAGCCAAGTTTTTTAACACTGCTTCATTACATCACTGCTCAGTCCACTGGTGACATCACCTCAGTCATTAGGCCCACGAGGTCCAATAAGACGGCGCCCAAATTGGACACGACAGCGCCGCGAGACAAAAGAACGAGGTGTGACACTGAAGCGAATTGTGCTCAAGACGTTTCCAGAGGATTTTTAAAGCGGTCTGAGTAAGCGATGAGCTACATTTTAGCAGCACCTCGATGTGTTTCTTTCCACGTCGTAAATCTGATATCTCAGATTGATGATGACTCTAATGACATGAGTGTTTTTTTCCCCTGTGGAAGCAGCCAGTGACATGCTGGGAATTTATGTGGAAAGGCTGTAAAAGATGGAATGAACGTATGATGGCTCAGAATGTCCGCTGGCCGGCTTACTTTGTCTTCATCTGTTGTGTCGCTTTGTGTGTGCAAAATCCATCCCGGGCACGTTTTCGTGAAAGGTCACAGCAGAGTTTGTAATATTTAATTATTTGCTATAATCCACCTTCACAAACATTTGAAGTGTCATCACACCAAAGCATCCAGGCAAGGTTGCTGTAACTAATCCAACCCGGACTGTACCATTGTGGCTTGACAGAGGGGGAGCCAGACAGGGAATGCTGGATCAGTCGCTCAGGAGAGCCGTTGCAGCAGAAATAAGGACGAGTTATTGGAAACTCGTATGAGTGAAAGTTTTTCAACAGCAGTCCATTTAGTAGGTGTTGTGCAAGTTTTGATCGTATCATACAAAAAGGGTTGAGAACTTTTAAGGCAACATGGACCAGAAGTCAGAAGACTGCTCAGAAAAAAATACAAATTTTAACACCTACAATTCTGTGACAACTGACCAAACTTCATCTACTCACGGAGCATTTGTGACATGATTAAAAGCACCAAAAAGCTAATAAATGGACCTACTGTCAGCAAGTGTGTATATACAATATACATATATGTATGCAAGTGGGCACCGTATGCATGTCAGCTCACAGAAAAGATTAAAGGTCTGCAGCCCTGGTAGGGCCTCTGTGAGTGCTAAATGCTAATGTAAGCATGCTAACATGCTGATGATGAAAATGGTGATGATGCTAAGCAGGTATGATGTGTACATGTTTATTAACTTAGTTAGCATTTGCTGATTAGAGCTAAACACAAAGTACGGCTGAGGCTGATGGGGGTGTTTGAAGGTATTTTGGCCACAAATTAATGCACTGGACAATTTAACCTCATGATGGCACGAGATAAAAAAACAAGAAAATCACCTGGTGTCCAAAGAATCAATATAATTTTGTGTCATGATGAAACTTGTGATCAACACCCAAAATGACAAATCCAGCCAATGTCAAACTGCTGGTAGCATCAGAGGAAAAGTCATGAAAGTTAACAGGATGCCACGAATATATCTGCCACTTTTTTTTTACTCTACCACAATTAATCCAATACCTGTCGAGACATTGCACTAAAGAACAAACATGTCAACCTCATGGTGGCGCCAGAGGAGAAGACAGGGGAGCACTTGAGTCAGTATCTTCATCTGGGACCTTTAATGTCCAGTCATGGTTGACCGGCCCACCAACAGACTGACACACAGTGCACTTAGAGACGCTTGATAAACGACATTTCTGCCAGTCATTGGATGCAAAATAGCATTAAAGTGATCCCTAAAAAGTCAGAAAAACAAATAAACTGGAGCATGACGACAACATCTGATTTCTGACAGGCATGGCTTGCTTTCCTTTCGCTAATTCAATGTGACAGCCGACATTTAGTTAGCTTGTTTTTTTTTTATTATGTAACAGCGAAAAATCAATAATCCAGTACGTGTGGCGCACTGTTCCATTGACCACATGTGTCATGTCAGTTTGGCTGTCAATGGGAGTGCCAGTCAATAAGTGGGGGGGCATTTGAGAGCGCTAGAGAGAGCAGATGACATGTCACATGCATTCCCTGATAGCATTGGTTTTTGGGCCACATGTGGCATCTAGGTGGCACCTCTGGCTGAGTTGTGATGAGGCAAAACAGGCGAGGGCCATATCATAACCACATTAGTTTGGCCATACCTTCAAAATTGGAGGGAATTTCTCCTCTGGCACACTTCTGTAATTGAAGCACTTGGCCCAGATAATAGATTTTTCTTTTGGGCCGCATGTGATTTGTAACTGGCAAATGTAATGTGGCAAAACACATGAGGGCCACATTGTAACCACTTAGGTTTGGCCATACATTCAAAAATGGAGGGAATCTCTTCTGGGAGAGTTCTGGGCAACAGTTGGCAGAGTCAGGAGTGTTGCAGCAGTGATCGACCGAATTCCCTCATTTTTCAACTGGCTTGGTAAGTGAATTTTAAACCCTCTACATTTTGTTGAACTAATGACAGTAAATGTCGGTTTTATTTACACTAAGTTATGGTTCTAGATAGGTAGATACTTTATTCATCTCCAAAGAGAAATTCTACTACTACAACCTAGATTATTTTGAGGAGAAAATGATCAGCCACACAGAAGTCTGTGGAGGGCTGCTAACACAGCACCTGCCTATAGATATTAGCTGCTAACGCAGCTACCGTGTGATACCTGTTTAAATGATATTAGCGGCTAACGGTAGCAGCTAACGTTAACTGCGTTAGCAGCTCCCGTGTGGTATTTAAATGATGTTAGCGGCTAACGTTGGGTGCTAACGCAGCTCCCGTGTCAATGGCCCATACATGGGATTAACTGCTAACGTTGGCAGCTAACGTTAACTGCGTTAGCAGCTCCCGTGTGGTATTTAGATGTTGTTAGCGTCTAACGCAGCTCCCGTGTCAATGGCCCATACATGGGATTTGCTGCTAACGTCAGCAGTTAACGTTAACTGCGTTAGCAGCTCCCGTGTAGTATTTAAATGATGTTAGCGGCTAACGTTGGGTGCTAACGCAGCTCCCGTGTCAATGGCCCATACATGGGATTAGCTGCTAACGTTAGCAAGTAACGAAGCTAGCAATCTATGCGCGGCGGCAGCGCACACACCTATCCGTCGAATATGAATGGTCGAACGGCCAGCCGTCTTTCACAATTTGTAAGTGCTTCTCTGACAGTGCAAACATTTCACTCGCATTTTGCCCCTAAAATGTGCGGACCGGAGAGTGGTTTAGCGACCTTACTTATCTGCGACCGTTAAAAAACTACAAATCCGACAATTCCTTGCTGTTAAATGATTGGCTGTTTGCCTGTCACCCGTAGGGTCATGATAGGCTGAGGCAAGAAGGGAGCACACGTGGGACTGTAGATGATTGGCTGTCAGCACACCCAGTTGTCACGGCAACGTTTTGTAAACAATGCGTGTGTGCACGTATTACTCACTGAAGTAACGATATGCCATCAAAATTCAGCTGCAGTTTTAATGTATGAGCATTGCATGATTTACTTACGTGCACACAGGGTTGAAAGTAGGCTGGTATGGTCCCCTACAACATAGTTAGGCTACTATTAAAACATATTATTATTATTGTTAGTGTTGCATTAGGCTGAAGGTTGTTGTAGTTGTAAAGAATGTAATACAAGTTTCACTCATGTAAGCAAATGTTGTTTACCACATTAATTATATTTTTCTATTTTTATCTTTTTGCAGGCTGTGGTGATTCAAAATCAGAGGACACTGGTGAGGAATTTTCCCTTAATAATGGAAATTAGGAAGACCTCAGAACGAAATAGCCTCAGAAGAAGAGCAGTTAAGAGGGCAAAGGCTGTATTTGATTTACTTGTGAGTCAATGTGATGGTGACCAGGAGCAGGAAAGGCAGCATGTAGGACAGGGTGCAGAGTCAGTATTTGAAGAGTGTGAACCTGAATTTTTTTATGATGCAATGAGCCATGATGATGATGATGATGATGATGATGATGACACCCATGACAATGATGATTCAAGGGAGGGTGATTTGGTTTCGGGTCTGGCAGGGTGGGCAGTCAGTTATGGGATTTCCTTAATTGCTTTGTCTGCCCTTCTGGCTCTGCTGAGAATTCATTTCCCCTCCCTCCCCAAAGATGCTAGAACCCTTCTTAGGACCAGTGGTTCTAAAAGGCCACACATGGTAGCTGGGGGCCAATTTTATTACTTTGGTGTGCAAAGTTTTTTGATGAAGACCTGCAAGAAAGTCTGGTCCAAAATCCCTGACCTTCATACACTAAAACTGCAGCTGAATTTTGATGGCATACCATTATTTCACAGTAATGCAGAGCAGCTTTGGCCAATACTTGGCATTATTCAAGATTTTAAAGGGAGGAAGCCATTTGTTATTGCTTTGTTCTGTGGCCGGTCAAAACCCAAATGTCTGAATGAATATTTGAAAGACCTTGTGGCAGAAATGCGCAGCCTGAGCAGTGGTTTCAACATTAATGGCAAACAGGTTTTTTTGAAAGTTACATCTGTCATATGTGATGCACCTGCCAGAGCTTTTATCAAAGCCATAAAGATGCACACGGGGTACTCTGGCTGTGGAAAATGTACCCAAACTGGCCTTTACATGAAAAACCGCATGACCTTCCCTGAGAACAATGCCCCTCTTAGGACAGACCTGTCTTTCAGACAAATGACAGATGAAGACCATCACACTGGAACATCCCCTTTAACTGATACAGCTATTGATATGGTTGGAGCTTTTCCGCATGACTACATGCATCTTGTGTGTCTTGGGGTAACACGGAGACTTTTAGATCTTTGGTTAAGCACAGGGCCACTCTGTGTTCGCCTCTCTTCTCAACAGACTCAAAAAGTGTCAGATTTGCTGGTTGGATTGAAGACTTTTGTTCCCTTTGATTTTGCACGGAAGCCAAGATCACTAGATGAAAGACTTAGGTGGAAAGCCACTGAGTTACGTCAATTTTTGTTATATACTGGTCCTGTGGTACTCTATAATGTACTGGCTTCACCGGTGTATAGTAATTTCATGCTGTTGTCAGTTGCTATGTATATTCTTCTCAGTCCACAGTACTGTAATGTGTTGAATGAGTTTGCTCATACATGTCTCTTGTCCTTTGTTGATCACTTCAGTCGATTGTATGGTCCTGAGTTTGTGTCTTATAATGTACATGGGTTAGTGCATATCTCTGATGATGTTAAGCAGCATGGGAATTTAGATGAATTTTCTGCTTTTCCTTTTGAAAATTATTTGGGTAAGCTTAAAAAGCTTGTCAGGAAACCTGACAATCCTCTGGCCCAAATAATTCGGCGCCTGTCTGAAATGGACAACTCCACTGTAAGACAGGATTGTCTGAGAAGAGTCCTCAGAAAGGAACATCAAAATGGCCCCGTCCCACCAGTGTTTTCTGGAGTTTTTAATCAGTTTAAAGAAGTTCTGCTTAGTGGCACAATCATCAGGACATCAGAAGGAGACAACTGTGTGAAGATACATAACAGTATTGCTATTGTTGTTAACATAATTCTTTGTGGAGGCAAAATACACTTGGTCTACAAAGAATATAGAAACAGAAGTTCATTCTTCCACTATCCAATGGATTCAAGTGATTTGGGAATTTTTATTGTCAGTGATCCCTCTGATGAGCTGAACACCACAGTTTTAGGTGACAGTGTTAAGAAGTATGTCAGGTTGCCATTTCATGGCAAGTTTGTTGTTATACCATTATTACACACAACACCAGTGCATGATGATGACATGGAATGAATGAAGGAATGAATGTAGGAGAGATTGTACTAAGCAGTTTCAGCTGGTAAGTATAACTTCTCACTATTACTCACTTTCTTTTCACAATATATGTCCAAATTAGATATCTCAAGAGCCTGCATGGTTACAGTATCAGAGGAGGACAAGAGGAAAGAGATCAGAAGGTAGGTACACTGCATGTCAGACCGGAGACCTTTGGACAGACAGGTGCTATGATAAAAGTCTTGATGTCTAATGGAGAGGGTGAGAAAATTACAGTGATTTTACCAAAGTTATTACTGTTTTTTATTATAAATAATAACAAAAGAAAGTAAGACACAGAAATAAGAAGCCTGACATACTTTTGAGAGCTGCAACAATTAATTGATTAATCGAACAATAATCCACCAAATAGTACAGATACTCCCATTTTACAATAATTCTGGTGTTACAGTGTGATCTGTAACATTTTGGCTGTGTCCGCCTCTCGCAGTGGCAAAGGGACACCAAGGTTATGGACAGATTCTCGACAGAGCGTTGTTGTAATGAAAGTTGAAGGCTGCCATAAGCTACAATGAAGCTGCCTTCTATTAACTTTGTTACCAACATGTCTCTTTCAGTTGTTGTAAAGTCATGCTGTTGTCTTTGTTTTTTTGTTAGATGTTCCATTTGGTCTCATTTCTACAAACAAATGAAGTAGCAGTGGTGCCAGACCTCTGGGTGAATGGGGGGCAATGTGCTTGGCCTAAACTAAAAGGCGAGCATTTTACCAAGGCTGTGAAAACAAAACTGCAACCACAGAAGGAGTGGAAAAAATATAGGATTAGGATTCTCTATACAGCAGGTAGGAGTTGTATAAAGGTTTACCCACTATGTCCCGATTTTCTACTTTTAGGCTCAGTTATATGGTTTTGTAATTTAATTTTTCCAGAAAAGTACGATGATGCCAGAAAAAAACTCCCTGAGGCCGAATTATACTCAGACATTCAGTCCGATACAGAGGTGGTCAAAATGCCTAGGCGAATTTTGTAAGTCAGTTGTTTCACTGCTTCTCCATTATTATTTTTTTATAATGCTAATATAAACAAAAATGATGTATGAATATGCAAATTCACATATCATATTTAAATAAATGAAGATACATTATGTTTTTTCCCAGGAAAAACCGTAGGTTTCAGGATTATGACCATGGGACTGATAGTGAAGATGATGGTCATACTGTCAGGGGCCTGGTACCGCCACCTGTTTTAAAACCACCACAACCAGCTGTTGTAGCCCAAGACATTCAACATTCTTCTTCCTACCACGCTGCCAAAGAGCCACTTACTGCCTTCTCTCAAGAAAGTTACCAGCAGGTAGGTGATCTTTTTTTTTTTCTTGACCAATCATGATTTTATCTCCTTGTACTCACTATATTTTCTCAAATCTCTGTAACAGTCATTATTCAGCCACCCTGCCAGTCAGCCTTCTACTGACCACTCATCAGGAAGTTACCAGCAGGTAGGGGGTCCTTCTTTTTTTGCATCAGTCTAGATTTGTTAATATTTCTGTTTGTCTTACGAAGCACATCAAAGACATCTCTCTGCAGTCATCATTTTTCCAGCTCACTGATCAGCCTATCCACTCATCAGAAAATTACCAGCAGGTATGGTGTTTTTTTTTCTTTTTTAATATCGACTTTAGTTGATTAATAGGGCACTATTTTCTCACTATATTTTGTTGCTTTTTTGCTTTTCAAAAGTCATCGCTGTGCCCCCCTGCCAGTCGACCACCTCCCATCCACTCATCAGAAAATTTCCAGCAGGTAGGTGATCGTCTTCTCCTTCTTCTTCTTCTTCTTCTTATTATTATTATTAAAAATGTACTCAGTGTCTCTACCGGGTTTTTGTCTTTGCAAAATGCATTTCTGTAACAGTTGTCTTCCTACCAGTCAGCCAGCCAGCCATCTACATCATGCTCATCGGGAAGTCTACAGCAGGTAAGTGAGTCTTTAAAACGTGACGCCATTGAAATTTGTTATGAAGTCACTAATTTATGCACAGCATGCTTTCCTGCTTTCTTGTATTCTGCCATTCATCTTTTTCTACACCATCAAATTACCAGCCTCAGACACTTTACACATCAGGAAGATTCTTGCCAGAAATATACGAGTGCCCAATTCAGTCTCCAGCAGTGCAAACAAAGAGTGATAACTCAGTGATGAATGACGATCTCTCCCCACAAAGGAACCAGCCTCTACAAAGTATGTCCTTACTTTTTGTGTTAATGGTGATGGTTCAAATGTAATGGGTCGTTAAATTTTAGATGTATTATTTCATTTCATTTTCATTAAAACCTCTGTTACTACTTGTTGGTGGGTGCAGCTGTCAGCAGCATGAGAGTCATTATTGCTTGGGACTGGGCAAGCTTCAGTCAGCTAGCATCTTCTCAACTGGTTTATGTTGGATAGAACAGGTTGGATGGAGTCAGAGTTCTAACAAATAAAATAATATATTATTCTTTTGGGGCCAGTTGCCCATCTTAAGAATTAAGGAAGCAATTTTACACGTGGTATGATGACTTTGTCAACCTGTCTCACCTCGACATCGCTCTGTGAGCAAGGGAGTGTGAAACACAGCTAAGTCACCCCTTCAACAGAAACATGCGAGAAAATCTAGGCATAGACACTTGCATAGGACACCAAAAGGCTTATAACAGGCTAATGTTCTGATGAAATAAAACAAGTACAAATTTAAGTCAAGTAAATGCCTTGTTAACATATTTTTGCCTTGCCCTTTTGAAGAGGGTTAAAAGGCTGAATTTTCCCTCCACATAAAATGGAAGGAGAAAGTCTGTGTCGTAATCAGTCGTAATTTCAGAAACTGTGTTTTAGTAGATTGAGTTAGTAGTTACTTACACTGTTATTTTATGTGTTTCTTGCAGCTGTACTACTAAAAGAATTGTTGGCAAAACAAGAAATGATCCTTGACCAGCAAAACAGGATTCTTGGAATTCTGCAGACATTTCACCATCCAAATAATATAAGCAACGAGAGCACCATTCCTAAAGGCAAAGTCCCTGTTGAAACGATTGAGGCTCTCAAGTGCCTGGAGGCAGAGTTGCACACAGACCCTGGCCTCAAGTCTAACCTGGTAAATATGATTATCATGATTTTGTGCAAATATGAATTAAAATGTACAGTATGTTTTGAGTTCAGAATATTTACTGAGACTGATTTAATGATACAGTTTAAACATTATATAAGACAGTGTGTGCAGCAGTCACTACATGGAACACTCATTCACTCTCAAAAAAATGTGGTTTCAGTAACAGTTTAATGACTGATGCAGCACTGCAGAGCACTGGTAACAACCATCTGACTGTTTAAATGTTCTTGTTGCATACAAAATTTGTAAACTGATAGTTGGGGTTTTTTGTTGTTTTTTTCTGCTGTGTACTGCATTTTCCTTTAAGAGAAAAGTAAATCCCTCTATATGTCATCATCCATCTTGTCTGTCTTTCTCCATCAGTGACAGTGTGACTTGGTCATTTTATCAATACATACTTATTAACTTATACATATATGTTTAGATTTCCTACCTGGGATTGATCGGGGGTCTCAATTTGAAGGACACCGTCTGGAGAGTCATGAAGTCAACAATTTCAACCCAAGTTGCAAGACAGATGAACTGGAGGGGTGTCAATGACAAAATCTCTCTCCAGCGGCTGGTTTTGAAGACCATCATCATTGGTAAGAAATATGAATTTAAAAGTTTTATATTTCTGTCTGTATACTGTATTTCTTCTTGTTCTCATCCTGTATGTGACTTCATTATCTCCTCCTTTTTTTATGTCTTTCTTTTCCATCTATTCTCCTTTTCCTGTCTTCTCCCCCTCTATGCATCTGACAAGTGATTGACTGATTCAACTGAAAGTCATGCATACAATTTATGAAATATAAAAAAAGTTTTTGAAAATTTGCAGTGCATTACATAATATCAATAGCTACACTAACTCTTTCTAATGTTTTGCGTTCTGAAGATGCTGTTAGACGAAACCCAGTGACTGCCTCAGTCTCAGATAAAGATGTTGAAGTCATGATGGTTAAATGGCTTCATTTGGCTGGTGACAGGGATGGTGGAAGAAAACAACGACAAAAAAATGCTGATGAAAAGAAAAGAGCTGAAGCTGACAGTTAAGCCAAATTTAAACTCTTCATTTCTGACAGTTACATGACATACTGTTCACATGTTTTCGTACTGTTCACATGTTTTTACACAGAAGTATTTTGCAAACACACACACACACACACACACACACACACTGAACAGCATTTGAATGGTTGCATATTTTTGTACTGTGATATTCTTACACTGAGCATGAACTGCATGCTTATTTTTGTACTGTTCTTATGTTTTTGTACTGTTCACATATTTTTACAACGAAGTATTCTGCACACAAACACTGAACAGCATTTGATTGGTTGCATATTTGCATACTGTTGTACTTTTACACTAAGTAGTATGAACTGTTTCAGAATTGCATTTGATTGACAGCTTATTTTTGTACTGTTATATTTTTACACACTGCATTTGATTTTGAAATATAACTTGGAAGGAAAACTTGTGTGTTTCTTTTTCATATATATTATGGATGGTTAAATTTATCCATATACAGGGCAACTTAACCACTGCTCATATTGCACTAAAATTATTATTATTATTTGGTGCCAGATTTCACCTCTGTCAACCATACATGGGCCACAGTGATTCAACAGAACTGAGCCACACATGTATTCCGTACCTAGCCCAGCTATAAGCCACATAATTATTTATATTTAGTTTACTCCTGGTAGAAATCTGGTATTGTTATGGTTCAGTTAAGGCTACTGTACCCTAGGGCCAGATGTGGCCCATCATTCACTCCAAAAGTAGGCCAGGTAAAAGGTTTGGCGTAAATTAGTTTAGCTTCTGGGTAAAATCTGGATTTTGGTCTGTCAGCCACATGTGGGCCACATAAGAGCCATTAGGCTTTACCAGAACTCAGCCATACAGGCATGCCCTATGAGGCCCAGCTATAAGCCATATTAACTCCTTTGCAGTTGGTACAGCTGTGGTAGAGGTCTGGCTATGTTATGGTTCAACACAGCTTTCATATACTTGGGCCAGATGTGGGCCGTCATTCACTTCCGTAAATGGACCACATCTTTGCTGTTCATCTGGGCCACATCCAATCCAAAGGAAATTTGCTATTAGGGTTACATCCACATGTTAGCAGCATGCAGGATCTGATGTAACTGACCCCTCCGGTGCTTTGTGGACACGCAGCTGAGACAGCTTGTGTCTTTAAGGTCTTCTAGTGGGCAAGTCCTGCTCGCTAATGCCTTCTGAATGGAGATGCTGACCTCTGAAAGGGACCCCCCCCTCCAAATCTACTCACACACGCTTCTGCTGGCTTAACAGCATCATACCCAATAATTTCCACCAATACCGTCGACTTGGATGGCTGGAAAGAACCTGCTCATGCAGAAACCACGAAGCACCACAAACTGAAAGGATAAAATAACTGGTGAGAAACAGCAAAGCTTTGCAGTGAAGACACCCGAATAGCTGCATGTTTAGTCAGTCTCCTTTCATCTTAAATCCTGGGTTTCAAGTCTTTCTCACCTCAAAACAAACACGTTAGAGACATGATGAAACTGGAGTTATGGAAAGTAACAAAATAGTTTGAAAAGCTGGTTTCAAGCGTGGAAGTTTGTGTTTTTACCGAAGCTGTAGCACTTTTTATGAGCCCAAGATTGAAACACGCAGAAGAAGGTGAGACATGACAGAGATCAAAGGGCCAGGGTGGTTCACACAATGAAGAATCAAACTCGTAACTTCACGGTCGAGGCTTTCAGACGCAGTGCAGCTACAGTGCAGCCTTGACATTTGAAACTTCGTCAATGCCGGGGAAGTCCACCACATGATGAGCCAAGCGTTGTTAAATGTCACAACTTGGAAATTCCCTGTTCAGCGCCCCGGAGTTCGCCTTTTTGTAACCTTCACTGCAGGATGATGATTAATGAGAAGAGGAAGGGGGCTTGGATTTTATTCTCCGTGCTGCCATACGTAAAACCCATGACCCGGACGAAAATGTAAACAAAGCAGCATCCACAGTTCTACGTTAATACACAGACAAAGAAACGACTAAATCTGAGATAACAACGTCCCACGGAGCAGACTCATCTAACTTTGGTATTAAATGGGATTGGGACTGTTTGAGACTAAATCTGTTGCCATAGAAACTAACACCACTCACCAAAACTGGAACTAGGAGTTCTTGTTCAGGCTTTCAGATTAAACATATAAAAGCTTGATCAATCATCAATCAGCCATACGTCAAAAATACTGTTTCCACATTAAAGTGAGAAGTACTAGTAATGTTTTTCTTTAAAAATAAGTCATGAACATATAGTTTAACTATCTAAAAAGTCTAAATCATTTTCTCAAACAGCACTCAACACTCAAACAGGTGTACATAGGGCATTGCTTGAGGACTATTTCCACCGGCGGACTAATACACATTTGGTTCTTTAGTGAGTATTTTCAGCAGCAGCGTTTGTGGGGTTGACTTTAAATAAACCACAGTATGTTTGTGTGTTCATGGTAATGAAGGAACAATTCATCCAGTGCAACAGTGTGGCTCACTGATGTATTTTTAATCATTTTTGGAAAACAATGGAGCTCAGAGGAATAATATTTCAGGCTTTGGATGAACAGAAAATGCTTGTTAATAAGATAAAATTAATTTTCCTTTTTGGCCTTAAATGAGATTTATTCCACATTCATTTATTATATTAGATGTGTAGTAAATGTTTACACTCTATAAAACAGGATGGAGCTAGTTGTCAGTGTTAGCCATGATTAAAATGTAATGTTGGATATTAACTGTAGCCTCTTCAACATGCTCATATTCCATTAGTGGAGCCCTGAAGAATCTAATTGATTCCTGTCACATACACCTTCACTAATTTTCTCCAGGAATTTGTATTTATGCATTTCATACTGCTGCAATTCTTCCTTAATAGTCTGATCTATGACCAGCTTCATGACACTGGCTACTGTTAATGTTAGTTTAAGTGAAGCTGAGAATAAGTCAAAGAGAGCCTGTCTACGGTGATCGGGCAGCCTTAGTTTGGTTTATGTTGGAAATCAGGGGTAAAGGCCTGTGTTTTTAATTCTGGCTGCATTAGAACTACACAAAATGCTCATTTTCCGCCTATTCCAAATAATTATTTGGTACAATAGTTCACAGATGAGGCCCTTAAAGCCTCTGTACTGAAAGCAGATGATAAAAATGCAAGCGTTATCCTTGCGACTGGCCTGTGTTTGAGAAGCAGAGCCCGGAGAACACTGGGTCTGTCCTCAGCTCTGATCTGATCAGAGATGATCATCGTCTCCACCACCAGATGGGCGATGCCGGGCAGAGAGTTCTGCTCGAGATCCAGAAGGATGGCACCTGGGGAAGGAAGGTGGAGGAAGACAAGGAGCCAAACTGGCTGTTAAAACCAGATTGGTTAAAGTTAACAAGCAGAAAAAAATGCCTACATGTTGTTATTTTGACATATTTCTTTTCTACAAAGTTGAGCTGCTTCTTTTTGTGCATCCTCCTGGGTGTTATTTAAACCGGTGCTGGGAGCTCCTGCTTTGCCGTACGCATGCGGGGGCCGTTTACCATGTGTGATGGTGCGGCGAAGCTCCAGCAAACTGCGGAAGGACAGCGAGGCCACATGAGGCTTGCCCCAGCGGTCGGTCTCCTCCTCCACATCCTCCTCAAACTTGATCCAGCGAGCGCGCTCCTTCCAACGCATTTCATGGTCCTTCTCCACAATCAGCTCGTTGAGCTCCACAAACAGCTGAAGATGAGGCAGAGCAGACATATGAGCAAAAACAAGCAGAAGCGTTGCTTAACAATTCACAGGTAACTACTGTTGGAATATGATGAAGAGTGTCATTAACATACAGTGGAACAGGAATAATGTGCATCTGTCCAGCTGTTGATACTGGATGATGCACAAGGAACAGCTTTACAGAGTGTTTGGCCTCTTTGAGCGTTGCGTTTTTGGCCACAACTTGACTTTTTGTTTCACTCTTTCTGCTCTCGTTGATCTAAAAAGCCACTAAAGAGCCAAATATTTTAGTTCAGGAGGTGGTGGAGACCCAACTAGAGCTACAAGGAGAGACGCTACTCAAAGTGCTAGCACATTGACCATAATGACAACACCATGATACGATGTAAGTGTTGTATTTGTGGCCGGTAAGTGAATGTGATGCTATGCTTTCACTGTGATGAGGTAAACTTTGTGTTTTTACGTTGCCTGCAGGTTACAGTATTCCCCCTGCGGTCTATATTCAGATTAGAGTGTGCTGCAAACCTCATGAGTCTTCTTATCTGCTGCCCTCTTCTTCTTCTTCAGGCTGCACAGCGGTGTGGAGCTGTTGCTGGCTCGGGTCATCTGACATCGTGACGACTTCTTCACCAGGTGGCGTCTCACCCCGGGGTTGTCCTCAAATCTGTGACCTGAACAGCCGCAAGCATCTCACGTCAAAATGCAAAAGGTCAATGTCGCTCAGTTACGATGTCTTTATTATTGGAGGAGTGATTCAGACACCAACCTCGCCAGGTGCACTCTAAGCTGTAGCCTGAAATTGTCTTTTTAGGACTGTGAACAAATAAAACATCCTGCCTAAATGTGCTCCGTGCCGGAAAAGGAGAAATCAAATTCATATGACTGTTTAAGTTTCCAGCTGACAGGAGAGCTCACATAGGTGAGTGAACACCATGGGAAACTGCTACAGAGGAGGTGGATTTGAGTTCAACTCTAATTTCATTTCCAATTTCCTTGACCCACAAATCATATTTTATTGAGTTCAGCATAATGAGGAGGTCTTTTCTTTTCAGTGAGGACCCACCCGTCATTCGCCATGTACAAGTGTGGGAAGTCACTTCATTTGGATGAAGGAACTGGGAAATGAAAAAGAAAAGGCAAACCACCTGTGTGGAAAACATGATCTTTTGCTGAACCTAAACAAGAAACTGCAACCATTCCACAACGTTAATGACCTAATGATGAAGACCTTGTATGAAGAAGGCCTAGTTCAACCTAAACTTAAGCAAACTGCATCCGTTTCTCAGTGCTAATCACATTACGATGAACTTCCGTTACAATGAAGGCCCGGTACGTCTGTCGCTGGTACAGAGCTTGTTGGATTTTCCACTTTCCAGGCAGCAATTAGTTCATATTCATCTTACTTACTTAAATCAACTTGCACATGGATGTTAGGTAATCCCCTGTAATAAACACTTTATTTGTCAAAGCTGGTAGTGCAGCAGGGGCTATTCGGAAATCTTTGCCTGCTGATGAGTCAAATAATTTTAAAATGTGCAGCAGAACCTGATCTCTAATAATGAGGCCATGACAAGCACAATCACCAGCAGAGCAGTTGATATTCAAGATTTATGGGTAATCACTGGGCCATATGTGGATATGTTATGACATGACGTTGGTGCATTTGAGGTCAGGGTAAAGAGATTTTAGAAACTGACATTTGCATTCAGTCTGACAGGTCAGACGGGCCAATGGCTGAATATAATTTCTTACTAAATAAACACAGTCTTTTTTAATCTTTAACATTAGCAGCCGGAGGTAACCAAAGTGGAGGTGAGAGAGAGTGTGTGTGTGCATAAACTAAAGTGAGTGTTCCATTCTGCTGCGTCATGCCTTCCTCGGGGAAACAGACAGAAATGGAAATCAAAATGAAGTTAGGCTGTATTTCATTCTGTTGAGCCTCCCCGGGGGAAACGCTCTGAAGGCTGCCCTTGTATGAACTGCTCCAGCTGATCTGGATGAATGATTATAGGCATCACAGATACAGCCTTAAAAAGGCAATGTCAAGTCCACCCAGAAGTCACACACAATTTGTCTTTAATATTAGACATTTCTGAGTGTGGAGCCATGTGGCACGTTCATAGGCCTTTGATTATCATTTCTTTTGAGGCGGGAGTCAAACCGCTTTTCTCTGCACGGGGGCTTTACATGGGCAACATGAGCAGCCTCATGACTGGTGCTGACTGTTCACACGGTTCACTGATAAGACACACATGTTCTAGATTATAGTTATGCTGTGCAGAACAACTCGGCTAAACTATCCTGTTTAACCAACCATCTCATTTTGATAATACTGCATTTTAGAAATAAAATAAATCCCAAGAATAACCACAAACAAAATCCCTTCAGTATCAATAATCATTAGGCAATTTATTTGCTTACCAAGCACCATGCTGTCCACATACTGTATCTGATTTTCTGTTGCTTTGTGCTCTTGGGCACGAGTGAAATCCAATTGCCGGACAAACTTGATTTGCAGCATATTTATAACAAAATAATGTAAAATCTAGATTTGTTTTAGTCTGAAAACATAAGAGACCCAGCCATTCTTTTTTTTTACTTTACTCTGTTTCTGCAATCTGCAAGAGCCTAAAGCCCAAAGAAACTGTTAAATAAATAAACCTTGTTGTTAAAAAGGACTCAGCATGTGTACAAGACAAGACCTGGCTTCATAAAAAAAGAGACTGAGACACTTGGTTTAGAAATGATGCCATGAACCTTAAGTGCTTGAAAGACTGTTTGTATATTAGGAGCATTGCTGAATTAAATACCTCAATGGAAAGCATCATTTCTGAATAAGTGCATTTAATATAAAACAGATGTTACAATCTTATCGAAAAACTAACTAAACTAAGAAGCCATTGTGGTTCAAAGCTTGGCCACCTGTCATTTCTTATGAGTGTTTTCAGTCGTGTCTTAAAAGTGGGCAAACGTGTGTAATACACCTGCCGATCCGACAGGGGGCAGCGTCAGTGTCACGGTTTGCTTTGCTGAGGCATGAAAAGCATTTCTGCTTCATTTAGAAAGTGACAGCTGGAAGAAAGACAGGGGAGACAGAGAGGAGATAACAACCAAAGGGTCCAGGCTGGAATCGAACCTGGGCCCATACTTTATACATGGAGTACATCCCAAGTCTTATTTTTCACATTATATGATTTTCCCACTCCTTAATTCTTACTTGAATCAATTGTTCCAGTCCCAAAGCTCTTATTCCTGCTCTGAGGAGCGAGGAGAGATGTCTGAGGAGCCATGAGTGAGGAGACACAAGAGCAGCCTTCATGGAAGTCTTTCACCAGCCAACACGGCCCCTTACTGGATATAAGTCATTGAAGTGAAGGAAAAAAAATCAGGCTAAACTCCAGTGCATCATTCACCAATTTTATATTCTGTTTGTTTTCCGATGCACCATCGAGTCCCAAATCAGTGTTAATTGTAGTCCTGAACAACTAGAGGACCACAAACAGCTTTTTTCATTTACGAGAAAAAAATCCTTTTCGTGATATATTATTTTCCCCATTAGCTTTTATTATGGATACAATGAAAGTTAGACTAATTTCCAATCAGTCACATGTGAGGCTGATGAGCTTTGGGGATATCCGTCGCATAATTTCAATTTCCCTTAAACGTTTGCCCTAATAAGTGATTTCCAGTGTTCTGAAGACACCATAATCATTTTCTGGTTGATTAAATAATGATTTCGCATTCAGAATATCATTAAATACACATGCAAATAATGACTAAATAATATAAACACATTCTGCCCGTAGAAGCTGTTCCTGTTCCTCTGAGCGAGTACAGAGAGAGAGAGGTAACAGGATACAAAACCCTGCTGCTCTGACACCGATAACTGTGGGCGTTTACTCGCATTAACATTTACCACAGTGCACACGTGCAGACGCAAATTCATCGAAAGTCTCCAGAGCTGTGATCAGCTGCCATCGTCATCAGACGTTGCTTCACGTGACGCTTCAGAGGAAAGGAAGTCTCGTTTCTCTAAATACATATCTCCTTGTTTCTTCTCTCCTCGCAGGCATACATGAGGGAAACATGGATGTATTTTGAGAGACTTGGGATGTACCCATGATGTGAGCTCTACGAGAAGAGCTGTGAAGGGTTATTTTAAGCAAAACCAAAATCGCTTCCAAGTAGTTTTGGTGCCTAAAGCTAATCAAACTGCACCCATCATACAAAATGTATCTCAGCAAGCTTTATTTTGAAAGCCTAAGCAGATGTTGCATGTTTATTACTGCTAACTTGACCACAAGCCAAAACAAGACACTGTCACGGTGGACTGGCGGGCCCAGATGCTTTGGACTGAAATTAGGTTGGATAAAGTTAACATGGGAACTTTTATTTGACTAAATGTCCTTTGAACCCCGGCTAAGAATGGATGTTTTGATTCAATCTTCTCACATTCTTTCACTGTTGGTGAAATAAAGCCAGAACGGGATGTTGCCTCCAGGCCAGGAGACAAAACGATGATGACGGCCTGTTAAACCAACTATACTTAAGTTCTCTCTTAACGTTAATCACCAAACAACAGCAAAAGGAAAAGGCATTATGATTACATGATAACTATATAACCTTAATCTACAGCTAATGCAAAGTAACAACAGTGACATCAAGTGGTGAAACCGTCAACTACAACAAGAGTAGAATATAACAATATCCTGTTAACGGGAAGATACCCATTAACAAATCGTGATGTCATAGCAAACACATAATGATCTACACAAACTGTTATAAGTTAGTAGTTGTTAATTAGAAAGTTATCTAATCGTATATATTTACTTGCCAACAATAACATAAGTGTCAAATGTCAGATTTAGTCGAGTTACCAGCTTTGCTAGCCTACAATATAAGGTAATGCAATGCTGACGTTAGACTGTGTGCTGTTACGCGAGCAGTTTGTGTACTATCCTGGATGATGTGTTGCAAATGCAAAACAGATGGTATAATTTGCTTCTCCTCATCCTCCAAGTTATCTCACCGTTCAAAGCGATGCCATTTTAAGGAGGACTTTACACCTCCTGAGGGCTGTGTGTAAGATTTAAGATGTAACTTATGCGTACGCTAGCACTATTTCAGCTGGTGCAAACTTTAAATGCTAGTAGCACATAAACTCCGTCCTAAGTTAGAAATTATGTTCATTTTAATACTAGCATAAGCATGCTAACATGTTCAAAATGCCATTGTTAACATGCTAATGTCTAGCAAGTAATGTTCACCATCTTAGTTTAGCTTGTTAGGATGCTAACATCTATTAAGACTGGCTAAACTCAAAGTACAGCTGAGGATTTATAGGTATTTGATCACCTTAATTTCTTTTGCATGTGCTGCAACAAGTCTTTATCACAGTCCTGATGTGGCATGTTTCTCAGTCTGAACAAGCTTAAAATAGCTGAACAACACAGTGCTGGTCAATGAAATGTCTTTCCGCTCCAGCTGTGGCTGACCCCAAAACCAAATGAGTGCCACTGGATCAATAGGAAAGCAGGAAACAGCAGCAGTCGAGCACCGTGTCAATTCGCTCAATACCATGCACAACTTTGTTCTGTGAGTGGCCATGAATGAGCCACACATTGCCATTAACAGTGCAAGCAGCAAGCTACATAGCCAGTGCAAACAAGTGAGCTCCAATCCATTGATTATCTATGTAAAAATAGAAGAAAATGCTCGTCCCTGTTAGTTTCCCAATGTGTTACGATTACATCAGATCTTCCGTTTTCGGAAGCTTGACGTAACTTTCACTACCGTCACACTCTCATGACTTAAAACTTGCACTGGATGGACAGAAGTCTAATGCTGCCCAACACGAGCATAGCTGAATCACCACAGAAACACAACTTCACAGGACTTACGGACAGGCTCGAGCGGAGACCCCAGCTGAGTGTGGATTGACTCAAGCAGGTCATAGTCATCAAAATCCAAAACAAACTCTTCAAAGTCCTCAGACCCCTCTACATTGGACAATGAGCTGTGGTGCTCATGTAGGTGTTGCTTTGGGGTGCCAAAGCCTCGTTGGGCACTGTACCGACGTTCGGGACCATGGTGGTCAGTGCAAAGCTTCTTGTCAGAGCTCCCTTGCCCCTGGTTCTCCTGTTCCTCAATGTCTGTCATCTCCACGGTCGGTACCTCCTCCTATCCTCCTCTCTCCAAGCGGACACACTGCTCATCCAGGGCTTTGAACGCCGTCGCTCGCCCTGGGTCACTGTTCTGACGAGGCTGGGTCTTTGCAGGGGCCACTACCTCTGCTGTGTTGCTCTGGTTGTGCAAAAGAACCAACGTGTAAACTCTGGAAACCGACTCCAAAATCAGGTGGTTTTTTTTAAAAGGCTTTTGCTTCCAACCAAGAAAAAAACAGCTTGTGTTCAGGGAGTCCGAAGTCTGACGAAGAAGAAGTGTGAAGCAAGAAGCAAGCACAAAAAAGGAAAAAGTCAGAAAAGTCAGAATAATCACCTTTCTGTGCAAAAATACATATCATAACACACAAGATCCTCAATCCTTCTTTTGTTTTAAATCCACAAAGAAAATGCAAAGTTAGAGGTACTCCCTCATGCAGAAGCCCCCCTGCCAGATCCACAATCAGAGAGATGCATAAATGGTAGCAGCTTCAGCTGTGACTCCAAAAGGAAGTATTGATAAGGGCTGGTCTACTTTGTGAGACCTGCCTGTCAGCTGAAAGGTAGTGCCGCCCTTTTTTAACGATGTCCCCGGCCCATTGATCTTCATGGCTGTTGGAAAACCAACATAATGCGGATCCGAGCTGAAGAAGTGATGTCTCTTTTTTCCGTAGCGCCGCCATCACTGTCCAACCATTTGATGTGTAGGAGGGTAAGGGTCAAGCTCCAAAGGTTGGCGTCTCCACCCAAATTGAATTAAACTGAAAAAACACACATTCACCAAAGAAGACACATGCAGAAAGATATGCTGAGAACTCTAATCAAACAGTTCCAGTAGAAAAACAGAATAACACCTAGAGAGGACCAGCTCCAGCACTCTGCTTAGTGAGATATCACGGTGCTAATTATGAGAGCGAGCTGCACCGTCCCTGTCCCTGGGTCTCCATGGAAACCACGCGTCCCCTGAGGTGTCGTGGTCTGACTTGTCTATAACAGGTGCACCAGTGTGAGCTCAGCAGGACCCTCTCTAAAACATGCTCGGCGTGCATGAATAAAGTGTGTGTTACTGTCTGCATGTGCATGCAAGTGTGTACTGTACTGTACGGTGCAGACATTTGTGAGACAGCATGTAGTATTTCCATTTTTCCTGTATTTTTTCTGTTTTTGAAGTGGCATGAAAGCGTGATTAAATGTTGTGTTCAGCATTTAATCATAGAAGTGTGATTAAGTGTTGGATGCAATGTGAGACCATGCTTTCTCCAGGCAGGAAGTGTGTTTTAGTTAGCTGCCTTGACGACAAAACAGTCACGACTCAAACCAGACAAATATCAAGACAGCGTATAAACTACGACTGCTACTTTGACATTTTTCTGACCTAAATTGTGTTTGAAATTCAAAGTACATGTGACATATCATACATTGATTTGTACCAATCATAAGCTCTGTGTGTCTTGATCTGATGAAGTGATGCAGCTGTTGATGATGGCCGCCAGCTCGCCCAGCTGCTCTGCTGAACCGCTCGTATAAGACAGCCGTCACAGGTTGATCTGTGATTGTCTGCGGTGGAGCCCCATACACTTCACCACACCACAGACTCACGCTGAAGTACACCGCACCAATACACCGTTCAGTTTCACAATTAGCTTCACAGCCATTCAACTCAGCTCTGACTCAGAAGCTTTAAATAATGATATTTAAAAGCTTAACAGACTATATGACTGTCTCATAGTTAAGCCACAGAGTAAAGCTCATCCCTCAACACTAATCAAGGTCTTCTCTAATAAATGACCATCCGTAATCACAGGACTCAGGTCCCACACTTGGGTCAGGTGGCGACAACCGAGCAAACAACACTGATGAGGACCATGAGATACTGTTGAAAGCCCCAGAAAAAGCTAGCATGATCCCATAGCTCATCTCACTGCCCTCAAGCTAGCTACCAGCTAGTTCATTAGCAAACTTAAAATGACATGATGCGGGGGTGCAGGGTGGTTTCACCGGGAGAATCACTCCTCTGCAGGCCCAATCCTTCACTCTGCTTTTCATCGTGACAGTGCAGAGTGTTTCGCAGAGTGATGAATGTCGACCGTCACGATCGGAGCAGGTGAGCGTGATGGTCGCTGGCTGAAACTCTCACTTCCGTCAACTTGTGGCTTGAACTCGCGGCTGATGTGATTTGAATTTGAACAAATTCTTCAGCCAACATGAATTATCAATAAAACCAACCAGATTACAGATGACCAGAGTGGGACAGAGGGACATACAGTGGTGGTATACATGGCCTGTCAATGTCGAGCATCGCTCCCCACAAATCCGATGAGTGACTCTGGGCGCCCTGTTTCCTCTTTCCAGATGCTTCCTAAACAGTCAATGATTACTCTGCTCTGTTAAAGCAGGAAAGGCCAGGGGCAGGGTCGCTGCTAACGGGGAATCGACTGCAGCCTCTTGTTAATTAATGTCCCTGGATGCTGTGAGAGAGTTTTTCTCTGGCCAGGCGAGCTTTTGCTTCCCCATCTCTCTCTCCTCCTTCTCTTCTGCAGTGGGAATGTATTTTCAGTGCAACTAACGATCGTGGAATAGTGGCTGCTGCTCTGTGCACACTGGAGGACACAGAGACTCAGACTAAGTTACAAGCCCGAGCCAAAAAAAGTTTGAAACACAAAGAAAACAGACTGTGATCATTTGTTAATCCTTTTTAACTCTACTCAAGCTGTTACCATGATTGGTAACAGGTGAGGACAAACATTATCATGGATGGTAACAGGTGATAGCATCATGATTGGGTATGAAAGGAGCATCCTGGAAAGGCTGAGTCGCTCATAAGTGAGGATGGAGCGAGGTTCACCACTTTGTGAACACATGATTGGATAAAGGATGTTAGTACACGGGCTCAGGAACACTTCAGAAAACTGCTGTCAGTGAACACAGTTTGTTTGCTAATGATTGCAGTCTATTCTTCTTCATGTTTTACGCAGAGTTCCAACTTCTTTGCACACAGGGTTATAAGAATTAGATTTGCAGGCAAAAAACAGCACAAACTCTGCATGCATGTGCCTGCGGATGTTGGGAAAACCTGCAGCCTCTCTCTAACTGCTGCACACTGCGTCCCTTTTTTCCACACAGCCCAGTTTTTAGCCGTTTTGGACTATTTAAACTGAAGTGAACTGTGCTATTTGAGGTTATTTTCTGCGCTGTTAATTTGCTGTGGCCAGGTACGTTCAGCAGCTCCTCTGAACTTTGAGCCGAGGTGAAGTCGAGCAGTCATGTCGGGATATTTAAGTAGAAAAGCAGATACTGGACACTCCAAGTTTATCCTTCAGATTGACCATATTTTTCCACAAGCAATTGAGGGGTAATTATTTCAGAAATGATTGTAAAAGTTTAATATTTCCATTGTGTTTCACTGTGGCCTGTGGGGATGGGGCGGGGGGTTCATTTATCTGTATTTGTTCCCCCCAGCAGATCAACCTCTACCCTGTAATAACACCATACTTTGGGCAGCCATTTGGTAAGATAAAGTCTGCCAGCAATGGGACTTTATGTGAAGAATCTGTTTTTGCGAAGAGGAGATGAGGATATGAGCTAAATGTTATTTTCTGCCCTAATTGTTCCTAATTTCCTCATAAACATTCTCAACCCCAGTGGGTTTCAGATTGAAATGGGCGGCAGGTCGCTGTTTTGATGCATTTGAGGACACACTGTAATTTATCTGCCCTCCATCCTTAGTGTTATTCCGTTGGAAGCTTATAACAGTGTGTGTGTGTGTGGGGGCAGGAGCTGTGTGGGTTGTTTTCATCAGACAGAATGTGTGGGACGCCCACAGTGGAGCCACGTCATTGGCAGCAGAAAGAAAACCTGTCAATGGTCATCACCAGAGAGGCAAGAGAGTCAATAACTGTTTAATGGACTTTCCAGGGTGGACAGTTTTTCAAAGATGTGGGAATAATAACAGTAAAATTTCTAAATCGCGCATATCATCAAAACTAAGGTTCCAGTATTGTTGACATAAAACAGGCTAGAAGGTTAAAGCATTCTTGGTTTTAATCGACCTGATTCAAGTGGATGAAGAACAATTCTTAGAGAATGTGTTTTTCCCATATGCTGCAGTAAGTAGGCAGTCTGCAGCGTGAACGTTTTGATTTCTATGGTTAGAAAGATTTGTATAGAGGTGTTTTGATATATAACCACAGTTTGGAATATGCTGTTTGAAACTACTCGATGGCTCGATTAACAGGACAAAGTAAAGGACAGATAATACACAGCATGCACAAAAAAACATAAGAAAAAAAAACATATTTAAGTTTTCCCCGATTGAAGCTTTTAATGCTCAGAAGCTTCAGATGTTTTAATGTTTTGGAGGTTTACAAAAAAAAAAAAGCAGCAGCTGTGCAGTCAAAAAGACACCACACAAAGACCCCCCCACAGAGTTTCTGTGGCGTGGGTGAAAAGTAATCCTGAGTCATCTCAGAAGACACATTTAGCATCCGAGCAGGTCATCTCTCATTCGCCTGCTCCAAGGCTTTCATTTCTCAGTAGATACAGAAAATACAAAGACAGTTTCTCAGCTTTTCAGCCTATTAATCACTTACTGGCACAAAACAGGCCACAAGAAAGCAGCTGATTCATATTTAAACCCCCGCAGAAGGAAAAAAAACTACTGTAAAGTCCCTGAAAAGAACACCTTTGTTCAATGCAGGATGAGCTGATTATTCTCACACATGCACTCCACTGAAAGGTGTTCAGATGATTAAAAGGCACCTGTGAATATAATGACACCTGTAACCTAAAATAGCCTAAAAACAACCTCAGAGTTAAATGAGTGCTGCTGTGACACACTGTAAGGTTTACTTTAAGAATTACCTAGCAGGTGTGTGTCTAAATTGCATTAAAAATATTAATTGACAGTGCACGGTTTAGAGTAACCATAGCGACAGTGCAATTACTTTCTGTTGTGTTACATTGTAGCTTGAGAGGAATAGCAGCCCTGTTGCAGGAAAACACACTTGTCTTGGTGTGTTAGCTAGTTATCTACCTGTGTGGGGGTTTTTTCAACATTTAAAAAATGTCTGGTTGGAAAAACGGCCGAGCCAATCAGAACGCTCAGTTATAGCTCCCTTACTTTTCATGTCATCCAGGTCGGCGCTGGCCAGCATCTGGGCCTCAGCCTCGTCAGTGGGCACCTGCTGGTAGACGGCCGTCTCCAGGGCGGTCATGCTGCCGATGCAGATCCGCTCCCGCAGGTCATAGTTGCTCCGCTGGGCGGCCGCCAGACGATGGTGGACGGGCTTCCTGCGGAACCAGCCGCGGGTCGTGGTTGAACTGGAGGGATCTGATCCTGGGGGAACACTGACAAAAAGGAAAAATAACGTATAGATTTTCAAAAATGAGCTTTACATCATTCGACATCAGGAAATAATGTCACCCAGTGTGTTGAAATGTTTAAATGTTCGATTATGGATAAAAGATTCAAATGAAATTGAAAAGCTGCTGCTGACTGAAATGCTCTGTGTTGTGCCTCCCGGCTGCATTGTCGTCTCTTGACCAGTAGAGGGCTTCACAACACAGCAGCAGGCCAGAAACTCCTCAACAACCCTCTGAGTCATCCTCGGCTGCAGTCACTCAAGCACGGCCACACGATCCCGCCTGGCGCAGGCGCAATGCTGTGCTTTTATTCAACCAGGAATTAGCAGGGACAAACAGCAGAATCACCACGGGGCCCCAGACATGAAAACTCCACACATACGTTTAGAATTATGAAAAAAAACCCACTGATAATATTCTAGTTCTGCTTGTTTGCTAGCCAGATGGCTCATCTACAGTGATATCATCAGCTGGGGCCATTAGTGAACCATCACAGCCTTAAGAACTGCACATATGGATTATTAGTCTTGATGTGTTTGATGTCTATATTCCTAATGAAACATTTAAGTTGCTAATGTAAAGCCTCTGCATGCAATTAGAGCAGAAGCATCTCTGCTCTGTTCTGACCAGTGCTGCTTGGAAAAGAAGCTGCTTTGTTAAAAGTGTTAAATAGATATATTTGATGCACAGGGTCCAAATTTAGAAGCAAAATTAAAGCTCTGAATATTAATCAGTTCATCTTTAATCCAGCTTTGTATTCCTCTCTTACACCACGGCCGGCAAAATACGCATTTCCAGCCAGCTGGCAGGAGGCCGCTAAATCTGAGAAACAACACACCACAAACACCGTCAAACCAGTCCGCAGTAAACCAGCCCACCAGGCATATTAAACTTTAGGTAACCATAGCAACATACTTCTGCGTAACGTACGTTTCATTTTACATTGCCAGTAAAGCCTCCCCGGTGAAACCGGCGTATAAAGCGACTAGAAACAAACAAAAGCTGCATAATGAATATTTTTATGTCAATCAACCACAGCGGACCAAAAGGCAGCGTGTAATGTGAAAGGAGCTGCTCGCAGAGATGGACCCACAGAGAATTATCACCCATCTCTGCAGTTCCCCTCAGCTCGGAGTGTTTTCGCGTCTTCAAGACGACTGTTTTAGTTTTATGTCCCACAGCTTTGCTTAAATCTCATCGCTATAATCAATCTCGTTTACAGCCGCAGCAGGCGGCTGTGACGGAGCCGCTGTGCACCACCTGCCCTGCAACACACGGCCGAGAGACAGCGTGGAGAATTCAGCAGCTAAAGACGCAGATAATTGACAGATTTATACATCCAGCAGACACACGGCAAAGTTAGCATTCAGAGTCAGGTGATGTTATACACAATTATTTGATTTGTTTACATAAAAATGTTGATAATGTTGCTGTGCACCAAAAAAAACTCTTTTAACTGAGTCAGTATCACCGTACCTACCTGTGACTCTACTCAGATAAAAGCCCATGCAGACAGCTGTCTTCAGTAGAGATGTTGTAATAGCCCACCTGCTGCATGCAGCTTCCTCTCCGTCCACCTCCTCATTCTGTGAGAGAACAGCAATTCCCCCATTATGAGTCTCCCCCTTTATCAGAGTGGACGAGGCTTTCCTCGACAGAGGTTGTCCTTCGCTTTCCGTGTGGAAGGTGGTGAGCGGGAGGGGTTCCTCCAAGTCCTCTTGGCTCCCCAAACTAAACTGAGAGGAAGAGGAAGATCAGTGAGAGGGGAGGAATATTCCAACATGTGGTTATAACTAACCGGCTGTCAGAGCCGCAGGTGGCTGTATAATAGTTAGCCAAGCACCAACAGAGCAACACCTGTTCACGCCTTGGCCGCTCAGCAGCAGAGACGAGCCATCTTCACACCGAAGAGGTCACTCGGTTCCTCAATCTTATTTTACCTGTGGTTGGATGTCAGGTGGGTCTGTGGGTGTGGCGGCCACGCCCTGTCCGTCTGGTTCAGACTCCGCCTCTTCCTCGTCTACCTCGTGGATGGTGGGCGTGACATCAGAGGGGGGCAGCGAGGTCTTTTTTTTCTTCCGTTTCTTCTTGCGCTTTCTGTCCGTGCTGTGGACCCTCTTGCGTAAACGCTGGGGCAGGGGCAGGTGGGTGGATAAGGGGTGGTGCGTATGGTGAAATGTGTGTCTGTGATCTGTGTTAAAGAAAATGAGGAAGAGAATCAAAAGCGCATCATGGCAGCGAATGTGGAGCTTCCGTCTACTGACTGCAGATAGAGCCATGCAGTGTGGTCTGTCACTGACATTTCCGTGAACCGACTCTATTGTTATTGTGATTTTGATACGAACCTAAACTGACGCTGACAACGATCGCTCTTGAGCTCTCCTCAGGATGAGAGCTGCATCATTATGAGCGTTTATCACTTCACACATTTCAGCCTGTCTGAGCAGCTCCTCAGAACATAACAGATGTTTCCCCAAACCGACTTTTCCAATTAATCTGTGCAATCTGAGCTTTAACACTGACGCATTTGCATCACTACATGCATTAAAACCAAGACAAACATTAACCTTTAAAACAACATAACTTGCACAGCTACAGCACACTGTGCAAACACATTCTCGAGTGCTAAATACAAACTCTCATAGGAACAAACACTGTTTCTTGGCTGCAGGCTTTTGATTCCAGTAAATAAAACATGCAAAGGGGAAAAAATTGGTGCTGCTCTCAGAGGAGATCCTCTCTCTTACTCCCAGTAATTCCCTATTAAACACTTGAAAGACACAACACAAACAAAGGCTTTAGATTTTAATTAACATGCAATAATGGAGATATGCACTGTTTAATAAACATCAAAAGAAAGCAGCTCCATCTAATCTTAGCCACTATTATCTCCCAGCAGAGCATGTGGTATTCATCTGCTAATCTCTCTAACACTAATCCACAGATATACTTACATGCATGCAATGTGGTGCCCTGCTCTGAACCTGATCTCATAATATAACAAACTAGTCAAACTATGATAGACAAGGTCAGGATCGGATGTTATACATGTGTATTTATATGCAAAAGCCCACTTACATTTAAAGGGATTACGGTATTACAAAATAGTGTGTTTTTGTGTAAATGCATCATTAATAGAATTTTTCAACAATGTTCAGACATGTGTCTATTAACCATGCTAGTTAGTGGCTCTGTCAGGCTGTGGTGCTAAATGCTAACATGGTCAAAGTAACAGAGTTGATATTCTGATATACAGCAGGTATAATATTGACCATGTTTACCATCTTAGCTTGGTGTGCTAGCATGCAAACTTCTGCTAATTAGCACAAAAGAGGTACAGCTGAAGATGATTAGAAAGTGATTAGCTGCATATTAGTCGTTTGTCACAAATCAAATTATTGGTCAATGTAAACTGCTGGCCTGTGCTAAACAAAACCAGAATAGCTCAAATTTATCCTGAGGGGAACATGAATCTCTGTGCCGAATTTCAGCTACGTCATAAGAAAAGTACGTCACCCTCTGGAGACCATGATGAATATTTTTAGAACATTTCCTAAACGTAGAGACATTTGACTGGAAAAGTGGAAACTCTGAGCTGCTGATGATGCTGGAGGAAAAGTCTGGGAACCACAAAATTCCTTAGGATTCAACCTCTGGGCACCAGTTATCATTACACCACATTTCAAGGTAATCAATCCAATAAATGTTGATTAAATGTTTCACTAAAAACCTAAACTGACCCCATGTTGGTGATGGGGAAGAAACTTCAGGGCATCATCAAAGTCAGTGGGATTCATCCTCTGGGGACCACGAATGTCAGATTTCATGGTAATCAGCAACAATTTAATAACGCGTTCTTATCCTGAGTCGCCTGCTTTTTGATAATAATGTGGATCAATACTTTCCACTGGTCTGTAACAGTTTGTAAGTGACACTTATTGTATAACTGCAGGTGTGATGTGTACACAGCACTGGCAAACTTACATTCAAAGTCTTTCTCCGTGTAGTGTCGGCCCATCCTGTCTCCACTGGTGGAGGCAGAGTCACTGATGATGTCTCCAAAGCGCTCCACAGACAGCGCTTTCTCCCAACTCTCCTCCTCCTCCTCCTCCTCCTCTTCCTCCACCGATCCCTCCTCATCTTCCTCCTCCACCTTCACCTGGAGCAGGATGCAGAGAGAGGGGGAACTTTCACTTGAAAAGCATGCACATGGAGGAAGTGTGACAGAGGCAGCTTTGGAGGCAGGATAAAAACACTGATATCTTCATATATGTGCTGTCCTGTCTCAATCATGATCGTTCAGGATTAATCTGTGATGAATGAGCATCTATACATGCAGAAAGCAATCACTGATTGTATGATGATTACATGAATTGTGCTACTCTGATTACTGTATTATATGTACTAGCCAAGAGGGCAATGCAATCAGACATTCTTTGAGCATAACACACATGGCTCTGACATCATGAACAACAGCCACTCAGGCAGCAGAATGAGGCTAAATGAAAAATCCTAATGCAGGATGAACATAGAACAACTACAGGACATGGAGTTACATCACCACTTCCATAAGATGTCAATATTATTGTGAAAGTGTCTCAACACACTGCACAAAGGTAACATTATATTTTCGCTGTGTCTGCCCCAAATTAAAGCCAAAACCCACCACGGCTGACCCCAAACCCTGCATTTTGCTTGTATCCATGATATGAGAAACCTCAAATAATTCTGTTTCCGCACAATAGGCACATAGTGTCTGTACATCCTCCACTTCACATATAGAGGACATCAAATCAATACAACAGAGTGCTAAGCAGCAAAGAACTAATGCACTAGACAGCCCCTGGAGACAGTGGAGGCCGGAGGGAGGGCCCTGCCAGAGCCGTTTGGTGCCTCCGATAGGTCAGAATCACTGGGACAGGCCGCTTCCTCTGCCGCAGATTGGCGCTGGCATGGCGAGCACTCTGGCTACTGTTCTGTGGTCTCAGATTTCTCTGTGCCAAGGCTCCATTACTTCCTAATTACCAGTGGGATGAAGGGACAGGATACGTTTAATGATCCGAGCTACCTGCCTACACGAGGCCGAAGCAGATGACGCCAGACGGAGAATAAAAGGAGAATTTTAAATTGAGTGAGCTGTAAAAGCCTTGTTTTCACCGGACGGCCAGCTTCATTTTGTTCATTACTTAAAGTGATGAACCAATTCTAGTTTAATTTCAGCCTCTCCTCCAACATCCACCCCTCCTTACCTGGCTCTGGTAGGCACTGATTATCAAAGACCCTGAATTTAACAGTCCTATTGTAATGCAAGAGGAATAATACTCTCAGCTAAGGCAGATATTACAGTAAAGGGACTTTCTGTAAACCTGATCTCGCTTTGCTCCAGCCCCGTTGGTGCAAATGACTCAAAACTCTTTCATGTCAGCTTTGAAGTCAGTCAGGGTGGAGGGACACGGGAGGAGGGCAACCCCAGCCCAGGTGGTGGAGGCACTATGCGAATAGGATTTGGCTGACAGACAATGGAGTACATTTACAGACCCTATAATTACAGTGTTTGGATTGTACTGGATCTTTGCATTCACTCACACACACACACATACACACACACACACACACACATACGCTCACATGAACATTTATTCTGTCCGATGAGAATTTCTGCTGTGAGATGAAAAATCTTGCACCAAAATCACAATAAGTCACAGTGAAGGGAAGTTGAAGCGATTCTTTCTGCTGAAGTGTTCAATATTTCTGAGTTATGGAGCTGTAGTTGGAGTGGGAGGCTATGGGAGAAATTAAAAAAAAATGAGCACGCAATCACTTTCTTTTAGGAACGTGAACAAAGTTTTTAACATCCAGACACACTCTCTCCCTATGATTCTGCTCTGCTAGCGACCCACAAACTGACGGTCACGTTAGCGTTCACGTGATGGGCGATTGGGTGATTTCATTAGATAAACATGTGTGCGGCCCCCGGAGGTCCAGATGAGTCATCAAAAGCACGATAACTGACAAAAGCAACTGACAACGTCTTCCCTGTTTGCTAGCGTGTTGCTTGCCACATTAACCCCTTGACACCTGAATTTATTTAGAATTATATTAAAAAATTAATTCTTTGTGTTTTTGCTTTCAAATTGATCCTAAATTAAGAGGAGTTTGCTAATTTTTCTGTAGGGCATATTTAGGTATGATGCAAATTAGCGGCAACAGGCGTTACACGTAGTTTTCACTTTTCGCTTTGTCCGACGAGAAACCGGTGCTTGCAAAAGGTTTTTAGGTGTGTGTTGAATATGCACAAACCGGCATTAGAGGAATGCATGCGGATTCGGCTGCAATGTGGATTAAAGCATTATGATGCGAATTGGCGACAATCGGCGTTAAGGGGTTAACACCATCATCAGTAGAGTACCACAAAATCGTCAGCAGGAATGAGCATCAGGTAACCTGCATCTGTCGAAAGAAATTCACTTTCTTCCTTGCAAATATGAATATTAGCTGTTTTGTACATAGTTTTTTTGGTAGAACACATGTTTAGGTTTTGGACTGCAGGTGGGATAAAACAAGGCACTGGCATTATAGATTAATCAAATAATTGGGGAAAAGCAACAGAGGGGATGCTTTGACATCAACCGGTTAGACCACAGAGGATTTAAATCATCCATTTTTAGTCAGCTGTGTTGCCAACATGGAGACGGAAATCTCCAAATATTAATATTGCTATAATGAATTCTGGGTGAGAGCTCTTGTCTCATCTCAGCCTGTTTGCTGTGAGTGTTAACACTGTGGGTTACCATCCACATCAAACACAACGATATCTGATACATGAAAATTCTTTGTGGCTGGTTTGGCCACTCCTAATCAATTATGAGGAGGGAGGGGGGGGCTTCCATTAAAACAGCCTGATCTCTGAGCCGAGCCGCCGCTCAGTTAAAAACATGCTTACCTTTTCTCGTGAACTGCCCAACTTCTACTGCAGCATTAATATTTCATATTTAATGTAATGCTGAGCCAGAGAGGCGCCGTAAAATATTTATCAGCTGCTGACTAATTTGAGGGAGGTTGTGCGTGTCTGTGTTATGTGTTTGCTTTGTTTGTCAGGATCAAATACCCTCACATTAGTGATCAGGAGAGCCCTCTGGAGTGAGTTAACTTGAGTTATTTCTGTCCACGACATTAGGTGCAGAGCTAAAGGTGGGTTAGGGTAACTGTTAGGTCTAATATTAAGGTTGGGGATCATAATTAGGCTCAAGCTTAATGCAGTTGGCAATTCAAACAGTTTGGTTCACAACTGAACATACTACTACTATACATATATACCCACAAACCTGCAGACCGCCTGACCAATAAATCTGTTCCACTCTGCCAAACCCACATGAGGTCTATCATTAATAAACACATGCTGAGCAAATGCGCACAAAACTTCATGCATTGTTCTACTTAAAATTCCTAATATTAAATATCCATGCTGGAAAATGGGAGAAATGTAAGTAAATAATGTCCAAGACACCCAGAATATTAAACCTGATGTGATGGTGCACACATAAAAATGTGCTTTAGATATTAAATAGCTTACATGAGATACTAGAACAGTCAGATACACAGTTTTATTTATTTTCCTTAATTCCCCAGGTAAAAGTCCCTTAAGGATTAAAGGTCTTTTTCAAGCTAAATCTGGAAAAAAAAAAAAAAAAGCAACACAAAATAAAATCCACGTTACACTGTCGGCTGATTTGTTTTCCTGTTTTCAACAAAAAAGGATATAAGCACCTGGTGGAGACCAAGGTTTAACACGCAGTGTAGGTACAGAGGTGCAGGGGGAGCAGCCTGTGGATTAATTTTGTTGTTATCGTCATTATGACTCAGCACTATCATGCAAAGTAAAATGGTGTGCAAGATACCTGCAGGTGCATCCATGAAAAGTGGATCAGCATCATTTAATGAAGGTGACACAGTTACAGATATCAGGTGAATCCAGGTGTCATCAGTTATGCTGCCGTGATGAATGTAAAATCTGGAATATCTTCAAATCGAAGGTGACTGTCTCTGTGTTTATGCTGAGCCAGTCATGCCATGTGTGTCACTGTATGTTTGTTGTTCTTCAGTCAGATAATGTAGATATTAAAATCCAGCGGCATGTAAACAGTACTAGGAAACCAATTAAAAATATGAAACACCTTCTTCGCTGATCATCTCGCTTATTCAGATTCATGCAGATAAAAATATGCTATCGGTGAAGTTTGTTTTCCTCTGCAGATCACCCTGCTTTCTGCTGCTTCCTGCTCTTTTTAGCAGCGCTGAAACCGCTTCCCACTCCCTTCATCCCTTCATCTTGGCCTCTTTGATTGAAGGAGCTGGCACGCTTCCCAGACAAACAAATCGCAACTAACATAAATATCAGCGTCAGTGTTTCGCTTTTCTTTTTGCTGTGCAGCTGGTGTTTAGGAGCAACAATGCTTTCCTTATTACTGCATGTGCTTTTTTAATGAGAGATGAGCATGTTTTCCGTAAATATGGTCCAATCATTTACACGCTGCTACGGCCTTAGATAGATAGATAGATAGATATACTTTATTTATCCCAAGCTGGGAAATTGCTTGGCCGTATTGTTCTGTTCTTTGTTGCTGTCCCTGTGTTGTCCTTTTTGTTTGGTCCCTGTTTTTGTGTCAGAGTGAGTGTTCTCTCTTTTTGTAGCAGCTGTGCTGGTCCTGCCTCCTCCGAACACCGATTGATGGCGTAATCTGATTGGTCCCTGCAGCTGCCTCCAGCTTTTAAACCAGAGTCTTCCCCAGTTGCCAGTGGAACCTCGAGTTGGCAGCAGTGGTGTTTGATTCTGGCATTGACTACTACAAGCCTTGTCCCCACATCTCGTTTTGTAGCTTTGTGTGTTGCATAGCTCTTTGTGGTGTTGTTTTTCGGAAAGACTAACTTGAACTTTACTTTACTAACTTCATTGCACTGTAAATATATTTGCACTATTGTGTTTCTTTTTCTTTTCTTTATTGTAGCTGTTCACCTGTACATCAGGCCTCTTTTTGTTCAGTAGATAATAAATTTGTGGTTGATTTTTGGTACCTCTTGAGAGTGATTTTGATTTGGAGACAAAGTTTGGTCTTTTTTTCGTACTCTTTTATGTTGCATCCCTGCTCCCCTAGGCTGGGTCGTAACACACGCACTAAAACATTTGACCCAGTTATTTCTGTCGCCTTGTCTACACTTCTAATCTGCCACAATCAAGCAGCAGCAGCAATAAAGACAAGTCAGATTCATAATAATTACATTATTAAACAAGCAGTCTATTCTATTCGCTCATATTTGTTTTTATATTTGAGCCACTGTAACTGCTTTATATTTGAAGGAGTGAAGTGAGAAGTCATGCTTCCTCACTACTTTGACACACCAAATGAACATTTTTAATATACTTCAAGTAGATAAAACACACATTGAATACAGAAACACTGCATTTCCTGATGCATTACAACCACCTGCAGCAGGAGCGGGTTTTGCGTAGCCCACGCAAATCATCAAGCAACAAAAAACACGGCTCCACAGCACTACTAGTGGTCAAAAACGTCTTTGCAGTGCACTTAATGAATAAATTAAAGAACATCTTCGTCTTAACGAGCAAACGGGTTGGCCAAAACCGCCGACGCCCGAAAGAGGATCTCTTCAAAATCTGCAGCTGACGTGAGTTAACAGCAGCTGGCGATGTTTCTGTGGCAACCAAGACTCAGCTGGGCCAGAGGAGGTTGCATTCATAGCCTCAAACACACATACCCTCACACCAAACCACCTCAAACAAAAAAAACGATAAGTCAGCTATAGTTCAGAGCGGCATCAATCAACCAAAGGAGGCAATGGTGCGAAGAAGCAGCTCTGTCTCTCTGTGGATGCTGTGTGTGTGTGTGTGCGTGTGTGTGTAAGCGTGTGTGTGTGTGAGCGTGTGTGTGTGTGTGTGTGTGTGTTTTAAGTACAGAGTGCACAAGTAATTGAGGGTAGAGAATTGAAGGGTCCACATATGTAGCCAAGCATTCAGCCCATTATTTCCTTCAAATCAGTGTCACAATATGCTTTGCACACTGTGGATGACGCGGCCCCCACAGCGCATATTAACACATCACCTACTTAGCCAGCAGAGCTGTTTCTCCCCGAGAACACAGGCTAATCTGTTTCACTTGAATAACAGCTAGAAAACATTCTGCTTTGATGGACAGGAGTATTTTCCCAGAACCATGTGTGACTCATCCCTGTGTTGAGACGTTGGAGGGAGCAACTCAGTCTCAGTGCTCCTTTCTTCCCGGATGCTCATGACACTGTTGTACGATGAAATCATATTCCTTAATCTTTGATCTTTTTGCTCATTTAATTGCATTATGGGTTTATTGTGTTTGATCATTTGTGCAAAAAAACCAAACTAAGCTAAGTTTATTAGCAGTGTTGCACAATCTGTGGCCATATTTCACCCTTGTATTAAACTGTTTTGCAACATCTGGAAAATCTGAATGCCTCACTGTCAATAAATGTCATCGGTCACACAAATTAGACGGATCTTGAGTTCAAACTGTCGTTTTCACAGAATTGCAACAATATGAAAGGCGCCATTTTAGAGAACTGAAACAGGCCCTTTGTTTTTGACATTCACGATACACAAGCTGTTTCAAAGGGCAGCGCTGGCCTGAGGGTTGGAGAAAAAACAGCTACAGCCAAACACTTCTTTTTGAAATACCAGATCCAGCTGAGAAGATGCACGATTTGGGAAACACAACATCTTGTGTTTCGGCACATACATTTGACCTGATCCGCTGGCGCTGCTCACTGGCCGATAGCAAACAAGCTATTTGGCAGCAGACTGGTGTGAAAATGTGGAATGGGTGTTAGAGATTTTGCAGCTAAGGAATGAGTTAACACAGGCGCGAAGCATTTTCTCATTGCTTCCCGTCAAACAGGCTTATGAAGTCTCCTTTTCTCACTTCTTTTCAGTTTAAAGCTTGCAGCCACTCTGCCAGCATCACTGTTCCTGCTAAACCTACTGTCTGTCCTACAAAGGACTCTTGTACTGTCTCACTGGGCATGCCTTCATTGCACGAGCTGACATAGTAACATCTCCAACTGTCCAGATTTCTCTCTTCAGACATTTGGCTTAGTAGTTTTTATCCTGCAAAGTCAAACCTCCTCCATTTCTCAGCGGTCCATTATTTCATATATATCATCACACATCGTTGAGGCGGCAGTCACTTTTTCAAAATGAACCTCCTTTAACCAGCACTGCCATTTGAAAAAGACTATTTTCTTGCATTCAGCGGCTCTGCGTTCTGCAAACGGCCTTGCAGGATGAACGCGGTCCAAATTTCAAAAGTATGCTTTGTTTGTTTTCTTAGCCAAGACAGAATAACCACATTCTTCTATTCTTCTTGAATTTTCTGTTTAAGCAATAGTGAGAGAATGAGAAGATCGATGCCTCATGTGCATATGTTAGGTATGGAGCTGAAGGTGATTATCTTAGCTTAGCATAAAGACTGGAGAGGGCCGACAGTTAGCCTAACTGTCTCAAAAGTTCAAAAATATTCTCATCAGCACCTCTTTTCAGGGTAGTTACATGCTGTATCTGTTTCTTAAACTGGAACTACAGCCTCAGATGTGTATGCCTCCACCAACCAATCAGTTCTCCAGTTGAGGTCACACTGACCTTGACCTTTGACCCTCGACCCCCCAAACCAAATTAATTAATATTTGAATCCAAGTGGACATTTGTGCCAATTTTTCTGAAGAAATTCCATCGAGGCATTCCTGAGATATTGCTTTCACGAGAATGAGACATTCATGCAGACGGACAGACAACCCAAAAACGTAAAGTCGGACCACAGACCCCGGGAAGACGATGCACACGACCAGCGTTCAAGGCGAGGAAAAACTGCAGCAACTGACTCCACTTCAAAAAACAACAAAAACAAATGAGACACAAAGTGTTAATGAGTAAGCTTCGGTGATGCTGGGAGGTCGGTACAGCAGGTATTTTTCTTCGCTGCTTCCAGTCTTTATGCTAAACTAAGCTCATCATGACATGAATCTTCAAACCCAACTCTCAGCAAGAAAATGAATAAGCGTATTTCCCAAAATGCCAATTTATGCTTTCAAATACGCACATGTTCACTGATTTTAAGAATCTGAAAGGAATACACAACTGCACCGGGAATACATTTCCATTTTGTGTCTTTTGTGTCAGAAAATCCATAAATGAAATCAACCAAAACAAAACCCACACACAGAGAGCACGGCTGCAGGCGTCCGCGTTACCGTTCCAGCCACAGGACTGTTATTAATCACTCAGCTGCTTGGAAGAGCTCTTGTTTCTAATTAGAGCAATTCAAACCAAACTGAAAGCTGCTGGCTGCGTCACAAGGTTATGCCATTCACAGCACTGGGCTGTATGGCCAAAAGGCAACAGAATCTCCCCCGCATGAGATCCACAGCTCCAGATGAAACAAAAGAGGCGTTTGTGCTTTGTCTTTGTTTAAAAAATTCTGAATTTCTTCAAAAAGTCGATTTTAATGCTTGGTTTTATTTAACGATTTTTAACGTTTACTAAAATCACGTTTTCATGGTTGTACCAGACACACACCTTACAGTAATTCTTACCTGCTGTAGGTTGATCAACACATCTATCTCTGGGGCATGACCTCCTGTAGCCATGGGGCCTGGCGCGCAGCCAGTGGGTGAAGAACAGCTCTATGACGAAGACGCCTGCAGAAAAGACGGCTAGTGTGGCTGGAAGAGCGCTAAACCGAGAGGCTGGGTCCGGAGCTGCGGCGGGGAAGGATTTTATGGGGGAAAGATGTGACCGGACGGACGGTCCCTGAGGTAAAGGCTGATGGGGTGGCAGGGTCAGGCGGGGGAGTCGGGTGGGGTTAGCGCAGTTGGGAGAGGGGAATAAGCAGGAGAGGGAAGGAGGGAAAGATGGGGTGCAGAGCAGCAGGAACCTGGGGGAGGACGGGGATCAGCCTTTCTCTTTCACGGTTAGGGATCCAGGAAGCCTTTGGGGTGGCATAACCTGCAAGAGAGCAGACGGGGGACACTAAGTTACTGGTCTGATATCAGCTACATACAGTAAACTGTCAATATACAGTTAGGATATGTAAATGATCCCTAAACACACACCTGCCCACACACAGTCTGAAATACATTCAGCAAATTTAAACGTCAGTGTTTCACCTTTGTGTGATCTAATTAATCATTAATCAGTGCATCTAACCCTGATTTATCATAGTGTTTCATTGCTGCGTCCCACCCAAATGACAATATTTAAAAAATTAATCTCCCATCATCCACGTTTCCTGCAGTGTTTTTATCAGCTGCCATGGTGACAGAGCCCCCGTCTCAAAGTGAGGCCGCTGTGGTCACACCCCTCTCACCCCTGCTCTATTTATTCTTTCGTCTGTCAGTGGGGTAAAGGTGAACACGGCACTGAGCTGAATAACACTTGTTTTGCCACATTACATTCACAAGCGTAATAAATGTAACACGGCATCTTTTAAGAATGTGTCACATTTCATCGAGTTCCCGAAGCCTCTCCTGTGATGCTTTCCCTCTCAGGGTTTAGTGTTCGGGGCTCTACTGAGGACCCCTGACCTCCTTTCATATGGCTATGAATCATCATCTAGAAGAAAGTTGCTGGATTGAAATGAAGACATGAAGCAAGTCTCATTATACACATTTCTTATCCAAACTCAAAAAACTATTTATTGTTCTTAATCGCAAAGTCATTTGTTTGCTGGGCATGTAGCAAACAGAACCAGCATCAAAACTCATCAATGAATGAGCTGTCTTGGTAATCTGCCCACCAAAAATTAATTAAGCACACTTTTTATCTGACTGGTGTCACCAAACCTTGGAAAACTCCCCGTGAACTCCACTAGGGCATGATCTTATAACTGTGTCATAATTATCAGCTTATACCAGTATACCAGCCCAGCCACCAGAATAAAATGTTGGCATCGTCCATTTCTGCAAAGCACCGAGGAGGAGGAGACGGCGGGAGCGTGAAAGCCAGGCGAGACGACTGCCAGGCGACTGTTCAAGTTTTCCTGTGCCTAAAGCTAACCAGACCTTAGACACAGCATACAGAACTGAGTTTTAAAAATAAGCACCATAAAAAACTGAAACATAAATTTTCAACATATCCGAAAGTTTCATCATATGTAGTTTTGCACAAATGTGTGATCATTTATTCTGACTGGGTTGAGTTCAAAGCAGCATTATTAGCATGTTAGAAAACATCTGCTTAAAGATCCAGCTGTCGCTTTTATAAAAGTCCACATCTTTACCTCAGCTTTTACAGTCCAGCAACATAAACTGCTGCAGTCTTTACTAAACTCATCTTAATTCTAAGCCTAATGTGAAAGCCAGTATAGCACGCACACATAAACAAACAGGAGGAGGCACCTTGGGGCCGCTCGATTATCCCAAAGATGCCGAAATAAGACGCAGTTGATTATTTTGGTTTTAACGTGGAGGAGAACAGGTGCCTCTCGCCCATGCAAACATGCCAAGGATTGTTGGTCCGTAATTATTCTGGGCAGTGTGGGAGAGGGCAAGCCAGACAATTGCCACTAACCATAGCCTCCAGCAAAGATCGAGTCACTCAGAGTTAGCCTCCAGCAGTATTGCAGAACGTGCTGCTCCTCTGAAGAGCAGCCATCACTCTGTCTTTGCGCTATTCATATTGTTGTACTGTTCCATTAATTGCATCGCTTGTGGTCAAGTGATAATCACCCAGCGTAAAGTTAGGAGCAGTGTTATTTCGTGAATCATGTGTGTGTCGAAGGTTTTGTGAAGGCTTTTACGAGGCTGATGATTGAGTCAGAACAGTGCACGCCATGAAAAAATATTAGACCTAATTAAGCACACATTATGTGACTATTAGACGCTGTGGACGAATGGGAGTCGTGGGAATTGAGGGACTATAGCTGATAATTCCCCAGTGACCCACCCTGTTTGGGGCTGCTGTTTTCCCACTGTCACAATAAGAAGCTCTACATCTGTCACAGTTTTATTCAGCTGACTCATTCGCTCCCTCTGAGACTCTTGCAGCTGGCTCATGGCTCACATTATGCACAAGGCGCTGCACAAATAAAAGTACGCTGTTGATGTGAGCATGCAGAGCAGTTTGGGGTTATCTCGAGCTACTTCGTGCATCTCCAAGAACAACCTACAGGGGTGTTCTTTAATCAACAACACCTGAAATGTTTTAGGATTTCTTGCAAAAAGCAGGTTTTGTGTTAAGTTATCTTGTAAAATCCAGATAATCAAAGTGCAGCTGTTGTGCATGATTTCATTTCATTGCCGTTAAGAGCATAAACACAACTGTAGCCAACGGACAACTGGACATGCAACGATGGTGCTTCTGTATTGGCATTTTTCTTGAAGTTGCAGAAGAAAGCCGAGTGTTTTCTTAATATTCAGTCCATTAATACGTCAAAAAAATAAGCAGCTGCAGTTTTGAATTGTGCAGAATGATCTAAACAGCTTGATGGATAACATGTATTTGCTAATAAACAGCCTGCATGTGTACCTAACCCTGCATAGCCATGGAGCTCACGCCTTATCACTAACTGCAGATCAATATGATCTGTGCTGTTTAAAAGCGCTGTGGGGAAACCGACCCCCCACACATGTTCCTTCCTACCTTCAGATGTGTCTGAAAGGCCAGCGTGTCACCCTGATTGGCCACCGGTGGCGTGTGTAGTCACTTTGGCCGAAGCTGACCCCGCTCCTGCCCGGCCCACCGCCACCGAACTCACTGCTGCAGCGCTATCAAATGTCCCACCCCCCCAACATACCGGCTGTGTAATCAGAGAGCTCTGAATGGCTGGCCCTTTGAATGTGTGAAGCGGACACACGGCACATAAGTGACAGACATCGATAGTGCTGTGGTCGGGGGGGGGGGGCCGAGGAATGCCAACAGACAAAAACAGGAAAAGCAAAACCTCCAGTGAGTGACAGCTCTGCGGTGTGAATGATGAGGGTGACTGAGGACAAGCCCCCTTCAGGCCCCCTTCAGGCAATCAACAGTGAATCCGTGGTTGAAATCCTGTCAGTAATTCTACATATGAGGATACAGTGATGACATCAATGACGGCTAAAGGATGTGATATTTTTATGATATATCAGCTCGAAGGTGACTGGCTGCCGTATAAAGACGTGTTTGTAGTCGGACTGGTTTGATCAGATTATCACGTGAACTCTAAGAAAAGCAGCTGACTTCATAAGAACCCTCATTCAGCCTTTTTTTGCATGCTGACGACGTGCTGCTCTGACCACGTCAGCAAGGGTTAGAGAGGTGAAGAGGAATGATGGATGAAGATAATTCAGTGGGATGGAAAGTATATTTACTCACACGCTTGTACCCTACTGGACTGTTTCCATTTACAGCATAAAAAAAACATATAAAATATTGTTATAGTTTTAGAAGCAACTTTAAGTTTTAGTGCTGAATTTCATAATGAATATTTTCATTCATATTAATCTGTCCATTATTTATCTACTCGTTTATTAATGGTCCATAAAACGTCAAAAAAATGTTTGAATTTCATGTAAGGTCTTGTTTTGTTGACCATCAGTCAAAAAACCTCTAAAAAATCTGCAAATCCTCACAAATGAGACGCTAGAACCTGGAAAATTTAAACTAAATTTATGATTAAATACATAAGTCGACTAAGGTGGCATTCAATTAGATTTAAATAAATAACATTCCTGCCGATGAACAACAGTTTCTTCATATATTTATATGATTGCATTAGCAATAGCCATTAATTAGCCTGTTTACATGACAACTCAGAGCAAAGTTTTCCTCTTTGTTAAGTTACTCAGTGAAACTGCAGCCATAGTTCTGCAGTATCATAGCAGAAGCCAAAATGCATTTGAAGAATTAAATGGATGCCACTTCTGCCAGACGCTTTGGAAAGAAAGCAAAGACTCCTGAGAGAGCCAGAGGAAACAGGAGACCGGGAGAGTCCTCTGAACGGAAAGATGTGTGTGTGTGGTTGTTTTCCCGCAGCCTGGAGTTTGTTGCACATCATTCAATCAAGGTAACCACAGTCGATCGCTGGGCCTACATCGGCGCTGAGCGTTGGTGCGGCACTTTACATAGTGGACTACGCCAAACTCGCATCTGCCCTGTGGATTCCTGATGGCTGCAGGGATTCAGTCAGCTGAGGGTGGAGCAGTTTAAAAGCATTAATGAATGACAAGATATCAGTGGGTGTCACTCTTCATCTTCAGATCAGTAGACTTCACTGGTTTCCTCCTTTAAAGCTCTGTTTTCTCTGTTCATCCCATCTACTGTTCGGACAGCAGTTGGTCTAGTCTAGAGTGATACACTTGATTAAAAAGAGCACATTAAGCACCAGATGCATTAAAAATACAAAGCACTTAAACTTGTATTTGAACTATCTTTATGTACAAAATGACCATCTGTGAATTATTATGGACCTGAAGAAACCAGACAGTAATTAACTTTGATCAGAAGCTGAATAAGAATTAGTCTTGGCATCAGCGCAGAGACATCTTGCAGAGTTTCACAGTACATGCTGAAGAACATGGACACTTTGCATACAGTTCAGAGGGAGAGTGTAAGATCACAAGCTACTGCAAACCACAGTTAACCTGCTAAACCACACACATCACTCTCTGGCACCCCCGACATTACTCAGGAGTTAACGTAGCCTCACATATCTGCACTGCTTCAATCAACTAGCAGGGAGCACTGCCAGAGCGTCATCTGTGCAGGCCGTGTTTGCCGACGTGCTGGCCCGAGAGTCTGAACAGAGGCCACCTGCAGAGTCATCACTCGCTGGTCTTTGCACAGCGACGACCACTCCCCCTACTCCAGCCCAGATTGAGCCACTCCAGACGCAGCCATGAGCTATTTCCTGATGTACAGATCTATATTTAAAGACAAGTGGGCAGTAAACTCAGAGAGGGAGAGAGAGAGAGTGGCCAACACTTCTACAAAGGCAACAAACTCCAACACTGTGATGCTGCCAAGCCACAGGCAAAGTACGAAGGCAGGAAGCAAAACTGTTTGTCCCACTATCGTTACTAATCACTCACCAACCGAACACAGAATATACACAAGAATATAGAAGATACAAGATAAATATTAAGCATAAATGATCAATCCATGACTGTTCGGCCTCCTCGTCAGGAGAGATGAGAGGACGAGGAGGTTGTCTATGTGGATACCAACAATGTTTCTTTACAGCAGGCATCTCAAACCGATTCCATAAAGGGCCGCGTGGCTGCAGGTTTTCATTACAATCATGGAGGAGCACATCAGGCCAACCAATCAACATCAAGGGATCACTTAGTTATCAGCTGAAGACTGAGATCAGCTGATTAATTGATTCCAGCCAAGTGTGCTCCTCTTGGGTTGGAATGAAAACTTGCAGCCACACGGCCCTTTATGCAATCGGTTTGAGATGCCTGCTTTACAGCATCAATCAAATCAATCAAATAATCACTATTGCTGGCCTGCACCTGTTGTGCGAGTCCCAGAAACGTTAGAAAATCAAACGCTGTCACTCATGGGTTCATAACATCATTCAGATCCATGAATTTCACCACCTTCTCCAGGAGCTGCATCCGGATGAGCGCCACTGACGGCTGACCAGGGCCCAGTTTGATGACCTGTCGGCCTGTTTACCTGTCAGATCAGTACCTGGATTTCTCTAAAGGACAAAAAAACTACAGCCGCTCCGTCTCAGCTGCAGCAGTGTCAGAATTAGTGCGTCAAAATCAATGAATGGATTTGGCTTACTACAGCAGTACGAACCCAAGATCCACTTTCTGTGACTTAATTTTTAAAAAAGGATCAAAAGTTTGCTGATGTATCTACATCATGATGCCGGTTTGTAAAAATAATGAAGTCATGCTGTGTCAGGTCTGTCTGCAAGAGGACGAGCAAACCAAAATGTCTTTTTCTTTCTCTGCTTCTGGGAATTAAATATAAAATATGTGCAATGAACGTTAATGAACAAGAAATAATGAGTGATGTTGCTAATTATGTTTGCTGCTGAGGTATTCATGAGCAACTTCTGTAGCAAGTAGCAGTGTGTTAGCATTGTCATTGTGTTAGCATGTTGACATTAGCATGTAGCTCGAAGCAAGAAGTGTGGCTGTAGAGTGAAGTTCACAAATTTCAAAGCTGTGAAAACCATTAACAAAACTGAACAATTAAAAACTGTTACACCACCACACACAGGTGTGAGACAATGTGTTGATAATAAACTGTGCAATTATGGTGAATTTACTCTTTAACCACTCAACCAATCAATTAAGCTTCTGATAAGTGACTTATTTTGTGTTGTAAAATTAATAAGAATGAAATGATTGCATGTAAAATGCAAAAATAAAGATGGGCTCAAATCTCTTGAGAGGAGGACACACTTCCGTTGCTGCCTCTTCCTGCTCAGACATAAGTGGGACAATAATCGATACCTGCACTCAATGCTCCGATTCAATATTTCCAAAACCACTGAAGGTGAGCAGCTGCTTTAAACCCTCCATCTGTGCAGGGTTGGCCCGTGAAGCGCCATCACTTTACTCTCCTCAGCACATGATTGTTGCTGAGTCATTACTATGTGACCTGATCCACCTCCGGCTCCTGTCTGAACCTGAATCTCACGCTGTTTAACGCGCTCGCGGATGACCTGCAGAGCTTCTGGTCTTCTGATGGAGCGAGGAATCGGAGCTGGTCCTGTTGTGGAGGAGAAACACCGCAGCAGCACAACTGCGACTATTAATACACTACAACCGAGGAGCCACCGCCTCCGGAGCGGTGCTGCTCCACCTGCACACGATGGAGACGTCTCAGCCTCGCAGTGCAGCCCCGCGCCCGCAGACAGCTCCACACCTGCAGGACGCGCTCGGAGGCATCGCTTTGCGCGGCTGCAACCCCCTCTGCTCAGGCACATGCTCGCCTTTGTTGCACAGCAAGTACCCAAACAGCGACTCAGCATCATTTCTGATGCCAGTGCGCAGTTGCCCACTCAGAAGTCGACGCTTCGGCGCCTGCGTCTCCGACCACCGCGATGGTCGCCTTACCTGCGATTTCAGAGAGCAGTCCGGCGGCGGAAAAAACTAGAAGCAAAGGATGCTGCTGACTAAACACGGCAGCAGCAGCAGCAGCAGCAGCGGATCCTGGTCCATGCCGTAACCCAGCGAAGACGCGCCGCGCAGCCTGCTGGATCTGCGAAGGATGCTCGACTCAGAGGACCACGTGACTGTGGAGGACAACCTGCCTGTCTGAAGGCACTGATGGGTGAACAACAACATGCTGTCCAAGCACTGTGGGCTTTGTGTTAGGAAGGAAGGTAGCTGCAATATTTAGATACCATCATCATCATCATCGTTATTATCATCATTAGGATTATTATTAGTATTAATAGTAGTAGCCAAGTGGTAGAAGGAATTCAAGAAGTAGTAGAAGTGGTAGTATTACTTGGAATAGTACAAACACGATTAAAACAGGATTGTGTGTGTGTGTGTGTGTGTGTGTGTGTGTAAGCAGCATGAATCATGAAGAAGCCTGCATCACATGACAAAACAGAAGAACAGGCACAGACTGAAGACTGTGTCTGCATGAAAGGAGAAATGAATTCATCCCACTCAGTATTACAGCTTTATTATTATCGAGGCTTCAGAAGTGAATTTACTGTCAGTGTGTGGCTTCGAATTCAGAGCACAGAGACAGACGCACAACGCTGGGAAACAAACAGGAAACACAACCAAACACAGAAAACACAACCGAAGCAGCACAGTGGACAACAGAAGAACAAGAGAAACAGCTTCTGTTCTGCAGCATCTCTCTAAATGAAGCTGGGGATATTTTTTCAATTTATCATGTGTTATTAGGTATTAGGTTGCAGTGAACTCTCAGGCCCACCATCCCAGACCCCCCATGGGGCCCTAAAGCTTCCAGTTCACCGTTCGTCACTTTTTTGGGAAAATTTGAATGATTTTGTTTGGGCCTTCATTAACATCCTACTGCGTGCTACTTATTGAGGGGCCTCAACTCCTGGCAGTGGACCTTCCAGCCGAGGTGCTGGGGAATGAGGTGAGCTGGTCTCATGGTTCCTGGGTCGATTCTGACCTGTGGCCCCTCTCTGCCCCCTTTCCACCCTGTCACTATCTGTAAGGTCACATGGTTAACACATGCACTGTCACCTCTCTGCAATCAACCTCTGAACAAAGAAAATCAATAAACATGGTTCTTCCATGATGCACATTCCTGAATAAAGAGTGATTGATGAAATTCTGTGAACCTGCGGCGGACAGGAGGGGTTGTTTGCTGGTGCTTCAGGCACATTTCAAAAGACCAGACATTGCAGTTAAAATCTAACTTTAATCTTTGGCTAATTGGCTTGATAGGCTCATGAAACTGTGTGCATTATGTCCTTCTCGTGAAACCACACATGGAGACAGTTCTGACCCCATTGCTTCTCCACAGCTGTCAAACTTATGAACATTTGTGCTGGCTGAAGAAAATGTATTGTCTATTATTATTAATTAATCTGAATCCTGTACGAGCGTGAGACACTCTGCAGTGCAGCTTCAAAAGAATCAAACCTCCAGCTCAGAAATCTTCATATTCACGGTCAGTGGCCTTTCCCCCCCACAAACAGACAAAGTAAATACACAACTTTTCCTTTTTCATAAAAGTATTTATGCTTGAAATGGATTCTTGACAATGCTAACAGGTTAACAGCATGGCTTCACCTTTACTGGCCTAAAAGGACCAAACTGAACCACTCAACTTTCATTCATTAAACCATAAAAAAATGTAGAAATCCAAGCTTGTGGCTAATAATCAAAGTCTTTATTCAACCTTGTGGCTTGCAAAACCAGAAGAAAAAATATTCTCTCATCAGTGAGAGTTTAAGGGTCCAAAACTCAAATAGTTCCCAGTAACAGGTCACTGAAGGGAAACCTGTGTGGCATCGATAAAAACACCCACATTCACAACAGCGTTGCAGGTTAACTGAATGTCTGCTTGTTAAAACACACATCAGGTCATCTTCCATGCAGAGATGTTCAGTCTGCAGAGTTCTGCATTCGTTGATATCATGTTTGTCTGAATTCTTCAGTTCTTTCTGTCCAGACAATACAAACATTACATTTGCTCTACTGCTCCAACTGGAAACGACAGCTGTCCACAGTCAATTATCCTCAAGTCTGTTGTTGATGTTGCATGTTGATGTTCACCAGGTGGTAGAAACCTGCCACGGATGCAGTCTGACAGAACTAGATGAAACACTGTTTAGTATCTCTGTTATCTTTTGGATGAGATTTATTGCTTCTGAAGTTTATACAAAGGAAACCAGAATATCGCAGCTGTACAGTTATATTAATCTTTGTAAGTTATAGGAATGCAGTTGGCAGCTGAGAGAACACTGGAACATCAAGATCATCCAGAGGAAAGTCAGGAAAAGCATTGACGGCTCTCAGTAAATTCACTAAAGCTATGTTTCGATCTCTGTCAGGCTTTGACAGACAATTTATCTTCTTCGCTCTGATCCCTGATTATCATATTTAACCATCCCGACAACTGAAAGCTGTACACAGAAGAGACACGCATCTAATTTACCAAGCATGCATGTTTTAAATACATGGTGTGAGGCACAGTTAAGTTAAAGTAAACACACAGAAACAGATAAAACACATAGAAACAGAGGGGAGGCAGTCTGCGCATTAATGCACTGTTTCTCAAGCCTGGTCCTGGAGTACCACCGCCCTGCATGTTCTAGATGTATCCCTCCTCCAGCACACCTGATTCAAATGAATGGCTCAGGCCTCAGCAGAGCCCAGTAACGAGCTGAGCATTTGAATCAGGTGTGTTGGAAACATCTAAAACATGCAGGGCAGTGGTACTCCAGGACCAGGATTGAGAAACATTGCATTAATGTATGCAGCTACAGATAAACTGGTATGCAGTATGGCTTCACTCCACTAGATGGAGCCCTAATTTTAGATATAAAAAGGCATGACACACTTAAAGAGCTTTGTGCATGGTGTACTGTGTCTCAGCATTATTTCTAAAAAAGTTGTTTAAAAACTCTAGAAATAAAATTAAATACTATAGGAATCTCCTTTGGAATAAGAAGAATAAAGCCTCCAAGAAAATTGAGAACAAACATTAATGTAAATTTTTACATCTGATCCAAATTGATGACAGAACATTTTTTGATTATTCTTAATTCTTCAGTCAGAGCATTTCAAGTGGTTGCACAGACTGCATCATGGTGTCCGGAAACCCTGTTAATGCTTAAAGCTGGGAGTTGTTTAAAATCTGCAGGATGGACGTTTCACCGCTGGAGGATCAGATCACTGTCATTAAAGAGAGGGAGACAGAACACGCTGCATCACTTATTGTGTTCAGATTTCCTGCTGTGAAGTCCTTTCAGTGTGGTGATGAAGATGATTTCACCCTCCCCTGCAGCAGCACCAGACAAACAAGATGAACGCTCTCAAACATGGAGGCAGAGGGCGGGATTTCGAGCCAAAGAAGGAATAGTGGAGATAGTTGTCGCTCACGAGTTGTGAAACTGAGTCAGCTGTGCAAAAAGGCTGAATGCAAAGCTCCTCACAGCACATCTGATGAGCGTACAGGGAGTGTAATCGCTCGCTTAGAGCTCCTTTCCTAATGTGACCTCAGACAGACTTCCTCAGGTGCTCTTACGGGATGTTTCATTTACCTCCGATCTTGAGGCCCAAGGCCAAATTCAGGTGATTACAGGCCTCGCAAAGAGAAATAACACGTCAACACCACCATACGTTTATTTCACTTTGTTCAACACCTCCCTTCTTCTAAAACACAATGACAGCTCAGTTGTATTCTGAAGTGCTGCTGCACTACTTTGTTTCGGTGGAAAAGCTTGTGTATCCATAAAACCAACCTGCGACGGAGTGTAATGAAACCGTGATTCATCATGATGTCCATGAAGGGCGATGATGATGTTCCTGACATGAATGCATGAAACAAACATAAATGGCGTATTTCCAGCACGTTTTCCACATTGTTTTTAGGTTTGACTGGTGCTCCTTTAATTATTCCATCTTGTTTTGCCTTCTTCTTCTTCTTCTGCAGTGGTTTAATGGCACCCAGCTGGAGAATTAGTGCCACAAGCCCTTTATCTCAAAGAACCTTAGAACTTCTTAGAATATCGCAAAGGTAGTGGATGGAAACACAAACTAATTATTTATTTATTTATTCTTTGGCTGATTGTCTTGAAATTCAGTTAAAATTTGCACTATGTGGTACCACATCACCTGGTGTAGAGTACCATGTATGCAGGCTGAGTCCTTACTGCAGCAGCCGGGGTTCGACTCCAGCCTGAGTCCCTTTGCTGCATGTCATCTGTCTCCTTCCTTTCCTGTCTCTCTCCAGCTGTGAATGGAAACCTACCTATGGGGACGAACCCACAGACAATCATCTCTGACATCTCTGGAGCCTTTCAGACAATTTTAGATCATTGTTTTGGTTTTTCTGGCCCGCAACTGTCCTCTGATCAGCATTGTTTCCAGATGCAGTCGGCAGCTGTTTTCATTGACAAAACTCAGTAATAAGTTCACTGCTCTTAGTTATTCCACCACTGGAAATGCAACACGTGTGGATAAGCTGAAAGAAAAAAACTGTGGCAAATAAAAACAACAGAACAGACGTGTTCTTCGTGCCAATGTGCCACAAGAGGGGACTCTTTAAAAAACATCCATCAAGTAAAAATGCCATAAAACAGCTTCTCCAGTGGTTATAATCGGCTTCCTTCGGAATTTGATGGAGTCTATTCATTTATTTCGTGTACAGATTTCCTGTCTGAGAAGCAAGTCTCAGCTCGCTCCTCCACTTCTCTCTGCACCAACTGCATCTTTATGTGTCATTGCATCTCATCCGGTTGGCGATAGAAACAGCAGAACTGCTTTGTGTTACCTGGACGATGGCTCATCAGCACTGTTAGCATGCTAACTGTTTCCCTATTGAAGGTATAAGATGTCATTGAGGATTTTTGAGTTGTAACATAACACTGCACAGATTGTTGACTGTTTGCAGGGTTTAGACTCTGATGCAGGTGATCAGTTTGAGCCCAGTAGTAGTATGAGTAATATGGATTTATTGCTCTCTAATGCTGCAGATTGGTGCCTTTATCAGGGTAACTCAATGTAAAGTATTCCTTTAAGAATGCATTTAAATGAATTGTAAATGGTGATTTGTTGAGAGTAATGCCAGTACATGTCTGTGCTAGAAAATGGTGAAGCCAAAGCAGACATTTTGAAAGGAAGTTGGCAGGATCGGGCCTGCAAATGTGCAGATGATGAAAAGCATGCCCCATGGGAGCCTGGTTCAACAGAGCCGAACATCTTAAAGGCACAGTCCAACATTACGGATGAATTATGTCAGTCATGTCAGTCTGAAGCATCATGAAAGAAAAGACTGCACTAGACTCTGATCTTAAGTGAGGAAAAAAAAACAGGCCGAGTCTTTGTGGGTGAATATATTATCAGTAAATCAAACCAAACCGCTGAAAAAACTATGTGAAGAAGCAGCTCTGAGACAATGACCCAACCCACAACAAGCAGGGGACAAGCTCCCCCTGAGAAGTTAAGGGGAATGTTGTGGTGAGCCACACAATGCAGGGAGTCGAACAGTAGAAGAGACATAATACAACTTCTGACTTAGCAAACAACATCTGTGTTGCCTCAGCTTCCACAAAGACCCAAAGGGTTTGATCGGTCTAACAACAGAACAACTGAGCGCCCTGTTGAATCGTGTAGCTTAACTGTAAGTTATCAGCACAATACTACAAACTAGACCACGGGAAAGCCCACATTTCCCCCTGGAGAGTCTCAAAGTCATACAACATTGCATGTGCACAAGTCTTAATTCTTATTTCTTTTGTGTTGTAACAATAACATCGTCACATGCTAGGCTGAAAAAAGCGAAAGAACAAACAAAAAGGTTTTAGGAAGATTTGTTGTCAGTGCAAAAAGTGAAACAGATCACCAACAACACAAACAACTACAAGTGTGTGTGCAGCCAGAAGTCCTGAACTGCTGAAGGCAAACCAATGCTGACCACACAACAGTTACACGCGATGTGCACACATTGTGAAATTATTAACAGTTTGTATGAACACAGTGTGAAATATGGAGCCCCAAACCCGAGAAAATGTAGTTTAATTGTTCATTATATAATTAAAAGAAATATAAATCTTTATATTTTTCCATTAATCACCAATCAGCTGGTTGGAGGTTAAAACAAATATGTTTTTTTATTAAACTTCAAAACAGTGAAATCCAACCAGAGTGTATATGGCCCCTTTAAATTTCTTTGTATCCATAAAGTAGCTGCTTATGTCAGTTCAGGCTTAACCAGAAACATTTGTTGACCTCTCTATTTTACGAGTGAACCCAAATTGTAGAGGACATTGATGACAAACGCTGAATGCAACTTTAAAGTGCAACTTTTCCCCCACATGTGAGCCATACATCAAGGCGTCTGCTGCATTTTGACAGTTTTTACTGGGACGGCAGTATAAAGGCCTAACTCCTGCGTAAACACAAACCCAGACGCATCTACATGGAGGAAAACATGGCCCGCTGCCAGAGAGGAACTGTGTAAACAGTGTCAAACTAACCCCCATCCAAACGATGTTGTGCACGGCATGGCACAGCCTCCTATATCTGCTCTGGCTAAACAAGGAGTTGAATTACTAGCCTGTAGCCAGAGAAGTCTCAGAACAGCTTGTATTGTCATGTCAGCCAAAGTGCTGAGAAGAATGACAAAAAGAGCCTACACATATGAAGCTGTCACACAAAAGCTGTTCCATTCAAACCCAGGAGGTGCTGCCATGCCCCTAAAATGGACTTTATACTACATCCTACACACACACCCCACGCTAACCTCAAACACTCCAGCTGCACATGTTGGTGATTCAGCAGTTAAACTCCACTTTATAGGGGGTAAAGTGATTCAACCTTCACCAGACTGGGGGAGTCCCAGCCCAGGCCCCTGCATCTCCAGGAAACCAGGATAATTAGCTCAGCCTTTGCAGCCTAATGTGGTGAACAGATCAGAGCACAGAGGTCGTTGTGGAGCATTCATCTTGCATAGGGGGCTTTCTTCTCCGTCCTCTCTGGACCCCTCCCTTCCCTGCACGTGTGAATTCTCAATATTTCTCAAAAGTCTTCACTGCGCAAACTCAGAGTACATAAAAAAAAAAACGTGCATGAGCTGAAATATGATCTGCATTCAGACGAGAAGCTTCTGCAGGCAGTCACTGGGTTTTAAAACTGTGGCAGCATAATTCATCTTTTTTTTAATACAAAAAATGGAACACACTGCAGCTTGTCAGTTTAGAGATACAGAATCATTCCAGGCAGGCTATAAGGAGGCTGCAGTGGGATAACACAACCCAGCTCCTGCATTGTGAAGGGAGAAGCACAAGAAAAGCGAGTTAAGATGTTTGAAGGTGGAAGACACGTCCACTGTGCCTGCAGAGGGATAAAAGGAAAGTTAGCAAAGCTTTTGAAGGCATGAGACCACATTCTAGACCCCAAAAAGGAGAACAGCGGACCTCCAAAAGTAAAAGACTGCATTGTCACATAATGAGCTGTACATATCAAAGAAGTAGTTCTTAAGAAGCACGAAGGATTTTTCCAGAGTTTCAGCCAACTGGCCAGCATTGGTCTTATAAACCACAAACGACGTGTTGATTTCTCAGTTGTGATTTTAAAATGTACAATATATGAGCCACAGTGCATCCGTCTTGGCAGTGGAATCCAAAGTAGTACTGAATGTTCAAGATGTACTATTCTGTTTTTTATCTAAACACACAGCCATAAAGAGCAGCTACAAAAGCGAGCAATATTATCTACAAACATTTATTCTGAATTTTGGCTTTATTTGTCCGATTTGTCCAAATTAAAATCTGTATGTCTGTGTGTGTGTGTATGTGTGTGTGTGTATCAATTTTTTCACATACTTGTGTACATAATTGTCTATCCTTTACCTTTAATTGTTCAGCTTTGTTGTCATCTGTTATGTCTGTTTCTGTCCATTGAGAGCAATGAAAAAAGCAGAGTCGAATTCCTCGTGTGTGTACACAAACTTTACCAATAAAGTTGATTCTGATTCTGTGGGTTTGAACAATTGTTGGCTGCACAACAAGAGTTTGCACTGACTGCCCTGCCAGCAAGACAGTGATATTCAATAGGGTAAGTGCGTGTGCACATGCCTGCAATCGTGGATATGCATGCAAGCATGTGTGCACACAAAAAGTATGACTTTTTCCCCACAGATGCCATACATCTACATTTATGTATGCATGCATGTACGGTACATGTGTAGACTCCTGAGGGTGCATGCATATCTCCATGCATGTATATATTAAAGTTTGTATATGCATAAACCTTTAGATGGTGGGAAGATAGATGTCTCTATTGATTATTAATGTTTGTTATTATTATTTCTTGGGGATTGAGGGATTAAGCAAAATATGCTTATGTGGTATATACAAGTTTCTGTTATGCATCTGTCTGTGAATACGCTCATGCAAAGATTTAATAGAGGATGCTTCATGGTGGCCAAATCAGATTATACTTGTAAACTGAAGAACATGACTTCACTCCAAACTCATTCCAGCAGAACTCACATCAACTGGGAACACACCAGCAATTCAGATGCTGGCTAACATCACACAATGAAGATGAAGGTAATTTTGCTGAAAAATAGATATTTTGTTTATATATATGTCTGAAAATACTGACATTTCTTCTTATCAATCTCATTGATCTGGATACAAGAAAAAACAACTTGCTGAGCTTCTCTCTCTTCACAAGTCAGTACAAGACGAGGAAAGTGTACTCCATGAATTATTGGCAAGCAGACTCTGCACAGCATCAATGCCTCACAGGTAAAAAAAAAAAAAAAAAAAAAAAAAGACACGCACACATGCACACACACATGCACACAGATGACTGTAGGCAGATTCAAGGCAGGCAAACACTTCTTACCTGCACCAACTACAACCTGACACGGTTGAATAAATAGCTTTTTGAAGAGCTGTCATTACTCACCTGTCAGCTATTTGTAACATTACCTGCCTGAGGTGAGCTCTCCTTCTCCATCACTCAGCTCTATAGCAAAGGCGAGCCGTTCTGCTATAAGGCTCCTGTGTAGCGGGGTGTCTGCACAGGCATGCAGCAGGCGTGTTGCAAAGAACACTTCAAGGCAAACAGATACTGTTGTCAAAGGAGTCAAGGGAGGCTGAGGTGATAACTTTAGTACCGCTGCTCCTCCGAACAGCTTCTTTTGTTTTGTACAACCATGATTTACTTGCAGTTTGAGGCTAAGAGGCCATTTCAAGCCCCTGTTTTAGTTTTTCTTCTTGATAGCAAATGTATCACATGATTCGCCGTTTGCATTGATGGTATTTCTACTGCACAAAGGTGGCTTTGTGACGCTGCATTGTGAAATGCTCCACATAGATTTTCTAAACCATGTCTCTTTTTTTCCTGAGGGAATTATACATCTTTCCTCTTGACTCATAGACCTCAGAGTGATAAATTACACTGGCACATTCCAGTTTGGGCTGGAGGAGACCCCCACACACCAGACACACAGGGGTGGTTTACCCATCTGTAGAAGCGACTGGAATATGTGGGCCATTACTTTTTTCCCCCCTCGGCTGTGGAAAAAAAAGGCTCACATCCCAATAAAAGTGTGACATCACCAGAGTGCCTGCATTTGTTTTATACCTAGTGATTATCCCCGTGTTGCAGACTGTAGCTTTCTCATAAGAAAAAAGGCACCGGCTTCTTCCTCTTTCATTTCAAAGTTTTTGGTCTTGGTTTCAGTTAAAAAATCACATTTATGGTTCCGAGACTCTCTTGTTTTTATTTTAATGCTATCAGAATTGAATGTACGTCAGTAGAATGTATATATAGAAAAGTTTACTGCACAAAATGTGTGGAAACATATCTCATTGTGCAGCCATCAAAGTGATGAAGGAGGGTTGTGGTGAGATGCAACGTAGTAGCCCAAGGGGCGATTTTTATTACATTTGGCCATAATTTCCCATATTCGTATTCCCAGGGACTATGAAGTTCCCTTGACCTCACCCTCGGTGCATTGTAAGGAGAGAAGGCTTTATTACCCAAGCTCTATGAGGCCTGGAGCTTTTCTGCCTCCGTATGCAGAATTGCTCCCCAGCTTGTGGTCACAGGGGTTTGGATGAAACCTTCTTCTGCTATTACACCAAATACTCCTAATTGGACCAGTGCTCTGCGCATAGAACGGTTTAAAATGGAAGTGAAAGTTCAAATCGCTCATATTGCAGCGATGAAATGGAATGTATGATCATGTAAAACCAGTTCTGGTGTTTGAGGGTGGATCCCATTCACCACTGTGAGTGGTGATAGCTGGACTCATACAATAGGTGGGTGGAGTAAGTTCTTTCTTGTTTTCTTCTTTTTTTTCTTACCTGATAATGAACTTGAGAACATTTCTGCGCCTACGCACATCATGCTGTCAGATGAAGGCGTCATCACGGGGGTCATATTTGCAGGATTAAAGACAACCAAGTGTTTCTTAGTAGGTGGACAGCAGATGTGCGTATGACAAAGCAGGATGATAGAAGAACACTGCATTTATTAAAGACATACCCAAGAACAGTCCTCATCCTGTCCACCAAGAGCTCTGACATCCAGATGGACCTCAGTGTAGAGCTGCTACGTCTTTGCATTTAAAAAGGAGTAGGTTGAGTTGGTTCGGACTGTCACATGTACGTCCAAGTGGGAGGAGACTAAGCAGCAGGCCCACAACACAGTGGAGACAGTATGCTATATATTCAGTCTGGCCCCAGGAAGCCTTGGGATCCCCCAGGAGGAGCTGGAAGAAGTGACTAGAAAGACGGGCATGACACAGAACCCAATAAGAGAAAATGGCCGGATAGATTTAACTGGCATACAATTCAACTCACTCTTAACTTGCACACTGTTGTCAACTCATATCGGTTCATCGTGTCATTCTGAGTGTCACACTCAGGTCACATACTCGCTTGCCATCTCTGAAGTTTCCCGCAACAGAAAAGGTTTGGCAACACCTTCCCAGCCCCTGCTGCAGTGATTGGCTGAGCAGCCTCACATCCATCAACCAACACTCTATAAGATACGTTAACCAAAAAAGGAAGTGCAAATGCGTAATCACACATAGAAAAAAGTAGCTTTATGACAGACATATCTAAGAAATATACAGGACTTATGCTAAAAAAACAAGAAGCACATTAAGACGTACAGACATCAGGCTACAGCATGCCACATGTCGGCTGAACACTGCACTCTAAATACCAGCAGATTTTATTCTAGGCAAGAGCCAATCCAAATCTTACTTTAGGGCCTCAAGGACACGTGAAATAACACAATGAGAACTGCTGAAATAATAAAGGAACTATGTTATGACAATATGACTGCTTTGTGCTTTTTTGCAACGTGGAGTCACAGACTTTTCCTGATCTGTTGGTACCTTCACATATATTGCGTTTGTTTCTCTCTCACTCTTCCTGTACGTCTAATACCTCCATGCCTTCGGGACATACTGTGTCAGATTAAGATGAAAAGTCACCTTTGAACTCAAGCATTTCTTCATCTCTTCACATCTGAGCCCCTATCAAACATCAGCACACACACAGCAAGTTGCCTGCCAGTTTCCAATCAGCTTGACAGCCGTGCTGCAAGCCCCGAGGACATGCAAAGTTTAAGCCTATATAAAGCCTCTACTGCACTCACAAGCATTCAAGTTCTATCCTGCTCCATGTGAAAGGCTTCTAGCATGATGCTTTGGCTGGAACACTTAAGGCCTTGCAATTTTTTTTAGATTTCTTAAGCTCAAGTGGAATTATTGCAAGAGGAAAGATTGGGAGGTCAGAAAAGAAACAAACAAAAAAAAAACACTCATTAATTCTTCAGGATCATGAAAATCCACCTAACATTTCGCGGAAATCCTAACCCTAACATTTAGAAGTGTTGTGTGATGCAAAGCTGTGGACCGAGTGCTGGGCCTGCTGACTAATGTGTCAATTGCTACACAGCAGGACAAAATACCTGTGGTGTCATAGTTGTCAAACTTTTCATCCTTATGATAATCATAAAACAAAGCTTCTTCAGTGGTGCTAGCAGCTGCAATTAGGCACCATGCTGCTTGGAGCTAAATGCTAACAACAGCATGCTAGCATACTCCCAATGAGTGCTAAGATGCTGATCTTTGGTCGTAATATTGATAAAGTTCACCATTTTAGTTTAGCACGTTAGCATGCTAACATTGTAGAAGTAGGCTGATGGGGATGTCATTAGTTTTGCAGATATTTGGTCATAAAGCAAAAGTGTTGGACATATTCAAATGTCAGCCCGATGATGGCACTAGAGGTAAAGTCAGGGGGATTTGATGACCTTTGACAACTACAAATGCCTGTTCAAACTTTCAGGGCCATCCATCGAATAGTTGTTGAGATATTTCCGCTTGGACCAAACTGACCAATGACCCGACAGATCAGTATTGTCATTCATGCAAGTATCTTAGCTACAAATATCAGTGACATTGTTTCTGGCTATTGCTCAGTTATTTGAAATGGGTGAACACAGGGAGATAATGGATAGCACTTGCAACACAAACACTTTATACTTTCACCATTTATTATATTTTTCTCATTATTAAAGGCGCAGTGTATAAGATTTAGTGGCATCTAGCGGTGAGGTTGCAGATAGCAACCACCTGCCTCACCCTCCCCTACAGTGTTGCTTCCTGACCACACTTAATTACTGAACACATAAATCAGACTAACTTCTGCGATGGCTGGATGGGTGCTATCACTGAGTATCCCCCAACAGGTTTTCCTTCATCAAGTAATTGTTTTGGGGTTTTTTTGTATTTATGAACTGCCTCGTGGTGAAGTGGTCTCGTGGGTCATATACAGCCCGGAGGCCAGAGTTTCCCCACCCATGCACTAAAGAGTTGGATGAGCTCCTGAGATGTAGTCAGAATTTCCCAAACTGATGCGTCTGTTGCATGATCTCATGGTAATGCCATCCATAGACTTAAACCACTGCTTGGAAAAAAAGGAAGAAAATTGTACATATTATATACATTATAGCTTGTTATAAATGAAAATGAATTAGAGGCCATTTTTAATACAGTTACGATAATATCTTCCTATTCTGTTGCACCAAAATGTTTATTTTACATTAATTTGTGTCATTTAATGTCGGCTCAAAGCAACATTGCTGTACAAGGTTCATTGTCTTCCTGCTCTTCAAAGGAAAAGAATGGCCTGAACCGATGCAAAGCAATCTGGTCGGTGATCACGTGAAGCCAAAGCATATGTGTTTTGGCTTCTTTTCATGCACTGTCCAAATTCAAGAGACATTTTAAAAGGAAACCTTAAACGTTCCAGCATCATCTCAATAGTCACTGTAATTGTAAGAATATTTGGAAGCCATTGCTTGCAGCACTGAAATGTGTTAAATGGCGTTTCTGTCCACCATTCCCCCCTTCTTGTGCCTCTCAGCTCCTCTGTCTGGAAAGTAAACAAAAGTCTGAGTCCGGCGCTCAAAGGCAGGACTTCCATCCCCCTCAAAGATAGCTGGCCAATGACTCATGCTCAGTGGCCTCAGTTTTCCTCACATTTTCCACAAGGTGCAAATCATTTCCCCACAACCATGTAAAACCAAATGTACATGTGGTTAGGCATTAGGCCACTCTGAAGACCTTATACCACTGATTTTCACTGGTGGTTCCAGTTCTTTGGTTGTTCCTGGTCATTTAAAGATCCTATCTGAAGCTAGCTTTGGCAGAATAACGAGGCATTCCATCACATTTGTAGGCATGAATGATTGGGATTGTAATATTTCAAAGAAATCTTAGACCATGATAGATTTATGTATTATCATTCTGTCTAACCTCATCAGGTCTCAATCAGTGCCAAAATCACCTCTCTCCACATTGAGTTCAGTGGATTTTCTCAACATCCAAATAGTCCTCATCCATTTTGCAGAGAGAAGGCGGGTTCCTTCATTACCTCTCAATGTAACATCATAAATATGAGGTTGCCATGATGATCTACAGCACATGACGTGATATCCACCCGGAGACTGACACACACTGGGAGAAGGACACGGTTTTCCATAATACTCTGCAGGATTCTCTGAACTTAATTTATTTCTTTTACCATAAATTAGATCCTCTGCGTACTTGCTGCTTCGGTCCTCCCACATTACTGAGGAAATCCCTTCCCCAGATTGCTCGCTGTTTGCCTGGAGGAGCTTGTCGGAGACTGTGACTGATGACTGTTGTGTTATGACTTCGTTTACTCGTTTGTCACCGGGCATTCCGATTGGTTGCTCTGTTTGAGAGGTTTGTCGGGACTTGTTCAGAGAGCTGCTCGACAGTCCATTTAAGAGCATTCATCACCATCACAAAGTCAGAAGTACGGCGGTCAGGAGGGAGGGGGAAACAGAGGTTAAAATGGTTGCTTCTTTTAAGCTAGTTCAGAGGTCCACTCCCTTAAAGGTGTCTAGTGGAAGTTTTACATTTGTCACCAAAACGCACTATGTGTGCACTCTGGAGGTCATAAATGATCCACAGGGCCATAGTATGAAACTGTTAACATGCGAATGTGTATTATATCAACCGCATGACAAAAAGACAAACAAAACAGGAACCCACTGCACTAATCCAAATGTTTATATTATCAATGGATCACAAGGCTGTTGAGGAAGATGTCTGTTGTAGTAGCAGAACCACAGAGAATTATTGCCCAGTTCTGCTGTCATTCACAGCTCTGCTAAACTTTTGAGCCTACTTTCACTCACTGTTTTCACTTCTGAAACTCGTGACCTTTGCTTCCGGGTGTAGCAGACAGCTTTTCCCAGATGAAAAAGTGCTGATAAATCCACTGTACAGTACCTGCCCAGCATCACATGGTATTCAAAGTGAGCCACTGACACAGGAAATTAAAAGGAGAGTGAATATTGGATTTACATTCATCAGGTGGCCCCGGAACACAACTCCAGATGAATGCTGTTGTTGCTCTCTATCCGCTGAATGTATAGAAAGTCTCCTGCTTTTAGCAGCAGAGAGCAACATTAGCGACTAGCCGGTGGAGCATTTTGCAGCTAATGAGCCAGATACGTTTCTGAGGAGTTGGTGGAAACCAAAGCAGAAGCTAAAAGAACAGCAAATAATTTGACACGTAGCTAGAAACATGACTCCCAGTGAATGCTTATGTTTCTTCTGTTTTGTCATCCTGGATGTGCAACTATGCAGCTGTTTGCCAACACGTTCCCCTTGTAATCTCTATAATGTGAATATTCCGATACTCTCATGGGGCCCAAAGTGTGTTACATGTGTTAACTTTAAATTAATCACTGTTCATCCTGTGAAGTTACTGTCTGAAACATAGTCAGTCAAGCACAGAGAAGCTTATTCTCAGCAAGCAAATCCCTCTTTATTCATGACATAATTCATTTCTACACCAAAATAATTGACAAAGGCGATCAGCAGCAATTGTGATGATTCAGTCATCGCGAAGCGTTCCCTCGGCCTGTTTTCCTCAGGATGCTGTGCCCTCACATCTAGAGTTCAGCAGGAAGACTGAGGAAACAATTCATTTCTCTTTGGGGCAAAGGAAGTCACTGCAGCATACGGCGTTCATATGTGGGCAACGAGGAGGGCCCCCGGTGTAGGTTACAACATTCCCTCCACTCATGCTTAAAGGAAATGTGCTTCATGCTATAAACAACATGCCCCTGCAGCCCAGATGAGTGAGGAATTACACAATCAGAGGAGCTAATAGGGTGGGAACAGTGTCATCCTCAATTACAGCGAGAAAATAAGAATTTAATTTTCCAAACAATGAAGTGTGAAAAAGATTTATACTACAAGACTCACTGCAAGCATTTATATTGTTTTTAAATTAAAGTAGTAATACAGCTTTTGTAATATAATATTTATTGAGCCCTAGTGGGTCATTAATCCCACTGGAAAATAGAGGACGAGGATCGTGAATCAGGAGAATAGATCTGTCCTAATCTGTCTGATTGATATTACAAGATGTTCTATCATTTCTGATGACAGGCACGTGGCTGTTGTTTGGCTCACCAGAACAGATTTACAGCACAGAGGAGTTCAGGAAAATCTGGCTTAATATTGTGAATTCTTGTTTGTGTTGGACATTTTGTATGTCAGACGTGCATTTTGTTCTGTTAAGAAAATCAGATGTTCTTGTTTCAAGTTGTCTCCTGTTATTGTCTCTGCTTTACTGGCCTCAAATGTGTTCTGGGTTTCTGGGGGGCGAGGGGGCAGGGTGAGATGACTTTAGCAGATGAGCCAACACCACAAAACTGCATGTTAGGAAAGAGGAGGAAGTCATCACAGCCTTGGCAGTCAGAGACTCAGGCTCAGTTTTGTGTGGAGGGAGGACTGTTGAAGTACAAGTAGGAGATAGCACAGGGGAGATTTTTCCACTGTAGGAAGTCCACTCACAGCTAACGCCGCCTGGGAGAACTCTGTAAAGGCTTTCTGCCCGTCCAGTCAGCTCTTTCAGGAGTTTCACTATCATTGCGACAAAGCACTCGTCTTATGTGATTTTATTGAATACTGGCATCGCCTGGATCAAGTTTAACAACACAAAACTCAAATACAAACACATTTCCACAATGAAATCTTCTCATCTCCTATATGCTTTGAAAAGGAAATTCATGGTTTATCTCAACTCGCCTAAACTAAACCAGCTCTGTTTATTCTAGCAGTTGCTGGAAAACGCTCCCATTTACGACTGGCCCAGAACACAGCAGACGGGTTTTCAGCTGAATTCAGAATTAATTTTATAAGACTCTGCTTATCACATGTGTAGGGGTTGATGGCTTTGCTCCAACCGACATTATGGACTCCTCACACTGGAATGTACCCTTAAGTCTGCCAATAAGTGTCTCCATGAACGTCCAGAACATTCAAAGGGTAATCATGCATTTGTGGTTAGAGCCTCCAAACTCTGGAACAGCCTGCCTGAAGCTATAAGAATAGATTCTTTTACTTTTTTTATGTAGTAGTTGATATAGTAGTATGTTATAAGACAGCCACCAGTACAGATATGACAGGAAATGAGAGGAGGCACAGATGGGGAATGAAATGCAACAAAGGTCCCCAGCCAGACGTCAACCAGGGATGTTGTGGTTCATCGTCACAGCTCGGGTTCCGTGGAGTTTATCCATAATGTAAAAAATAATTGGCACTTAAAGTCATCAGGTGTCTTTCAGAAGCGTCCAATATTGTTCACTTGATGGTCAGCACCCAGTGTTTACTTTCAAAATGTTAACGTTGTATGTCTCCTAATTCTTCTTACTGATGCTCTCTTATGATGTTCTCTAAAAAAGGAAAGTGTTACATAAATAAAGATATTATTACTATGATTATTGTGATAGTGCAGCTGTGTCAAATATTTACAAAAATGTGGGATATATAGGTTTCTTTAATCTTTATGTGATGTTTGACAGCATCATATACTCTGATATAAAACATGGAGGTCTGCATTTTAAAATAGGCTCCATGTGCATTCCATCTGCTCCAACATTTGTCCTGTCCAGTCCAATAGTTTAGTTTACAAGAAAGTAACGGAGGTAAAAGGAATTCTGTCCTGTGGATTAAAATGTCAGCTTTGAGAAACGTAGCTGGAAACAGCATTAGTTCTTGGTTTCTGGCGTCCACTTCGTCCGAAAAATGGTGCTCAAGCTTGCTGATGGTGTGTGAGCTCTGGCTGCGGGGTCTGTTTATTGCAATATTTTGGCAGGCGTAGCCTTGGAGACTTAGACACTGCTAATTATTTCCATTCTCTGTTGCAGTCCAAAGCTGAGGTTATTTGGGATCACATCAAAGAAGCACCCCTACGTCTGTCAATACCATCAGATCCATGTGAACCAGTCTGACAAAGGAGCACAGACTGTGCAGCTGTTGCATGGTTCGTCTGCATGCATCAACCCAAAGACCAAAAATTTATATTCAAAACAATATTCAGAAATGCTAAACATGCTGTGACTGAGCTTTATCTTTTAAAAGTGTTTTTAGGTATTCTAACGGTGACCTGCCTGTATTCAGCATCAGTGCAGCTGATGCAGTCAACACTATTGGCCACAGAGACATTTTAACATCATATTAGAGGAGGAGAATGTGTGAAATATGCTGTGACGCAGTTAAGGCACAGTCCTAGAACAAAAAAAAAAAAAAAAAAAAAAAGCAAATAGGAGGAGTTTAATATGCTGGGAGGAGATGGAGGAGTGAAATGGAAGGTGATGCCAGTTGTACCATTGCAGAGTTTTTCTTAACGACTTCCTTCTACAGCAGCCTCATCAAAATAAAGTCCTTGGATAAGAAAATAGGCTCTGCCTTCTTAAAACTCTACACACCCTGAGACTTGATCTGGCAAATATGGACTTGAACCCTGCAGACACATTTTGTACCAAGGCAAAGTAGAGCTTTTAGACAAGCAGCTGCATATAAGTATCACACTATAATGAACTACATTAAAATCAATAATTTGATACTAAGAACAATAAAGCACAAAGCTGGAATCCATAGAGTTAACTTTCTGAAGAAGAAGAAGAAGAAGAAGAAGAAGAAGAAGAAGAAGAAACCAGGTCATTTTACTGAATGAGTTCAGGCAAAAACAATAAGTTGCAGCATGTACGTTTCATGTTTCTTTGTCATACAGTGTATGTTAATGTTGTACGTAAATAAGCTTTAAAAAGGAAGAAATATTACATTATAAGCATATGTTGGTTAATTCTTGTTTACAAAATATTAAGTTGTGTCCTAAATCAATGTGGCTGCAGGCTAAATGTTCTTCCATTCAGTGAGGTAAATAAACTGATAAATTCTTATCACTGTCCATGCCCAGGTACCTCAGTCTCTATCCTCTTGGCAACACTGATATTTATAACCTTGACCTCATACTCTGTCACATATCTGACCTTCATTCAGTCTGAACAAAAGACTTTTATTTTTCAGTTCAGTAAAACAACCCAACAAACATTTGTGATGTATTAAGGCAGGAAGCAGAGCTGGATGATTATCGGCAATCCCCCCGAAATCTGAATCGAAATAATCCTCCTCTTTTTTGAATTAGTATTAGTGATGACAGCATAATGTTTTTAAATGTGCCTTTCTGTAACAGGAAACCAGAAGTTGTAGATTGATCTGCTGCCTATGAAATAGGATCACCCAAGAACTTCTTGCAAGCAAAACCTTTATATTATGAACAACATTTGAAATGTTTTTTAATTTTGTATGTTACTGTAAAGTAGCAATGCTGATACTACTTAGATAACAGGATTTGACAAACTCAACCCCAAAGCCATTATCATGTTCTTTGTTTGTGCAATGATAAAACTGAAAACTGAGTGAAAGTACTGTATGTACAGACAGTAGTCTAAGAAAAAGAATCCTTGCCATTAAACAGTACTTTATTCCACATTAGGAGAGATAGCTGTCACCAGTGTTTACAGTTCTTGGTAACTGTTGCACTTTTTAAACATATTCCTCATTGGTTGGCTGGTCACCTTGATCTAGAATGAATGTCTCTACAGCTATAAAACGGGTTGCCATGAAGTAGATAACCCTTCTCACTTTGGTGATCTGCTGACCTTTGCTCTAGGAACAATAGAATTGACAGCAACCTGTTCTCATTTCCAGGTCATCAAACATAGAGTATCCATAGTCTTACTTTATTATTAATATTGTTATCATTTTTCAGCGAAAAAGAAAATAATAGCACGTTTTTCCGACCGGTCCCTGAACGCAACACAGCCGTAACGCTTGATATTGCGCCAATGTATCATGGCGCCTGTCAACAAACCGGAAGTAGACACGGAGCGTCGCACTTTCTAACAAAAGTGGACCAACGGTTCTTTTTCGTTGTTGTTGTTGTTGTAGCTGAAGTAAAAGACAAGCCAGTGTGTTTAAAGTTAGTTTGTGAGGACGAGCTCACAGTGATGAAGAAGGCTAATCTCGAGCGTCATTACAGCTACAAACATGCTAATCTGGATTAGCTGCGAGGACAAATGTGCTTAACCAGAATCAGAGCTCTTTGGTGGAGTTTGGATGCGCAAAAAGCAACTTTCTGACAGAGACACTGCCTGCAGACAGGCTTTGTTTGTGAGTGAGCTAATAGCTAAGAAGCTGAAACCTCATTCAGAAGGAGAAGTTGTGAAGTAGAGCCTTGTTGCTGCTGTTGATCTGTTAGCACCAGACAAAGTCAGACTGCTCCAAAGTGTCAGTTTATCTGGAATAATTCATGGAGATGAAGGAGAACTGACCTAGAACTCAGTGATAGCAAGTGTCTGAATGATTTGGCCTTACTACGACCTGCTCACCTACTCTCACTTGGTTCTTCTCAAGATTGACTGACTCAAACCTGGAAAATCAGATGTGAGCATCATCATCATCATCATCATCATCACTACCATCTGACATCAGACGCAGTTCCAGTCAACACAGAGGTTAGTGTGATATATGTTGTCAATAATTTAGTATGGCCAGGGGTGCCACCAAGGGGGGCCCAGGAGTGCCAAGGTCACGCTAATATAATTGCTTGCCCCCCAAATGAACCCCGTCCTCTCCCTAATTGCGTAATAACCTCCTCAGGTGCTGCCCATTCACTAGTGACTGTGGTGACTAGTGACGAAATGTTGCCATTTGACGACCTTGGAATGAAAACGGTGTGTGTACAAAATGAAATATTAGATGGCTTGTCATGAAATTTACAGATATTCAAGGTCAGTTGTGGATAAACTTTCTTGGCTTTGGTGATCCTCTGACTTTTCCTCTTGTGGCACCAGATGGTTAAAGTATTCATAAAGTATCCTAACATCTACTCAATTTTCAGGGCTGTCGGGACTTTTTTTTGTGTACATTTTAAAAACTCAATTATCACAGCAACATAAATTGTTATTAATTGGAATTGGATCAGCCCTAGTACACACATTCATGGTCCCAAGAGGACGAATTTTAATTGGTTTGACCCCTGCTTTTCATCTTGCGGAAGCATTGCATCAGAACTTATTTTTGTCCATTACCTTTGTTATTTACCAAATATCTGCAAAGCTAATGACATTCCCATCAGTTTCAGCTGTACACCGTGTTTAATGCAGTCCAGCAAATGCTAAACGAAGATGGTGAAAATGGTCAAGGATATACACTTTAAACTTCAACATGCTAACATGATCATTGGAAACACGTTAGCGTGCTGACGTTAGCATTTATCTTAAAATCCCACTGTGCTGCTGGCATGGCTACACTCTGAGTCTTGTTTGGTTGTATTGCAGACCAGTTTAGTCTGAGCAGAATCATTATGTATCTTAGTGTACTCCAACAGCTGGAAAATTTATGATGAGATACTTTTTTCTGCAGGTTAAACTTTAAGAGAAAATTATTGTGGTGATATGTATGTTGATATCCAGCTGGAAATAGTCCCCAACAGATGTATACACTTGTGTCCCATTTTTACATCTTAAGTAGGAACACTGGCTTGCAGCTGAGAACTACACACAGGGTGGGTGAAGTCAGAAAGCACTGAGAGATGAACTGCATTGTAGGTTTTGATCTTTGCATGCAATTTGTTGACAATAACAAAACCACAAAATATCACCAGCCCTGTCATTTCAGAAAATGTCAGTCAGTAAATAAATGTTTTTGTCATAGATATACTGCAGCCCACACAGTCTGCACAAATAGCAAGCTGCAGTGGTTCTGAATGCAGAGTAATGCTGTTTACTTTCCAACCAATCAGTTGCAAAGACAGCCTGTATACAGAGCAGCAGGGGACACACCATGATTTACACAAACTGACTCCTAGAGCACCTTCCCTCCCTTTGGCAACATTCACTTTAATGACAAAATCTTTGGCAAACTGCCGATAACTGGCACTATTTGCAGTGCCCTGATGTACCTTTTCCTCCGCTGTTTCAACAGAAAATACAACTGATGCTTCTTGTGGGTCTTGTTTCAGAGGGATTCTGAATTGGCTGACATGGTTTGTGGGCAGGGCCAACAAGAAAACAGCTGTCTTTCTCATTAGCTCTGCTCCGGTCTCTCGAACTGCCCCTCTCTCTCTGTGCACGCACACACACGCACACGCACGCACACACACACACACACCCTGTCTGATGGAAAGCCAATCACCTGATGCTTTTAACACCTTCTGAACATGGCGCACAGCTGTTTCCTGTCATTAGGTTCAGGATTAGCTGTTTGTGGCAAAAAGAAGGTGAAAAACCTTGGTGTCATTTTAATGAGTTGAATACAGATTAAACTTATTTTAAATGAATTTGCAAATAGATTTAAGGATATATATTTAACTTTGTGTTTGGATAGTTTGTTGAGCTACAATTAAAAGCTAACATTGAGGTGTACACAGTTACTGTGTACGATTAGATTACTTATGCAGGATTTCTAATCTCTCTGTTAAGATTTTAAAGTTGATTGTATCCAGAACTTATTGTTCCTGACCACGATTAACCACAACTGAATGAAACAGAGAAAAGTTTCTCCTCGGAGAATCCTTCTGCTGGTCTTTTTTTCCTCATACATCTGTAATTTTCCCACAGATGAATCAATGGCGTCTTTACGAGCCACTTGAGTGACTTAGAGATTTAAACTACAGATTCCTTTATGTCTTTTGGGGCGGGAGAGGAATGGCTCATTCCCAGAAGTCTCATTTGACAGTGACAGACTCAAATTGGCAGTTTAATCAACTTTATGTGTCTGTGGCTTAATCTTGCATCACGTTGGATTTGGCAGTACATGGCGTGTTATGTGTCAACAATGACAGAGAAATGTGCTGGAAATCATGTATTATTGTACTGTATGGATTCATCATTGATGATATTGACGAACACAGTATGCATCGAATAAATCTGGCACTCAGTGATCTAAAATATTGCTCTCTAATCATATGTAAAACTGGTATTAGCACTGTAGGCGGATTCCATGATCTCGCCACAAGTCAAGAGGTGTTGACCTCAGATTTCTTTCTAAATTTACACTCTGGATTCTCTATCATGACCACCTACAATCATGACCACCCACAGTGACTGTCACAAACAGTTTCAGTTTGCATTTTATCTCCCCTTCTACACATTTGACTTACGACAGTGCAACTAAAGAGACACCACCGATTTTATAAGCAAACACATTGACAAGAAACCAAAATCTCTTGACTGCAATTTCTCTTGAAGAAAACAATTGAGTTATAAACTCTATTCTTACTCTTAATTGCCCAGTAAAAAGGGATTCTCAGCTTACTGTGTGTCTTGTTTGGTGCCCCAGAGACAGCAATAAAACAGCACTTTTATGATCTTGCTTAGCAACCACTTCTGAAGAGAGACAAAAATCAGGAGCACTTTCAAACATACAAAGCCATTTTTCCTTATCTGTTCACTGACATCTTTTACCGTGAGTCAAATTTAGGTTTCTTGCATTCAGAGATAGCAAAAGCAAATCACTGGAAAGTATGAGAACTTGCGAACATGGGTGTAGTTCTCCCACAGCCACAAAAGCCTGTGAGAGGATGGTTATGGGAGAGGGCTGACAAAAGGGGGAGGAAAATTAGGCTGGCCAGCATTCTTCTCATTTAAAGCTGTAACTACACAAAAAAGCACTCACGCAGTCTGGGTTGGGTCTGCTTGCTGCTTACAAGGAGGGGTACTCTTGAATTCATGGTGGTGCAGTGATAATCTGAGCATTTTTTTTCCCTTTTTCATCCTTTTTCCCCTCGCTTTGCGCACAAGGAAGGCTCATGTCTTTCTTATAGACATGATGAGCTTTGTGCATTTAAGGACTTTCCTTTTTCTGGTAGTCTCCGTAGCTCAGGTTTTGATTGTCACATGTCAAGATGGGAACAGTGGTAAGTGAACCCCTCTGCTGTTTATTTTAATGCCTAACTGCTGTTTGGTATAATGTGTGAAGGTGGCTGATGGTTGCCTTTTGGACTGACTGAACATTAACTTGCACTTTTTTGTTTAGGCTTGTACAAGCAGTTGGGTTTGGTTGCGCAAATTCTGTGTTTTTATGCAAGTGGTTTTTGACTACTTTAATTGACTACTTTAAGTGTGCTCTCGACTAAGCCAGAGGCTATTATAGATAACACAGATTTGTCAGATGTTGTTAAATTCCCGCGTCCTGTGTGGATTCGCTGTGCCAGAGTGAATTCTCCTTGTGCATGACAACTTCATTTGTTCTCCTGTTTTGTTAAGAGTTGCTGTTTTTTTATTGGATAGCAGCAGGAAACAGTCCTGTGGACATCTGTCAGTGATTGCAAGTGATGTCACCCTCAGGCACTGAAAATGAGCACCTTTGCGGTTTTGCATTACCCCTGGACTGCTCCGCCACTTTGGAACATTCATTAAGTGTTACCACAACCCTTTTCTTCCCCTGTCGCACTACATCATACATCTGCAAAAAGAATTTCAGCACCAGAGCTCACGCAGCACTGAGCGAACACAGGCAGCATGTTAATGCAGAGCAGATGTGAGGAGACATGAGAGGGAGAGATGCTGTTGGATTATTTGAGTCACTCGGTGAACTGTGGGGCCGCTGATGTCTTCAGCCGGCAACAGCGAGAGCTGGAACACCTGAGTGTTCTTGTTTTACTTGAACTGCGCCTGCTCCCACTTTTTTTTTTTTTTTTTTTTGAACTGGAGTGTTTGATCTGTTGTGTCGTCACAGGGACTGTGTTGTTTCTGCACATGATGTCATGGGCCACACTGTGCACTGGAAAGTTCACTTGATGGGCCCCTGATGGAGTGTGGAGTTAAGCAGTGTAGCACAGACAGTATTGTTTATTTTTTTTAAAGCTGTCATTCCCTCTGGATAATTTAAGTTTTTCTTTCATTATGTCATTAGCTAAAATAAGTTGACTTTACTCTTTAAGTCCTTCTTCACACAAGGCGGAGGCAGTGTGTGTTAATGTGGCACAAGATAGAGCACCACCCTGTGGTGAATGCAGCATAGGGCCCAAAACATGCCTCACACTGTGCTTAGCTAAGAATTTAACACTAATAATAATGACAACACTGCAGTTAAATTCATTGTTATTGAATTATATGGACACAGACTTAAAAGGGATACTTTTCCTGACCATGAAAGAAACCCTGTAGCTCTCTGCTGTTCTGACATGACCAGGGAAAAGTACTTTATGTAGATGCATGTTTGTCTCATGTGGTTTAAAAGCTCGTAGAAGCTCTGTTTTAAGCAGTGTCCTTGTTGAGGAACTGTCTCTGTCCATATTTGTGCATGTGAAACAGTACAGGGATCTTGCAGGCTTCTTTCCATGGAATGGTGGTGGGTGAGGCGATTGCTTTTCGACCAAATAAAAACAGTGGAAACTTTATGGTTTTTTGTGGACTCAGGGAAAATGTGGTTCACCAGCACTTTGAGACAATGCACTTGTGTGTTTGCAGGGGCTTTCAAGACTTGTTCCACACAATGACCAGTTAGTATATGAAGGTTTTTTCAATGTGCAGATTTGTTGACATTTTACACTCGGGCTATGTAGCTGTTTGTTTAGCTTGTATGCTTGAGTAGGAAAGATGTCACTCAACAATAAGGAGCTGTAAGAGCAGCACTCAACAATTTATGCATCCAAAACAACCGTCACAAATACTGAGCCGCTCACAGCGCTTACAACATCGAGTGGCACTGGATATTGCATATGGCCATGGCTACAATTACTAGTGTTGCTCCATTTAATTGGGACTTTTATATGGAAAATTGCAACTTCAAATTGAGTGTGGTTGAATGTTGATGAAACTGCATAATTGCAAGCAGACTCATTCTCTCAGTAAACTTTCAACACCATTTTTAGGTCTCTTTTGAAAAATACAAAGAAGTCAGCAAAAGTCTGTGTTGAGGCCATTGAGGCCATTGGAAAGATTTCTGTGGGACCAGATTTTGGTGGAATTTACAAAATCACAAATGGTCCTTTGAAGACTGAAAACACGTTTAAAACAAATGTTGAAGCATTTCAGTCAGTGCAGTTGTTCAGCTCTAGATGAAAGTCATATGGCTGCACATGTGCAGAAAGTTTGCTTTGCAAAAGAACATAAGTTGGCAAATGAGATCAAGGAGCAGACTTTAAGCTCACAATTGGAACTGGTGACGCCAACGTAGATTACCAGGATGAAAATATAGCACATCCCTCGTACAACACCTACAGCCTGTACTGGAAGAAGCAGAAGTGTTCAAATGATATTTGGAGTAGGGTTTGGAGGTTTGAACATGGAAAAAGGGGAAAAAAAAAGAGCAATAGATCACTGACTCCAGTAACAAAAAAACAGTGTGTGTGTGTGTGTGTGTGCGTGTGTGCGTGTGCGTGTGTGCGTGTGCGTGTGTGAGAGAGAGAGAGAGAGAGAGTTGGAGCACTACTCCTCCCAAACGCTGACATAGCTGTAAAACATCTTCAAAGATGCCACTTAGCGCCTTGCATCAAAGAGACTAACCACTCAGACACTGTGGATTTAGTTTGTCTCATCATCACCAGGTATTCAGTGTTCATCACAGCCAAAACGCAAATCAAGTCAAAACGTTTTTCCCTCTGTGAGAGAAACACACGAGCAGAAAGCAAAAATCTGGTATTCCAAATCAACAAACCTACATGAGGTCACTCTGTCTTCTAAATTGGTTCCAGTTGTTGTTGCCACATCACTGACATCGCAACAAATGTGCTGTTTTCTACCAAAGCTGAAACGTCCAAACATGTGAATTCAACCAGGTCCACAGACGGCTTTGATTAGAAACACATGCTGCATTTTTGAGCTATGACTTGATTGCACGCCTCTTTTCTTCCAGAGTTGAGGGGGTCGGGCTCACCAGACTGTACATTGTCTTGAGTTACACCTTTTCGTGGACGTTCTATCAGTTGCCTGATGTGTAGCATCTGGCAGCGTACCAGGAATGTCTTGGTGGCACAGACGATGGGGCTGATAGAGTTTTAATGCAGCTTGTGCCTGTGAGGACTTCTCCATGGGAACTACTTATAAACCAAATTATTGCAGTCAGCAAATGGAGGATTGGGGTGGGGGGATGACTTCCAGATGTTAAAAGAGTCGCTTTGGCAGTATTTGGAAAATATTTAAAAAAAAAAAGTCTTAGCCTTCGAGATAGTTGGAAGGGGAGGACGTTAAACGCCTGATGTAAGACATAACGTGTCAATATTGTTTTAGTATGAGCTGAGCTTGGATAGAAGTGGAGATTCCTGGCTCATGGTTTGCCTAAACAGTTTGAGGGGATGTCATTTCTCCAGGATCTTTACACTGAACCTCTGCAGGTTCAAGTTAAAGTAACTATTTGTTCAAAAACCATGCAATTAGGGCTCAACCTGACAGTTCTCCTGCTCCTTGATTGGCACTTACTCACCAATCTGCCCTGTGATCCTCTCAGCCTGTCCATGTGGGAGGATGACAGGACGCGGCGTAAACACGACGGGCTGGGTTTCCCTAAGCGCTGTAATTTCATTCTCATTAAGAATGTGCCAGAACTGCTGCTCGTGCTAGAGCTCAGCCGCTAAAGTCACACGTGACATGCTGTAATTGAACACATAAAACTAATTTCAGGTTGATATTTGTGTTGTTCACAGTGTTTATTGCAGCCCACCAATGCAGGAAAAAAGTTCAAAATTAAAGGCCAGTTTCACAGTTTCCTGACAGAGGGTACAGTTTACTTGTCAAGAGTCAGGTCAACTTTATTTGTATAGCCCAATATCACAAATCACACATTTGCCTAAATGAGTTTTACAAGCGGACTCAAACACCCTCCATCCTTAGACCCTTGATTTGGACAAGGAAAAACTCCCCCATATTCCATTTTTCCCTTAAACCGGGGAGAAATGGAAGAAACCTCAGGAGAAGACTGTGAAAACAGTGGAAAAATGTCTCTGTGGTTCTGTCGGGAGCTTTCCAAAGTTTGAGAAAATAACCAGTTTTAATGAAAAGTCTGCATGAAAAGAAGTGGGCCTATAGGAGGCAGGGAGGGTCTGAAGTACAGTAAGATGCTATCTTGTTGCATTATGGGAAATCCAGTGTTTCTGTAGCTCAACCATACCAAAGTCTAAAAGCATGTGTCAGCCTCTGCCACTTCAGTTGAACTGTTGTTCCAACTTTATGGAAGTGCAATGCCAAATTGCTGGACCACCTTTTAATTGTTCTTTAAAGCATTGCTAGTTAGTCGATGGGTGATTGTGAGTTGTCATGAAATTTAGACACGCGTCGTCTTTCTCAGCAGTTGAAAAGTAAAACTGTCCATCTCTAAATGCCGAAACTGTCATGTTAATGCCCCCGAGAAGGCCAGCCATCAGTGGTGCACGGCGCGGTCTGCCTGTACAGTGAGTGTTGACACAGCTGGTTGTAGTTTTTCCAGGAGATCAGGAGGACGTTTGCCCTTTGGAGTTTATCCACTGTAGGTTGGCAGGTCTTAGTGTAATATAGCACTCCCCCAGAACATGTTCTCTGTCTCTCCCCTGGTGACTATTTCAAAGGCTGCTGTAATTGGTTCAAATCTTCCAATTTCATGAGATGTTATGTCCCACCTGGGAACCTTTCTCTCTGTGGTCAAGTGCTTTGGGCCAGGTGATGATTCAGCAAAATTAGATGTAAGCTGCTGTTGAGTGAATTTTCTAATTAAGCAAAGAAGACTCTCATTGTCAGAAATTAGCAATGGTTGTCATAATAGGAAATGTGTTTATGAGTCGTTAAGCTTTAGAGAGACCTGAATATGTGAGTGGCAGAAGACTTTGATTTAAATCTCATGTCATTTTAATCACAACTACCACCCATATTTTTTTGAGTGAAACCTTTTCCCCATAAATTCTTAAAAATGTGACAGCGTTGTCTGTCAGATTCTCAAGCGCTGCGCTTCCTCGTTTAAACGAGTCTAAATGCCACAAAATGGCGACTGTCAGCCATAATTGCAGGTTGTGGTCCAACCTAAATTCTAAGTTGTAGCTAGGTTGTGTATATTACAACTGCAGAGGGTGAACAAGTGGAGCTACATGGGTGTCGGTGGGTGACAAGGGTTAGCAATGTGGCCTAAGTTATGTTTAGGCTCTTAACAACTTGTTGGACAGCTGATTGACTTGATGGTGAAATGCCTCATATAAGTGCGGTGAGATGCCTTGAGGTCACTTTTGAGCCCGGGTGGTCCTGTTGTAGTGGAGCTGAAGCAGTGGGAATTACATTGCTGCAGTCGGCTAAAAGTAATAAATTGTATGTTTTCTTAAAAGTGATGATTGTCTAGTTAGGAGGTGAACCAGTGTACTGTGTGTGATTAAAGGTAAAGGAGTTGCATCATTATCAGCGGGCTCAGGCATGCTGTATCAAGGCTTCTCTCAGAAAGAGGCAGAACAGTGGCTTTCTTCTACTCCGGGCTGATTGTGATGGATGCCTTGACTCAGTTGGACCATGTGTATTTTGGACTTCCTGTTCACTGTCAAGACTTGTTTGATGTATCTTTTGTACTCTGGGTTTCTATACCAGTTCAGTGGAATACAGCCTTGAAACAGGGAGGTTCACTGGAAAAATGAATCATGAATTATAATGAATGTACAGCGGTCTTCAATCGTACAAATGTAGACGTTCTCCAAGAGGCTCATGTTCAGGAGGAAAATATGTTAGGTTTAGCGGAGTTCCAACACACATAGCGCTGGAGTCTTTACCGTGCAACGCTGCCAGATCTCAGCAGAGGGTATGATATTTCTTGAAATGTCATTTACTATTAAACTCCTCACTGCATGCAACGCAGATACACGTATTAGCTGGGAACAGCATCAATTCTCTGAAGCGCAAAAGTAAGGCCAAGGAGATTTTCTCGTTGGATCATCGTCTGCTGCATGAAAATAGCCGCAGACTAAAAACATGTCCAGTGTAAGTAAGTTATTCAGCGGAGAGAAGGGTGCATTCTCTTCACACAATACGGGTCTATGCTGCCCTTTGCACAGTGGCCGCAATGTCCAGTCACTGTTCCCGAACAAACACCCCTCACACAGAGCCAGACCAACGAGACGTGGAAATGTCTGCTTGTAGTCTGTGACTCATGGCTGCCGCTGAACCTCGATGATTTCACCAGCTGGGTGAAAATGCAGCTGCAGAGAAGCGCCCGAGAGAGGCGTGGATTTTCGAGAACGAGTTAAAGCCGCAAAGCTGACGTTAAACATCGGACGACTTAGTTTGCATTCAAATTGTCAGCTAGGAGGCTTCACTCGTCAAGCCGTAGCTTTTAATTGTTTACGGTACTTTTGTGGAAAGTTAGAGACATTTCAGCCAGAGGAACAACAAATCCAAATGCTGGCATGGTAATTTACAGTCCGCTAGCTTTAAAATGATATCCATATGAATGACATCAAATACCAGTGCTTTGTGTTTCTCTAAGTATACGTCAGAATTAAAGCAAAGCCACATGTTTTTTTTTTTCCTTAAGAAACACTATCCTGCAGAATACCCTTGTAGTGGCTGTGGTGTGTAGACATTTTGGCTCAGGCTTCAATTCATCAGCCACAGCAGTTCAACACCAGCAGATACCTCCAGTTTACAGAGCGAGAACTGTGCATCAAGTCACTCTTTATTTACCTGGGCTAAATTAAAGCTCTATCTGCAGGCTTCGGTGTTGATTTCTGTTTAATCTGCGGCTCCCTCTTTTTTCCACGGCTGTCACTGATGTGGCCTGGTACTTTAAACATGGGATTAGACTGGAAAGGGGGAAAGTTCATTTCCTCATAATTTTATATCTATTAGGAGAGAACGGGGGGCGGATGGGAAGGAAAGCACAGAGAATGAACAGAGGGCTGAAAGAGGAAGGAGGAGGAAGAGAACAGGGGTGTCGAGGCGGGGAAAGAAGATAAGAGCTGGAATCTATAACGAGAAGAGTGAGAATGTGGTGTGGATGAAGTGGCAACACGGGAAGCCTGTTTGGAAGGACTGTTTGGTACTCGTCATTAAGGCCAAATACTTCTCTCTAATCTCGTTCTCTCCCCCCTGTACTGTACATCGCAGTAGACTCGTCCAGCTCCGGCACAGGAAGTCATATTGAATTGGAATTTCCTCTGAAAAGCACATGTTTCAGCTCTGGTTGTTGTCATTTGTGATTTGCGGTCAAACAATACGACAAACATGAGATCAAAACATAATTGGCTGCCTTCCCCTTTGCTCTCACAAGCAATCAAAATAATAAGTTAACTCAGAACAATGTTATGGACAAAAGTGAGTTAAATGCGCACTGTTGCCAACGCTGCTAGCTGTTAAACATGTTCACTTTGCAAAAGGGCTTTTATTTTTGTAACTGTTGAAATTAGGTCAGCTGGCGATTTGTTAGCCCTCGAGAATTGAGCTATGATCGTAGCCGTTCCTCTGGTAGGACTCTGCCTCTCGGGAAGACATTTCCGAGGCTCACACAGCTGTTGATGACATGTTGAACGAAGTATGCAACTGTTACTGATAGAAGAGAGGAGTTTCAGCAAACAAACTGCCGCAGATCTGCCAAGAAATAATCCTCTGCTCGGCACTGACGACACTGCGAGAACACGCTCAGGATGCCTGAGAAACAGAGCTGCATGGGCTCATGCAGTTTGGTGTTTAGCCATAATGTCACAAGGACATATTGCACTCATACTTCTCTCATTAGAGAAATACAGATTACTGTGTGTGTGATTTAACTACATTTAAATGTGGATTTAATTTCCTTCACAAAAACATGAAATTGTTTGAGGTTATATGGAATTTTATGATTTGATTAGTCATTTTAAAAGTCAGAAAAAAATACGCCAGACTGTGTCCTTGAGCTGTTTATGCACAGCTACATTACATGCAGCTGCATGCAAGCACATCTGATTAAGACCATGATGATCCACCAAATAAAATAATGGCAGAAACATTCAACTCATAAATTACTCACAATTAAAGTGATGGACTAAAACTTATATTGCAACTAAACAGCAGCTCCTTGTGTTATTGTGGACTAGGTTAGTAACCAGATGTGCATCATGTGCTGATGTTTACTTATCGACATGGTTGCCATTGGTTATGTTAAAATTTCATTCACAGTCCTCGCTGTCATCTGATGAGACTGTAACACCACGTGACTCAGATTTAGTCCACGTGGTTCAGTGACCGTACAGCTGCTGGTGGGAATTTGTACGAAACGTCTGCTTTTTTTTGTATGCCAAGCTGCTTATTGTAGAGTGATTCTGGTGGTTTTTAGAGCTTCACGATACTGGGTTTTACAGATACTAATATCAGTATTTGAGAGTTTTTCATAATAACACAGTTTACTTTTCACTTTCAAGGATTGTGACCGAGACATGTACTGTTGAAAGAGTCTCTGCTGGACTAACTGTGCAACAGAGTCGCTGTTTCTGCTTCACAGCTTTTACAAAAGAGCTCCATGTGGCCGCGGCTTTAGGCCTCTGTGGCCTCGCTGAGCATCATAACCGCGGCCTCCTGACCTCATCACCTCTCTCTGTCTGTGTCTGTCTCCAGCATTTGCAAAAATACAGGCCGCAGTAAACTTCAAGGGCTCCATTTAGCATTAAAGAGAAAGTCATAAATTCTGTGAGTCCCCCGGGCCTTCAGCCTGGGTGATGTCACTGCAGTGAGGGGCCTCACAGTGTGGACCCCCTCTCAGGCACTTCCGTGTCAGTAATCTAGCCAGTGTTAACCGCATGCTTACGCTGGCTCCTGGACAGCATGGCCACTGCATTATTTACTTTAAATACAGATGAGTGTTCTAACGGTGGCCTGTAGAGGAGCACAAACAGCCCACGCTGTCATCCCTATATGTTTTTACTTAAGCTCAGCAGACTTTAACTGCTGCTGTTAGAATAATAGCTGATGTGTTGACTATCCAAGCAAAGTAATAATAGATGCCTCCTGCCTGGAAAACTATGAGAACAGTTGATGTAGTTCACCTGGAATTAAGTCATGGTTTCCATTTCAGAGATGATACAGGACTGACGCCAAATCAAGCACATCTCATAATGTTTTGAGGAATTTTGGGCCTAAAACATCTGCTCAGACGCTGTTTTCTTTACGGATTCAGTCTCTGCTTCCAAAGGCCTCTCCATAACACTGGCTTTGTGTCTGAGTTTCAGGACTGTAGCCCATTTATAAAATTGCATCCCTGTAAATACAATCATGTGACATAACTTTCAGTCAGCTATCTCCCAGCAGTCTTTTGGACGGATTGTGATGCAATTTTCTGCATTGAAAAACAATTGTTATGCCATTTATCCCTTAAAATTGTTAAAAGCTGTATTAGTGTGCTCCGGAACTAATGTCAGTAGCTGCGTTTCCATTACAGTTGTTCGCAAAATAAAAGCGATATTTCTGAAATGTCAGCAAAGTTCGAATGCGACTTGCAGGTGTTTCCATTGAACAGTGTTTTGCGAACCAGCCGAACTTCTCGTAAGTTCTTGGACGTCCCACGAGATGTGTGTGTGTGCTGTGCGTCGGTAAAACTTAACACAAAGCCTTACAATTAAAGAGCACATGCTGAAGGTGAAATAAAGAAATTATCTGTTGACTTAGAGATCGCTGATTTTAATGGCCTATTATTGATCACTTTGTTATTACGCGAGGCTCACTCTGACAGCGTCAGCTCGCTCTGACAGCGTCAGTTAATGCTGTGCACGCGTGTCTCCCACATAGCTGAGGTGCACACACTCATCACAAGTTCATCTCACGATTAATGAAAACGGAATGATTAGATTTTGCAAAGTGCGCACAGGACGAGATCAGAATGACAGCTGGAACAGCTGGAGTGTTTTTGTCTGCTACTTATTGAGATCCAGAAAACATACAAACACTACAAAACTGACAAGACGTTATATCTGACTGCATGTGGCCGGCCCGAAACGGGGAGTCGGCTGACCTCGGAGACGTGTAAATTCGAAAAAAGTGTTTCCATTACACTTTTGCGATACACCTAAGTATCGACACGTCTGAAAAACCACCTCATGAGAGCGTAAAAATGTTTTTGCGATATTTGAGAGGATTTTCGAAATTTAGGTGTTTCCATTGCCGTTTTTTTATTGCGATATTTAGGATTTGCGCATTTCTAGGGGCAATGGAAACGCAGCTAGTGACAGGGGGGCTTGTGTGCACACGCTAACTAGCTTGTTTAAAAGGAGTCCTATAGTGGTACTAATCGCTCATGATGTAGTCAGTGTTGGAATTTTAACTTATCATTTTGACATTTTAGGATATTTTAGAGAAAAGCATCACCTAAAACTCACAATCTAGTGTAAATATAAATAATGTCAAGCTTGTGACCTCACACTTTGCAGTCCAGCTGAAAATGTAAATATTTATGGGAAACATCCTTTGCCTGAGTGGCTGCGCAGATGATGCGGTGCGCGCTGGCGTCGTGGCCTAGCAGTCGCATCACTTCTCCGAGCCTTTAATGATGAGCGAGATAACAGGAGCAAGGGGGAAAGAAATGAAGAATAAATACGTACAAATAGGCACAATAGGAAAAGAGAAGCAAAAAGTACAGAGCAGAAAGGGGGAAAAAAACAGAGGAGTGTGGAGGAAAAGTCCAAAAGGAGACGGCGTGCTTTGATAGGGATAAGGGGAAAGAAAAGGAGATTGGAGAGCTTGACGGGGATATGAGAAAACACAGGCTAATGCGGAAGATTTAAAAAGGAGCCTGAGGCAGCCATTTGGTTTTGGGGAGGGGATGCAGCATCCTGAAACTGCTGTAGCACTGAGGTCAGACTAAATGTGGAGGCAATAAGTCTCGCTTGCCTTTGGGGTTGCTCCTCACCACAACTATAGGACACCCCATTAAACAACTGAAAACCCTCCCCCCACTTGACAAATGATCATGGTTGAACATGTGTGTTCCATCTTTTGGCCTTTAGAAGTCAGCTTTTAGATCATTAGAAATGTTTGAAACTAAAGTTGTGGTGATATGCTGTACTCGCTGTGTACTTCATGACACTCGATTGTGTTACACTTGTTGGATTTCTGTGACTTAAGCTGCGACTTTGTGCATGATGGTGTTCTCCCATGAGTGCGATGGCGCTGCTGTGAGGATTCAGAAAGCTACAAGACTGCACAAGGGAAATGGTTAACAAGATGATGTGTTAATGCAACCACATGCGATTATGTTCCTGTATGACATATTCAAAGCTAAATGAAAAGGCAGAAGGAGACAGAGAGGCTGTATTTGAAAAGGCCAACAGATGTGTAAAGCACTGATGTGAGCTGCAGACAGTTTGGTTAACAGTGCAGGGTATGCATCTGTATGCTTTGAACTGTTGGTTGACCCCCTAAAAAGAAACACTCACAAAAAAATCAGATTTTCTCATTTATTCTTGTAACTATCTGGCCATGCTCATCATTTCAGAAATCATGCTGAGCTTATGAGAAAATTAGTGTCAAAGCCTTCTGCCACAAACTCAACATAATGACGGCAAATGGAAGCGTTTTTGTGCATCAAAAAATGATTGAATTTAAAATTTTTCTTTCCAAAAACTGTGTCCTCAGTTCTCTGGATAATCTGCAGAGCCCGCTGTCAGCGACGAAAACTGTCGACTTTGAGGTCTGTGGACTATCAGGAGGAACTGGGACACTGTTTCTTTCCTTCCTTTGAAAAAACAGCAAGCAACACTTAATTCGCCTCCATTTTATCAGATTTTCTAAGGACTGAGACCATGAAACCTCAAGAGTTGATGAGAAATGATTTGGTGATTTTTATTGACCTGAAACAACATGTGGTGGTTTTGTTGTTGCGTTGCGTAGCTGAAAGCTGACACATGACCAGTGCATAAGCAATCCTTTTATTTTGATTTTGATAATCAGACATTTTTTTCCACAGTTGGTAGGATCTTAAGTTGTAACAGATGCGTCAAGCTGTTGGTGGAACAAAGCTCAGAATGCAGAAGATGTGTTGAGAAGACACGGCAGATACATCTACAGAATTCTTCTTCATGTCCACATATTATATTTCACTTGCATTTGTTTTTTTAAGTACAACGGCCAGGAACACTGGGTTTCATTGTATTTCTCTGCGTTTCAGTCACGCAGCTAGAGCGTATTGCGCTGGAAACAGCTTGCCTCTGAGCTCCTCAGTGTACAGAATCCACAGTTTATTCTTTCACATCTGGCTATGTGCTCAGTTGATGTAAAACACCAGGACGCTCTGACCCCTTGTATATGTTAACGCTCTGCTCTGGTAAACTGGAATCTTTGACGTCATCCATCCTTTTACTGCATAGCTGCTTTTACGTGGACCGGCCGAACGTAAAGTTGTAAATTGATATAAAGTTTATCAGAATCTTGTGAGTGTGTCAGTGGAGATCAGATAATGGTTGTGTATCCTACACTGATTGTGCACATCTATATTTGTGCTCTAGGTCGCACCAACAGGAAAAGCCATACAGTACCTTTTGTGTGCAAGCTACATTTCGTACAGTAAAGGGGAGACAGGCGGTGCAGCACTTTGTCCACGTTCAGTGTCAGTGCGTGTTATTCAGCTTGATCAATGTGCGCTGGAACCATCTTAAGAGGATATGAAAACCACATGTTTGACAGTTTACCAGGACTTTGTGTAAGATTTGATTTCAAATCAAACAGCTCCACCTGGTAAAGTTAAACAGTTATTTCTGGTGCTTTGCTCTCAGAGGTAATTTCACATTAACGTACAAGCAAAAAACCTCATGTTCCTCCATGCAGTTATACACTCTCATCTTTTTATATTTTATGAAATGTAAAGTTTTTGTGTTACAGAAGTCACTTTACAGTGAAACTGATGAAAGTCATCAGACCGATAACTGTGCTTTCCTATAGTTGTTTAAGAAAGTTTAAGAAAGAGAAGATGGATTGTACAGTTTAAACATAATTCTTTCTGTTCCACTTTTGTTATAATGCAGTCTTGCAGAGTATGATGATGATATTTACTGGACAGCAGTCTACTGTAGTCACGTGTCTGCAACATACTTGATGCAGAAAAGCAGAGAAAACCAAACAAACATGAGGTAACCTAAACTCTATCCACCATAAAGCCACACTGTTAATAAAGTGTATAAAACAAAGAGAGACCAGCAGAACAATGGCCTGGGAAACGTGTTGAATCAGTGTGTAGACCTTGTCTTCTCTGCAGTAGTTTTTCACATGAAGTTCATTCTGAGCACATTTGATGCCCGACCAGGAAACATCCCCCACGCTTTTGAACTCTGACCCTGCCCTTGGTGAGCGCCTCAGGCCAGGCCAAAGAGACCCAGCCTTTGACGTATGCAGTGGAAAACATTGACAGTTTAGTAGCTTCGCACTCTCATTTCAACAGCTTGTGTTTTCTAATTATCTAATTACGGCAAATTATCCGTTTTAGAGCACGCCATCTGTCGTACACCATATTTACTTCATAATGTGTACAAGCACATGCTGTAAATTGCGTTTTCCATGTGGCGTGAAGACGCAGAACCTGTTTGATTGGTCCAACAGTAAGCACGAAGGATCGCTCTTTCAGCTGTCACAGTATTTTATGACAATGGCGGCGAAGGATGCTTGAGAATATGAGGCCGCAGGCACGATCCTTTAAAATCGATCTTTTAAATGCCTGTTTTTGCCTCTAACGGCTGATTCATTTGAACTCATAAAGGTTCTGTTGTAGGTTCCATGTTACAATGCAGATCCAGACTACAACAACCAGTTCTACTGTAAAACTTATAAGATGGCGATGAATCAACTCCAAGGCAGCAGAAAGCAAAGAGCCAGTCAGCCAGATAGATAAAGAGTGGAGGAGGGGGGATGTGTAATTTGGCAGGACCACAATCCTCCCAGGGCTGAACATGGGATGGGAACAGCTCATAACTGTGGTTGCCTCTTTAAAGGAAGACCCGTTGGAGATGGGGCCTGTTGATGGAAAAGCCTAGACATGTAATCAGCAAGCTACTTATTCATTTCAACTTTCCTGGCCCGAGCTTCCTACCCCTCCCTCGAGATACTGAGCCTCGTTTGTGGAAGCTAAGGTGAAGAGCATGTTCAAACTGGAGCGTTATTACAGATTTCAAGCTCTGTCAGCGTAATACAGTAAATCCTTCAGAATATTAAACAGACAGATCCTTTTTTTTGATATTGAAAAAGCAGAAAGGTTGAGGGATAATCACCTGGTGTTGATTCACATTGAAGCAAAACAGTGTGTTGACGTGCTTTTGACCCATTAGAACTCAGGCTTTGGGCTGATAGGGCAAGTGCCTTGTCTGATGTTTATGGAGCGGCTGCTTTTATGGACAACGTCGGTGGACCAATCCCAGGTTGAGCTAAAGGTCCTTTACAGAGGGAAGATTTATGTTTGGCCATGACACCGAGGGTTTTAGAGCAGGAAAGTGCAGCTGCTGCAGAGCCACCCCTCAGCAGCTGTAACTCATCTGCATCTGGACTGTGAATCAGGCTGCGTCCTCACGGTATTAACCATGTCAGCCAGAGCGAGTCTGTCTCACTGCAGTGAGGAACACGAGTGGAAACAAACGTCATTTCATAAACTCATCATCCAGTGGGCACTGTCTTTGTGAAGATTAGACCACGGTGGGGCCGTCATTGTGGGTCCGCACTTGGACCCACTCATCTTTTTTTTTTTTTTTTTCCATAAGGGAAATGAGAATTCCAGTTTTATGTGACTCATTGTTTCCATAAGGTCATTTTCTAACCCCTCGGCTTGTTGCTACAGTAGATTCTCCCCAAAGACAAAATGCTATGAGTATTTCCATATTAGCCAAGGAAAATCCATAAACTATCTACCTTTTTTTGTCTCCTCACATTTGCCAGCTACATTACATTCCTGGCGAGGTAAAAGTAGGTTTCCCAGGTTTTTCCTGGTTGGGACGTGTGCCACGACTAAACAGAGAGGATGTTCGGTTCTTTGTTATCTGGCTGATGTCTGGTGAACTGTACTTAATGATAAATGGTTCAGAGTAGACACATGAGTCATGTTGAAGAGCTCCAGACTCCATGTTTTAAACCAGGAGAGGAAACCGTCTGCCCTCTTAGCTGACTAGTGGAAAATCCAGACCCAGCAGCCACCGTCGGGAAGGGAGCATGCCTTCTCGCCGTTGTCACGATTAAACTGCTTTTACGGCGTCTGTGGAAAAGTGTGGAACCTGCAATGAATTAGCTGAGAGGAGGGGAAAAAGTGAACGTCCCTCTCCCCTTCCTCCTCCTCAAGGCCTGCGGTGGTTTTTTTTTTTTTAAGACAGCTCAGAAAACCACACTTCTCTCCCAGTGAATTTCAAACTCTCCCAACACGCAGCGCTTGAAACCTCTCAAAACCCAACAGGAAGAAAGGCTCTCCAGCTATGTGGCCGGCGGCTCGACCAGACATCCCCGGTGTGACGTTTTCATGTCTCAGCAGTGAAAAGGACTAAAGTAACACGCAGTTTAGCGCCTGTAAAGGTTACCTGAATGAGATGCCAGCAAGAGATATCGTGTAGCAGCGTGTTTAAAGCTGAGGAAACAGCACAAGGACATATCAACAAGAATGTAAATGCAGCCAGTATGAAAGCATTTCTAAGAGAGCAGCTAACCTTGTTCTTGTGAAACAGAAAAAAAACAGATCACTGTAGTAGAAAAAAGGAGTTTGCTCTCCAAAGATTAAGATTCATGGCTATAATGATTCCAAGTGTTCCCACAAATGAAGAGAAATGCACTCTTTCGCTCCTCGGAGTGCTGGTGTTCATTTCAGCTTAGACAGTGTGATTTTACTGGCTGTTAAAAGGCAGGAAATGTCATTGCTGAAATACGTGCGTTTAATGGCTTAAAATACTCTGCGGCTGACAGAACAAGGAAGGCTGAGAAAGTCTACCTGCGGGGTTGTATTTGCTAGTTGGAGTGTTGATCTTCTAAAATATACACAGATAAAAGCTGAAGTCCTCAGCCAACAGAGCTGGTTGGGACGGGTGTGGAGATAAGAGTCGATGTTAAAGTCAGGCTTCTGGTTTATGTCAAAGGGTCATTTTCCATTGTGGTCTTCTGTGTGGGTGACTGTGACTGTGTGACGATGTGTGCAGCATGTTAATGTCTGCAAAGTAAAAATCCCAGAATGCTTAAAAATCCAGTATATGCACATTTCTTGAACATGGAGAGGTTGCACAACGATGTGCAAAAAGACCTACTGAAGTTTCAACAGAAGTGCTAATGCTAATGTTCAGCATTATGGACATCATTTAGGTGTTTTATTAGCATGTTTTTTTATACTTTATTGCATAAGAAGATATCAGTATTCAAACATTCTTAACGTTTGTATCGTGAATGATGAAAAAGGAAAGATAGAAAAGAAAAAAAAACTTGATTCTCTAAGTTTTTTGTACATGCGTGTCTTCCACGCCATTGTCTGCGGTATTACCCAAATCACAGCTAATCACACTTGAGATTAGATGTAATGAGTTTAGGAGTGTCTGATTACATGGTGCATTTGTGCAGCATCCAAGCCTCCAGTTTCCTGTAATTCGAGGTATTTCAGAAGTCTGTGGTGTCTTGTTAAGGCAAGTTTAAATGTAACTTATCACTCACACCGACGTTCGTCTCTGCATTAGCTTTCTTTGAACATGTACCAAGAGGTTTGACGTATTTTACCTGTTTTGTCAGATTTCACAAACTCTAGGGGCCTTTTATTTCATCACTGAATATTAGATCTGTGAATATTATTCATATTTACAGCCCAGGTGTCTGAAATAGGAATGACTTAAAACTTTGTTCGCTCATTATCGATCACTTAATAAAGTTATTGAGTAATTCAAAGGGTCATCGAGGGTGCTTTGGTGTATGACAGTTTTTTGTGCTACTACCAAAGGGGGGCGCCAGAGTTAAACTTTTTTATAGTTAATTTTCATTTATTTTTCTCAAGGTGTTGCATTATATACATTGTAGCTGTTAATGATTATTGCTAAGCTTCAGATTATTTTGCCTCAGTACATATCTTCTTACGGTGTAATTTTCAATAAACACATTTTAAGTACCCTTGACAGAAAATGTTGTTTTTATTATATTTATGTAAAAATATATTGTTATGAGACTTTTTTTGTTTTACTCTCAAGTAATGACATTGGTGCTTATAAAATTCAGTACAGATCAAGTTTTAACCTACACCATGCTATGCTAATGGTGATATATCTATCGTGGGGCATATTAGCTCTGAACACTTAGATGTGGAAAGATATGTACATACAACACAGAGCAGCTAAGATCATCTCCAAATCATACATGCTGTACATGATAGCCTTCTGTGTGTTATATTTAAGCTTGTTTATGTTACCGTTTGCTTAAATTCTCTCTGTACATTTGTCCCGCACATTCAAAGCAGAGCGTATAACCACTCTGAGAGCTTCTGAAAAGCAGTTATATTCCTTGTATGTGTCATCAAACTGATTCTGACCTTTGCTTAAACATCTTAAAGTTACTTCTCAGTTTCTTGTTACAGCTGACTGATCAGGTTTGTTTAGCGCCTGTCAGAATTCTTACAGTCACATCTTTTCATCTGAGTCACAAATGAAATGTAAACAACTGCCCAGCGTTATTTACAGCTGCTTCCTGTCCCAGGCTTGTCTAATACAAACATGAATATGGGATTGAGCCATGTTAAGACACGTTGTCTTGTTGCATCAGGCCTCAGTATTAGCAGACCTGCCCTTTTACCTGATTGTTGCTTCTGTTGTTGACTTTTCGCTTTAAACATTTTGGAACCATCCCCGTGCACAGGTTTGAGATAGTATTCTCCCACTCTAGTTCTTTTGAAATAATCCAAAATTATATGAATCTCCATCGGCAGTTAGTGCTCCTCTCTGCAACTGCCTTTCTCCTGTAGCTGGTTTACCTGACTTTACCTGCAGTGTGAAGCTCAGAGCTGCCACCTGCTGTTTATATCAGGAACAGGTGAAGACATCAGAACCTTGTCTCTGCAGACCTGGGAGAGGTGGGCTCAGATTTCCTTTACATACAGAACTCATGTTAGTATCAGGAACAACCCACAAAGGCCTGGAGCCTCCTTCTAATGTAAATTCACATCTTAGTTCATGTTCATAAACTCTATGCACGTTGAATTTAGCTATTTATCAATATTTTCTGTTGACATTAGTGTAAGGTACCATGGGCCACATTATTCTATGTTGAGTTATTTGTGGTGTACACATTGAACAAAGTCAACTTTCAGCAGTTGCTCCACAGGTGGCTGCAGGTTTGCTGTTTAGAACATGAGTCAAGTTTTGGAGACGCTGCCTCAGGAGGAAATGATCTCATGTCTAACGGCTGGAGACTTCGCTATGAGAAAACGCTTTTCCAGACCTGACAGCGTGTGCAGAAAACATTACACTGCGAAACTAATCGAACAGCGCAGAGAAAGCATAAGTTTGTTTGTGTGGTACTTTGCTGCACACAGCATTGCTTTTTTTTTTTTTTTTTAGATTTGTTTGTTTGGATTATTTATTTCCTGGTAAGAGCAAACCTGACACTGTGGCTTTTTCAGCATTAAAAATGTATAATTTCTTTGGCGATCATGATGCCCTGCAGTGTAATCAAACAGGATTGTAACTCTGCAACTATTCTCCCCGAGGCAGCTGCTCCAAGGAAGAATAAATACATTTCAGGGTGCCTCGTGGTTTAGTGATTCCTCACCTTGCCTCATGGAGAAAAGGCGCTCTCTGAGGTATTCTCAATGGTTTTTGGGGTGAATGTGTCAACCCCGCAAGCTTTACTTTGTGTGCAGTGCATACCAGAATAGGCCTCAGCCCGTTTGACCCTACACAGAAAAAAGGGACCAGAGACAAGAAAAGAGAGGAAGAAAGGGAATAGAAGATGGCTGAATGAATGTTAATGTTCTGATTACCTGGTTGGATCAAGAACATGTGTTTCCTTGCTTGTGATCTTCACTGTTCAGTTCTTTCTGTATGTTGGCACGTGTTCAGTTCATGTTTGATGCTGGCTTAGTATGAACGCTTTGACAAAAAGTACATTTTGTCCTGTCTTGTCTGCACATTCTCTTTAAATTGGCGAATGTTTCACAAGGATCATAATAGAGAGCAGGTGTGTTTGGCAAGCCTTCAGGGGATTGACAAAGGTTTAGAAAATCACTAACAATTAGCCGGTTTTGCTTTTTAATACATTTGGCACAAAGTTGATAAATTAAGCGTGTCCTCCACCCGTGTGTTCCAGGAGATGATGTGAGCTGCACGGCGGACGGCCAGGTGTACACCAACAGGGACATCTGGAAGCCAGAGCCATGCCGGATCTGTGTTTGCGACAACGGTCAGGTCCTGTGCGACGAAATCCAGTGCGATGAGCTGACTAACTGCGAGAAGATGGTCATCCCTGACGGCGAGTGCTGCCCCGTCTGTCAGTCTGACACATCCAGCAGCGGCGGCCAGGGCAGTTTCGGTGAGCAAGCAGCCGCTCTCTGCCGTCATTTGTCACGTTGGGAAGTGGAAAAACGTGTCAGTGCTTGGAAATATGTTCAGTTTGCTGCTTTACATTGTAGGTGGAGGCGCAGCAAAGGACTTCACACACTCACTTTTAACACTGATGAAAGAATGTACTGTAGAGTCACAATTCAGGACGTGAAAAAGAGAGAAAGAAGAAGAGTGTTCACATTTGGAATCAATAATACTAATGATGTCATCACCATGAAATATGTTTTAGCTTTGTCAGGTCTGTGTGTTGCCAGTGAAATAATCTATTTATCTGTCAAAGGCAATGAACAAATGACTTCCATTATCAAGCTGTTGCACATCAATAGACTCATGCTAAGAATGAGTGGCGATTGTGTTAATTGACTGTTTTGCCTTTGTTTACCTTGACTGACCTGCATAATGATGACAAATGAATCTCATTAAAACTGCTTCCTGACACACTCACGATGAATTACGATAGGATGAACAAATAATGTGATCTTTCATGCTTTTTCCTCGATGTAGGTGGGGGCAGGATCTATAAGGTAGGCCACAGTTTTGTGATATTTGCTGATATAATGTTTGCTGATGTCATGGACGATGAGTTTGAAAGGTTTTGCCATCTGTCTGTTTATTCAGGGTCAGAAGGGAGAGCCCGGGGATGTCCCAATTGTGAGTGTTCAGATATAAACCTTTTAAACTGGCTGGTAATATAGTTAAAAAAAGGCACAGTCTAAATGCTGGTAATGACTGTTTGATGATATCCCTGCAGGTGACTGGTATTAGAGGCCGCCCTGGACCTATGGTGAGCATCCTGCTACTTTGTTTTACCCATAGCATCCTCTTTTCACAATTTCATGAAAGCTTGTGGTGTGAATGTTGAGCTACCTGAACTGACACTAGATGGCATAAGAGGACAGCTACCTCCAGCAGAACCTCACCTTAAAAGGACTTCAGCACAGTGGGCTAGTCCCCTGACTCGCTATGACATTTAAAGCACCTCTGTGACATATTTATGTGATCGCAATATCACCACTCTCACACTTTTATTGCTTCATTTTGTTCATCACAACAGGGACCTCCCGGCTCTTCAGGAGAAAGAGGACCTCGTGGACACAAAGGAAGGCCTGTATGTCACATCCACAAGCCTCCACACACAAAAGCACAATTTTAATCATGACTTTAAACCAGATTATACTCAAAGTTTCACACATTAACAAGAGTAGAGTGATCACCATCGCACCTTCTCACCTGGTTTCGCTTAATGTTAGAAATATCAATGATGAATTCAAATGTTGTATTGTTTAATATTTAATTAGGGACTTTTAGAGGGTGTATGGTTTTTATAAACTCAGATATTGTAAAATCATGTGTAAGTTTCTTTGTATTTGAAATCAGCAGCAATATTGTGGGCTGGATTTTCTCATCATGTGACTTCATTACTCAGACTGACATATTCATAGTTATTTTTTTATATATTCTGATTAAATAGCTGGTTTTATAAATATCATCAGGTCTACATAATCCAGTTGACGCTCACTCTGTGCTCTTAAAACAAGCTTTCACTTGACATCGTGACCCGACTTTCTTGCTGGAGCCGTGAGAGTGACTTCTCATTACTCCCCATTCTGTCAAAGTAGCCAAAGCGGTCAAAATAAAAGAAAATACTGCACTGTGTATATATATATATATATGCAGTGTATATCTATGTTTTCACTTCAAGGGCAAGAGACAGAGAGTCAAAGTATAATGTTATGTGGCAAGTTGATGTATAATGTGCTCTGCAAGCAAAAACGAGCAGGTTGATGAATGAATGCGCTCCTCTTGGTGGAGTTACAATCCAGTCGAGAGCAGCATTTCAGCGGTGATTTATTAGTAAATATCCAATAGGTTTCCTGCTGCACTTTACAGCTAATGGTTCATAAACAAACAAAAATGGAGCTGCATCATTTGTATCGAAGGGGAATGACAGGTTCCGCTGGACGTCTTGGCAAAGCAAAGTATCTCAGCTACAGAGACTGATCAATCTATATTTCAGTCTTTGAAAACCCAATAAAAAGTGTTTCACACCAAGTGTTTTCACAGCCACAGAATAATGAATCAATGCCAGACTGAGCATAGTTATAAAATGGTTTTCAACCGATTGAATCATCTCCCTCTCTCGACTCTCTAGGGACTGCGGGGCCCTGCAGGTTATGATGGAGAGCCTGGTGTACCAGGTCAGCCCGGTGAACCAGGACCTCCAGGACATCCAGCACACCCAGGAGTGAGTTGTGCAGGGCGTGCTCTCACAAGCTGCAAGCACAAGTGTTCACCTACATGCATGTGCTAACATGTACAGGAAGAGCAAACACAAGACAGACTACCCTGAAGGATGCGTTGTTGACCAGAATCACCGCTCACACACCCTAAAAGACACATATGAAACCACTTTGTTGTGATGTAGTCATCCTTACACCTTTGCACATGTTGGGATTTTAGGTAAATCATATTTTAGCAGAAACTTCAGCTAGGCTGTGTGACAGAGAGCAGATAATACACACAGAGCCACATCAATGCGTAGAAAACTGATAACGTCTTACCTTGAAAACCTGAATCAGTACTTGTCCTCGCACTCACTTCATGTACGTGTACTGGTGCAGTTAATTTCCCATAATTCTACCTGCATTTCACGCATTTTGTTGTGTGTCACTTGTATCCAGATTTGCTTTTCATTTGTGCCTATTTGCCACACTGATGAATGGCAAATGCATACTGATTAAACACAGTGAACCTGAACCAAAGGGTGTCTGCTTCACCTGCAGGGCCTGGGATCCCAGATGGCTGGAGGGTTTGATGGAAAATCAGGACCTCAAGGCATGTTAAGTGGCTCAAGGGTAAGAGGACGTTAGCAAAAATATTTATAATTTTCTGCCTGTAGCTGTGGCTGAGAACAGTGGCAGCCCACAGGAACATGATTGAGCCTGTTTGCACTGGTTTCATAAAACTTCTACATCTTTAACCAAAGCTCTGAGGAGGGTTGTCAATAAAGTTAACTTGATTTGATTAGCAAACTATGTGCATGAGAGGTTTGGTATTTAAATGTGTTCAGATGTCATAATGCAACTTAATGCATCATCTCTTAATCCTACCCCGTAACGCAGGCTTTCTGTTTTACATTTGTAGTCTCCCAAGCCTTAGTTAATGTGACCCCGATGACGTCACAAGGGTTATTTCTTTAACACTCTCTCCAGAGCTGCAGATGTTTCACAGTTTGAATGGTTCTCCTCATGACGATATTTTTTGGTTTATGTTCAGCCCTCGAAGGAACTTAAACCATCTTGTTTTTAGTTTTATAGCTTGTTAGCTACTGACCTCATATTAAGATGAGTTTACTCTGGTTTTAATTAGAAAGTACATTTTACTTTTTCATTAGCGAGTACACAACAACAGCACATTGGCAGACTTTTGAAATCCATCTATGCCTCTAATTCCATTAGCATGAGGCCAATAAAGACATGAAGAGATGAGTAATCTGGTTTAACTTGTTCGATTGTTTGTACATACACAACAGTCATGGGAAACTTCTTGGTAGTTTTTCTGATATTTACTAAAATAGACTGTTGCAGCCTTTGCTTGTAGTAAGCAAACACATATTTAGTAACATCACATCATCTTGGAATGTTTTATTGTTGTTGAAGATCATTCAGGTGGAGAATGGGCCAGTAATTAAAGCACTATTGTCTGTGCTTTGGCAGACGTCTTCTCATGGATTCATTGAGTCTCTCCATTAAAAATTAATCCACATAATGAATCCGGACTTTGTCTTAGAGACTATAAATCAGTTTAGCTCTTCCCTCCATTGTTGCTCTAACCCCAGTCAGCATGTTTAATTATTTCTGGCGTTTTTTGTGGCTGAATTCTGTGTCATGTTTCTTTTAGGGAGAGGCTGGAACAAGAGGACCTCCTGGGCCAAGCGGCTCACCTGTAAGTCCACAACGTCTTCAACAAGCTTTGACTGACACTGTGCAGTAAACACTGACACTGCTCCATATTTTATTTTAATTTCCTCTCTGTTTATCTTTTAAATGTTTTGTCTTTTTTCCTCACTCCACCAAGGGTCAATCTGGACCGCAAGGACCTCCTGGAGATGTTGGTGATCCAGGGCATATGGTATAACATAATTTTCCTGCACAGTTTGTGTGTCTGGTCTGGTTTAGCTTGTCACAGTGAATTCTTCTGTGATGGATTTCAGAAGGATGGTTTGTGACGGGGTGTTTACAATCTGTGTTTTTCAGGGTTCACCTGGGCAGAGGGGGCCCGAGGGCCCTCAAGGGAAACCAGGTGAAGATGTAAGTCAGCTCTGGGACACTTTATCTCACTGAAACCAGGTTTAAAGTGAAAGGCCACCACACCAGCATTCACTCTTACACCTCTGTTACACATACTGCTTATTCAGCTACAGTAAGACTGTAATCAGCAGGTATGTTCTGTAATCATGAGTGAGTCTGTCCTACAGTTAAACAGGCCTGGCAGCTTTCAGAACAGTGTGAAGTAGAAGATCCTGGAGATGTTTGATGATTAGAAGGGGACAGACACCCGCTGACCTGCACACACTTTGTTTTCCATGCCAGTTTGACAGAAGGCTGAGTCTCCCTTTAATCCACAAAACACGTTTTGAAGCATTTTCCTTTGCCTTTTTTCATTTTTTTTAGTAAAGACAAAATAAAACACTACATGTCAGTGGCATAATGAAAGAACTGGCGTCCTACAAGAAGCTAACAATATGTGTCTGTTTCCAAACATCTCGATAAGTAAAAACAACACATGAAGTGAAAAACAGACTCCAGCTCTGCACCTCAGCGCCTCAGTGTGTGATTAGAGGCTGCTTGTTTAACACAAAGAGAGAGAAGAGATGTGATTTGGTGGCAATTCTTTAAGTTTCACTGCTAAACTTTCTGCAGCCAGATAAGTTTGAAGCGTATAAATGTCATGTCCTCTCGCAGGGAGAAGCAGGCAAACCAGGAAATTCTGGAGAAGTTGGATTCCCTGGATCAGCAGTAAGTTTCTAGACCTCCATCACTTACCTGCACACTCTGAGTGTTTCATTGAGATTACACAGGATGCGAGCCCATGGTGTATGCTGGTAGTAAATGTTCACGTATAACTGACAGTGGCGTTCAATGTCACTTATTTCAGGGATCCAGAGGGTTTCCAGGTACACCTGGGCCTCCTGGACTAAAGGGTCACAGGGTGAGTATAACTTCTCTGAAGCAGTTATGGACATGTTGCTGAGTTAAACTATGATGGACATGTGCTCTTTACCTCTGGCTTAGTGAATTGGATTTTCTCCTTTTCTACATGCTTGATAAAGAATACATGACACACAGAGATAAACGGTTGTATTTCCTGTCTTTGTGAACAGGGCCACAGTGGACTGATTGGCCAGAAAGGTGAAACTGGAGCTGTTGGATCAAAGGTATCAATGATGTGAAATTAAAGGATCTTGAATTTTCTGTTTGGTTGATTGGTTTAATAGCCGATTTTAGTTGGTTAAGTGACACCTGTTTGACTAAAAGGCCTGTAAAACACACTATCCTATAGCAGGGCTACAACCAATCAAGAGCTTTTTCTGTGGTTTTCTAGGGTGCTACAGGCCCCTCTGGTCCAATGGGAGCGCCTGGACCCATGGTAAGTTATATTCTCTAAGTTGAATCTTCTACTGCTTTTGTTTGAAGGTCTCAGTATAGCTAGTGAATGCTTAAGGAGGTCTGACACTCATATGTTACACCCAGCCAGATTATACAGTTCATTATGTTCATGAGTGTACGTGGACTGCAGAACACGCATTGCTCTGATTTCGCTGCCTGCTTTTATCTTGACTGAGGCAAGGCTGTGTCCAGTAGTGTGCTGTAAATAACCGTCTGAGCTTCTTAACTTTAAACTTTTGCTCTGAATGGAGGACAGCTGTAATTTATCACTGCCTGTGTGTTACAGGGTCCTGCTGGGATGCCAGGGGAGAGGGGACGCTCTGGACCCAGCGGTATACCAGTAAGGATGTTATGACTGTGCATCAGAAACGTCTGCTTCCGCGATAGTGTTTTTCTCTCTGTCACAGCTTTTAGAAGTGACAGCATGTCTTTTACTGATATGTGTATTATTTGTTTCTTCAGTGTCGAAACAGAGCTTTTACAAACAGAGTGCCTGACATCTGTGTTTAACTGATTTGTACGTCAGAGTGATCTGATTTTGTTCTTTTAGGGTAAGCGTGGTTCACCTGGTAACATCGGAAAATCCGGTCCAATGGTAAGTCTGCATTCACAGTGTTATACATTACTCTATACATTACATTATCCTTGTGGATTTACTGTAGGCTTCACTGACTATTTAACATACAGTAGTTTAACACAGACAACAATGTTAATGTGGATTTGAGTGGAGCTTAAACTTTGACTAATGTTTGTACATTTGTTGTGTGAATGCACATTTTAGATGTTTGTCTCTAATAATTGCAATTGTTGTTGGTTTAACAGGGCCCCTTGGGTCTCAGTGGCCCACCTGGATATCCAGGAACTCCAGGAATGAAGGTAGAGTAAAACACCTCCTCCTCCTCCAGCCCTATGCTTATATTAAACATCTATTTTTACGACTTTCTCATGATCAAATCAGTCATTTGCCCTTCATGTTCTTATTTGTTGTTCCTGTTTGCTGTTATTTTATTACCTGCTTTTGTTTGAGAGCTCTGTGCTGCGGATAAACTGAACTGCCAGCAAATGATTGTATCAGTGTCACATTTCTAATTATTACCTGCTGATTGTCCTCCACAGGGTCAAGCTGGCCCCACAGGAGTCCGGGGTCCAGAGGGCCCTCAGGGACAGAGAGGAGAGACCGGTCACCAAGGCAGAGCTGGACCAGTTGGCCTCAGGGTTAATGTCTTTGCTTTACACATCACATCCAGCATGTCAATAGGAAGTAATTAATGAGGCTTCTTTTTGATCGGCTGTGATTGAATACATCGGATAGTTGCTTTCACAGGATAGCAGCATATCAAGGCTAACATGTCAGCATGCTCCTCAGTGCTTTGCTTTACTGAGCTTATTGGATACGTTTTGTGTTCAAAGGGACCCATGGGTACAGATGGTGGTCATGGTACCAAAGGACCAGTGGTATGTACAGCAACTTATTCACTTCTTCTAAGGACACACAAAGGTCAAAGGGTAACTGACTCTTTGACTCTTCATAGGGTAATCTTGGTCCACAAGGTCCAGGAGGCCATAGCGGACCCCCAGGCCCACCAGGACCTCAGGGAAGCACTGGTCAGCCTGGTATTAAAGGACAACTGGTAAAGATTTAAAGATTCTGGCTTTTTATGGCTTTTTTAATACTATATAAACAGTGACGGCTGCTTGATGTGAAGGAGACTCACATTTTTTGTGTTACAGGGAGATGTTGGTGTTCCAGGATTTAAAGGAGAGGCTGGACCTAAAGGAGAACCTGTAAGCTTCAGTTACATCTATAGAAAAAACATTAATTCTGCTCCATGAGACACAGAATTTGTATGTTCAGTTAAATATGCATTCGCACTTTAATAAAACCAAAATTCATGTGTTCAATTGGATGTTTTTGGACAAAGACGTGCAATTCAAGTCAAACGGAATAAGTGAGACTTGACTTCATGGCATTTTCTGGCTCATGTGTCAACTCTATAGGGTCCGCCAGGCTCCCAGGGAGTGATTGGACCTCAAGGTGAAGAAGGCAAGCGAGGACAACGTGGAGACCCCGGCTCTGTCGGCCCTCAAGGTCCCGTCGGTGAGAGAGTAAGTCATGGTTCTGCCTCCTACTGTAGCCTTCATCAGTCAGAGAGGCACTGGAAGGACAGGGGTCATCTAAGTGGATGAGAGAAAGAAAAATTAATTACTTAGGGGAAAAAAAAACTGAGACACCATGAATCACTTTCAGGAAGTGAGTGAGTGTGTGAAAGTGGAAATGCTCCCATTTATGCAGGGAATATATTGACTCATGGAAAGAGGCAAATTGCACCATCACCTCAAAGCAAGAAGGTTGTGGGTTTGAATCCAGTCAAAGGGACTGCAAGGAGTCTGCATGTTCTTCTCATGTCTGTTTGGGTTTCCTCTTGGTGTTCTGGCCCCCGGCCACAGGCTGAAACAGGTGAACTGAAGAATCTAATCTGCCCATAAACTGGTGGCTACCTCCGAGTGACCTGCACAAAACAAAACCAGAGTAGAAGATGGATGGACGGTGGTTTTATTTGGGAGAAACATCCAGATGCAAAATTTTCTGTTTATTTCATGTAGTAGTCATTCGAGTTCATGTAGTTTAGTCCTTACGAGCATCAGTAGAGAATCTGTTCATGGTTTGTTTAAGCCGTTTTTCTGATTGTATACACCTGTGACCCATGTTTTGTGTAAGACGAAAATACGGACAAGATGTCGACTCTCACCGTTGATCTTCTTTTCAGGGAGCTCCTGGTAACAGAGGATTCCCTGGAGCTGATGGGCTGCCAGGACCTAAGGTACAGGATGTTTCATACATGTTGTCTCATTGGTCTGCTGCTGTATATTCTAGCAATGATTCATACAAATGTGACAAGATTTATTTATAGCAGCACAGTAGCTGAAGTTTTCATCTTTTCACACGTTTCAATCAGAAAGCTGAAAGTCTTAACATCATTTCTGTTTCTAAAGGGTGCTCAAGGAGATCGTGGAACGTCTGGACCACCAGGGCCGAAAGGCTCTCTAGGAGACCCTGGGCGTACAGGAGAACCTGGTCTACCAGGTGCAAGGGTAACACTGCAGAGCTTGGCTTTCCAATTTTGATATATTGTAGCATTACTCGTCATCATTATTCACTAAGTATATGTTCAGACCCACATTTCTATTGTTTACATGTTTTATCTCTTCATCAAAGGGTCTTACTGGTACCCCTGGAGTCCAGGGAGCAGAGGGCAAGCCAGGACCACTGGTAGGTTATAGTGCTCAATCACATTCATGACTGGACATCAGAGTTAGCTTTAAGGTTATAATAAATTATAAGACATTGAGTCAGAGTGTGGTTTACCTTTGTTTAGGGAGCCCCAGGTGAAGATGGTCGTCCAGGCCCCGCAGGCTCCATTGGAAACAGAGGGCCCGCAGGAATCATGGGAGTGTCAGGCCCCAAGGGCTTCAATGTAAGGCTGCAGAGTCACTGTGAACTTTGCATTAATAGTCAGTCATATCGGTTGTTTGTCTCCTGTTCAAAACATGTTTTTTTTTATACTCAAAGGGGGACCCAGGAAAGACAGGCGAACAAGGATCTCCAGGGGTGGCAGGTCAAAGAGTAAGTACTGTCTATGAATGAAAAACTGTGTGGTAAACTTAGTTTTATCATCAGCATGGCACCTCTTAAACACAAAACATGCAGGTGACTCATAGATCTTTATAGCAAGAATCCAGAACATATTAGAATAATAAGAATTCTGTCTGTTCTATTGGCTTCAATACTTACTGCATTTCTGCATTGTTTTCTGTATTATATTTCTTTTTTGTAATTCCACAATGATCCACGGAGGTCATTTGTTGGGTAATTCAAAGTTAAAAGCCAGGCTCACCTTTAGAAAATCAAGCGTACTGGTCCCAGCCAGATGTGTAACGGGCAGGTTTGTTAATTGTCACTTTGTCTTCAGGGTCCTCCTGGGAAAGATGGAGAAGTTGGCCCTGCTGGCCCCCCTGGTCCATCTGTAAGTGTCTGATTTCTCTGTTGTTGCTTTAATTTAATTTTTTTGTCCAGCCATCACACATGACCGAGACGTTTCTGTTTCCTCTCAAAGGGTGTCGCAGGAGACAGAGGAGAGCAGGGACCTCCAGGTGTGAATGGATTCCAGGTGTGTAATTGTTTCTGGCTGGCAGTAAGATTTGAGAATGTATCAAAAGAGTGAACCAACGCTGGCTTTGATACAGCAGATAAGAGAAGATGTGGCAGTATTAAAGATGATTAGACCTCAGTCTGTGCTGAAGAAGTGCTCAAGTGTTCATACTTGACTGTGTTCTTAGGGTTTGCCTGGAAATCAAGGCCCTCCTGGAGAATCTGGAAAACCAGGCGACCTGGTGAGTGTGACAGAAGCTGCTTTGGTCTAAATTACCCATGACTGAAGCATCTTTTTTGTAACTTACTTTTTATTATTGCTGCTGTTCACTCAGTTTGGACTCAGCATAAAGAAAACCGTTGTTTGTTTCTTTCAGGGTATCCCAGGAGAACTCGGTGCTGTGGGTCAAATTGGACCAAGGGTAAGTGAATTTCACTACGCTGACTACTTAGGCGGTTAGTGAAGTTGAAAACCCGAATCAGACTGAAACTAATGCTTTTGCTTCCCCAGGGAGAGCGTGGGATCCCTGGGGAGAGAGGAGAGCTGGGTCCCACTGGTCTGCAGGGACCTAAGGGTATCCCCGGTGCACCTGGCCCAGATGGACCAAAGGTACTGTGCAGAGACATGACCTGCATGTTCAGCACATATTTCTGACCATGTGATAGTGAAAGCAGGAAAATGCCACTGAGTGCAGAACAATTAAACGCTTTGTCAGACAGATGCGGTGGAAAAGACCTGGATGAATATTCTGATATGATAAAGAGATATTAGCTTCTTATATGACCCAGTGGTTATTTGGTGTTTAGTGTTTTAGGGAAATACACTCTTTAATGTTTGTAAGTAACAAACCTGCTAACCTTGGGGTTTGTCACTGAAGGGTAGCCCTGGTCCTCCTGGTGCGCTTGGTGACGTGGGTCCTCCAGGTCTTCAGGGAATGCCAGGAGAGAGGGGCATCTCTGGCCCCCCTGGCCCTAAAGGTGACAGAGTAAGTTCATCATTATCTTCTTTTTTTATGCCATTCTTACATATAAAAATAACAAGAAATATAATTTCAGTACACATGCTTGACTACAAAATGGTGCTGGTGGAAATATGCCCGGTAACCTTTGGAGGATGGGATGCGCTCCTAAGATGTGATCAGTATAAGCTGTCAGTCAAGTTCGAACTGAGTGTCACTCCAGAATGTTTCCAACTTGAGTGCTGATGCCTGCATATAACAGTAAAAGAAGGAGCCTCACACATGTTTTGCTGTTTGTATACAGGGCACAGTTGGTGAGAAAGGATCAGAAGGTACAGCTGGAAACGATGGTGCAAGAGTAAGTACAGTATCTTTCACACACTGTAACACATCCTGTCCCAGTGAAACCATCATCACGAAGGTTTAGTTGACACTTGTAGGACAGCAAAACAAAACAACTGATGGTGTGTGAGTGCAAATTGGAAACTTGTCACAGCTTGTTCAGAGAAAAGTGTCCACTGACTCGACTGCAACAGTTTGTGGTTACAGCGATGAGCGGAGATTCCAACCAGATTTGTTTTCTGTCAACAGGGAGCCCCCGGTCCTGTCGGCCCGCTAGGACCTGCTGGACCCAGCGGTGAGAAGGTAGAGTCTTTCTCTTCTTTCTAACACAGAGTTCGGTTTTAGGACAGCATCAGATCCCAGGATGCTGTTCACCCTTCTGCTTCTTATTTGCTCAGCTGCATCTGATAGCATCTTCCAGCTTGTTAAGCACAGTCTTTAGCTTCTATTGTCTTTGCAAAAACAAATAAATACTGGAGTTGTGGGACGGTACAGGCTCAACTAATACTTGTAGAAATGATTGTCAGCAAACATGTGCTGTCTTTGCAGGGAGAACCTGGACCCAGAGGACCACATGGACCCCCAGGATCCAGAGGAATGCCAGTAAGTAGACCTGTTCAGTGACTGTTCAGACCATGTTTATAGTAGTGATAGAGAGTGGCTGGTGGTTATTAGAGTGCTTAAATGTAATAATTGATGTCCTATGATAGGGATCAAGAGGTGACCCTGGTCCCATTGGTGCAGTTGGATTTGCTGGACCTCCTGTAAGTAGCCATTTGTTGTCACGTTGCTGTATTTTATTTCCTAACAATGATTTACGGCTCTACGATACTCAGCTAGTTTAAATGAATTCTTTAAAATATTACCATCATTTTTACAGGGTCCTGATGGCCAACCTGGAGTCAAGGGAGAAGTTGGAGAACCAGGCCAGAAAGGAGATGCTGGATCCCCAGGACCCCAAGGCTTGGCCGGCGCTCACGGACCTCCTGTGAGTTGCACTCGTAAAGATACCAGATGAAAAATTCTCTTGAGAAATTTGTTTACGCATAGTTGCCCTGATACTTTTTTTGACAGGCTACTACTACTACTGAACAGTGTCATCGTTCGTTTCTGTAATTTAAATTTTAGTGTTTTAATTCCTGCAAAACCATTTATCATCTGTGCACTGGATGTCTTTAAAGCTCCAGAGATGTTAGCTTTCAATTCTTGCAAATGTGCTGCATATAAATGCTTTTCTAATGAAGTTTGTTTTTTGTAGGGGCCAATTGGCGTTGCTGGACTGAAAGGCGGAAGAGGAACACAGGGCGCACCGGTAAGATATTTCCATAATTCATAAGTTACATGAAAAGGTGAAACTAGACTCATTAAGAATTATTCTGTGAGCACAGGCAGGTAAATCACACCTGAATAGTTACTTCAAACACTATATTCTCTTATGTTTTATTGCTTTCTGTTTTATAACTTTGTGTAATGTTCTGCTTCCAGGGCCCCACTGGTTTCCCTGGATCTGCAGGAAGAGTCGGCCCACCAGGCCCAACTGTAAGTATATATTATGTATATGTACATAACCATGCTGTGTCACTTTTTTCCTTTTTCAAACCTGGTGATTTTATGGCTTATATTTTGCTACCTTTATGAAGCAGTTTGTAACCTGGATTTTGTAAAGCGCTTTATATATGAGTTCAAATGAAACATGCTGAGACCTTAAAGCCACATGCTGCTCTCTCATGACCACTTTCATTCCTGCCAGGGTCCAGTTGGAGAACCCGGACCCCTTGGCGCTCCAGGGAAAGAGGGTCCTGCTGGTCTTCGTGGAGACCATGGACCCCCTGGAAAACAAGGAGAGCGGGGACCAGCAGGACCGCCCGGCAGCCCAGGAGACAAAGGAGACTCTGGAGAGGACGGACCAACGGTAAACTGATGTTATTCTTATATGACATTACATTTCATCTGCCAGATTAATTTACACCTAAACCACAAATTAAATCTAGTCTAAACTGGCGTTTTGTTAGCAGTCAGTATCTGATGTAGCTACTTTACTAAAACTGGTGAAATTATTCTGTAGGTAAACAATATAAAATAACGTTATGATGAAGAAAAAAAGTTTTGTAATTGAGGTTCCTGATCAAAACTATACTGACTCCTCTTAAAGACTTGAAATACGTTGTAAGGATGTTGATCAATGTGGCGTTACTGCAGACCAGACATTGCATCATGAACTCCCCCATCTAAATTATCTGTGCGCTGCTGTCGGCTTTAGGGTCCTGATGGTCCTCCAGGCCCAGCTGGAACTACAGGACAGAGAGGCATTGTGGGTCTTCCTGGTCAGAGGGGAGAGCGAGGAATGCCTGGACTTCCAGGACCTGCGGTCTGTATCATTTAAGTCCTGATTCTGACGCATATGAACCTTTTTCTTGTCATGAGTTTGAACACAAATCATATTAAATTTTGACTTCTTCTGTAATCAGGAAGTTTGACTTCAGTTTCTCTACAGTGACAGTTCATCTATATTTTGATGAGTGTGTGTTATGGTCCTTTCAGTGCTGCATTGTGAGTTGGCTGTTTCTTTTTTTGTAGGGTCCACCAGGAAAACAGGGATCCGCAGGACAACCTGGAGATAAAGGACCCCCAGGTCCAGTTGGTGTTCCTGGTGCTAATGGACCTCGTGGTGATCCTGGTCCCGATGTAAGTACAAGTCATGGTTCTGAAATGATCATTACCCAAAAGTGTCTCTGATGTTGACACTTGTCTTAATGTTTTCTGTCTGGTCCACAGGGCCCTGCAGGATCTGATGGCCCACCAGGCAAAGACGGTGTTCTTGGACAAAGGGTAAGAGACAAAGAGAATGAAGATGAGACTCGTGTGTTGTTTTACATTTTGCATGTGACTGACAGGTGTTACTTTTCTAGGGAGACCGAGGAGACTCCGGTCCAGAGGGTTTGGTCGGTCCTCAGGGACTTCCTGGCCCTCCGGGTCCTGTCGGTGCCCCAGGTGGTGCTGGAAGGAGAGGAGACGCTGTAAGTGGACTCCTTTGATCTTTGCTCCTCAAAGAAGTGTGTGTTCTGTGTTTTAGTCTGTGTGTCAGTCCATCAGCAGGCTGAGGCTGAGACCATGTGATTAGATTCAAACCCAGAGGGCGAGTTTGGAACGTGAATGAAGTTAATATTAAATGACAGCAATGATGCGTTTGGGTGTAACAAGGAGCTCGGGAGTTTTTTAGTGCTGGCAGTGGTCTTTGTTCCCTAAGGGCCCTCTAACGATTTGACCTATTTTTAGGGCTCAAGAGGACCTGTTGGTCCACCTGGCTCAGCTGGAAAGAGAGGATTAGTGGTGAGTCTTCAACTGAGAACATCTTGTGGTCATACAGTAAACTAACATACCCAAACACATCGTAGACTTTTTCTATTTTCTTATAATTTTGGTGAACATTACAGCTGATTTAAGCTTATAACCACACTGCAAATGTCCTCATTTCATGTGTTAAATCTGTGTAATTCAGGGACCCCAAGGACCGAGGGGAGATAAGGGTGACCTGGGTGATCATGGAGAGAGAGGCCAGAAGGGACATCGAGGCTTCACCGGTTTGCAGGGTCTTCCTGGTCCTCCAGTAAGTTAAAGTGGAGCCTGATAATCCAAACTCAACCTGTGGATGCAGCTTTACTCCACTGTTCAAACGCATTCACTTGACTGTTAATGGTTTCTGGATCTTTAAACACGTTTTTTCAGCTAGCCACTAGCCACACGTGCATTATCTCTGTTTCACCTCGTCTCAAAACTTTGCCTTTTGCTTCTAAACTTGTATCTAAATGGACAGAAAGCATATTTCCTATTCTATATTATACACTGTATAATATAGAATAGGCACATAAACAGAAGTCAGATTGTGTTTAATGGAGAAATGGTCTCCTGCTGTATGTAAACCTTTAAATTTAAAGTGCAAGTTATACATAAGAGACTCATGAATATTTACTTGTTGCTTTTAGGGTACAACAGGTGAGCAGGGCGCTCCAGGAATCTTTGGACCAAGTGGGCCGAGGGTAAATACTACAGTTCACTTTGTTTCAGGAGGAAAACATGATTTCCTCTAGTGTGTCTTTTTGTAATAATACAATAATACACTGATTACAAAACGCACTGAAGGCTAACCGTCTTTCCTGGAATGTGATTCAGGGTCCTCCTGGACCTATCGGACCTCCTGGAAAGGAAGGATACATCGGACAGCCAGGGCCGATGGGACCTCCTGGAACTCGTGGACTCAGTGGAGAAATTGGACCAGAGGTATTCTGAACTTTAAGTGAATTGAGCTACTAAAAAGATTGCAGGATGTTTAGTTAAAATCAGTCAGTAGAACATCCGGCTGTTAAAGTCTTTCAGACAGATGTTTGTTAAGAAGGGAACCAGGTGCAGCTTCTGTCTTATTGTCTGTACAGAATTTTGATCAGTAAAGAAAAACAAAAAACTCTAAACACACAGGGCCCTCCAGGAGAGCCTGGACCCGCAGGCCCCCCTGGTCCCCCAGGACCTCCCATGGCTGCTATGGATGACCTCTTTGGCGGCCCTCAGGATTACGACTCCGGCCCTCCTCCTCCTCCTGAGTTTAGTGAGGACGAAGCTCTGCCCAACAGCAACTCCTCCACCATCGTGCCGGTGGACCCCGGCGTTCTGGCCACCCTGAAGGCCCTCAGCAGCCAAATCGACAGCATGAAGAGCCCCGACGGCAGCAGGAAACATCCTGCCAGGACCTGTGACGACCTGAAGAGATGCTACCCCATGAAGAAGAGCGGTGAGTGCCGGTGAAAACCACTGAGCGAGAGGAATGTTCGGGAAGATTTCACACAGCTGCAAGAGGCAGAAAATGTCTTGCATGTGTGCAGAATGAATCTTCATCACACCCTTCTCTATCTTTGTCCTCTAGTTTATTCTGTTCATTTTCCCAGCGCTTCTCTTTAACCTGATAAATCTAGAAATACAATCAGAGCACGATGCAGCTGAACTGTACCTGATTTATCCTGCTGCTGCAGTCATAGCAGCAGTAGAATACATCAATCACATCCTGATCATTCTCTTGTGCAGGGGAATACTGGGTGGATCCAAACCAAGGCAGTGTGGAAGACGCCATCAAAGTACACTGCAACATGGACACCGGAGAGACCTGCATCTCTGCCAACCCGCCCAGCATACCTCGTAAAGTGTGGTGGAGCTCTTCCAGGAACAAACCTGTGTGGTTCGGCGCTGACATCAACAGAGGAACACATGTGAGCCACTACATTTTTAATGATGGGAGAGAGGGCGAAGCAGGCGCAGAGAGGTTTTTAATGACAGAAAGAGAATCTGGTAAACAATATGTTGTGGTAATTGAAACACTAAGACAGACTGGGTGAGAAAGGTGTCTGCAGAAAAAGCAAATGTTGGCATAAAAACTGTGAAGAGCTCTTGTATTGTCAGTATTCTCAGTAGTGCATCTGGTCTTGCTGCTAAGTTTCGTGAGGCTCTGTCCTGATTGCCTTATTTGTTTCTCCAGTTCGCTTACGGCAACAAAGACCAGCCAACGAACTCCGTCACAGTTCAGATGACTTTCATCCGCCTGCTCTCCAAAGAGGCATCTCAGACCATCACCTACCACTGCAAGAACTCTGTGGGCTATAAGGACGAGAAGAATGGCAACTTTAAGAAAGCTGTAATCCTCAAGGGCTCCAACGATCTGGAACTCAAAGCAGAGGGAAACAACCGCTTCAGATACACAGTGGTGGAGGACTCCTGCTCAGTAAGTCCCCACATTTCAACAGTGACGTAGCTGTTTTACACGATCATTCATCATTAACTGCAGCAAATCCCATGAAATGAACAAAACCAGCAATGAGTTAGCCTTCCTTCAACACCTTCTGAGATGTAAACCTTTAAAAAAATTGGTCACATAGTTTCATTTAAAGTCGCTGTACTGTTGTTTTTAGCCAACAAAGCTGCTCTTTCAGCTCTTTGTTTTGGTTTTATTGCCAACAGCTTTACTGTTTTACGTCACTCTCACCGCTCTCATCAGTTTCAAGCAACAACGATCGTATCTGAGAGCCCGACTGTGCGCTACCTGGATGGCACACAGACAAAGTTAGCGATTAGCTGGTGAACATAGTGAAGCATTTAGCAGGTAAAGAGCCACATATTTCCCTCAGGAGCTGGTGGAGACCAAAAGGGGACACCAAGACAAATTATGTTTGAATGTAATCAGTGCCGATGTCGTGCCGTCTGTTATGTTAAGCTCAGACTCGCTGATGAGGTTTTAATAGTTTCTGGACAACAATGGAGCTCTATGGTGCAGAGCAATAAGATGTATCATGATTTTGATACACAGACAATACTTCCAGAAGAGTTGTGGTGCTGTGTGTGGTCACTTGGGGGCAGTGTAACAACCTACGAATGTAACATTGACATGTTATCACATTATTAAGTCGATACGGAAAATGTGATAGCCAGCTCTACTTTTAGCTGTTTCTGTCTCCACCAACTCTTAAGGGAAATATCTGTCTCTTTTGCAGGTAAATGCTTCACTAAGTTCCCCAGCTGGTTGCTAACTTTAGTGGACGCTGTGTAAAACATAAATCAGGCATGTCAAACTCATTCCATAAAGGGCCGTGTGGCTGCAGGTTTTTGTTCCAACCAAGGAGGAGCACACCAGGCCAACCAATCAACATCAAGAGATCACTTAGTTATCAGCTGAAGACTGAGATCAGCTGATTAATTGATTCCAGCCAGGTGTGCTCCTCCTTGGTTGGAACAAAAACCTGCAGCCACAGGAATGAGTTTGACATGCCTGACATAAATAAAGCAGAGTGTGATAACTTGCTGATAACATCTACTCAACAGAAAACAGCACAAAGACAATATATTTAATGTTTGAGCTCATCTGCTTCATTGATTTTTGTAAATATCTACTTATTCTGAATTTGATGCAGCATTAGTTTCAAACGTTGGGACAGGAGCAACAAAAGACTGGGAAAGATGTGGAACATTCCACAGGTAAACAGGTTGATTGGTAACAGGTGATAGTATCATGATTGGGTATGAATCATCCCGGAAAGGCTCAGTGGTTCACAGCGAGGATGGCGGGAGGTTCAACACTTTGTGAACACATGATTGGATAAAAGAGATTAACACATGAGCTCAGGAACACTTTGTGAAACTTGTCGGTAAACAGTCGGTTTGCAGACGACGGTGTGGCTCAGAGTTGACATCAACAGAGAAACACATGTGAGCTGTTCCGTTTTTAATGAGGCCCACAACCGGGTCGTTTGCCAGTGATTCATTCTGCTTTTATTGAAGCTTCACACAGCATCCCAGCTTTTTGGGAATTGGGGCTGTGGGATAAATTCATTGTTGGTTTTGGTCTTTTCTTGGGATTTGTCGACTATAAGAAAAATATAAAACAAATGCAGAGTGTCTGAAGTTACTATGCAAAGAAGTCAGTGTCTAGATGAGATTAATACCACACATAGCAAAGTCATTAAAGTACTGTTTACCGTTTCACTGTGTTGCTCTTTATTATAGAGAACAATAATGTTTGTCACTGAACTGCTTTTTGTTTATCTTTTACAGCAAGCAAATGGCAACTGGGGCAAGACAGTGTTTGAGTACAGGACACAGAAAACAGCAAGACTTCCTATTGTAGACATTGCCCCTGTGGACATTGGTGGCCCTGATCAAGAGTTCGGCGTCGATATCGGGCCAGTGTGCTTCTTGTAAAATCGTCAGCAGGGATGCATCGAGGAGAATCCTGAGACTATTGAACTGACAGCTGACCCGATCAGCCACGTTGTACATACGAGTACTGAGGACATTTCTGGCCCTGTGGCAAGATATTTATTGTGCCTTTCGACCCAGTTCAAGACATCGAAGAATTGTAAGTTAGAATGAATGTTTGGAATTTGCATAAAAAAATTGGTAAAATCAGAATCATTCCTGTCTTTTGTATGTTTGACTTCAAGCTTGATGCATTTCGAGGCTCGCTGTGGTGCAGTTTGGTCCAACGAGACCCTTTCATTTTATTTTAAGACACATTACCCAAAGATTTAATTATAACTGCTGTTTATAGGCCCAGAAAAATCCCGCTGAAGCTACATCAAATGTCCTTCCACTACTACCTTTTACAGATTTGTCTATTCATTTTTTGTTTTAAATGTTTGAATATAAAACAACATTGTGGTGCTATTGAGGAACCAAATACAGCCGATGATGCGTTTGCTGGCGCAGGTATTTTCTTGAGACAGTTTTGATGAACCTAACGTCTGTATCCAGTTATTCTGAACTCTGTACCGACCACGTGCAACATTAAAGTCACGTTAAGACTGTCGATTCCTCAGTGTTAGCTACCTCGTCACCGAAACTGAGAAACAATGACACTACATGTAAATCTTTTTTCACAGGTGCTGTTTTGTACGTAGTGTGATCCTTGTGCACTTCTCCGGCTGCACGGTAGGGCAGGGTTTGGGGATACCAATAAAGATCTTTCCGTCAACGGCGGAGAGACGAATGAGGTGTCATGCGAGTGGTGATTTGTAACATTTTTTTTTCCTTCGATTTCAGTATCGTACAGTAAAAAGGTAGCACAGAATATTCTATTTTTTATGCATGTCAGTTCCCCCTTTTCAGTATCCTGGACTTATATGCTCTTGAAATCCTTTTTTATAATCAGTTTTATAGAATACGGTGGCTGTGAGTGCCTGTTTGCTTTGTATTTCTTGCTATGCAACAAATTAAACAAAATGCTTCTTAATCCCCCCAAGTTCTTGTCATATTAATTCAGGTTTAGTCAGGTCCTGTATGTTTGTCATTTTTCACGCAAACTCATTTTTAGACATATTTTCTAGTTTACAAAAACATTTCTGTACTGAACACTCAGTTGTTTCAAATGTAAGCTGTTTTGAATTTTCATGAATGTGCTTTCAGGTAATGTTATTGTGACCATTTGGTTCATATTTGAGTATATTTATTATAGAGTTGTAACTTTTGCGTGGCTTGACTGCCTGCTAACACACCCGAGGCAGAGAGGAGGAGGAGGAGGAGGAGGAAGGGGCTTTCCACACTGGAAGCAGATGCGTTTCATCCTTTGAAAATAAATATTGAAAATACTTCTCTCTGCCTGTTCTTGTTTCAGACGAGTCCCTTAAAATCTTTGTACTGTAATGATTTCAGCCTCAACAGGCTGTTAAGCTCGCAGGCAAAAAACGCAGAAAATTGAAGATGAAGGTGAGAAAATGTGATGTCGGACCACAAATTTAACAAATGTTAAGTGAAGAAACTGCTGACAGCTGCACTTTCCACTAAAAGCCAAAAAATAAATACAATTCCAAATCACACAAGTATCCACAGCATGACTGAGTACATGCCATGCTGGTCCCTCTGTACGGCTGTGTTTAGCCACAGCAATGCTAACATGCTGATGTTTAGCAGGTAGAATTTGCTATCATAATAACATAGCTAATTAGCTCTTGAGACATAGGCGTCACAGGGTTCTGCAGGAATGAACCAACGTATTGGACAAGTTAAATGTTTGACCTGATGATGGCGCTACATGAAAAGCCAGGGGATCACCACAGTTATTCAGTTCAGCCTGGGGGGAATATACATGTGTGTGCCAAATTACATAGCAACGCAGCCATTCAGATATTTCAGTCTGGACAGGTCGACCAATGAGCTTACAGCGTGGCCAACAACAAAGTCTCTGAGTTAAAGAGAAAAGATTTCAAAACAGAAAAACTACAACAGCAGCTGAGACAAACACAAACATCATGACAATCAATGACAGAATCGGCGAGCAGCATTTTTCTGCGGTCAGATTTTCTTTAATAACTGTAACAGCAAAGTCAAAGCAACCAAAAGTAAAATAATAGGAATAGACTGTATATGGACAGAGGCTGTCCAAAAACAAAAAAACAAAAAAGTGCCTTCTGGTGCAAGAAAAGCAGACTAAAATGATGACAAAGTTAAAATACGACACGTAAATACTGAAATGGCAAATGCAAAAAAACAAACAACAACAAACAACTCAAAAACAGTGGAAAGGTCAGTAAGCCAACGATATCAGAATGAATTAATGTTGAGTAAAATAAGCTACATATATGATGTTATGGGCAAGCTGTGTTAATGATACAGATTCCATTTATTTTCTGCGCCAGCTTGTGTTCGGCATACAAACAGGAATGTGTTAACAATACAGAATTCAAATGGTGCATACACACAAACCGTCTCATAGGAAAATTCTGTGTACCATTGGACATATTCGACTATTTACATCTCTCGTTGCCTGTGCAAGCAAAGGTACTCAAAACTACTCCTTCCATAAGTTTGTTTTTCTTTTACAAAAATAGTTGTTTTTCTATAATGGATCTGAGTTTACCTTGAAATATCGAAAAACCAATCTAAATGCAAATGCATATAAACCCCAAGATGAAAACTGTGACATCTTGACTCAACCGTGGAGTGGATTTTGGCACTTCTTCATACAAACGAGTTAAAAGTACGCGACAAAGAGCATCTTCTTGGCATCAGCAGCGGCTGTCGAGCGGGTCCAAAGAGAAGACGGTGCCCTCTAAGGTTAGTCCCATTTTGAACCCCTCCTGGAAGACAAGCCAGACAAGGCACACAGACGTGGTCTCTGTGAGATTACATGTCCCAGAGCTGCTGGATGAACAGGAGGTCTGAGTAATGTCTAGATTGGAGCCAATGGGAGACAGTTGAGAAAGCTCTGAGGGTAGCAGGAATGAAATGCTGAACAGAACAGATCAAAGCGCTGTTGTCCTGTCATGCTTGGTCATGCGTTATGTGCAAGATCACAAGCTCAAGCAGGAACGAGTCATGCAGATAATGGACGAAGCACTGGTGGAGCTCATTTCTATCAAAAATCAAAAGCAATTTTATTGAGAAAACTGCAAAAAATCTGGTGGAAATGTGGCCATACTGCATTTGTAGTGTGCACTGTTATATAGATGCACAATTTTCTATGAAATGTGATATTGGTTCCTAAAACTATAGTGTTCTTCAAAGCAGTAAATGCCTGAAAATCGACATCTTAGAGAAAAAAAGTGCGTGCTAGCTCTCATTAATTGATGAATCGCAGTCTGAGACGAGCATCTCATCAACGGCAGAGCAAAAGAGCCGAGAAATCAAAACTGCCACTCAAAGACATCAAGGCCTGAACGCGATGTACTGGATCTCTGCTCAGAGACACATGGAACAGTTCGAGGGCGATGGCAGCAGCGCATTCACATCACAAAGCGTGCAGCATGCTCCAAACATGCAAAGCCAAGACACAAACCACAGCACAGACAGAAGCTAACCCAGAGCAAAGAGTACGAACCATCTCTGACGCTACAAGTGGAGAGGACAAGAGACGAGTTCAGTCGCTCAGAGTTAAGAAGAGGAGGAAACTGAAGCAAACTAAGAACAATCGTATCAGTGCAACATCGCCTCCTACTGGCAACTCGCTGCTGAAACTCTGATTTTGCAAACAATCACAGAAGCTGCAGCTGATTTTCAGTCCCAGAAGTCATTGTTTTCTTATCATACCATCATTCAGAACCTTGTAATCGAAAGCTTTACACAGACTGATTGCTGTGCATGAACTGTATTTGTAATGATGTGTCTGATTGCCTGTCAGCTCGAGCTGCAGCAGTGGTTCTCAAACCTTTTCTCATAACCTCGTACTCTCTAATATCCTCTAAACCGACTTAGCTGTTTTCATGCATTAACAATATGTAATAACATTACTAAGAACATGAACAGTCTGATTCTATTAGCTTCTCTCTGAGTTTAAACACATCGTTTTAGGTTTAATTAAATCAATTAATTATATTATCAAGTCTTTTCGTCCTTTTTCACCATGAGGCTTCTTGCAATGGCTCCTGGGAGACCACAGTTTGAGAACCACTGAGCCACTGCAATGATATCTGATGCCTCGAGAGAAAGCGACGCAATATGAACGAGCTTTAACCAAAAACTGCTCAGTCACACTTCAGGACAGCGGGAGCTAATTTTGTGTTTTCCTGATGAGCCACAATCATCGATTTTCTTCATTTCTAACAGTGAGACTCAGCACGGCCACATAAAAAATGTTCTGCTGTGATATTAAGACGTTTTTACTGAATGCTGGGAACGTTTTCGCCTCATTGAAATTCATAAAGGAACATGAAAACAAAACAAAGTGATAAACAAAATATGGTTTATTAATGATTTCTAATTTAAAATGGTTTCATGTCCCTGATATATCCAAATACAGAAGCTCATTAAAAACCTCATTGTGCTCAGCTTTTTCAAGAACATAAACAGGAAGCTGGAATTAGGTAATCCCTCACGTCTGCTCGTTTTACTGCTCCGTGCACAGCAGTGTGACAAACTTGATGCATTTTAACTTTCATCATTTTAATAAATGAGCCACTGGAGCTCGTTCAGAGGCCAATTAGGACCAAACTGTCCAGAAATGACTCAGCAGAGGTGTCCTCCTCTGAGGCATCAGCCATGGTGCACAAAGCCTTTGTTCACATAAACAAGAGAGGATTTGAATTTAAAAAGTGCTGATAGTGATGATAAGTCAGACAGGCGGTGCTGGGTTTCAGCCTAGCCAGCTCTTTCAAACACAAAGTGGTGGAATCAGACGCAGACAGGCGCTCACCTGCATCTCATCCAGCTTTGACTGAATATCTGGAGGGAAGTCAGCTGCCCCGCAGGTGAACGGATCAAATGGCTCAGCACCAAACAGGTCTTTCCCTGCAAACACAGGCAGCGGATAAACATCCCACGGACCAGCCTCGGCGGGCAGTGAAGCAAACATTAGCATGAACAGAGAATGATTTCTGCTATAAATATTTAAGCAAAGTGTATTTCTAACAACTGCAGCTCTTCAGTTCTGCGGGATAAATCTATGAGGAGCTGGAGAACTAATAAAAACGTGTGAATCTTCTGATCAGAAGTTGATCCTCACTTATGTCTGGCGGTAATGTGGTGGGCGGAGGTGGTGGGCAGCCGTTGCTGGCCAGTGTGGGCACCAGCGGCGTCACCGGGGAGAAGGGAACCATGTCGAAAACGTCTGTAGACTGTGGCTTCATGGAGATGCTCCCCGCCTGCATGAAAAGTGGAAACGATTAAGCCAAAGACAGACTTGTGCAGACAGACACTACACAGCTACGTCAATGCAAAGGCGGAAACAGGCAAAAGACAGACAAAAGCAGGAGATATTAATGCCTGAGGGGCAGTGACGGAGCAGAAAGAGAGAAAAAGCAGGGTGTTTACGCGAGGCCGCGGGATGCTGCATCCCTCGGGGGGCTTAGGAGGAAGGAGAGCGGGTTTGGCAGGCGGAGGAGTTAGTAGCCCGGCGGACAGGTTGGACTCCGGCGAGCTCATGGGAGTGAGCGTGACGGAGGAGATTTCCAGACAGGAGAGCGACTTGATGCTGTGACACCAGAAGAGAGAGGAGGGCCTCTGCAGCATGTACGCTTCATTAGCTGCGTTTATGTGCAGCGGCTGGGAAAAGATGGCACACAGAAAGTGACCAGAGAGGAGCAGCGTTAGTCGGCCTCACAGAGTGGGAGAGGCGCGGGTAATTGCATTCGCAGGAGGCTGTCACAAGTACTGGCATTCGGCCCAATTAGACGGTAATGTATCACATTCCTCATCAGACCGATCAGGTGTGTAATTGCTTCGCTTCAGACACAGCTTAGACCCCCGCGACTCCCCTCCAGACAGGTTTGGCCATTCCAGACTTCAGGTTGAGGTCGTGCATTTAATCAGAGAAGCAATATCAGCAAACCCAGCTGTCCTTAAAAACACTTTTTTTTTTGGAGCTTAAAGTTGATCAACTTTCATAATTAAAAGATCCCAAATGACTGAACTGTGTTGCTTAGGAAGGCTGTTTTAGCTCTTCTACAGTCACTGCAGTTAAAGTGAGACTATGTGACCTCTGAAATGAGAAAAAACACAGTTTTGGTCTTAGTCAGCAGCCTTTGGCGGCTAATGTTAGCTGATGTAGCTGATTAGACGTCACCCTTAGTTTAAGCATATAACTCTTTCTGTTAATTGAGGCCACAGTTGCTGTTGTTCAGAATAAGCTACACAGACCTGCTTTAATATGCAGAATCTAAATGTTTAGTGTCTAAACTGAGGAGTGTTTGTGCAGTTTGTCCTTACTGGTGGCACATGAGCGATCATCAGCTGTTCCTCAAGATCCTGAAGCTGCTGCTTCAGCTCAGAGTTTTCTGTTTCCAGTTCTTGAATCTGAGTGAAGACAAGAGAAGTTCAGCCGAGGTGAATTAAAGCCTAAATGGTCTGCAGTCCGGTGTCTGATGTTAAAGCATCAGCTGCGAAAACCCAGTTTACCTGCACAGTTTTACACAAATTATCATACAATTATTATTTTTCATGATGCCAAAGATCCAATTTCAATGTTTTCATTAGTGTGTAATCACAGTTGTGTTTTTGTTTAGTCAAAATGAGCTTGCTGACAAACCAAACAGTGACTCTAGAAAGAGCCCATGTTCTCCGACATGCTTGGAAGGAGATGGTGCGTTGTTGGATGCAGTGAGCCATGTCACCACTAGATGCCACTAAATCCCACATGCTGGACCTTTAATCCTTCATTTTTATCTGGAAAAACTATAAGTAACCACGTTTGGAAATACATGGTGTGATACATAGTATACATGACACTGGACAATTTGTAATTTTACATTCAAAGCCTTTCTCAGACTTTTATAAACTGGTCTTCATGACATCTGTTAGGACTTCTTGTCCATGCTGCAAGTCCAACAAGCGCTCTGGATGAAACGATAAGAGCTACAACATAAACTTGAGCAATCTTAATCCACGGATGAAGACGGTGTGATACAGTCGAAAGCTCTGGAGTTCAGATTGTTCTGTCAAAGTACCGTTTCTAAGGTCGACAATGAACTGTGATGTTTGAACGTGTGATCTGACCTTTGACTGTAAAGTCCGGATACATTTTCACTGAATGCAAAGTTCACTTTACTGTTTGTGTGAAAATGTGTTGGTTCGTAAGCACACATCATATTTCGTTTTACAGGAAGAAAACATGATTGGATGTTGATATAAGAATATAAAGAAATTGTTTTTTTCGGCATATAGTGTTAAATATGTGCAGAATATGACCGGAGATGTGATCTGAGAGGGTTAATACATGTCACGGTGGTGTTTAGCGACCTTATCCTGTCTGTCATTTAATCAAGTTCTTGCCAATGTTTTAACAAATCACCATCTATATAAAACCACTGAGAGAGTGCCACAGCTTCAGCAGGGTGCACAATAATTCAATTTCAGATTGGCTCTTTAAAAACAGAGCTTACGATCATTAATATTCATTATTGACACTTTTCATCAACGCGGCTTAATTGTCCACACTGGATCTCTTAAAACAATCAATAGAAACAAGCTGTGCATTAATTAATACAAATATCAATGTGTCAGCATGGTGATACAAGTCTTCAAAGTTAATTAAAGTCTATGCCAGAGCAAAACAAAGACTCACTCTTTTCTGCAGGCTTCCGATCTGTTTCCTGGTTTCCACGTCTTTGCCTCCAGACTCCAGGAACTTCTTGTAGGCCAAGTCGAAGGCCTGACCGATAGTTAGAGTTATCTCTTCTGCCTGCAGCAGGGGGAGAAGACTCGATCACATCTACCTGAACGTCACTATGGCTCATTTACAGGTGAAAGAGCCGCTGATAGTTAACTACAAGATGTCAAAATACCCAAAAACTGAGACCAATCCCTGCATAGAACATGCACAAGGATTCCACATTCTGCCAAACGTGCTGTTTCAATTAAAAGGAGGCAGGAGACACTTACACACTTTTCACTGTCAAACACGTAGCATAGGTGTTTGTTAGATTCTGAGTCTTTGCAGATAAAAGTGAATATCCTTTTATCTGTTTTGTCATCTGCACAGAAGGATATCCGATGTAACTGACAGTTATGCTGCACATCCTGGAAAACAAACACAACGTGTTCATTATTTACTGACAACAAACCGCTTCTCCCTCTACAAGGTGCTTGTTGTCATACAACTCCAGGTGTCGTGTACAGTGTCAACGGAGCTGCAGAACAACAAGATTAAAATGTTTGCGCTCACTTTTGTCTTGGGATCTAGTATCTTCACGCCGTAAATGGAGATCTGCAATTCCACTTTGGGGATCTTCTGTCCCTCTGACTTCTTGATATGTCTCTGAAACTGCCAATGAGAGAGGACACAAAGGTCACAAGGAAAGCTTGATGCTGCCAATCAATCACAGACACGCATCAGCATTCATCCGAAGTCGTACATCTGGTCATCGAAGTCCAATATTCACCCTCCGTTAGCTCTGTTTTGGTCTCCACCATCTCCCGAGTACAATGTCTGGCTCTTCAGCTGCTAAACGCTTCACTGTGTTCACCAGCTAGTTGCTTTAAATCCGTCTGGCGCTGAGCAGATAGAGTGTTTATCAGAGCTTTTTGATGGAAAACAGCTGCCTCCTGCAGCTGGAAGTTATTCCTAATCAGAGAGGTAACCCCGAAATGTCATCAGATCAGCTAAATGTGAGCAAGTTCACAACACAAGGCAGAGATAAAGCTTCTGATATGCACCTGGTGGGGTTTCAGGGTCAGACTGAACCAAAGCAGGAAGTTTGCTGGTTATAAAAACCAAACAACGGGCTAAACAAGGCGAAACGTTTTTGTCGAGCAGAGCTGAACTGCGTCATGAGACAATCCTCTGCGGGTTGGTCTCTTAAAAATGGTAATCTGATCTATTGTCAGTATAAAAATATTGATTAGCGCAGCTTTAAAAACATTAATCACACAACTGGAAGCAGCATGTCATCCTGAATGAGAATTTGTTCAAGAAAATATAATCAAAGTTAAGTGTTTCACAGAAGATTAACGAGGAAACTGAACTAATCTGTGATTCATCCGGTGGGTCACTCTTTCAAACTCTGCCAAAAAACAATTTAAGTCTTCTTCGCTGTTATTTTGCCAACTGACATAAATACTAACAGCACTTGGCAGTCAGTTAAAAGTGTGTTAAAAGGGGAGTGAATACTGTCACTGTATCGTTACACGAAGGACACTTGCTGGTAACACCCTATGACTATTTCCAATTTTAAAACATGTTGCACACCCCAGAATGAGAGAAGATGGAGCTCTGACATTTGCCTGATTTCGCTTTCAACATGAAACCGTGTGAAGACTGAGAATGTGTGTGTGTGTTTGTCTCAATAAGATGCAGCATTTTTACAGCCTCTAACATCGCAGCTTCCAGCAAAATGATGAATTCAGCTGTGATCAAACCCTCGTAAGGCCTTGAGTTAAGCCTCTATAATTTAAGACGTTTACTCTTCAGGAGCTTGCAGACACAAACAAGGAGAGAAGAGGGACACACACACACTGGTATTCTAACTGATATATAAGAGTACAGTTCTTGACATAAACTGGCCACATGCCTCCCAGGGCCGTCTCTTAATCCTCATTTTTGCTCGACCAACAATTTCTTTCCGTCACACGATCTTTGGAGCGATAAGCCTGTCCTAAATGCCGGAGTATCTGGGCGAGTAACCATGGAGCCTTGGTCTCCAAACAGGCCTCCGAGATCAAATGCAGTGTAACAATAGAGGTATGGGTTTGGGAAAACAGTCCTCCCCCACAAGTGGCCTCACAGATTCAACTGTTGGCAGGAGAAGACAGGGGAGAGGCCAGCAGGGAGCGAGCGAGCGCAGCCACATTACCAAGACGCTGTGAGAAAGGAGAGCGTCTCCGGGTGCTGTTCCCATGCATAAAGGCTAGGGCTGCTAGTTTAGTTAAAGCTGATGAATGCTGAGGAGTGTGTGATTGAAAGGAGGTTAAGTGTCATTCACTGAGGAAGTTTAATGAAACCGTGCCCGAATAAGAGAAAACCCAAAGCCGAAATGACAAAAACGTCTGTTTGTCAGTGATTTCCAAAATGATCCGCTGAGCATTTTCTGGAAAGAAGACTTCTTAGTTCAGGAAAGATGTTTTTAAAAGGTAACCAACACTGATTGTTGGTAATGTAATGGGAGGTGAATCCTGGTCTCAAGCCCTTCATATCCGGAGTTCAAGTTGGTCTTTGCTGCACAACCTTAATCCTTAAATACATAACCGGGACTATGAGACCCTGCTGGACCTCATTTCATCCAATTAAGCAACTACAAGTTCTAAAAGCCGCTGTTGTTGTCTCATTGTTGTTTTCTGCTTTATGCAAATGACAGAGAAAGATGAAGCAACATTCTTTCCTGTTGAGCAACTGTTTCTTTGATGTTAGAGGGTTTTGATGACAGCAGCTCTGGAAATGAAGATGCGCCCGAGGCTACTGATGATGAGGAATCTGTTTTCATGCCATCTGGGTATCAGATCATTTAAAAGCAGAACTAGAGCCTGGGAATGACAAAGCCAGGCTGGACTGCATGAGATCTCAACGAGACAACGGTCGAGAAAACAGAATGCAGAAGTGTCGCAGCTCCCTGGAAAGCTTTGGCCTTTGGCTGCTGTGGCTGGAGAAACATCCCATCCACTGCAGAACAGTGGAAGTATACGTGCAGTGCACGCATTTATGTGCAGGAGTGAGTATAATACTTACTGACGGGTTTGATGGTTGGCAGTTTATGGAAAGTTACAGTAGTCTACGTGTAAGATGCTACTGTATAATGATGAAATATAACAGGCTGTGCTGAAATATATGAAAAAAAATTCTTTATTCTTTACATAAAAAAGTTAAAAGTATTTTCTATTAATGATGCAATGACTGGGTGTCATCTGTGTGTCCTTTTAGCGCTGCTCTGCTCATTGCTTTGGTTTATTCATCTAAAACTGGACTGTTTTGATTCAGTCTCACGGCTTTCGTCAGCACTGTTTCATCAGTGTTGCTCCTGTCACAATTCGCTTGACACGTGTTGCTGCATCAAATTCAGTATAAGGAGATATTTAAAAAAAAAATCAATGAAGCTGATGAGGTCAAACATTAAATAAACTGTTTTTGTACTGTTTTCAGTTGAGTAGATGTTAAAAAGGATTAATAAATGATCACATTCTGCTTTTTTTTATATTCTACACAGCGTCTCTGCTTTTTTAGAATCGGTGTTCAGCACAAAATGACAACGTTAGCAACCAGCTGGTGAATTTAGTGAAACATTTACCTGCAAAATATATTTCCCAAAGGAGTTGGTGGAGACTAAAACAGAGTTAAAAGTAGAGGTAGCACACCAGCTATGTAATGTGATAATATGTCAATGTTTACAGCTCGTTACGCTGCCCCCTAGTGACCAAAATAACCAATGCAGGTTTGGAGCAGTCTGAAGAAGGAAATTATGTTACAGACGACAGTAACAAAATAATGAAAAATGTATAAATAAATAAAGAAACTGCAATGATTAACTGGGGTAGTTACAGGAAACAGTTAGGCATTGACATATCTAGCAGAGACAGAGTTGGGTTTCTGGCCACATCATCTATATAATCCAACATTCACTCTCCTTTCAGCTCTGTACAGCTCTGTGTTTATCAGCGCTTCGATGCAGGAAACAAGGTTCACGAGAGAGGAACCTGTGGGCTAAAAATACAGAACAATGAGCTACTAGAGACTGAAATACTCCACAGAGCTGAAGGGAAATTCTCTAAGTGACACCTTTCACATTACAGACAGTAATTTAAGCCATTGTTAACACATGATTAGTGCAGCCTGTATCAACGGATTAATTATCAAATCATATTATAGCACTTTTGTGTTTACATGAGTGGTATTAACAGTCATAGTCTAAGTGAGCATTAAAGGATTATATTGTTTCAAGAAATCTTTTTTTCCCCCTCATTAATATGCAAATTTAGGCTGCAGCATCTAATAAGATCATGTAGTTCATATGCGGAACCAGTGGTGGGGAATATTAAGTGTCAAGACATTTCATGATGTGTCACTGAGTTCTGTCAGGGTTTATTAAAGCACCTGCGCTTTAATAAAGTGACTTATTAAATACAAAGCCTGTGTTGGTATATCAAGGAAAAGTGTTACGGCTGGAGGATTGGAGCTCGGGCTGACAAACCAGCAGGTTTCATGGCGGATAAATATCCGTTTTATTGAATTGTGCGTGCAGCCGGGAGAGGTTGACGGAGCAAACTGCTGTGCTTATCCAGCAGTTATAGGCATCCACACGCGGGAGCGGGAAAAACTCCAAGGGCACCTTGCTGGGAACTGATGAGGGAGGGGAGCATTTGTCACTCACTCCCACCTCCCCTGCTCCAAGTCTCCAATCCAATCCGGTCACTCAGAAACACTCTTCTATCCTTCAGGCTATGGCTTGCTCTGAGGGCTTGCTTTACCTTTAGCTTTCTGACAGCATCCTTTACGACTTCTGTGCCTTTCGGGGCTTCAACCTCTGTGTTTCCAAGGAACTGGAAAGAGAAGAGGAACGGCATTCAGATGTGATGTGACGGCAACACAACAAAGATTTGTATGACCCTGGATAAAAGCAAGTACATAAAGAAAGATGCTTTAACGCAACATGATAAACAACGCTTTCATAAATCAGGCCTGTAGGAATGTAAACTGTGTAATGGTCATAAAGTGCAGGAGAGCAGATGTCTATCTTCATACAGAATGAACTCCTTTACATTAGCAAAACAATCACATACGACATTTGAGTTAATATCATCTGGTATTGATTATTCTAAGCTCAAATGCTTGGCATCAAATTATCCGAGTACCAAAGCACATGCCTTGTACATGAGAGGAATGCATGTACGCAAATGCACACACGCTCGTAGGCGGACACAGACATGCTTGGGGCAGCACTTCTGCCACTCTCCAACAGATGGCGCCATTAACCTTTGTGCCTGAGCGTCATGTTTTCCATCTGGCAGCGGCAGCAGCAGCAGTAATTGTTCCAGTCACACACTCTGCTTCAGTGCCTCCTGAGCTTAATGTGTGGAGCCTGTTCCAATATCAGACTTCATAAACACTGGTGTCAGCTCCTTAAAGGTTGGGAAAAACAAAATAACAATGTGTCCCGCTGGAGCCGAGCAAACAGCTCAGACAGACATGGATCGTCTCCACGACACGGCAAAATCTGTGTGAAGCTTTCCATGACTTGGCTTTGCTAATGTCCTTTGTCCTTGTATTCACTTTGAATGGAATGATGCTGCACTCTATAACTGTCCATCCTGCACACTTTCATTTAGGGCGTTTAATGAACTTGGCAGTCCGTCACGATTATTCTGGCATTTCCTTCATGCCGACATAAAAAAATCCTTTTAATGATGCTTAACAGAAAAGAGAAAGAAAAAGGAGTTTATTTCTGAAACGTGACCATTTAAACATGCAATATCATTCATTAGCAACAGCCAGTCACCAAAGTGGCACTTCTCAACAGAGCCAGAAAACAGACTGAGGCCTCTTTATATGAAAGTGTCAGCACTGTGTGCCAATGTGACAAATGTAGTCTACACACTTAAGGACATGTCTGAGAGCGCCGCTGACAGATGCCCAGAATAGAATGGAGAAGCTCTTGTTCCTGACCAGTGCATTCTGGGTGCGACTGGGGAGGTTTCACAAGGTGGACCAGGCTCGGAGGCTCATCCATCAACCGGTGCATACAACTGAAAAACGAACCGCCCCTGGCCCTCATTCCCCACAGTCAGGATGCGCAGTTAAAGGGACTGCGCACCATATCACACCGAATCTGCACAGAGAAATCACACAAATGTTCCGAGCCCACGGCAGCTGTGAAAAGTTCGCTGAGACGAGAAGGCCGCGCTCAGAGCTCCCCCTCATTGTCAATGCACAGCTCGCTCCTCATCCAGAAGGGTCTCTCATATCTCGAAAGGGCAGGATCTGCGTCATGTGCAATTTAAGCGACTTCTGGATGTGATTGGATGTGATCACGCTGATCCCAGCAGCTCAGAAATTCACCTCTCGACATCTTCTTTCCTCCCGCAGTCCAGGGGTCAATAACAGCTGTTGATTAGTGAGGTCAGCAGAAACTCAGCTCTGCACAGTGCATGGAGACATCTCAGGGCAGAGACGGGGCACAGCACTGAAACAGATGGGCTATAAAAGCAGATGACAGTCTCCACTGTCACCTCACCAGAACATCAAGCTAATTAAATTCATAAAAGGAAAATGCCACCTGGACTGACAAACCCTGGTTGTTGTGGTGACTTTCTGATGACATGAACTGCAGATCTGTCTTGCTTCGGTGAATGCAGAGGCTGCTGGTGTTGTTGGAAGGTGTCTTGACACACAAGTGGCCCCTCGTGTTTCGATTAGGGCTGCAACTAACGATTATTTCCTCCGTTAATCGTTTTGTCGACAAAATGTCAGTAAACGGTGAAAAAAGCCCAGCCCAGCCATGTGAAAAGCAGCAAAAGACACAAAAATGATTCAGTTATCGAAACAGTTGCTGATTAATTGTCTGTCAATCGACTCATCGATTAATTGACTAATCGTTGTAACTCTAGTATCAATGAAACGTCACTGAAACACAGCAGCGTACCTGGACACCTGGGAGAGGCCTTTCAAACAGAGTCATAGCAAAGCTTTAAAAGTGCTGAGGTCATAGCTCTCAAGTATCCAACCAGCTCCTTTATTTGATCTCTCGATTATTTGAATTTGATTCGTTCAATTCAATTACATTTTCTACAAGTTTCAATTAAAAAAGCCGTTCCTGCGAGGTAACTTCTACCTAAACAAAAATAAAAGTCTCAGAAATGTAACTCTAATTTCCCCAAAATTGGTATAAAATACATCGTTCTTTCCATGAAGCTTCGTAGAAGGGGAGGGGGAAATTACAGACGTGTGAAATGAAACATTAGTTGATTGATTGTCCAAAAATTGCAGCTTCAGCAGGTCAAGGATTTGCTTCTTTTATCAGTTTTAGATGCTTGAAAATTAAATTTTTTTGGGCTTTGTTTGAAGTTTAGGATGTTACCTTGGGCTTTGGGAAACTAACGATGAATGTTTTTTTCACTATTTTCTGACATTTTATAGACTAAATCACAGTTTGGTTGAAAAAGCAAAAAAAAGAATCAGTCATTAAAGCATAGCTGTCACTTCCCGACATGAAGATGCTTAACGCTGTTTATACGAATAAAACCGGTAATACTGAATTCTTTGCTCGTCTCTTGTTCTAGTTCAAAATCAACCAGATAAGTATACAAATAAATCAAAAGTTGTGGATTGTAAAAGCCACAAACTGCCATAAAAATACAAACATTATGATCTGAGTGTTCTTGTTAGAAGCTACAGCTCTGCTTCCTCCTGCAGGACTTTGTGTCCCATCCCAATATTTCAGCTTAGGTTCAGTCCCAGAGAGCCTGGAAGAGGAAAACAATTTGGGGTGAAGAGAAGAGAGAAATACTGCAGGTGGTTTAGTCCTGCCATCAGATCCAAATGATCGAGACACAAATGATTTCTTTGTGAGATTGGATCCTTCTCTGTTCTAACTAGCCGGACGACGGGACAGCAGATTGCTAACTGAGCTTATTTTCAACAGTTCTGAGTGCTTGAAACTCGGGAGAAAAGGCCAAGATCAGTCTCAGCACTTTGGCTGTCTCATTCCCTCCAATTCCTTCAGTGATGAGTGGTGCACTCAGATCTCAGCAAATTCAGCCAGACGGCAGCTCATCAGTGAACGCTGACAATATGCTTTGATTTCAGAGCTGTGGCCTCTTCCAGCCCCCCCTCTTTCCTTCACACGGTGACGGAGCTTGGGCGCAGAGTTTTGGACTTCCGCCTCGGTTGGATCAGAACATTTGTGAAGCTCAGGACGGCGGCTGACAGATTCAGGAGAGAAACTTGTTGTCAGGGAACCAGTCTGATAGGGGAGTGTTCTCCACGTGAGACGGCCGTCCTGCGAGATGGGTTTGTACGACTCATTCCAGTCCAGACCGTGCGAAGTTAAACACTCTTAAACACGGAGAAAACTTTGAAATTGAAGTTTGACAGGGACCATTTTCCCCGTCGCAGCAGCTGCTCTGCAAGATAAACACTCGAATACGCATTTTTTGACAGATCATACTTGTGCTGTGGTGGCATCCAAATGAAATCACCCACTATAAAATATCCAAATCATCGCTGTCACATCATTCTTACATGCGGTACCTTAACTAACCAACAGGTGCAAACAGGAAAAAAAAAAGATAAGGCCCTCAGTGAAAGGCCGGGCTGTCTCAGGAGAAATGCATCATGGAACAGGAGGTTGAAGAGGTGTCGCTCTGATAGGTCAAACAGAGAGCGAGCAAATGAAGGTGGGAGTCTGGAAACTATAAAACCACAACCTCTCTGGTCTCTATATAGTGGATTTTTTAATCATTTTACAGTCATGAATCTCTCAGCAGGCTGATGGTGAAACATACCTTGGCATTGTAGGGTATGTAATGCTTGGCCAGTGCCTCCGGGGTGTGCATCCATGATTTATCTGAAAAGACACGAGCAGAAGTGGTTAAATCTCAGACAAAAACAAGTCGACGCGCGAGGTGTGAATATTACTCAGCAAAGAGCTGAACGCACCAACAAAAACAACGAGAAACATCGAGCATTTTTTCCAGCTCATCCGTATTTTATTTCTTCAATCTTTATTTTACTTATTTCCACCTATCCACCACCCATCAACAGCATATGAAACGCAGCGATGACCCAAGAAGACGGCGGTGAAACAGCAGACTGCAAGCTATGAAAGATGTAAACACTGCACCGTTTAAAATATTCAAAACTTCAGCTTTGCAGGCGCTTCAGGAGGAATCCAGCACGTCTGTCACTGATGTTTTGGTGGGAAACCCTGAATGTAAACACTACTTTTTGTTTTGTTTGCAGGAAAACTCCACCGGGCATCTTAAGGGTGGAGGTGAATCCTCAGAAAGTCTTAACTCTGTGTTTGTTGACGGTATAAAAAAGGAGGCGCTGGGAGGATGAAACGGAAAGTCTGGACTCGGGTTCCTAGAAAGTTTTAAGATCGGTGAGAGTCACAAACAGACAGCGAGGTCGTCGTGTGCACGTCCCATCGTCTCTTCAGGAAAACAGGCTCAACGAAACTCTTTTCTGGGAGCTTCCAGGCATACAGAAACACTCCACACACACCTGGTCAGAGTGTGTGTTGCTGGCTAATTACAGCTAACGCCTGTACAGATGCTACACTGGCTGTTTGCCAACAACAAACAGCTAATGTACTGAGTCCAGCAGTCAAATCTAGGCAGAATGAAAGGAGGCTAAAAACTCGCTTTGCAAAGAATCTGAACAAACCTCGAACCTGCTTCCATGACTGATGCTTGATTTAATGAGTTTGAGGTGTGACAGCTGTTAAAAAACACCCCTATGTGCCCCACTTAAACAATGACTAATGAATACACATATACAATTAATGCAGTAACTGCAAGCGCAATAAGAGGAGATTTGGAGCCTTTTTGAAGCTGCTTTGTCTGTTTTTAAGCAGACATACTGCAGCTTTAGAGAAAGCTTTATTTTATCTTGCAAAGAATTGAAGGCTTTCCACTAATTTTCTGCGAAACTGGCTTCATTATCTTATTGCAGAGCTATTGATCTGTCAAACATATCTAAATTGAACTGGCTAATTCAGGCCTATTGGACTGAGAGTTAGTCGACTCGAAGTTGTTGGGAGAAAGTGGTTAGAAGGCCATTATTAGCTGACTTGGATTGCAGACCTGGTATGAAATAACACTGACATTCAACAGGAGGAACATTGTGTTTTCGAAACAATTTCACAGAGTTAATAGAATTAGAAATGCACATCACCAGTGTTTCTCATATATTATCAACACTGAGCAGCACATATTGATTTTTCCCTTTTTTTTACGACTTCAAATGGGTAAAATCTTGAGTCGTTGCAGAGCTGGGCGCGGTGCATTCATTCGCTCAGCCCATCCTCGCCGCTCTCTCTCACAAACACAGTGACAAAGGAGCAGCCTGTGAACAGTTGCTCCTCGACACACGCAACCAAACCATGATCATGCGTCACAGGAAGGACCGTCGTTGGCTTTTTCCTGCAGAGAAGACGGCTGGTCGAATTCAGTCCGGAGCTCTGTACAGTATGCTGTTACTGTTGTTGTAAAAGTACTTGACAATTAAAATATCTGCAGTGAAACATCTTACATTTGGCATTATTTAATAATTAATTACAGCTACCACCACAACTAGGCTGAAATCCTGTAGCAAACACTGACCGCTTACATTTCAGCTTGATTTTTGACACAATGTCACACATTAGTGTTTGTGCAGCTAATGACTTACTTAAAACTGACCATGGAGACTGTCTTTGAAGGTCACATCAACACAAAATGAGCAGCAGATCAGAGGACATAATGGCTCATTGATGGTTTTCAGCATTTCCTAATCATCCACTGATTAAGCATCCTTTAATTTCTTCATTTCCCATTCCCATGAGCAGCTTATCGGCCTGTTAATGGATCTTGTGACAGAAGATGCATGACTGTGACCTCGGGGCACTCGGCTTCTGTAGGTTGGCTGTGTTAATCAGGACTCTGCCAGGTGCAAACGATGTGCATCAACTTTAGCATGTCCTCTGCACAAGTATGCTAATGACTTTGTTTGCATTGATGTTGTTGGCTAAGTGGCTTGATGGATTCAAAGTCTCTTCTAATTAGTGTTAATTTGGTGCTCCACATTTGCCTAATTGTGACTGCTTATGTTTGCTAATCTACCATATTATTTACAAGGAAAGTAACAGGCAAATTCTTGACTTGCAACGAAAGTCATGTTTTATTCTTCTGGAAATTAGCTTGATGGCAGGAAATAAGTGATGCGGGGAAAACAGCCGCTGCCACACGAAGACAGTGAACACTTTCCAGACACTGCACGATAAACTGGGAAACTTTTCCTTTACTTGTCCTCCTTTTAAGTTTACTTAACAGCTGTGCAATGAGATTATCCGCTGCTTGCACCTTGCAACAGTCTCCTCCAAAGTGCAATCAATTTCCAAGTGGAACTGTTGAATGAAAGTTGATAGAAGGACAATGTATCACCTCCTTTCTTGTAAAGCTGAGGAGGTGAAGAAACTGTGAATTCCAAGAGAGAGGAAGGAGGAGGAAGGAGGAGGAGGAGGAGGAGGAGGAGGAGAGGGCTGACACGGCAGCATGGCAGGTAGGCTGACATTTTTTCAAGGCGTCAGCACACACTGTTCTGATTAAAGGAGGGAAGGGTGCGGGCATACTTTTTTCTCTGTCTTCGCTGCATAAAACGGAAACTTTGTGAGCACACCAAAAGTCGCAAAAGTCACAAGTGCTCTCCGGGTCGCCAAAAGGGAAGATTAACTGTTGGGGCGGAAGGATGAGTCGTGGCGTCTGAAGGTCACTGTGTGGCTGAGTTGTCAGGTGTTGGATGAAGATGACAGCCTGAAAAGTGTCAATGCATCTCTATCACACTGCAGTGTGCTGCATACAGATCTCTGGAGACGAGGGGGTACACTGCTTCTGCAGAGCCAGTTAGCACATGTGAAAAGCAGAAAGGTCACGAGTCCTTCATGCATGTTGCACTCCGGCAACGACTGCTACCAGCAGTAGCTGGCTTCATATTTCCCCTGACACATCATTGGGTCCTTCTCAAAGAGGGTATTTTAGCATTTTCCATTCCCCCATATGTATGTATACTATATATGCACTGCACTTTCACCACATACTCTATATCACATTTCTATAAAGTGAAAAAAATGGAAAATATATAGAGAAAAGTAATGAATTTATTAGTTATTACTTATTTTAGTGTTTATTATCACCTTGATCCGAAACTTAACGATCCTGTTATCCTGATGTTTAACACGGTGCTTTTGTTATCCAAAAGTTGAATCCGACTTGTTTAAAACTAACTTGATCTATTGGCAAGCGTGTGGACAACAGCCCGCAATCCTGCCCACAGACACCTGCTCTAATTAAACAGAGTAGACAGATATAAATGGTTAATCGTTTGGGAGACACACACACAAAAAAAGAAAAGAGACAACGTGTACCTCAGCTAACAATATAGGTTCCCTCCTTAGCAATAGACATGAAGAGTGTTCGCAGATTAAACAAATCAAATGCTGCAACATGTTACTGTATTAACATCCTGTGGCCACAGTTCACATGAGCAGCAGATTCCAAAATTAATTTTAAGAAAGCTATGAGTCAGACACTGACAGTGTTCCTTGAATGTAATTCCTCTTTAAATCAACAATAGATTTTATTGTGGGAAAAACTGCAGATCTAACAAGCTTTTGTGTTGTGGTGCAACGAGACAAAACACGTTGCACAGAAAGAAGTCCAGAACACTTTGGCACTATTGACGATTTGATCTATTAGACCTTTACCACAAAGCATCTCACCTTATCTACAAGCTAACAGCTGTATGACCCTTTATCTCACCCTTCTTTATCTCATATTCTACTGTGAATCCAGGCAATGAGGTGAGAAAGGGCCTACACAGTCTTTGATGTCAATGAGATATGAGGTATGCACTCAAAGAAAACTGGAACACATCCTTCTTCAACTTTAAAAACGCTGCAAGTGTGGAAAAGGATTTTATTTCACTTAAAAAGATCAGCCTCGGATAGAAGAAGCCTTTAAAGACCAGAACCTGAGCACCTCTGATCTCAGAGCAGCTACACTGCCTAAGAAATATGTGTGGCATCCTCCAAATTAACCAACAAATTCATTAAAAAACAAGACTTTTTTGCATATTGTCTTACTTGTTCTGTGTTTTCAGATGCTTTCTTTGCAGCACTTTGCATCTTGCTATGTAAAGCATGAAAGGAGCAAGTTAGAATACAAAAAAAGCTTCTATTATTAATAGCGACATATTATTATTTCTATTAATTTCTCATATTATAAGTCTTACCACCATCTCTCTTAGCTCGATCCTTTCAGAGCCTGAGTGCTGCACAGTAGCTGCACAGTGTTTCTATGGGGCCACAAGTGGCGAGCAGGCAATAGCCTAATTCACTGCAGTGCTCAATCAATGACACACAATGAATTTGCTGGGTATGCACAGTTCTCCATCACGCAAAAGACAATTTCAAAATGGGCTCCACGGAGAAAGGACCTCCACCACATTTCTACTGAGGCCCAGCAGGACAGCGCTACCTTGAGATAAAGCATTTTAAACTGTACGATTGATGTGTGCACAAAAATCCATCTGCTTCCACACGTCAACCGCTGCCTGGCGTAAAGGATGATGCTGGGGTAAAACGCAAAGAAGGCTGTGCAAAGACACAGAAGGAGTGACGGCGTGTCCTCTGAGAGAATCTCACTTGAGGTTTTGTCTGCACCATATGCAGTACATGTGGGTAAATGGGCCAAAAAGTATAACAAGCTCCCTGTGATTTAATGCAATTCAACAATATAACGCAACGTTCACGCACAGCCTGACAAACTGAACTTCTGTTCATGCTTTATTTCAACCCTGCAGTTCATGTAATGCCACTTCTCGACTACACTGAAAAGCACTTGAGAGGATTGATTCAACTTAATGCGAAGACCAAATGCAGAAACTACTTTCCCTTCACATGGCCGTGTCCTTCCAGCACAACATTATCAGACATGAATCAATTACATTTATTTGTCCTCTTAACATTTATAAACCATTAATGATGGCTCGCGTAATGGTTGCATCACTTAGGCTGATTTTTATATTGACTAGTGATTTAGCTAACATGGCCATGAGGAAATTAAAAAGCTTTGTATCCTGAGCATCTAATTTTCTGTATGAGTGCTTTTTGTGGATTCGATCATAATGATGGATGGAGGACATCTGACCTTAATAATAAAAAAAAAACAGCTTAGAAATGACCCGAATATCACAATTCAGATGAATGACTGCCTGCTACCACGCCAGCATGCTCCCTGTTTGGCTGCACAAGCTAATGCGAGAAAAGAAACATGCACACATATGCAGTCAGGACACATTCATTGTGACTGTGCACATAATTAAGTAAACTCAAGAAAATGTGTGTCCCTAAAACAGTGAAGCAGCTCTGGATCCCACCGCTGTGTGAGAATGTAGGGCAAACGGTGCGCTGTCAGAACGGGATACTCTTCTGCACTAGCATGACTAATCTTCAGCTACCATCTGTTGCTATGGCAGAACTGTAATATTGCTGCAGTCAGTCGGCTCAGATATGATGCACTGCCTACAATGATCTGCAATATTAACCCCGATTTTTTTTACACACACTGTGGGTTCAGGGTGTGTTTCCAGTCGCTGACAGAATAAAGTTTGTGCATCACCAGGACATTGTGACATTGTAACTGGACGGTTTTCCATTTATTTCATTTCATTCATTTGCTAACTGTGAAAATCCGCAGCTGCTATATCACGTTTGCATGTTGGGGCCAGTCGCCTCCATGCTCTGGCGGCGTAAAAAAAAAAAAGACGATTTCTACGCTGCATTCTAAATATTATGTCGTTAAAATCCACCTTCACTGACCTTCACGGTGCAGAATGATGCATGTGCAGAGTTTGACACTAAGGGGCAGTTTTCACCTTCGCCTGCTGAAGGAGGAAAGTTTCTCTGTGCTCACCTTGAATCACGGTGTAACACCTGTGATGTTGTGACATCACAACAAGTCTGAAAGCCAATCATGGCTCATTATGAAACTGAGAACAAATGTGATGGTGAAACGTGAAGCCTCCAGGGCTCACACACTGAGAATTGACTGCTCAGTGGAGTAAAGGAATTGATTTTTTAAATTAGATTAATTGAGAGGGGATTATAAAGTTATTCAAGCAAACGCTGAAAGTATAAAATTACAGATATAAGTAGTACAACCCTGATTCCCCAAAGGAGTTGGGATGCTGTGTGAAACATGAAAAAAGTAGAATGTGATAACCTGTTAATGCTTTTTGACATAAACTCAATTAAAAACAGCACAAAGACAATAAAATTAATGTTTGACCTCATCAGCTTCACTGATTTTTGTAAATATCTGCTTATTCTGAATTTGATGCAGCAACACGTTACAAACACGTTGTGACAGGAGCAACAAAAGACTGGGAAAGTCCAAAAACACCTGTTTGGAACATTCCACAGGTAAACAGGTTGTTTGGTATCATGATTGGGTATGAATCATCCTGGAAAGGCTCAGTGGTTCACAGAGAGGATGGAGTGAGGTTCAACACTTTGTAAACACATGATTGAGATTAATACATGGACTCAGGGTCATCTGCAAATGACTGCACTCTGCACGTTTTACAAACACAGTCCAGATTTTTTTGCAATCAGGGTTGTAGGTAATTTAAGTAACTTATCTAACACTGTCTTTATTCTATTTTCACTGTTATTTTTATCTTCTTGTTATCAAGTGGGTTTTATTCTCCATCATATTTTACAACAATTTTCTATCCTTTATTTGATGTTAATTCTATATCTATTTTTTATATGAAGCACTTGGTGGATGTGATTATGAAATATTATGCAGCTTTGTTCAACAGGTGACAGTTTGGCTAACCGCCCAAACCGTCACAGCATGGAAGTCATGGTCTCATTGAATGATGCAGAACCAAAGTTCACAAGCATGAGTTCTGCCTGAAAACTATCAGCTTTATGCTGTTAGCAACACGTGCTGAGGTTAGAACAACCATCTGATTGGTGTGTGAGTTAGTCACATGACGATGAGCACGAATGAAGTGGCGGAGCTGGAAGACCTGCCTGCGTCCTTTAAATCAGCTGTTTGGGTTCCCGGTCAGCTACAACAGCAGCTGAGACCACCGTTGTATCGTTGTTGGGTATATTCACATTCAACACCACCCATATGAAACGAGGCATATCCTGTCTTATCCCTTTTATCCTCCAGCCATCAGAAACTGAACATTATAAGGTTCATGAAGGGAGGATTTGTTGCAGGCCTGTTGTGTTCGACTGCATTTATTTTAGCAAACTTTAGCTAATAAACTGAAAACAGTGTGTAAATACAATGCAGCATTTACAAGGTCATCAGCTGCCAAGTCAGGACGTCACTGTAAAGAGTCAGAGTAGGTCCCATTACTGCTACGGTACACCACATGTGAGGTAAGTTATGTGTTCCAAACTGCTGCTCTGCGGCCCACCAGAAAGGTGCACATGAAATCTGTAGAGTCCAACTATTCAGTGCCGGTCACGTCCAAGAGTAATAAACATGGGAGATAAAAATGATCAAGATCCCTGTTGGCATTACCTGCTAGACGTGATCAAGTCTACAAAACACAGCCAGAGCCGGAGATAAAGGCGGAGGTAAATCAGCCGAGTGGGCTGGATGTCAGCGCCAGCCTTCACTCTCGCAGCCAAAAGAAGCAGAAGCACAAGAAAATAGAAGGAAATAAAGAGTCATACACGCTTCTGATGACTTTTCAGATGTTCTTTAAAGCAGAACTATTACCAATTAAGACGTGAAAGAAAACGATGAGACGAGCCGTAACCTTCGTGCAAAGCACCCTCGCAGACAAATCAATAAATCAGAAAAAGTTAGAAAATGATAATGAAAGGGGGGAAATGTTAACAGCGACAACAACACAAGGCAATTATCTTCTCAGACACATTGAGAGTTCAGCAGACAACTGGCTGGAAATCACTGGCAAATAAACCTTTGTTCCAGCCATGTGGGAGGACGTCAGCTGCAGATGAAATGTCGAATATCAGATGATTTTTCCAATTGATGGGAACTTTTCATCCATAACCGAAGTCGAATTTGGCAAGAAATTGAAAAGGTCATGCTTTCAAAGGATTAAAATCACTGCATAATGAAACAAGGCTGTTTTAAATCTGTTGTAATATGGTTCAAAGTCCTACCCAGAGGAGCGATGCTGCGCTGTGCGTCTCCTTATCTGCCTCATCACAGACTTTTCATTAAGAACAGCTCAACGTTCAGCTAATTCAAACCACAGTTCAAACCTCATGAAGGCCGTCATTCAGATATTTCTAATATGATCTTTAGAGGATGAACTTTTTAATCTGCTCATCAACATTCGCTTTGTTTGGCGACAGGAATATTGAGGTCCACTGAGCGCGCAAGTAAAACAACTTTGCACACACATGAACGGCTCCAGATATTTTTTGTATATTATGGTTCACGCTCTCGAATAAAAAGGTTTTATCGTTCTGGGAGGGGAAGGCTTTCATTAGACTATCTGATGTGGACCCTTTGGCACCATTTGCCTCAGACTGATGGTAATAACTTTTGTAGAAATTAAAGTGCATCTGTCTGCGTTCAGATGTAACGGTGCGTGGTTCCTTAGTGAAAAGGCTTTATGGCAGACGGGTGAAGGGATGCACGGTCTGCAGCTCGTTGCGGTTTCAAAGAATCGAACTGCCCGCCTGTTCGGCAGCGTTTGTCGGGAGAACTGTTTGCTGTCTGTTTAGCCGTCCTGTTTGCAGGGGCCCTCATTATCTGTCGGCTGCCGAAGCCAACTTTAAGATTGTGCCTTGTTTCGGCTCACTTGTTCCCAACATGCCCCCACAGTGCAGACACAGGCGCAAACGTACGACTGAATTTCACAGAAATGAAATCCCATTTAAAATGAAAGGAATGAGGCTGCATTTCCATTACAAGCAATCAAAGGTGAGTTTAATGTGAGGCGCTGCCCTCCCTGATTACCATCTTCGGCTCCTAAAATAGAAGACCTAATGGGAAAAAGTGAATTATAACACCCAAATATCATTAAAGCCCGGCGCACCACCTGGGCCCCGGACTCTTTCCCCAGCACCGTCCAAGGTTCCTCCAGGTCTGCTGATGCACACCAGAGGGAGTGGGCCAGATGGTGCTAAACACATCAAGCTGTTTGCAAAATGCAGTCCCAGATATCCTTCCCTCCACGTTTGGGCAGGGTCACCTCAACACTCTGCAATGCTGCGCAGCCACCTTAACTGTCTACTCTCTCACATGCATGGCTGGACGTGCACACAGTCCTTATGACTGTTGTGTCTCGTCCAATTTGTATTCTGCTCGTGTTGACAGCTTCGTTGTCCTTCGTGGCTTCGTGGAAATGAGTCATTTTATGTTTGGGCTGTTTTATTGCAACCAGTGTCAGTCAAAGTGCCTTTATAGTCGCACCAGCAGAGGATTTTTATCTCAAACGTCATTTCATCAGCCCAAATAACAAACGTAAACATTACACGGTTTCGTTTTTTTATTTTTTCTCTTGGAGCTTTCCAGTGTGAAGACTTTTACAGGCCTGCCAAACTGATGAATTGCATGGGGCTGAAATTAAGAGGACCACTCCAATCCTCGAGTGCAGACACGGCAGTTTTTGCACTCGCTCAGATTTGCTGAGCACATTTGTGAGATGTAGCCTAGAGCTTTCCAAGACAACAACACAAAACTAATCTTGATGAAGATACGAGGAAACCAGCATTGAGCGAGCGCCTCACCTTCATCCTTTCGCTTTGTTTAACTCTTTGTCTCGGCATGTACAGAAACGTCATTATAGTTCTTTAGAAATATGTAATATCTTAAAGGGGCACTCCAGAGCTGTGGTACTGCACTTCCAAAAGGTTGGGACACTCGCAAGGGACAGAACAGACACCCACATATCCTGGCTTTTTAGCCTCCAGAATGGGTTAAGCTCCAACAACACTTGATCCAACATTTCCCATAATGCAACTGGACAACATCTTTCAAGCATCTTCCAAAATGCTTACTCCTTTCAAACCCCGCACTTCCAGCTTGTACCGCCAACTCTCCTCAAGCCAAGAACACTAAACTGTCCACTAACACATAGCTTGCAGAACACACCAGTGTAACAGTCTTGATTATTCAGGCCTGTATGATTTCCTCGATGCAGAAAACACATGTGGAGTCACAGATTTTGATGACAAAAACGTCCCATTTGAATGCTTCGTCTCTCAGACGTGCGTGCAGCCTGTGGCACCGCTGAGGCTAAAACAGGCTCTGCTGAAGTCCATAAGCTAAACGAGCATTAGTTATTTCTGCTCACCTTTTTTCCTGTTGAAGGCGCGGTTCATAGTGGAAAATGTACGTCTCCGGGGTCCCTCCTGAGCGGCTGACAATATTCCACCTGGAAAAGCAGCAGGGAGAAGTTGAGTTAAAAATGGCTTTGACCTCAAGCCTTCACTAAGAGGCAGAATGTCTAAAAACAAACAGTCTGAAGTTCTCTTCTGCAAAAACCAAAAAAAAAATCCCCACCCACCGAGTGTGAGGCAACGTTTAGCTGTCATGTGTTCACGTTAAAGTCCCAGTCCCTCTGCATTACATCTGTTTACCACTGGGCCACATCTTACTCATCTTACGGAGGCTGTAATTCTAATGTTGTGGTGTTGCTGATTACATGCTTACTGTCCGTGCTGTTCTACAGTAAGGACGTGTCTAAGAATGGTGATTTCTATCAAAGGCAAGAGCTGCACAGAAAAATGCAGCATTGTTTACTATAATCTCCTGCCGCAGTCAGTGGAATTATCCTAATCTTTCCAACAGAACTGAACAGGGAATGTTTTTCTGTCTGCATGCTACATTCAGCTGTATCATTGATGCATATTCAGCTACACACACACACACACACACACTCACAGAACCTGAAACCAAATCCAAGTTTAGTCATCACAGGAGAGCCGAACACTGACCTTCGGCGTTTTTTTTCTAATCATCTCCGGGTTTCTCTCCGTAATAAAATTATCTCACACAATAACAACACTGGTAGACGCCATTATTCTACCTGTGCTGACTTACTGCACATGAAGCAAGAGACGAATGTGGGCTGTGATCAAAGTTTTTCTTCTCTCTTTGAATTTACTGTGGTGTAGCTGTGCAGCTCAGCTGTGCCATAACGCACAAACTGGTGCACTGACACTGTGCAATGCTGCAGCAAAAAGGAGCCATTTGTTTTGCAAATGCAAAACGTCCAGCGTGTCTAAAGTCCGACACTTTGCCTTGACTGCTTTCAGACCTTTGCATCAATTCCCCACGAGAGCTCAGCAATCTAGAGGACTGCGGGGACAAACTGTCCAGGACTAGGTAGCTGTCAGCCTGCTTCACAATCAATATTCTTTACTCTTTTACTGACGGAAAATATGCAAGGCCTGCCGCATACCAGCCGCTTCGATCCTTGCCTCTGCAAACAAATTAACTTGTGCTCGGGCAATTTAGAAAATGAATTGGAGTTTTCCATCTTTAGCATTTTCCACTTATCGAGGGAAGCTTGAGCTATTATAAGTTTTTAGTGAATGGAAAAATAAATCCCGCTGCTTGGAACCAAACTTCCAACATGGTGCATCATACCAAACTGTTTCAGAAACATGGCTGATGTGTGAAAACTTTGATGACATGAACATCTTAGAAGATCCACTGGATCCGGGTAGTCACAAAAAAAAAAAAAAAAATGCATCAACAATATACAAGAAACCAGGTATGTTTAAAACGAAAAATTGTAGAGAGCGAGATAAATCATGCAACATTTATCTAAATCATGATAGCAAGTTTCACATGAAGTCATACATGGATTAGACGTCTTAACTGGTCCAAGATTTCAACTTCAAACACTTGTGCAACGTGCATAAATTAATTTTCATAAAACAGGCCTGAACCAAAAGAGACCCGAGGCCAGTCAGACCTGATTCAACGAGACCTGTGGAGCCAACAGATCTAAACACAGAGACAACACCAACACTTGCAGCATCTTCATGCGACACAAGTTAGCAAGCTAAGTCGAAGGAGCAGAAATGCGTGTCCTTCTTGTCCTGTGATGACTTTTATACACCACGTGATCACAGCTCAGGTGTCTCACGTACTGAAGCACACACCCAGGACAATTCAGCAGATCCCTACCTGACCAGATTTAACTGAGTATACGCTGGACTCGGCCCAGCTTGGGTACCTGGTCAGGTCTCTCTGCCATGGAGTACTGTAGTGTATATATCACTTCAGTGACTTCTACACATATCAGCACTTAACGTTGATGCACTGGGTTACTTTGGTCAAATTTAACTGACCAATAAGACCACATTTTAAATGCCTGGTGCTGCAGCCTTCCTCTCATGCTGTTGGTGCCTCTCACAACGTCCCCCAATAAATTTTGTCTTGTTTGCTGCGTATCAGCTTGTACGATGCACAAACAGCAATTGTGAGAGCGGCATAAATGATGCCATTCAGAAAATAAGCTTTTATGATAAGGCATTATCAACGAACTGTCCTTGGGGCTGAGAAATAACATAAAAAGTGAAGTATGCAAAAATGAATCGATCAGTGTAACATGGGAGGGTAATGGGTCATTAGCTTTGACTGAATAGCAGTGAGGAGCTATGCTATTGAGTCAGATATCTTTATTGCTGCTGGGAGGAGCTGATGACAAACAAACACGCCATCCTTAAAAAAAAGAAAGACACATCTCTGACAGAGTGCCAATTATTACTGAATTTGCATCAAACATGTTTTATGGTGATAAGCAACTGTCTCCTCAAAATGGAAAAATGAAAAGCCCTTAGCTGTAGTCTACATAATAAAGGCACATAATGATATGTGGCACATAATTGAGGGAACTGTATCTTGCAGGGGCAAACACAATGTATGTGGGCTCTCACAGTAAGGGGATATTTTACTGCAACGGAGGCCCTGGAAAGGGCTGGAGAAATTTTTAAATGGAACAAGCTTTAGGGTGGGGACTGGGACATTCCTTCGTCTGCCAAAATATCTGTGCAGCTGAAAAAGACAACTTGTGTTCCTTATTTACAGGTCTAATATGCTGACGGTGAAAACACTGCACGGGCAAGTGACCAAGGACACTACTATTGTTTACATTTCACCCAAGATGTGGAGAGCGGATTCTGCAGATCTCAGCACCAAACAGCTCTGCAGTATCTGGACTGCCAACTCAAGACCTTGGCAGTGGTGGCCTTGGTATTTCCCTTATCCTCAAAGCAAGTTAGATATGCTTTTGCTGTGAAATAGAGCTGCATTAAGAAAATCAAGCTTCCCCTCACTGGTGTCTGATTTTTAAATTTTTCTGTATTTATTGTGTATATGTTTTATATCTTTTATAAAATCTTGAGAGAGAGAAAAGCATAAATGGGGATCTTTTATGGCAGGAAGTATAAATACATATATCTGATATCGTAGTTGGTGTTGTTCCTACATCATAATTATACTAATCCCAATTATCACGATGTTGCTCCATCACTGAAACTGACCAAAGTCCTCACAGGGACTAGGTGGATGAATGGGTGAACCTGGTAGAAAGGGGTTCATTTCCTGCTTATTAATATATTGTCAACTTATTATTTCTAGACTTAATTCTGTTTTTTTTTTCAGTTTTCTGGAACAGTTTAATTACCTTTAGGCAACAAAATGACTTGCTTAGGAAAAGATGATGGTTTGGGCTAAAATAGACCCTTTCACAACATAAATCACTTGCTAGAAAGGCCAGCTATGGTGTTGTTAGAGCAACACGGTGATATCAGATCGTGCCATTTGAGCGGCCTCCCTATTTTTAACCAAAATCAGCAGTCTAGAGATGTGGTGCACCTGAGAAATGCATCTAAAATAGGCCTGCTTTTACAAAATTAAAGGAACTCCCACTGAATCTGTGTACCAGTGTTTTAAACATGGATACTGAGGCATGTTTGACAGCTGGTATTATCAGAGAAAAATAGGTGACAACAAACAAAGGATTGGAAATTGATTAGACTTTTTATATCCGATGCTGATTCATTGAAAAAATGCCTAATTAGGCCTAATCCTAATCCTAAGAACATCCCTAAAAATCACCACGAGTGCTATAAATTCTCGAAGCAAAGACCGATCTGTGGAAAAGGTCTGCCAGCAGACAAAGCCGGGCTACCATTTCTGTTTGTTTGTGACATACTGAGGTGTAATGTGATCCTTCGCCTGACACCTGACTGTGATGTCACTCATCCTGATTGACGGCTGCAGTGTTCGGCCTGTTTTAATAGCTTCCTGTCTGGTGATTCAACAGCACCCCCTTGGGAGAACTGTCGATCCCAGGACACACACACACACACACACACACACACACACACACACACACACACACACACACACACACACACACACACACACACACACACACACACACACACACAGACTTAACACTGGGCTGCAAACTTCCTCAGTCTCCCCTCAATGTTTACCAGCGGCAGTGGAAGCAGCAGGTCAGATCTGTTCAGTTCCTCACCAGAAGAGTGTGTGACTGTCTACATACACACATGCAAAAACCCACCCACCCACACACACACACACACAGACTGCACACATGAAATGTGCTCACAGCCTCTCAACAGCACAGTCCAAATGTGTCGTACAATATACTCAACGGACTGATTAATGCCCCATTAATAGGAATGCTTCAACATTATTAGTCCTAATAATGAAAGTCAATGAGCACACCAACCCCAATCAAACAGTAATTAAAACAACAGAATGCTGTTACAGGCTACGATGGTCAAACAGGACACTGAAACACAGTCTGAACATGAGAGTAAAAAAATCCCTCCTGAAAAAAGCTTGTGAAAAAACACTTGAACAGGTCACATTTAGCTGCAGAACTCCTCATACAGACGCAACATGTCGTCTGAATTGATTTTCTGAACTTTAGGTAAAAAGAGTCGAAAAGCTGAAGCGACACTTCACTTACTTAGAACATCATCCTCCAAAACGCTCAGCGAAAACCATGTCCAGGGTTGAACAATTCACCTTCAGTGACTCAAACATTTGGAATTTAGCTCGGGAAAGACTTTCTGGAAATGAGGGCGACCTACTTTGACCCTGCGGAGCCCTCCCTCCAGCCCAAACAACAACCTCAAAATGAGAAATAATCCGAATATAGAAGTTTGATAAAAGTTCCTGCTTAAAAAGGCTTATTCAAAACAAAAAAAAAAGGAAGAAAGAAAGTTGAGGTCCCTTTTCTGAACGCCTCTCCGCCAGTCACTAATCTGACCCATATGCACCAAAAAGGCAGCAGGCTTGAACACTGAATAGAAGCAGAGCGTGCACTGTGGTCCCAACATAATGCCTCAGAAAAGAAAATCAACAAAGATCCTTTGTTTTCCTCACTTTGCTCTCACCCCGGCTCTGGAATCTTGCTGGCAAAGCGCAGAACGTAAGACATCGCAACTACAATCTCTTCATGAATTTAGTCCCAGAATTCCTCAGTCGAATCAGCCGCGGTGTGTAAAAGCCAGACGTGCTCTCTCACAGCCCGTCACTTAAACTCCCGCGGATCAAATGCAGCGCTCTGACATAGTTTATCAAGGAAAAGCACGGCAACCTTTTACAAGCAGAAGCAAACTAAAAGATCTATGGAGGGAAACATGCAAACAACAACAGAGCTGAGATAAAAGCTACTTACTTGCCTTCAGACTGTGGAGGAATAGTAAAGAGGAAGTTCCAGAGGATCTTAATAGTTTTCAGCTGTGGGCCAGATGGTGGTACACTAAGGACTGCAGTAAGGAGAGATGATGGGGTTTGCAAACTCAACAAGAAGCTTTTGCCCGGACACATGATACTTGACATTCAAACCAAACTTCCTCCGCCCACAGTTAGTGCAGAAGAAGTGTTTTGGAGTTTTGCATGAGCAAAAAAAAAAAAGAGACCCCCTTTTCGACGGGAACTGTTTCACTGAGATGACCTATAAAAGCCAACATGCGAGAGGCTGCAGTCTGACCCTTTCGTAGCATGTGATTCATCATCACGCTATGTGCACTGGCAACAGCCTCGGGTCAACATCTTGGCATCAATCAAAAGAGCAATACGGCCCAAACATTATGAAGTAAAAGTCACGATATCTTTCCAACACAAAGCCCTGAAAGCCTCCCTGTGAGATTATGTCAACTTAATAACACCCTTTCCTTTTCTACTGCACTCCAGAAACATTTCAGGCTCAAGGGTTTGAATCCCTGCGGCTAAAATTGGGCTTAAAAACCTGACACTCGATTGTCCTCTTCATCACAAAGCGATGAACTGTCTGGGACACCCTCAAAGTGGAGAGCAGAAGGTGGAGGGGGCGCAGTGCTGCAACTGCCAAACACCTGAAAGTGAGGCCCAAGTGCTCTGCTTTTTGAGAGCTTGTTCTTTTTGTTTTAAACCTCATTGAAATGCCTCTGTGGGGTCTAATCAGGAAGCTGTCTGCTGTCAGCATTTTTAGTGTCTCAGTAAAGTGCAACCAGTAAAGGAAGGGCAACCGACCACTATCTGACGAGCATGAAAGGATTTAAAAGGCAGCGACAGACTGAAAGACAATGGAATTCCATTAAGAAAGGAAGAAAAGGAAGTTACATAAACTCTAATAAACAAATGAATCACACGTCTTCATAAAAACGTCGGGGATGCACAGCTGTCTGTGGTCAGGAACTAAAGTGGAATTTTAAATATCGGGCTTTAGCTGCTTTCACAACAATGGGGACATTCATCCAAATGTAATGAGTGTACTTTGGAGCCAGATGAATTTGCGTCTGAATTAGCATTGATGTGAATGCGTAAGTGCTGAGAGTGCACGTACACGGACTTCAAAGAGCTGCTGCAAAATGTTGCAGGAAAAGTAGCTTCAGAGAATTCATGTTTTGGGAAATAATCAGCATTTTATTTATTTTTTTTTTTTCAAATAATCAGAAGACAAAAAAAAAAAGGTCACAAACAGTTGCCTGCCAATTTGCAAAGGTCATTCAAATCCATGGAAGGCGTTTCTTGTTCTTTGAATCGCATCTGCTTAGAGATTCAGCTCGGTCAGGGCCTTGGATGGCGCCGTGTTTTTGCTGGCCGGTGGACCTTTGGTTTCTGCCTGAGAGAGCATTTAAAGCAGGGAGGGTCTCAGGATTTGGCCTGTTCTGTTCACACTTTATTTTTCTAGGGTTTTCTTTGCCCTGCCCCGCATCATTTCATGTATTGCATCTTGTATGAACAGCTGCGGCGGGGTAAGGGAAGTGGCTGGCCCAGACACTTTCCGGGAAAGTGGGGCCCTTTATGCTACACAGATGCGGATAAAACTGGGCAAAAGAAGTGAAGAAAAAAAGCCTCTGTGATACAGACGAAGTGGAAAAGTTGAAGCTATCACCGATGATATATGTAACACTCTTTTTCGCTCATCTGTCTGCACCATCTAACTGTATGGCTGCCTCTGCTGCAGTTAATGAAGAGTGTCAAGGATCCGAAATTAAAACAGATCGACTCAGCAGTGCATATCATCTAATGAAAGACAAGTTCAGCTCAGCAGCCAAGAAGCATGACAGACACAACAGCTCGAACGCATCTAGGTCGGCAGTTTAAAACAACGTCGGTGAGTCATCTTTTCAGATTTTGTTTAGTAACTAGGCTACAGCACCATAGCTTTTTTTTTTTTCATATTTCATGTTCAATAAGAAAATGTACAAAGAGAAAAATCAAGGTGGACAACAGGAAACAGTACAACAACTAAATATACAGCAGATTTAAAGAGGAATCATCTTGTTTCCAGCTACGTCTGCACTAATGTTTACAGTCCTTATTGTATGCAGTTACAGAGTCCAATTATTTCACTCCTCGCCTGGGATGTGTGTGTGTTTGTGTGTGTTTGTGTGTGTGTGGGAGTGGGGGGTGGGTGGAGAAGCAGGAATGTGCATCTCAATGAGAAGCATCTCAGTGGATTTTCATTGAGATCTGCAGCCTCCACATGATTTGTGTTCCATCAAAGCAGCAATGCAAAGCAGAAATGTGCGATAGCGGCGGCGTGTTTTCCGTTGACGCGGCTGGTGAAAGCCCCTGCACCACTCGCTGCAAAGCAATCGTTTCCATCCACGACTACACCAAGCTGCGCAGTCTGCACAACATTAACACAAGCACATGCTGAGTGATGACTCGTGTCCAACCTGCCCTCGAAGCCTAATACAGCAGGCAGGAATGAGGTTTTGGCGAGACCGCGAAATAAGAAGAATTAAAAACAAAACTCCTGCAGATCAAATGCAGCAATTAACACTGATGTCTTAATTTGCCAAAAGCATAAACACAGCAGCTCCCAACTTCTTGTTTTTTCAGAAAAAGTTGTGATGCTGCGAAAAACATAAATAAAACAGAACGTGATCATTTGCTAATCCTTTTTAACATAGACAGAAAATATATTTAATGTTTGACCTCATCAGCTTCATTGATTTTTGTAAATATCTGCTTATTCTGAATCTGATGCAGCAACACGTTTCAGACAAGTTGGGACAGGAGCAACAAAAGACTGGGAAAGTTGTGGAACGCTCCAAAAACACCTGTTTGGATCATTCCACAGGTAAACAGGTTGATTGATAGGTGATAGTATCATGATTGGGTATGAAAGGAGCATCCTCGAAGGATGGAGCGAGGTTCACCACTTTGTGATCACATGATTGGATACAGGATGTTACTACATGGGCTCAGGAACACTTCAGAAAACTGTTGTCAGTAAACACAGTTTTGTTTGCTAATGACTGAATTCTGGTTTTATTGAAGTTTCAGTTCCAACTGTTTTGGAATCAAGGTTATATTTTCAGCTGAAGTTAGTGAAACCAGACCTGAGAGCAGCAGAAGCACCGTCGTCTTACATGAATCAAGGTCAACACAGGCTGTATCATTTCATTCTGTCCACTGGAGATTTTCACATTCAAATATTAAAGCTAGGATTCATAAGTATTCGTAAGTAAGTAACAAAAACACATAAAAGGTGTATTGAAGACAACATTAAACATGAGTACCAGACTATCACCCTATCGGCTCTGCGAGGCTGTGCTTACCTGTGTGGTACAGCTGAGGCTGATAGGAATATAATTAGATTTATATGTATTTGCTCTTTAAACAAAGTATTGAATAGATTAAATCTAGACCTGATGACGGTGCTCGAAGTTATTGTAATTCATCCTGAGGGGAACATGAATGCCTCTGCAAAATTATGTCAATCCATCCAAGAGCTTTTGAGCCACATCACATAAAAGCTTGAAATGTCAATCTGCTGACGGTGCAAGAAGAAAGTCAGGAGATCAGCGAAGTCATTACAAATTCATCCTCCGGGGACCATGAACAACAGTAATGGGAACATATTGTACAATCATCCTCTAGGAAAGCATTAAAGTGCTCATTAGTCAACAGTTTAGCCGTCACATGTCCATCACAGTTTTCCCTAACAAACATCCAAACCTTAAAGCATTCAAAAGCAAGCAACAAGGGAACGTTTGTCAGTTCTGAAGAATGAGGTGAAATACTTTCTGTCGATTGACTAATCATTTTATCAACCCATCACCCTAATTTCTTTTTTATTCTAGTTCTTCATTTCTGCAGCACAAAGGAGAGGCCTCACCCAAAAACAAGAATACAGCTCTCCATACAACTCCACCTGTTCAGAAACTAATAAACAACAATAAATCTGAAGTCATATGATATCTGAAGGCAACCACCGCAGCTAAGTGCTCGGCTGCTCCAGGAGTCCTTGTAGTTCCTCTGGCAGCCACTAGATGTCTATAAGAAAACTCAGCCTGTATTGAAGATTGAGAGAACCTCAAACTTCTTCTTTAAAATACAATAAGTCAGTAAATGGTTTACTGCTGCGATTTCAACAACTAGAATATCTTGAATATTTATTGGTCAAAATGCTGTTTTATTTTAGAATTGGGTCTGTGGTCCCACACCAGGACTACTGCTGTGAAACTTAGCACTAGGTGAGGCGACGCGAGGCCATATAACAGATATGACGTGTTTGTTTTACAGTGGGGAATATAAATTAGCTGCTAACACAAGTGTCCTCCATTTATTCAATCTTCATGAAGACGCTCCACATGACCTCTTCTGTATGGATGTTTATCATGCCTCTGTGGTGAGGGTGGGCGGAGGGGGTATGCAACGAGGGGGTGTCAGCAAGAACAAGTGGAGTACTTGTGCATACACTCACATTAGAGTTTCAACTGCCAAAATGTAAACTAGCATGCTACACTACCCAGTTATATCTCATTTATCTAAAGCTTTGATTTTTTTAATCAATAATTTAATAATAATGTACCATCGACATAAAAATCACAGCAAAAAAACAATTATTTCGGTGACACCGAGGTTTTTAACGCAAGAAAAACATGTTCTCACTTGTGATGTTCTCGTCCAGTCGCAAAAAGTTGCTGGTGGGCAACAACAAGCCTCCAAGTGCATTAAAATTAATTTTTTAAAAAGGAACAGAGCACAAGGAAATCAATTTACCTCCAAACTGTACAACAGAAAAAGTCAATAGGTCATGAAATAACCTTTTTTTGCTGAATCTACACTTGGAAGCTAATTAAAAGAGACAAGCCGTGTATTATCCCGAGGTACACGGTAAAAGCGGGAAGGTGTCTACTGTTCCTGTCGCTGCAGAGCTACACGCTTGCTCTAGACAGCTGCAAAGGTCATGTTATGTCTGTTGCTATGCTGTACTATTGATAGGAATAAATTAACTATTTTGGTTTCATTCAACTGTTCATAATTCACCTTCAGTCTCAGCAGGAGGAAATCTATGAGACTAAATCCTCAGGGATATGAGAGACAAAAGGACCCAACAGCACCAAGTGAGTGGAGGTGCTCATTTTAGTTCTGATGGATTCTGCATCATTAGTCACAAAGACATGAAACCTGAAGCCAACGTATCCGCTGAACAGTATTTTCAGGAAGATTCATGTCCACTATAAATTACCGTTTCTGCTGGCAGTCTTGTTGTTCTTCATCCTTTTCTTTTCTTTAGTTTTAATGACTCAAAACTTGTTTGGCACAATTACTTTTGCAAGCGTCACAGCAGGCAGCTGCTTTCAGCAAACGAGCCCACTGAGTGCTACCGACACACAGAATTAGCGACTAGCGGGTGATAAAAGTTTGTCATTTAGCAGCTGAACAGTCAAATTTCCCTCAGCAGTTGGTAGAGACCAAAAACAGAGCTAAAAGAGAGCGAATATTGAACTCGTTCATCAGGCCGATGGAAACATGATTTTAAATTAATGCTTACGCGACTGTAAAAAAAAAAGTCAAAGAAGTCATGACTTCATGAATCTCATGTCATTGATCTGATATAAAATGCAGCTTTGTTCTATAGAAGTCATATTCTTATCACAAGTGTCAATGCACTATTTCAGTGTGACTGATCTCAGGTGTGCAGGAATACAAACATGTTTCTCAGTGTAGTGTTTTCCTTTGAATTTCAATCCACCAGATACATTGAGATTTTGTGAATCCACATAATCTTTTCTTCAAATCCTCCCACTTTTTACCGAAGTCAATACAACAGAAACTTCGAGGCATGTCAGATGGTCGAAGGCCTGCGCAGGTTGTGCTTGCTGGCTGAGTTCATGCGTTCATATGGAGCCATAAGGCAGAAAGATGACAGCAACTGACAGCACGAGTCAAACATCAGAACGAGCTTAAAGGCCAACTCCCAACATGCAGTTTCTGTAACTTTACAAATATCAATGCTTTGTGATGTTTCCTTCCCTGAGAAATCTTATGTAGCGCGCGCACACACACACACACACACACACACACACACACACACACACACACACACACACACACACACACACACACACACACACACACACACACACACACACACACACACACACACTACATTATGCACACTTAGTGCATTCTAGCACAGAATTACCATTAATTAACTGCAACTTAAGAAATCTGCAGGCAACAGTGATCGCTCCATCTGAGGAAACTCATGGTGACTCATGCTGAATGTGAGTGATGCACGTCATTTCTGAGATATTTGCTCGAGACCGATCCGTATTTTCAGGTACAAAAGGAATGCGACAGGATTATTTGTGATTTCATCAAATCCTGCCAATATATGACTGATTAATTAATTCACAGATCAGAAACGTATCACCATGGTTTGAAAAGCACAGCTGTACTTTGGACATTAATACAATAACTGTCTGTCAAACCAAACTAACTTTAAACACCTGCTCTCACCACTACTCTTATACATACACGTGTTCAGAGAGCAGTGAGCCATTCAGCCACTTCTTACCAACCTTGAATGCCAGTCATTTGTAGGTGAATCCACTTTGTAGAAAAAATTATTTCATGCTAATCACACTTTTCATATCTATATAAACAGTTGTATGGAACCCTTAACGACAATCACTTTAATATTTTACAGGCCAAGAACGAAGTGGAATTGATTATCCCTTAAAATTACAGTAAAACTTGACAAGTTATGATACGTCTGAGTTACTGTCGCCTCTTTAAGCAGAGTTCAAATATGCCTCAGAAACAGTGCTGCACGGATGCACAGCCACAGCTGAGCTCCAAACTGTGCCTTACAGGATGAGAATATAGACTACATGTAGAAATAGACATGTGTGCATGAAGATATTTACGCACACACACACATGAATCTATCCTCAGTGCATTTTAAAAAACCCTTAAATCAAACTCAACCGGAAATGAATCCTGTGAATATGAAATCTTATGAGTCATGTTATACCACACCTACACCAGGAGGAGGAGTGTCATCCGTAGTGATCAGAGTCCCACTGAGCAGCAGAAGTCATGGAAAATTCTATGGCCGTCAATAATCTATGCTTTTCTGTGTGAGACAGGATACAACGTGGCCATATTCCATGTTGTCTCTATCCCACAAGCTGTTAGGAGGTTCATGAATTGCACCAAACGTCTCTTTACCAGATTACTTATTATCATTATTATTATTTATTATTATAAGCATTGCCATCATTGCCATCATCAATAATGATGATAATAATAAAAGTTATGGTGGGAGGGAACAGGGAGCAGTGAACACAAATTTAATGCAACCAAACCGGCTGTTAGCAGCTGTATAATCCGTATGAATGTGTACATTTCCACTTCAGGACACATTTACAACCTGGTCCCACTGACATTAAGATTTCACAGGCTTGAGACATGCTCGTAGCACCTGAGTCTCAAACCTCAGTGGATGCTGCTTTCAGATACAGCAGATGGAAAGTCATCTTAAATGCAGATCTGTGGAAAAATCCCACTTTTGCCTCAAACGTTTGTGGCTGCAGCTCGCTGATATTTGCTGGTAAAGGGTAGATCTCTTCAGAACGTGTCAGACCATTTCAAAGATAGCTGCACTTTAGTGTATCCTTCAGACGGTTCTCCAGATAGGAGGGATCGGGAGGACTAGAAATATCTTTTGAATGGCACATATGAAATGTGTTTCAGCCTTCTGACTCTGCCCTGATTACCTCTTTGGGATCTCTGTGTAAGAGCTGATGGTAGACTCACTTGTTCTCAAGTACTTTGCCTTTTTTAAGGCAGTTTACAGGCATGCATTGCACCACAGGCTCTTTGCCTAAACAATTCCCTTTGACAGCCTGTGACAAAAGAATCGTATGAAGCCAAACCCTCAACATCATATTTAAGAACCGTGGTGCAGCTTACTTCTATTAGCCGAGGAAAAAATCCCCCACAGAAAGCAATTCTTCAGCAGTTTTTAAACCTTAGAGAATGACCTTTTTTACATTCAATACTTATTATTACATAACTCTGTTCAGTATCTTATTATATTTTCCATGCTTGTTAGGCTATAACAGAATAACCCCAATGAACCGTGTTGAAAGTTGTGCACTGAAGCTAAAAAACAGTCCCAGTTGGAACAGAAAGTGAACTTTTGGGAAGTTGTCCTTTGAGAGTGTCTGGCAGCTGAAATCTATGGAGCTCTGGGCTGCAATCTGAAATCATGACATCTTTTATTCCTTCTTGATGGTGATCATTAGGGATTCAATCTGTGACAAAGCTGCGTCTTGATAACTTCACGAGGAAAGTAACTGTGTGCTGATGAATCTTTTGCCAAATCTGACTTTTTTTTAAATGAGAACCTCACATTTGCATCATGAGTCAAGTTTATTTATCTTGTTCCTGATCACATTCACAGGCTAAAGTGGTCTCACAGTGTCTCCAGGACTCTCCAGAGAATCTGCCACCAAAACCTAATTAAGATAAGTACCTCAATCAAGACAAAAAGAAAAAAAACTACTGAGAAAAAGAGGTGCTAAACCTGAAGGCTTCAGAAAGAGAAATCCCATTACAATTACTGCAATAAAGACCCTTTCAATGGTGTGGTTTCCACTTTCAAAGCATCCCAAACCTAATAAGAATCTTAACTGCAATGCCAAACCTTTAGCTAATTGGCAATTGCATGAAGTTGAAACCATTTCCTGGCACTTTTTTTTAACAATGTGTCTACCAGGATCTCAGTATTACAGCTGATTTTTTTGTTTTTGTTTATCCTCATTATGTCTGTGAAGCATAAAATTGAAAAACTAAGGGAACTTTTCTTTGGCAAACCACAGCTGGGTGCAGTGCTTGCACGCAAAGGAAAATATGGAAGATTCTACCCTGAAAACCTAAATTACTTTAAAAGCAAATGTGTAGCTTCAGCAACAGCCCTCGATGTTCTTAATGTTCGTGTCAGCCATCAGTATTTGGATAATGACTGTACAGATTTGTCAAGGGCCATCATCTGAAGCCGTCCGAGACAGCAAGTAACAAGCATGGCCGCTGCCTTCTCAATCTCAAGCAGCAGTCATTTCTAAATGATTTCTCCTTCAATCCCTCCGGGCACACCCTTCGCTAACTCGTTAAATAAAACGAGGTCTCAAGCTGTAAACAAGGTAGTTTCTAAAAAGAATTGAGAGATCAAGATCTTTAGCATCAGTAAGACAGAAACTAGAACTGGGTGATGTGGTGCATAATGGCAGGTTCCCATTACATTTTCAACTGCCTCAGGACTGCAGACATGTTTCATGGGAAATACAAATGCAGCTTTAACTGGGGAGACACTCTCATAAATCTTAAAAAAAAAAGATTTCAATGGCCCATTTGTGCCCCAAATCTACCTTAATAATTTACTTCCAATCTGCACTCCTGTTTCTGCATGATAAGACATTCCCCAGCTTCAACATAAAATCTGGCCAAAGTCATTTATACAAGGCCGTATTTTACTGTCGGCAGGTGTTTTACATGTACAGTTCTCACTACACTGCAGAGGCAGGCCAGCTCTATGTTCAAAAGATATATGAAAAGACTTTTCAGGTCATGTTTACTCTGATTGACACTCAATTATACAAGAAGTGCACGAGGAGCAGAGCGGGCACTCGGCACAAGCCCAAAAAGGTGCACAGAAGCTCAGATGGGACTTGCATGATAAAAGACCTCCTGCGACCGTACAAACTGTCCTCTTTTAAATGGTAAGCAAGGTGCTGCTACAGAGGCACACCACTCTATGTGAAGTCCAGCCAAAAAAAAAAAAAACTTTGATCACATTTTCTACGACGCTGCCATTCTCAATGGAAGAAAACATCAAAGCTTCAACTTTATAGCATAGCGCTCTCCTTTTCTCTGCCTCTTTATCACTCTGCGTCCTGACTGTGCCTCTGAGATAATGCCTCAGACACACAGTGTTGTGTATTTCTACCTGACAAAAGCACGTCTGTGATCTGGGCCACAGAGAGCGAGGAAGTCTGTGATAACTGATGTTTTCCTTTTCATCACTTATTTACTCATTTAATAATTGATCTTTAGTGAAGACAGCGCCAGAATATGAATGTTCAACAACGATGCAGAATTGACATATTAGAATACCCATGCAGTACACTGCTTGACCTGCACACTTGCATGTGCATATACATGCTGTATACATGTACACGCATCTTGACGCTGCAAGTGTCAAAGGCAATGCAGCTGAGCCCAGTGGAATTACATCATGTTAAAGCTCAAGATACATCTTGAGACAAAGCACCTCTTTAGCTTGCAAAGATATTAAATATTTCAAGCAACTAAGTCAATGAAAAACAGAAGCTTTTGTTTTTTGTCCTTGAAAGCCAGAAATGTGAGCAAATTTTACTTTTGAACCACATGAAAGCATGTTATAAACAGCATACTTAACTAATTGTTAAATGTGTATTTCAAGTCCAATATCTAACAAAAAGCAGCAAAGCAACATAAAGCAGCTGGCTCCTTTTTTTTATGATACTTCACTTACTACTGATATCAGTTCATATATATCATGTGACAGGAGTGTACATGATGAAAACTAACCCACTATGAAGAGGGTTCATAAAGAAACACAGAAATCATAAAGTCCACCACCACTGCTGAGATATTTAGCAGGAGAGGTGGGAATCACAGAGTAACTCACAACACAATACTATCACGATATGTTTCCCACATTAACAACGGTATCACAATACAGCAATTCTGCTATACTTTGTGCAATTTCAGTCAGTTTCACAGATTTTGACAACTGAGATTAAACAAAGTTCATGTCCACGTATGGTATCTTAAATTGGAATGGGTATCAGTTAAAATATCGATATTTGGCCCTAATGTACCGATAATGTATCGCAAAAGGAAGTAATCCGATATATTCTCGTATCGTATATTTTTTATTCCAACCCAGAGCCCGGCATGTCATCCCTAAGCAGCAGCCTCCAGGGCTGAAAAATGAAGCCAAAGCCGAAGTGCCAAAAACTACAGTTCCTCGAATGGCCACTTGAGACTTGTTCCAAAGGCGAGTCAATCCCCATAGACCCCCGTATTAAAATGCCAAACTTTACAGCAGAAATAAACATGTTTACAGCCTGCTTTTGGTCTCTAAAGCTAATTTCCTCATTCATGAAAACTGTGCAGGGGATGAATTTCTATTTAACCCACTCCTTTACATTATATCAAGGCTTAGAGTTCATGCAGAATTGTTGGCATGGCCTCTTTGACTGACAGCTAGCCTCTCGCTTTCAACAACCAAGCCTCATTCAGCCCATCTCAGCTCCACCCACGCTCCACCTCTTTGCCCACTTTTGGATTAGCTGGGACTTTGGTGGAGCCAGGCGCTGCCAAGATGGTGACGGCCGGAGCCGCTGTCGCTGAGCTTCACAATGGCTCTTCAGAAACCTGTGGGTGACATCACGTCCATGTTTTAGACAGGCTACAGTCATCCCCACTCTCTCCCCCGCTTCCTGTCTCTCCAGCTGTACTGGCAAATAGGGGCAAAAAATAAAAAAGACAAAAAAATAGCTCTGAGAAAATAAACAGCATGGCATCAAAATGTCACCTTCGTCTTTGTTAAATCACAAAGCAAAGAAAACCTGGCAAGAAGATGCACGGCTGAATACGGCGCCAGAGCTGAACCACATGCCACAATGTTCAGATCACCAAGCAGGTTTTATGTGCATGAGGAGGATCCTGGTTGAGGGGGATGTGAAGTAGGAGGTGTAACTATGTAATGACACTGATATATAATGATAACTTCACAGCCAGCTCTGGAGTGTGCATAATAGGAGATATGGAGCCTTACTGTTACTGTGGACTGTTGCTGTTCAGGTTTCTTTGTTGTGCCTCACTCATCTACAGGCTGCTGGGTGCTCATTAGTGCAGCATCTTCTGTGGGCAGCGAGAGACAAGAAAAAAAAAACATTCAAGAATCAAGCTTTCAGAGATGAACGAGCGCTGCTGCACGTCAGCTCTCTGTAGGGATTACATAAAGCAATTTAACACAATCTACACAGTTATCTGTCTGAAAGCTATTAATTCAGCTCAATGTGAGAAAATTCATTTGTTTGATTTAAAGCGTTTCAGCTGACGTTAAGGCTGTGACAGATAAAGAAAAGCGTTTTTTTTTTTTCTGTTTACGCCATCAAAGTGATACAGAGATTTCTCTGCTGAACTACGTCGACCTCAAACTGAGAAGAGGAGGAACGGTACGTCGAAGCTTACAAGGTGACACACGTTCCCTGTCAATCCTGTCAGCTTCCTTAAAGGGTTCGAAGTCCATGGATCAGAGAACAGGAAGTGGAAATGAACACAACACAACAGTAGAAAAAGAGTATATTCAAGCACAGCAGTGGCATTAATGTGTGCTTGAAGACTGCGGCACATGAGAAATATGTTTTTACTCACGCACCATAAATGTGCCTTCTTTCCACTACTATAAAGCATTTTTTTCCCATCAGAAGCTGTGAAATTTATAGCTGCGTGTCAGCCATGTAGATTTGTGAGCTGTCTGTTTTTATTCATAGTTTAAAGAAAGCAAACGCATTGATCAATCACTCTGAAAAGCACAGTGTTGAAAAGACAAAAATCAATGAAATGCTTCTCTGGCAAATCTGAAATCGAAAAGCATTCAGTCCCATTCACTTGAACGCTACGTCTCTTTTGTCTTTACAAGACCTTCAGTCTCTCAACTTTCCTCCCACGTGACTCCTGGTTTAATATTTCAGAACCGAGCAGATTCTTCTAAATCATCAGCGCATTTTGGCCGCTATCAGAATGATATCTGAGAAGTTCATATTAGCACTTTAAAAAAAAAGGAGTCAATCCTTGCGAGACTGAAGTGGTTGTCCTCACTTGATAAATGAGGGCTAAAGTTTTCTATTATAGCTTACCCTGTAGTACTGCACAGTTATCACGAGAGTGCCTGAGGAATCGGTGGAAGTGACATTCAGAGATAGATGCAAAGGGCAAAGAGTGTGCATTAATAAGGGCTGGGAGAGTACAGCGTGCAGGATTTTGTTGATACGTGCTGCTGAATATTAACCGTGCACACACAAATTTGGAAAATTTCAAAATGTGAGGCATTAGAGACACAATAACATGTCAGTGGGTAGCGTTCAGTTTAAATTCATAATATTTATTGCTTTGTCCTGCAGGTTCATGGTGCTAGCACTGTTAGAAATGGCACCAAAGTCAAATTCATCAGCAAAACGCCACAGAAAGAAAGATGAGAGGGCAGATGATTAGAAAAAGTGTTAAGCAACTCTGTTTAATTCAGATCTAAGAGACTGAACCTGCTTCTCATTATTTATTGAAAATAAATGTTCTCCAAATCTCAAATCCTTTAATTCCCAAAGCTGACATGATCAACTTCCTATTCCTATCTCCATCTGAGGAATAATGTAGGATGGATTTTCTCTCAGGGATAGATCTGTTCATGTGGGTGCCTTCTGGCATCTCACAGGACATATCATGCTGAATAATGTAGGAGAATAGATAAACAAGCAACTGCCATTTTAATCTCCCCTCAAGCAACAAAGTTTAGGTTTCAGAAATTTGGTTTTACATCATAGATCTTTGCAAAACAAACAGCTGTTTTGGATGCTGTGCAAACTGAGGAACAAACATTTATTACACCTGAGATATAAACAATTCCAACATGTGAATCAATAATAGTTTGGTAGGAAATAGTGGGCAGGAAACCAACTGCTGCATTATTTGTCCATGTGTTAAGTGCACGTTGGAAAAATACATGAACGTTGACATACATTTATCCTGTTCCTCCTAATCAGTGAAAGCCAATCACCCAAAAATCATAATTCAGATACACTGCCAATGAGGAGCTGGAAGTCCCGAGGACAGGGGTGGGTTACTCATCATGAAGGAGGGAGGTCTACTGGATTAGCCTTCTTAGGCAAGTTCTGTCAGTTCAAAGAAACAGGCCTTCATAAAATATTCCGAGTCAAGTCAGGTTTATTTGTATGGTTCAACATCAAATGTGACTCGAAGGGATTTACGGGCCTAAACCATGAACCCGGCTCAAGATCTCCAGGACAACAGAAAGCTCCCAAAAATCTGCAAAGTACAGACCTCATCCAGCCAGACCTGCAGCAGAGGAACTGTTACAACCACTAATAGTACAAGAAGATGGCTGTCGCAGAAAACTTATAAAAGGTCTAATATTAATGTAGTAAATCCAGTATAAGACAGCTGAGTCCAAGATATACGTCCAGGGAAGGGGGAGATGACTAATTAGTGAAATCCGTTCTTCACATTGCTCCAGGTGCAGGAGGGAGGGGTCCGGGGTTCGCGTCACAGGACGGAGCAGTCGTGGGGAATTTAATGTGTCTGAACGGATGAGGTCACGGCGGGCGGCACCTTCCACCGCACACTCCCATATAATAATCCTCATTAAAACATGAAGTTTACTTCCCCCTGGGCTCCGAATCACGAGCTCCCTGATAACGCGGGCGGCAGCACAGATCCAGGACGCGGCGCGCTGGAAGTGGTAGATAAGAGCGAGGGGACACACAGATAGCACCGGACTGGCTCCGACCCATCGTGCTTCCTGAGGGGGAGGACCCGGCCTGCGTCGGGCAGATGTCAGGTTTGTGTACAAAAAGGTACGAGCTGGCATCTTAAAACCTGCAGCGTCCGCGCCTGCACGGACAAACGAAGGCCGTCACGATGCATCAGCCTTGAGAGATTTGAGAAAATAGGTTGTTCAGAATAACTGGACTGGACAGTTGAAGCGAAGAATAATTCTACTTTTAAAGCGTTTAACTACTCGATCGCTGTTAATCCCGATGGTGGAAAACTCGTTATTTTACAAGCCACGTCTTGTTGTTCATGGCTGACGTTTGAGGCGAAAACTATGATCAAAACACCTCAATTACAAGAACCGCTATTAGTACGATTGTCAAGGTTTCCTATGAATGAAACTTTATTAACAACATCCTATGGTCCATTTAGCAGCTGTTCTGGAGCTTTCAACAAGCACAACACAGATGAAATGTCCTTAAAGTGCTCAACCAGAAATGCAAATCTCCTTCTGCTGATGAGGATCATGTGATTTGACTGAAAGCTCAGGAAACGCTGCTTGTGGCGATATTGTTTTCTCGACTGCTGTTTCAGAAGACACAATTCAGAGTCCCAGCTTTGATGTGGATGAGAGGTCCTTAAAGTGCACAGAAAATATGGGAATCTGAACATCCATAAATCCACGACAACTCAACAGACTCCATCTGCCGAAACATCATATGATATGATCGAAAGCTCCAGAACAGCGACTGAACTGACAGTGAGCTAATGTTAACTAATGTTAATAATAATGTTACATACTTGGAAAATCACAAAAATGTTGATTCACCGACAACATTTTTCATTTGTTTTCCATCAAAATTGCTAATCTTGCAATGCACAATCCACTCATAGCGACCACGGCATTATGGCGCTTATGTTCAGGCACTGACAGCAAAGATTATGACCTCTTCTAATACAGAACAAGTCAGCAGTGACTTGAAGACACAAGATTATTTTATTAATGAAGGATCTTTCCCTAAACTTAACCAAAGTGCTTTTGCTGCCTTAACTTCAATCACAACATGGATTCTGAACATTGTGTACCTCCCAGACTACCTCCCTGCGGCTCCAGCATGGGACATAAAATGTAGTGTTTCATTCAAAGAAACTTTGTCTCCAATCATTATCCAGGCAGTAATTATGTTTCGCCGCAGAATAACTGTGAATGCAAATTAGCTGTACATGAATGCACTTTCCATGCAGGGTTGGCGCTACATCATATAAACCGCAAACCCTACAGACATTGTAAACATGCATCCATGTAGCCAGATGTTCACGGGGGAGTGCATGAACCCATATCCAACACGTGGTCTGGGTGGAGACTCGTGCATCAGAAACACACGACGTGTCGATCAACGCTTCTTTTAATCACAGCTTTGTGCTTTAAAATCATTCTTGTTTACTTTCCTTATTCGTCTGCAGCCTCGGATCCAAGCAATGCGGTTATTGGGGAAAGAGGTTAGCTAGGGAGATTTTCAAAAATAAGATCCGGGAGGCAGAAAATAAAATGATGTTTCCATCACCTGGGTTTGGAGATGAGAGGCGGGCGCCCTTCAGCATACAAGCACATAGGGAGGAGAAAATTGAGTTGGACATCTAATGAATAAAATAAGGTCTGAATAGTTCTACTGAAAAGCTGAGAAATAGGTAAGAAGTGCAAATGCTGTTTATTTAGTGTCATAAAATGCATCTCAGTAGACTAGAAATATGGACACACACACACACACAGAGACGATACAGATATGATACTGCAAACCCCGCCTGCATCTCCCTCGCTGCGCTTTAGAAGAAAATGGAACTTTAATGCAGCTTTAATGTACAACCTGACCCACTTTAAACACTAACTGATATTCCATGTCAGCTTCAGTCAAGCTAGGTTGAACCGTCATTCCATACGAGCGAGGCAGAATTAATCAGGTTCTCACCGAGTGTGTGCAGAGCAAGACCGTCGTCTGACGAGCACATGCATGGGGATTTGTATTATTGATGAAACGTTAGCAGCGCGCCTCCTCGAAACGCCTCTGTACTGTGCACATCTGTGCCGCCGCTGAGCCGGGCTGACCGTGTACGATAAACATTTTCACTTCCAAAGTGTGTAAGTGAATTCTGCTGTTTCCTCATGTGGTTTGAGAGACTCGACAGACAACAAATACCCCCGGCTGAGCGCTACACTCAAAGCCGAGGGAGCGTTTCTCCCTTTTGTTGTGGTGTTGACACTTCCTCCAGCAGCTACCTGAGAGAGTCAGCGGCAGTGCTTCTGCTTCGCCATTGCTCCCATTTCTTCTCAAAAATATCCTGATTTTAAAAGGCATGAAAATATGTAATGGCAGGAAGCCTGAGTCACAGTGCAACTTGCTTCTGACCGGCCACTGACGTCACCCCTCATCACGTCTTCCATCGACATGAACCCAAAATCAAGACCAAACTGATGTGGCCATTTGCTGGTTCTTTTGTTTGGCCGCTCCTAGCTTCAGTTTGTGTCGTTTTTACGATTTTACCATGAACAACAATGACGAAAAACAAAATAATAATTGCCATAAACGCAGGAGCATGTATGGATGAGACCGAAGCAGCTATGCAGGTTGCTGTGAGTCGATTTAGGGAAATAACAGCACATTTCTTCAACAGTAATTACTCCCGGCTACCACGAACCGCTTATATCGACTGCATTGACAGAGCGGTTACGTGACTCACTGCTGATTGGCTGTTCAGTCTTATTATGGGGCTCACAAAATCCATCCAACTGCCCGTGATGTAATAGTCCATGTAGGTGCTAACGACTAAAGGCTCAGACAGTCGGCTGAGCTCCGGCAGGATTTTGACTCTCGCTGAGACAGTTCTGATCCTGGAGACTTTCTTTAGTTTATCTTGGCCGGCTCTTGCTCAGAGGACTGGCTGTGAGGATTTCAGCGTTCATTCGTGAACCTGATTAGGTTACTGTGCCCTTAATTCAGAATGCAACAGGCAAATTTTTAACAAGAGTGAAAACATCATGTGAGGAACCTGGCCTCAGATCATGGCACTGACTGCCTGGTAATTTTCAGAATTGATTACAAAATTGGATTTATTGTCCAGAAAGCCCTGGACGGCCTCGCACTGCAGCCGCTCTGACAGGCTTCTCAGAAACGAGTCAGACCTCGCAGATCCTCCGGCACGGGGTGTTCAGAGGGTTTCGGCAAAAGCTGATGAAGCTGCTTTTAGTTTTAATGATCCCAGTTGTTTGTGTTCGCTGCCAGATTAGATCTGCATCACGCTCATTAAACGTAGATCAGACTTGCTCTAATTCTAAGAATTTACTCTTTTTTCTCCTACACATTTGATTAGCTTTGCATTGTGGCGGATGTGTCGTTTTATTGTATTTAGTTGCAGCAATTAGCACAAAAAAAAACACTTCTTCTCTGTGAAGCTGCATTTCCCTTCAAACAAAACGTACAATACACGTGAAGCTTTGCTGTGTCTGCTCGCGGTCACGCTCACATACAAACTGCCGCCTCTACGTTAACAAATTCTTTTCTACTGAACGGATTGAAAAACAGTTCACTTCGGTTGCCTTCAAGTCAAAATCTCTCCATTTCCCCACATGACTCCTGGGGCCCACTTGCCAATCCAGCACTGCAGGGGCTCCACTTTGGTCAACCCTGCTTCCTGAAAATCCTCTCATCTCAGCTCAGAACATTCCTTTGAAGCACTCTTCTGCAACAAACTCCCAGCGCCACAAGTTTTTAGGCTTGTTTCAAGAATGGTTTGTTGAGTAATTATTGTTTTATTGATCTGTCCTATAGGAGCAGAGAAGAGTCGAACTCAATGAATAGCTGATGGCTGCATAATCCGCAATGTTCTGCAATGTAGAAGTGGGAGATTTGATCAGTTCTCAAAACTGTCAGGAAACTCAGAGCTGAGAGGTGAGGCCCGGGTGAAGAGTCAGACAGGTCCACTGACGGCTGCTGCCTTCGAGGAAGCACTCAGGGAGAAATGTCACAACTGATTAGAACAGCCTAAATCTTAAGGTGAGCGAAACTATACATATATTCATTATTTCTATTTTGGAAACCAAACATGAGCGCTTGGACTCGATTCAGTGTCAGAAAAGTTAAAGTGCACTTCAGTGAGTTGAATCAGCGCAGTGTCACCGAGAGGCGCAGCTTCATTTTTAACACCCGCGCATTATTCACTCAGAAGACTTTCGCATTCACACTTGTTGCCCTCTCTTGAGGTTAAACTGCTTTCTACTCAGATCCTTCTAAATCTATCTGGGGACCTTCTCAGCCTGTTGACCTTCGTAAGCGTCGTCGCAGCTGTGAAGAGTCAACAGCCGGCTTCGTTTTTGATTTTGAGTTTGGCAGGAACGTGCTACGCGGCAGGTGATGGGGAGTCATCGGTTTTCATTATCTTTATTGTCGACGCTGTAGGAGAGAGCAGGAGTAGTGTAAAGTGTGCCGCCCTAAAGATAGACGACAATGAGAAAACTGACACAGCACAAGTGTTTGGAGACTCAGAAGTGGGACAAAGGAAGACGATAAGATGGATTACAGTTTGTGATGGTGACGCTGCTTAGAAGATGGGCTGCGCCATATGACCTGAAATCCACATCACACCTTCTCCTTCAAGTCATCTGTGAGCTGGACTGATCACTAAATAGGAAACCACTGATCACAGCTGAGAAGCATTATCAGGCATTTGTTCGCTAAAACAGTAAAAAGGTTAAAAACAGGCTCTTATGCTAAATATATTGTAGACTGAATTATTCAAAATTATATAAAAAAAACCCACAAGGCCTCCGTTATCTCATTCTATCTGGGGGCTGTTTTAGTTTAGAGAGTGGCATTAGCAGATACTAAAGCAATGGAGTGCTTTGTCTGAAATGTGCCCTGAGCAACTGGTGGATTTTCTGCCTTTACATTATAATAACATCATCTTAATTCTTTTGTGCACCATGTTTACATAAGTTTAACCCCGTTTACAACCGGTGTTAATCTGCTGTCATCTGCATCTGGATGGGTTATCCGAATAATAAATGATCTGATCCTGCCTTCGCGTTTACGCCTGGTATTTTTAATTGGCTCTCGTTGTCCTCTGCATCTGTTTGACCGAAGCCAGCTGAACTACAAACAAACACACACACAAAACCTCGAGAGCAAATCCTGTGTGTGAGTTATTTAAGGTGCCGACAAATCAGCCCCAGACTCCCTTAAAAAAAATCTGAGTTTTGTGAGTTGTTGAGTTTGGGGAAACTTTATAAACTTTTTGAAACACAGCCTACAAAAAAAACCTGAATTATTTCTCCCCTCTTGTAAATTCGGTAAATGTATTAAATTATTTCTTCCTTTGCCTATAAAACTATTATAAACATGTGTGTGTTTGTCCTGGCGTGTGGCAGAGACAGCGTGCAGGCTTCTCTGTGATGAGATAAATTATATGCCTTGTTAACAGCAGATCAGCTGCACAGATGAGTGCAGGGCACAAAGTGAAACACACAGTTATTTCTTATTGTTTATCATTCATTTCCCACCAGACTGCTTTCATTCTCCACGCAGTTCTGTTGAATAACACGTTTCTGCGCTTTAAAAGGCACAGAACAAACATATAAGCAGAAATTACATTCATCCCTTTCAGCCTTCCTGCTTGTACGCTTGCTGAAAACAAACATCTGTATCGGCGCTCTGTATCGTGTCTCTACCTAAGATCTGAGCACAAAGTGAGCCAGACGAGCTCCAGATGTGGTCAGGCAGACCTGATCACATTCTGATCTGAATGCATTAACGTGTCTGTGTCTGGATACAGTGTGCATGTTAATACCAGGTGAAAATGGCTTCCCGTACCAGCTCTTCCTCATCTGCGCCCTCAACCCCACCTGCAGCTTCTCCAGCTTTTGAGTCACTTTCTCTGTTCTTGGCACTGAAGGCTAATTACACACTGACTGACAGCCATAGCAGTTTGCACTGAGGATTAGATGTGACTGGTCGCTGTGCGTTCAGGTGCATAAAACGGTTTAACTACAATTAACCTGTCTAAACAGACTGAACAGGCCGATGCGTTCAGGGGACTGAGACGCTCAGATTATCAGTTTGAGCATATTTCCGGCCGACGTGGGCGACTCGTGAACTGAACTTCGCCGGAGTGGATTCCACTCACACAAAGAGAGACAGACCTCGTGCCAGCTCTAAAGTTCAATGCATGTATGGGCCAGTGGCCAAAACAATCTGCCGAGGGGCTATCCTTCTCTGTCAGCGTACAGAGTAGCCGTGACAGGAAGCGGCCTTGGGGGGGGTAACTAAGCAAGCGAGACGCATCTTCAGACTCCTTCCAGCTCATCTTGATTTAGCGGTTCAGCTCTGAGGTCAGGATTCCTCAGTTCTTAGGCAGGAGTTCAAACTCCCGGTGGGACAGAATAAGAGCATCTAAACCGAGTGAAAATCATTCTTCCGCTGCTGAAACTGCATTAAGCTTCCACTTGGAGAGACATTGTCATCACGTGCACATTTATAGCATCTCGTGGATGCATGCATTTGGCATATGGTGGGTGGGCCAGCTACATCATTCACTATGATACACAGTATTTATCACACTCCAGATAACCTTGCAGCAGCGAAGGACAGCTGCCCCGCTAACATTGTACGGTTGCTGCGATCAGACGACTAAAACAATATTTACAGATTTTGTGCCCTTGCAGTAGATGTAGCCTCTCAGACAATAAAGCTGCAGCTTATTTCTGCTTTTGTACATTTTGCGGCATAATTTTGGTGCCATGTTGGTAGGCATGTGGGAGATGATGCAGACGACTGAATGTGATTCTGAGACGAATTTGTTCAAATAGTGACTTTAAAGTACCCTCTCTTTAAAATGTTATGTCGTTCAAAAATAGGACACAGTTCTAGCATTATTCTAGACCAGCCCACATATGAACGAATGGGCAATCTCTTTGACAGCGCTGCTACAATTCATATTCATCACTCGTCATTTTCATGCCAAAATGAATCAGCCTTCAGGAATAAAAAAAGCAGAGCAACAGCGGCAGCTTTCCAGAGGAACGGTCGCTACTGACTCAACGTGAAGCTCTAATGTGGAGTGAGTTTCAGGTCAAGACACTTCAAGTCCAGATTTACCAGCTCAGACAGAACACAAGCCAGAGTTCACGGACTGGATCTCACAACTGACCACAACCCGGAACAAGCTGCCTTCATTTGTCCCATAATCACTGCACAGCACTCACAATCCCACAATCCACTGCTGAGGGGTCAGCTGTCCATGGCGATGTTCAGAAAACTCTACATTTCAAAGGCAGAGCTCTGTTTTGGAGAACTGTATTGTTCTCAGTTTCTCCAAACAAGACAAAACTAAACAAAAGGACAGGAAAAGAAAAGAAAAAAGCAGACGACTGATCATTAGCATGTTGCTCTGGTTCTGACAAGGAAATGTTTTTCATTTAGACATCAACCGTCTGTCGGGATGTATATTTACTGTACGTCAAGGTCAATAGGGGTCAGGAAATAGATCGACAACAACTATTCTGTTCCAGCCATAGCATCATTATTCCAGTTTAATTGTGAGGATTTGATGCTTTTATTGTCTTGTGTCAGATTTGAAGATGGGACTGTTGGTTGGACAACAAAAGACATATATGAAGACAATTCATCCATTAATAATTATAAAAAAAAATCTGCAGATTCATTGTTTAAAAAAAGAATTGCTACTTGCAGTTCTACATTTCTATTATTTGGTTCGCAGGCTAGACAACCCAAAACAAGAAAGGTCAAAGGCTGTTGAAGTCCGCACCACTCTGGATAATTGTTTTTGTCTTTCAGACTACAGAACTCAAATCCAGCTGAATTGGTTTTTGTTTTCAGTTTCTAGAAGAAACTCAGTCACCACTCAGTCCTCAGTCTGACAGGGTTGACGCTCTCCATCAAATACTGACATGTGGGTGATTTTCATTAATATTTAATTGCTTGAAATATTTCCTGACAAAGGAGTCCAGCAGCTCATTACTGAAAATGGATTTCTGAATTCCGAACCAGGACCAGAGAAGCACTTATCAGGCACAGTGCATTGTTTAGTGTGATGCTATTTCTGCTTCTGTTCTCGGCTTTTTGCCAAAATGTATTAGGGAGCAAACGAAATGCACAAAGCAAATGTTAACCTCAACGTTTCAGAAACATCAGAACTCATGTTCCTTAACCAAATAACTCAAAGTTAAAGGTGCGCTGTGCAGGATTTGTACGAGTCTATACACTGTTTTCCTTCAATCCTTCATTTTATACCTTTAACGTCACAGAAGGTTTCGGGAATTGGTTTTGGGTTGATCCCATTTTTTATAGTTTGTGAAGCACGAAGCATAATCAGCAGCCCAGGATTATTCCAAGCCACCATCATAAGCAACAAACCACAGCAATAAACACAACAAGGCCATCTGTGCAAACAAACACGACACGAGGCCTGCCACCATCAAAGTGGCTATTTTGAGGTAGCTTCATCGAGAGACCTCTCTGCTCAGCACCTCATCTTTTATCAAAGGAAAGAAATATTCAGGCCACAAAAAGATCAGTACTGGATAGTTTTGAGATTCTGTAAAGTGTTTCCGGTTCACCAACATTTTATAAATAGCAGAGGGTGAAAGTTCACCTAGTATTTCACATCAGAGAGAAAGCTAAAGGAAATCATGTACTTTTAGTTTGAGCTCAACCAAAATGTGCTACAGGATTATTACTAACAGTGACAATGGTGTCAGAAAGGAGGAGAGCAGCTCATTTATTCATAGGCAAGCAGAGGGGAAGCCTGGGCTGAGCTTGTTGACTAGGCGGTGGGGTGGATGGGCACACAGGCAGAGTGATTAGCATCCATCACTGTCGGCCGGTCTACGACAGCGAGAGCGCCGTGACAGATGAAGGGGACACAATCAGGGGCGAAACAGCAAAGCGCGGCGGCAGAAAGAAGCCTGGGAGGGAAGAGGACACGAGCCTGGCCCGCAGAAGCCAATGACAAAGTTAGGACTCCGGCTTTTAAAGGTCAAAATGAGGATAGGAAAAAAGCGAGCTTTGTGAGGATGACAGGAGTCTGAATGCGCATTGTTCGTGTGTGAGAGAGCTAGAGAGCGTGCATTAGTAAAATCTGCAAACTGTACGCTGCAGGTAGAATCTTAATATACGCCCATTATGAGAAACTGTCAGTGAAGACAAACATCAGTCCGGAGGGCATTCCCACGTCTTCACACAGGCTATAATGCATCTGGAGTGACAGACGAGCGACGGCGCAGCCAGCAGAGAGATCAAAAAACATGACCATGCAAATGTAGGTGTTCGCACTTAGAGCAGGGCTGCAGAGCGTGTCCATTTCCTTATGTCTTCTTTTCTCCCCCAAGTAGTGGCACTCCTTTGGCCACATTACTGCAACTTCACCTCAGCTAAGTGTCTGCAGCTTCCGACTTCTAATTTTCCTCATGACAAGGAAAGTTTGAAAGCAGTGTTTCGGGCTTCTAAAGTGATTAAAGATCGGGCTGCTTCCGGTAAATGACAGTCCATTATAGAAAGACAAAAGCTGTGAGAGCTCTATTTGCTACTGCTGGCATTTTTTCATTCCACAAAACAAACCACTCTGCCAGTATTTAATCAAAAATTCAGAGCAACAGCGAATCAATGCGTGTCAGATGCCAGTTATAGGGCGGAGACCCGACCCGAGCCTGCCAGGACTGACGGGTCAAACATTTAGAGATGATGTCGGGGTTCAGGTTGGGTTTGGTCTAGTCGGTTGGGTTTACCTGCTTCACACGGTGCAATCACTAATGGTGAAACTGAAATTCTATTATATTTATAACCACTGATGACTTGTATGAATGTGTGTGCATGTGTGAGTTAAAAACATCGACCTACAATCAGTATAAAACAATGCCCTTTGACCTTTAACAATGCCCATTTACAATGTGCCTGCACGTGTGTAATCAGGGTAAATAGGCAAGCTGTAACCGTGGCAACAGCAATTGCATGACAGGATAACACAACCTGCATTAACGGCATCAGGCTCGGTCATGAAAAGCAGAATGTTATGATGTTTTGAAATTTCAGCACCTGCTTTATAATCTAATTATCTTCACTATTCAGTCATTACCTTCAAGCTTTGTTCAGTCCTCTCTGACATGAGGCAAAGGTCTGTTGACTGACATGTCTGTCTACACCATCTGCCTTTAGGTGGATTCACTGGCATGACCACAGTGTGTGGATTAGCTTCACCTGTGTGTCATGTTATGTTCGCACACCACGGTAAGCGGTGTCCAAATTCGTCTGAAGGAGAGCTGGTTTTGAACGAAGGCAGGCTGAGAAGCCGCGGCCCACAGAGAGGAGCGACACCTGATAACTGTTCAAAGATGGCCGCGCTGTCAGTCTTTCCTCGAAGACGCAGTGTCGCACACATCTGTACAAACCAAAAGCGACAGAAGAGACTGAAAAAGAAGTTTTAAGCCTGTTTGCTTTCTCACCTCCGCACCTGTGGCCAGTCCCCATGTGAAGTCAGCTACTTGTTGGATCATTGATTTTGCAAAGTTATGGAAATTGCCGGATGCAGCTCTGCCAGTCTTGATATCAGAAAGCTGTAAGTGAGGAGGCGTCAGACGCCGGTCAAACATCTGACAAGCACTTTGTCTGACGCATACTGATGCCCGCGTGGACAGACTCCGGTTGAGCCGAGACATCACTTCTGATTTCAACAGGTCAGGTTTATTTATCCGTGAGGAGCTGCTCATTTCCTGTGACCTGACCACATTATGAATGGATAAATGCATTCTGACTTCACCTTTTATTTTGTCAAACATATCTTTCCAAGCGATTATAATGGATTTGAGTTTTAACCTCTTCAGGCAACTCTTCACGGTGCTCTAGGCTTTCACCTGCAGCCACATGCTGGAAATGCTTGTGGCACTCATTCAACAGGATCTGGAGGCTTGCAGAATCAGGTGATAATGACTTGTGCAGTCATGAACATGCGAATTCTGACACCTGACAAGGATACAGCCGTCTAATCATGAAGACGGCAACAATGTGGCTCAGGAGGCAGAGCGGGTCGCCCACTAATCAGACGGTTAGTGGTACGATCCCCGGTCCCTTGAATCTGCATCTCAAAGTGTCCTTGAGAAAGATAATGACACTTTCCTCGGTGCACCATCAGCCCATAGACTGGAAAAGTGCAGTATAAATGCAGTCCATTTACCATTTGACACATACAGCTGTACACATAAGTGGATCGAGAATAATGTGGTCTTTGTACTTTAAATTAATTTCATATTGCAGCTACTGTGTTGCTAAGAGCTCTTGATGCAGTTGTCAGAAAGCTGCCATACAACATGTATTGCAAGCTTCCATATAATTTTGTTATTTGTCAACTGAACTCGGGTTTTTTATGGCCAAATCTGCCCCCGTTAACACGCTATCGGCTGCTAACAGTGGGCCAATATCACACACAACCAGATCAGTCTGGAAGTCTGATCCGACAGGCTTCCATGGTACAGATTGCTATAGCTGATGCACAGCTGGCAGCACAATCTCCCCCCCTCATAGAAAAAAAACAGCAGTTTGAATTTGGTGACTAAGACGGAGACAGAATCGAACAGGGGAGAAGTAATTATATCTGGAGTCGTGAGTGTGAGGGAGGCAAAGCACATAATTCAGCTGCAAATTTCATTTTATAATTCTCTCTGGAGAATGGCCTCGGCGGCTGTGGCGGCGGGCCACAGAGTCTCTATCCAGTCAAGCTCACATCCACGGTCTCTGAGGAGTCACCCTCCAGGTCGGTATCTCTGCTCCTGCACAAAGAGCTAACCCGGACTGCTGTTAGTGCCGCAATTACACACTAGATTTCCTCACTGGCCTCATTTTTGGCCATACTGACAGAAAAGCTTTCCAGCAACCACTGACCAAGCTGGAGAGCCGGATACAGCAAAAAGACAGAAGGACTGAGACTGAAAACAATCTCCATTTAAATCAGGGGATGCTGGGTTCTTTCTTTCTTTCTTTCTTTCTGCGGGGAATTAAAATGAGCCTTCACACTTTGTCACGTTGTCCATGATCCTAAAAAGCAAACTCAGACCTGATTCAGGTGGAAATTCAGATGCCATGTTACTATTATTGTTACTCTGGGTGAATCTGGAAGCTGGTTGTGGGCGCTCTTGCCTCTTAACCGCGGTTAGAGGGCAGACTTGATTTTTGCACTTGATGATTCCCAATCAAAATATTATTTTCAAATTCATTTCATTCTTATTAAATCTTGTATTTGATTGCATTTGTGATTGGAGAGTTAACGTGCAATTAATATGTTAATGGGGGGGTCATGCTGTTTTACTTTGTCACAGACTATAATAAGCTTTTGCTGTCCTTTTCCCTGCTGGTAATATTGATGTATTAATGCAGTACACTGCTGTATTGTTATGATTAAGCTCGCCTGTATAAAACACAATGTGGTAGGTTGCTATGACAATGCATCAACATCGAAAATGTCCAGAACAGAAGCTTTTTTTTTATGTGAAATGTTAAAGGTGTCACTCATTGTGACAAGCCCACAGAGAAATATCGCACAACTCTTTTATGACGCACAGCTTTACCGCTTTGGTTCACTCTCGCTGCTCTCATCGCTGTCACTTCCTGCCACAGCAGGCAGCCACTATCAGCAAAAAAAGCTCCACAAACCCACCGTACGCGACCCGCTCAGCTCCAAGCAGCAGACAGACGCAGTTGGCAACTAGCTGGATGACATAGCGGAGCGTTCAGCAGCTAAAAAGCCAGATATTTCCCTCGGGAGACAAAAACAGAACTAAAGGGAGAGCTGAAATTAGACTGAGAGCCAAACACAAGATCAAATGAGTACTCATGTGTCTCTGTGTCTGTTAGATGTGTAAAAACATAAGTGTTTGCAGCCCGGTCTCGTTCCCAGGTTGTCAAATATCGATGCTTTGTCACGCCCTGCTGCGTCTCATACAGATGCACGAGGTACCCTTTAGTATCTGTATGAGACACACCAGGCTAACAACTAACTGTGTGAGGAGACGAGGGCCGAGACGGCGTGGTGGTACCCGCAGACAGATCGGTGCTTCCGAATAAGTTAGAGAAGGAAGTGCGTCAGCCCTGTGTCTGCAGCTTGTTTCTGCTGCCACCAAGTGGCCAAAAAAATCTGTTAGTGCTGGTTAAAAGACACACTCCATACTGTGTGACAAAAACATTTACATCTCAACTTTTAACCAGCAGGTCTGCACATACATCTGTGAAGATTCTCACTCATCCAGGTGGTGAAACTGCTTTCCAATGATCCTGCAAGAGCATAAACGCCTGGGACTCCCCACCAGTCAGTCAGAAATGAAGAAGCGTCATGGACAAGGGGCGAAACGTCTCCTAGAACCACAAGAAAATCCAGCTGCCTATGGAAAGAACGTAGTTCATGAAGTTCCACGTAGAAGGTCTTCATATATGTACCATAAATGATTTGCATCACTTGAGCAATCAAAGTCAAATTGGTGAACAACAGTAAATCCTGCAGACCTGATAGTATACTACTATCACCTTGTTAAAGTTGGCCATATTTAAATCATCTACAGCTTAAACAAAATACTGAAATTTGTGTAATCCGCTTAAAATAGTTTTTGTCTTGTAGCTACTTTCCTCCAGCAGCCGACAGTTACGGTGCTAATACTGCTGCAATAAGACAAGATACGAGGTTATCTCACTTTGTTTGTTGTTTTCCTTCATCTTTTGTGCTCGTTGGCTCTGGACACAAGCCCCATTATGTAAAGCACCTGAGAAAAGAAGTTAGTGGTTTATTTGTTGTCAAAGTACCGATGCTTTTTATTTTCCTTCTTCCTTTAAGTCTATAGAAAATGTACAACTGAAAGGACAGAAGAAGGAAAAAAAACTCAAGACGACTATTAGAACATAGAAGGAATGATCTGTTCACTGTTTTTTCACTGCATGCAAAAGAAAACTGTGCACAGGTCGACATCAGAAAATAATTATTTGCTTTTTTTTGTTTCTGTGACAAAACTAAGACGGCCAAGTATACGTCAAAGAGATAAAAAAGAAAGGTTTATGCCGCAGTCGACAAACAGCAACAAGGGAACGACACTGAAATCCTGACTGTTTGCACAGGGAGGCGGCATTGCAACGAGCCCAAATAAATCTAATTAGCTTTAATGTGAATGATCTTTATGGAGGAAGCTTCCAGGCTGATAGTGTGGAAGAAAATAAATAATGTGCTTGAGAAGGATAAGTAGTTTACTTCAGACTGCAGCCTTGGCAAAACATCTAGCACGCAAAAATAGCCATTGAGGCCTGCGAGGATGAGATATGCAGCATGCTCTGAGACTGAACAGAGAAATCAGCCTCCCAACTAAAGTGCTAAACAATTCCAATAAAACACACATAACTCCTGCCAATTCATTACCAGGAGGAGGGCAATGCAGTCATGTTGTCTCAAGCGGATAAAAAAAAATGCCAGCTGCAAAGCACTGAGGCCAGCCCATTGAAATTAATGGTACTCATGAAGAAATAAAAGAGCCATAAAAAGTGGTCTGTTTTCGCCCACAATGGGATGACTTCTTGAATTAACTGGGGACGCCTTAGACAGGCGTATGCCAGTGATTTCTTTGGAGGTGCTGGATCAAGTAGACGTGCGCTCTAAAGCCTCAGCCAAATTGGAACACCAATAGCGACAGTGTTGGTCTGTCTCCCTGCCTGATTTGCTCAGAGCCATCAGCTCTAAATGCCGCTTGTCAGCTCCACAAATGCCGAACACGATCTGTGACGGCAGGATGAAGTGCACATATCTGAAGCCTTCATCTACACTGTGCTTTCCTGTAATGCGACTAAACAAGAGATGCAGGGCGGCACGCAGAGGGGCCGGATCAAATTTCTATATGGTTGGGATCCCCAGGCTTTGCGCTCCTTCAAAAAACAGAAATGTCACAGCACAATGTTTGCACAAAGCACATTATGCAACTGTCACCTGCAACTCCTCGTCTATCCACTTGACTGTCGCAGCATCTGCTGCTGCATTACAGTCCTGTGATATTTAAATCTGGTCCACAGGCACCAGAAAGTACAGAAGATGTGCATGTTTTGATGAACTTCAACCAGGGGCCAGATGCAGCAGAAACTATACAACCACACAGAAACCATGCACACGACACTGCCACACATGACCTGGTATGTATAAAAGAAGAATGTGCTCACTCCATGCACGCTTCAAACCAGGCGTACGCTTGGTTTTTTCAGGGATGGCTGTGGGTGATAATGAGGAGGTGGCCCCTCAAATATATGAGAGACGTAACCTTGCACTTGGTAATTTCACAAATTGTGTTATTATTCTTGAAGTCTTCACAGCATTCTGTAAAGTGTTACTCAGAGGTGCAACTATATATATAAATATATAAATATAGAAGTAGTGGTGTGCAGTGACAGCTGCTGTGGGGCTGTTGGAGGTTCTTCTTGCTGTTGCTTCTCATTGACAGGCCTAATGTGGTGAAGCAGGCACAAGTATCCATATGCAAACTGATTTAAAAGGTGTTTCTTCATCCATTTAAGGTAAACTGGGAATGAGGCTCATGCATGTGCAGGCAGTTCCACGATGACTGACATTTATAAAGCACATCCATGTGTGTGGCTTCATAAATGTGACAGATTAACTGGTGAATCGACAGAGTTTTATGCATCTGGGCCCAGCTGTTGGTCAAAACCTCAGCGATGAAAGCTCCCCTTACAGATTTTAATAATATATTGATATTTGGAAAACAAACGATGACAATATATGGGCCGCTGATTTATTTATTTTTTTAATATAAATACATACATTAACATTTCTTATAAGGAATCTTGATATTTTATTTACTAAGTTATACTTGATATGTCAACTAAAACCTGTACTGAGCGAGACTTTTTACAGTTTAAAAATACACTTGTCAGAGCTGGGGACAGACTATTTAATGGCAACACTGTTTCTGAGTCTTCAACATATCTGAATTTTTAAAATGTTACCTTCAATAAGCTAAAATTTCTGGATAATATGGTCAGGTTTATGTAACTATTCACTTAAAAATATATATATTATCTTGTTTCTAACTTGTGTGGGTGTTTCATAGTTCATCAGGTGTTGAGGGAGTCATTCTAAATCTCTCAGTGCTACAGGGAATCAGTTATAATAGTCAGTGCAAAAATGTCCAGCTTAGTAGTGCTACAAAGCCACGTGTTCCCTGAATGCAGCGAGAATAAAGTTCCCGTTTTCAAACGCCACCACAACCTCTTGCTACCATCCTTCATCAGCACAGCGGTCCACTGGGCATAGCATATCACAAGATTATAACCACGCACTGTGATTTAAGAGCAAAGCACTCTCGTTGTGCACGTGTGTGTGTGCACATGGGTGGACGGTGCATTTGAAGGATGGTCGACTAGTTGAAAAGCTGATCCCTAATTTTCCATGTGTTGGTTAAGGTCTATTTTTCCAAGAAAAGCTGCAGGAAGTGATCAGCTGACATTACAGCTTAAACAGAGCGGCAGACTTCGTTACAGCAAAGCAAAGAAAAACAGACAGCAGTGAAGCTGCTGTCTCTGAGGTGGAGGTGGGAACAGAAGCACAGCAGTGAAAAAGAACTTTAAAGCACCGCGGCTCTTTTGTTTACCTTTCGAAAGATGAACATAGACCCACACTGAGCCCGTCAAAGTGAAGGCACAGCTGGGCTACGCTGGCCTGGCTTGGCACAGCTCCCGTGCAGGACGGCAGTTTCGGGAGTGAGGTGTGCGGCTGCGATACTGTCTTCAAATAGAGCAACTTTTTTAAACTTTTACTTGAGCAGACCTGGGTTGGAAAGGATAGTTTTTAACATGAGTAGTTTTAATCTAACACAGTAATGTAACAGCTCTTGTACTAGAGTAGGACATGCTGGTCCTCTCTCCACTGCTGCTGAAGCCATGAGTGTAAAGTGGATGGGAGCTGGTATACTTTCCATACGTACTGTATTACTGCTGTAGCATACGCTTTAGCCTTCTGACAGAGATGTCTGTCCTGTGTGTGTGTGCTCACAGCTGGGTAAAGACAACAAAAAGCCATCTTTGCTTCTCACTAGATGTCTCAGATGTTTTGTGCAGCCCCTTTGTTTTAATTGGTTTCAATGACTTATTCTGCGGTGCATTTCCTTTTAGCCAGCACTGAACGCCTGAGTGAAAGAGTGAATTTGTGCATTCCCGTCTGAGCGGAGAGCTTATTCTGCACTACTGTATGGGTGAGCCATGAGTCAAATAAGCTGCCACGGGGTCTTGATCATGCACAGAGCTGCGGGGAATACAAATTTAATCCTGAGCGAACAATACGCATCACCCCCGTGGCCATTTAACAAGTCTGATTCCCACAACAAATTAAAGGTCACGTCCTGCGAACATGCACGGGAGCTCGCTGTCAAGATAAGGACGAAGGTGTGAGGAATGATGCAAAACAGCAAACCGATTTAGCATTCAGTCCGCGCATCCGCTGTGTCTACTTATAGTTACCGTAACTATCAAATTTTGATAGCCATGAGCGCTAATTGCGAGGGGCCATGTTTCTCACCCCATTTGCTTATCTCTTACAAAGCCATAACACATTCATCAGGAAATTACTTTCATTAATCAAAATGTACTATGACAAGCATTGACATTCAGCTGTGGCCCACCCTTCAATGACACAAAAACATGGTCACAGGTTCACCTTACTATATATAAACATTGCACTGTATCAACACAGACACACGTTCAGGGTGTCATCACACACTCTAAGAATAAAGCAAACAAACAGCTAAACATCTGCAAATGCACATCTGATTTCAGTTTTTCAGGGAACTTCAGCATCACAAATGCCACACAGTGGATTCATGCAAGACGGGTGAGAAAGCGTCGCAGGGCGAGGCAGAAGCAGCACACAGCAGGCGGCGCCGCACACAGACGCATTAAACCAAATCAGCGGCCGTGATTTGCCTCAAATCAGAGGAAGTCTAAAGTCACAGTTTGAAAGCAATAACATAATGAGGCTGATGGGAGCTCGCTTCTCATTTTCTCCCATCGACAGCTTCCCTGGTCTCAGCTGCGATTCACTTACAAGATCAATCTGACCTATTCTGGAGACAGTGAAATACATTTCGTCCAAATGTCAATGGACAACTGACGGTGAGGAATACAAAAGCTCCTTTTTGTATTTGTCCACCTTTTGTCTGTTTTAGCAAGTAATGCTTAAAGGGCTGTGGGGAGAGATTATACGAGGACTCACACTGGACTCGAGAGAACTGCACATAAATCAAATATTACTCCGAACTACTGCCAGTTAGAAATTTCAAGTAACAGGTCAACTGTCAGGAAATCCATCTTCAATAATAATCAAGAAATCCTGGGAGTCCCTTTTCAAGCAAAAGAAACAAACATCCTTCAGTTTGTTTCTTAAACGTGAGGATTTTCTGCTTTTATTCGAAACTGGCGATCTTGAAAATAATCATTATCTGCCTTCGGACTCTGTTGCAGCTGACTGACAGCAACGCAATTTTAATCTCAGTCATGTAATTGTTAGCTGAAACAGAACCATCTTCATCATCAGTCTGCTGACTTTGGTTTAACATTTCACAAATTATCACATTTCTTTATTTCTTATTATCTATCAAGTCATTTAGTTAATTTTTGTTTTGTTAGTAGCATAAATGGATGTCATCTACCCTCCTGTTATACAGCCCTGTGTTGATGATAAATAAATGAACATCGTATCTTCCTACATTTGAGTAAATATTTTGCCAGCAGAATCAAAGTGTTTGCAGGATATTCAGCCTTGATATTATTGGCACACACTTCTGTCTATGGAGGGATTATGTAATGCAGACTGTCCATGAACAGATATGAATTTACACTTATTTATGATTCATTCTCTCCATTAAGGAGCTCTACATCAGCGTGTGTAGTTATGTTTGACCTGTGGTTCTACCTGTGGTAATACTCTTTGACTTCTTCACTGAATGTTTTGTTTGTGCGCCCCCTGGTGTTTCGGAGAATACTGCAACAGATAGCACATCGAGCAATTCTGCATGCTCATAGCTCAGCCGCCGTCTGCAGAGGCAAAAGCAAAGGCATAAACAAAACTTAAAAGCCTCCTGAGGATGTAATGAGGACTGTTCACACCTATCAATTCTCAAAGAAATGGGGAAACTCCAACACAGAACCGACCAATGACATAAATTCATCACTCAGGTCAGGGACAGACTTTTATGTTTATAGGGCTGGCCCCACTTTGCTGCTGTCCAGCCAAAAATAGAGCATTTGTCTTGTTTTTTTTTTACCATTAATGCATAAATTAGATTTTACATTTCAAGTCAGGATGCCTTAAAAGAATTAACACCACTGTTTATCTAATGAGCAGGAAATTCTACAGGTCGAAATGATATTCCAGCATTGTCGATAATATCAGCCAGCAACATTATAATTACTGTCGTTCTACCTCAGTGTGGTTTATTCCTTAAGAAACTATTTTATATTTGATATGCATGTTTCAAACTCGCATGTACATGCAGGGTGACAAGACTCTTAGACGTTTTAGCATGATGATGACTACCAGCCTTTTTCCTCTGCTCGCAGGGAACAACAACAGAATGTATGGAAAGCGATTTCTCGTGTCACTAAACACAGTTCATGAATATGACGACAGTAAAATCCCAGGGGTCTGGCAACAAGCCGCGCTTACACAGAGGCCACGCTCAAACATCTTCAAAATGAAATGACTTGGTTCCTCAATAGTACTGGGTTACATAATGCACATGTTCATATTTAATAAGATTATCTTTCAAACTCAAATGAATATAAATGCGTCAGCCTGTGATTGGAGGACCGCTATGACAGTGCGATCTCAAAAACTAAATGCAGGAAATTAAAAGCTTTGTTTAAAGCAAACAGGCCTCCGACATGACACAGACGATATTCTCCATGAAGCACATGTGAAGGTTCGGTCATATCATCAATATCAAAACACACCTGCACTGACTGACCTTCTGTGTCCAGTGTCAGGCTGCTGCTGCCCACCTGTGTGTCAGCGCTACTCTTGACAATTTCACTTGCCATATTTGCATCTGACCTGTCAAAGCGCTACCGACGAGGTCAACGCTGTGCATGGCACAAGCAGGCACTGTGAAGAAATCATAACTCGAAAAACATATCGCAACCATGGGTGGAGAAGTATTGCAACACTGGGAGAGTAAATGCTGATCTTGTATGGACACCTTGAGGCACAACTATGGGGAGCAGAGAAAGGCCATTTCTATTCCAGTCTGTGATGTGGCATCTTAGGAGCAAGGCCAATAAGACGGTTCATTTATCACCCTGAAAGTTTTCATTAGGACGAGCGCCTTGTTTCTTTCACTTATTTGGCAGATTTATTTACCCTTGACTAATTTGGCTTTTTAAGGGAGGAGGTTCAGCTGCTGTAAACGCTGTGTCCAGACGAAAAAAAGTCCCCCGATACCGGCTCATTTAACCTACATTTTCAATAGTTCTATTTTCTGATTGGTACACATTAAAGTATTACGTCAACTCCAAAAATTTCGTATTGAGAAAATTGGCAACGGTGTGAGTCCAGCTCAACCCAACTGTGTTTACACCCCAGGTAAAGCTCTGTGTAAAGAACACTTATTAAGAAGTCTCATTAACAAGCGTCATATCCAGCAAGGTGTGTGTGTGTGTGTGTGTGTGTGTGTGTGTGTGTGTGTGTGTGTGTTTGGGAGGGGTCATTTCATTTGCTGCATGTCACTCTACAGTGCAGCTAAAATCGAGTCAACACGCTCCAACGGCAGATCATCCAGTTTCCTGAGCTGACACAGTAAACGCCTTGTTGGCGAAATTTTATAGACAATACTCTGACGTCCCGTTCCCCTGAAGGCATCACGAAGCTGAGCAACAGAAAGCTGACAGAAACTTACGCGTTGTTGCTATGGAAACGATACACCATCTCGTCGAACTGCATTGGCAAAGTTGTCAGCGTACTCAAGGCTACATTTTGTCCAATACAAGATACAAAAGATGTTGATTGATCAATGATGGACCTAACTTTAGACTAAACCAAACCCTTCTAAGTTCCAAACAAATATTTTTTCAAATTCTCTCAATACGTCAGAAAATTGTGAAAAACAAATGCTTTCACAGAATTAATTTCCCAAAGCTGAAGGTAACATCTTCAATGGTTCACCAACACCGACATTATCAAGTAGATCAAACATCAGAGAGGACTTAATAAAACCACATTTAATATTTTTTCTTCTAGTTTTTTTTAGTGTTGTTTTGAAATTCAGTTCTGCCATCAGTCTCTGTACATTCAGTCATATTAGGCTGCCAGATTCTTCAAGTCAGCAAAAAATAGAGCACTAGTAAGAGATCAGCACTTGGTGTTAGCCGGATGAGCTAATGCCAAGTATCAGAATCAGTACGTCCCAACTGACACACCATGTTTCAGGTTTGTCACGTGTCAAGAGATCCAACTAAACCTGAGGTCAATAAACAAATGTGTTTAGATTCATTTCTACAGCTAGAAATACACAATCTTTTGTTTGTTTCATTGAACTGAAACATCTGTCCAGCAATGTTTCATACAAATCTTTCAACCATCACACATTACTGCACTATCTTTTTGTTTGCGGGTCCTTTAAAAATTATTTATGCTGAAGAAAGAAGCACCAAAGTGTTATTTTCAGTCCAAACATCAAAGCTCTGAATGTAAAATATACCTTTTTAAGTGCCTGGGACTGACGTTATATTAATTTATTTTCCTCCTAGTGCGTCTTAACATACTTCCAGAATGACACATGATATGAACAACAAAGAGGATCCATTACTGCTGGAAAGGAGCCTCTGTTTCAAGAAACAATACCAGCCTCCTCCAAGAAAAGGCAAGACAAAAGAACGGGGACAGGAGTATGGAAACCAGGCAGCGCCATGCAAAGGCTCAAGGCTCCCTCAGCTGTCTCATCTGCAAAAGCCCGTGATTAATTGAGATGTATAATAAATGCTGAGAGGATTAATTCTATCACAGAGATGGCGAGACAGAAGGCTTTGACATTTGCGGGAGTCAACACCTTAGACCAGCAAGACAAAAATATCAATTATCTTGACTTAGGCAAGTCACCGGCGTGGTTTCAGCCCATAAGAAGGATTTCGTTTTGACACAGACGTGACGACGATAAGAAAATCGAGCCAGCAATAAGCATCCGTGTAATCTTCCTGCTCAGTTTTGATTCCTGAGGTAACGGCTGCAGCAGTCATAGCGGATGAAAAGCTGCTTGATGTCTCCGACGGCGCGTGAGGCTGAAGTCGCTTCAGCGTTTCAGCGATCTGACAACAAACGGCTCTGGGTGGGAAGATGAACTTGTTGTAATAGAGATTTCGGCGACAGTGAGGAAGGGGGGGAGCAGGGGCTAGTAGTAATGATGTTATCAGTCACTGTGTGATCCCGCGCTGATGGATGAAGTGTCTGCTGAACCCTCTGAAGGCAGGCTGCGACTGGTAAACATGAGTGCTGTCAGCATTACAGGAGCGGGATGCAGATTTTCACAACTGCCTACACAACGTGCAGAGAGGTCATCGCTTCCCAGATGCCATCAATCGACTCATTACTGGAATCAGAATCACTATTTCCTGCACTAACAAACTGTGTGACAGACAAGCAGATGACACTCTAAGTGTATTCAGCAGACGTGATTATTCTTGATGCATGATGCAAACTACTACGTCAACAAAACACAAAGTCATAATAAACATCCAACAGAAAACAGAAGAAATGAGGAGTGCAGCAGCACACAGTCACAGTCCAGGAGCCCCAAACTGAGGCAGAAGGGTGATCAGATCAAACATGCATTAGCATGTTCGATGTGTTTTCATTCACTTGGCCTACAATGGCGGAGCAACACTGCTGCACCATCCTCATCTTTCCCACAACTCTGCTGCCCCTGCCGTCGTAGCTGACCAGGAGCCTAAACGGTTCCAAAACAGCTGATTTGAGAGGATGCAGACGGGTCTTCCAGCTCCGCTGCTTCACCTGCGCCCGCCATAGTTTAACTGACCTGCAATCAGCTTGTTGTTCTAACTTCAGCACCTGTTGTTAACAGCGTACAGCTAAAAGTTTCCAACCAATCACATGGCTCGTAGAAACAAACGTCATCCAGGTGTGTTACACAGTGTTTCCCGCAGCATTTTACAGTGGAGGCGCCCTGCCTTGTTGCCTCTAACTTTTAATATTAGTGGTATTCTGCCGATTATTGTTTAATTAAACAAATAATTACTAGTCTGGAAAATATCCCCAAAAAAGGTGACATGTTAAAATGTCTTGTTTCAGTTCACAATGATGAATAAGAAAGAAAAGCAGCAAATATTTAAAATGATTGAAAGGATAAATTAATAATCCAAACAGATTATTTCATCAATTACTAATGTCTGCTCCAAATATGAGGTTTATTAAGCTTCAGGGGAAACGAGCAGCGGTGCCACCTCAAACAGCAAAGGCCACATATTTAATAAGTGAGGCTACTGTTAAACAAACATCATCTAGCACCCACAATGAAAACAGGACGTGTCAGGACGTGTCTGATTCAGATCAGCAGGTGACTGATTGCGCTCAACACCTCAAATTGCCGACTTCCTAGAAGAGTCCCGACCACGTCAGCGTCTGTGACACGTGTGTCTGTTGTATGTGCTGAACGCGTCATGGGTGTACTGCTGGACTCACACTGTCCACTGAGCATGAACGCCACAAATCTGCTGAGGAATCCAATCCAAGTGATGCACCTGATGACTTTCCATGTTGCTGTGAGCATAATGTTAAGAAACAGGGGCTAAACAAGCTCACTCCACGACAACCTAATACTTCCTGTTTACATCATTTAAAGCATATATTCATTCCAAAGAAACAGCAAATGAGAGGACTGACAAAACAGAGAAGATTAGCTCTTTGTTTGTGTGGTTGTTTATACAAAACAGACACATTTTGCCATCGGTAAGGCACGTAATGTCCCGTCAAAATCATTCTTACATCTTTTGTACACTGACACTATTTATCCAGTCACATACAGATGAACAACATGTTGAAAGCCAAAAAATCCATATCCGCATGTCATAATGAGCCAAACGACGCCTGAAAATGACAGCATGACGTGGCGAGCCAAGACATGGCGACACCATAACAAAAGCCTGTAAACAAAAGCAGAGAGAGGACTGAAGAGAGCTCAGAGTTCAGAGGGTTAACACTGATCTGACATCAGAGGGACCTACATTATATTTCAGATGCACCTGGATGGACGGCACCTGGAGCCAAATGACAGCAGACTGCACGCAACAAACACACAGGGAGGTGGTCAAGGCTGCTTAAGCCAAATAAGACTGTCAAATAATTTACACGACCTTTATTTAACTTTGCTTGAAATCTGATCTTCACCACCACCTCCTTCTAGTCCTGGCAGACAAGTGGGAAGAAGATAAACTGCTCCCATGCGTTGCAATTTGTGAAATACTAATTCATGCTGATTTTCACAGCATATGAGCCACTTGAAGAGCAGCTACTCAATTACTGCTGCCAGTGGCTGAAAGACCAGAGCCTGTTCAACGGATGTCACACCATCAGCCCGTTAAAAGGCAGAAAACACAGCGTCCATTACTGCTGACTTCAACAAGTCTGCAAAATTTTCTATTTCACAACCACAAGGAAAGAAATGGTGACTCCTCAGCCACGAAATGAGAAGTGAGAGACAAGAAACCAGAAGTACAACATAATCAGATCCATCCTCAAGGTGAGGGCTGGATCCGGTGCGTTAGTTATTAATATCTCACAGCGCACAACGGGAAGCAATAAGGCAGGCAGAATATCTGGCAAGTGGGGATGAAAGGGAAAAAGCCGTCTAATGGATCCTGGAGTGTCAATCAAAGCGACACAGCAAAGACACGAACCCAAACTCTGCAGCTGCGCCTCAGGACATGTTTCAGACCAGATCACTGGCCAGCAGCACATGTGCGGGAAGAAAGGCGGGTCAGGCCGGGTCGCGCTCTCTCGTTTGCGCACACAGGCAGTGGAAGAAGTGGCATTTCTGCTTGTGTCTCCATCATTTCCCACAACGACGCAGGGAAATCTCCAGCCTCTTGTTTATCTGTTTGCAAACAGTCGAGTGACAACAACAAACAGCGTCAAAAGTCTCAACTCGTGCAAGATTCTCGACCAAGACCGAGAGACGGACTCGACCGCTCGGAGTCCACCTTGCACGGACTTGCGCAACAAAGTTTCCCGTTAGCTCGGGAGTGATTTTAACACGGAAACACAAACGCAGCGCGTTTCGTGGCCGACACAAACACGAGAACGTGAAGCTCGAAGCTCCGCAGCCGCGGAGCCAACTTCGGCGCACAGCAAGCCGCTCGGACGAGCTCGGCTGCACCGATTCGCGAAAGAGTGCAGGCAGCAGCCGAGAAACTCGCCATCTGAAGTCCGAACTGCGCCGATCGAAGCTGGGGAAGGAGAAGAGGAGCGCCTTTACTTACACTGCGAGTGGAAGAAGGAGAAGTCCGAACAGTCCCGCAGACAGGAAGGAAAAAAAGCAGTCCGCGATCCTCAGCAGCCAGAGCTCCACATCCAGCGGTCTTCATTCCCTCTCCTCCTCCTCCTCCTCCTCAGCTCGCCTCCTCTACAGCTGCTGGATAAGTTTGCTGACGTCAACAAGCACTCGGTCTCAGCAGCTCTTTGGTGTTTGGTCGCAACTTGAATAATACATGGAAAAGGAGGGGAGGACGCGACCGGAAAGAATCAGGGAGGCACCGCATTAGAGGAGACCCTTTCACCACAAGGGCTATATTAATTAAAAAAAAAAGAAAGAAAGAAAAAAAAGAAATGGAAAATGTTTTTAATCTGTGAAAATGTGAATAAATTGCACACATTTACTCGCATTTGCATTGGGAAAGTTTGGTGGGATCTTCCTCAGAGGAAAGTGGCCGCACATGTCAAATAATGGTCAGTTTAGTTTTCTCCGGAGGCAAAGACTGTGGCACAAACAGCCACAAAGTGACGCAGCTGAGCTACATTCATTTAAACCAGTGGAGGGCTCAGGCTGCGCGTGGCGGGGCACCAAAGTCCTGATGCGTTCAGGGTGAAACGGTTCCAATTTATATGTTTCAATGAGGGACTCTGATTTAAAGTGTTACTCTGGATTAAATAGACACAACTCTCTAAAGACATGTAGAGGCAGTTCATTGGCAGTCCATATTAAGGCACCCATTAGTGGTCAACATCACATTTTCTCCACTAGAGAGACCTTCATCATACCTTACTTACTCCCTTGTGTCCAGCAGTTACTCAAATATAATGACCGTCACAACAGCTGGATTTAGTTAAATCAGTAATTTTCTGCTAATTAGCTAGCTGATAGCAAATAAGTACCTCTTCTTACCTTTGCATGTAGCCTGTCTTTGCCAGCAGGTCAACTTCTTCAAAGCATTAGCTAGTGTAATGCTAGCTGGCTAGCAAACATTGTGTTTCTTGTCCAAAACCACACACATGTAAGCAAACAGACTATTGATTATTTTATGCTGTTTAGTTCTTTCCAAATTCTATCGCTATGTAAATTAATAAACAGGGAATTAGTTAGGAAAACAACTAAATTTTGAGGGAGTTTCCAAAATGTATGGAAAGTTTTCGAGGAGCATCTTTTTTAAGTGTTTAATTTTCACAAACGATGCGGTTCAGTGGGCTTCGTCCTAAACCCAACCTTCAAATTCAGGAGGTGAAATATGTTTCCATTTCAAAATAATAAGACGTCCAGCCATCTTCACATTGGTGAAATCTACGGCCCATTGCAATATGACAGGAGGACTCTAATCATCGGGCATTGCTGTAAATGTGTTGTGAATAATTGTGGGGTTAAAATCAATAATTGCGTTAAAAGCATTTTGCAACATTTCAAATATTTTGGTCCAACAGTCGAGTACTTTGGGACGAGACCCAAACATGTGTGTTGGTGTGGGAGATAAAAGCACCATCATGTTTAGGAGACATTTTTGCCAATTTGGCATTAGTGTAATTCATTTTAAATTAGTTTTAGTATTACCGGACTGCCAGGAAAATCTCTCTGTATTTCATAGTTTTTAACATGGAGTCTGTGGTGGTGTTCCTACGCTGCCGCACCAGTATTGATGTGGTTTATGTCAATGATTGGTTTGCCAGAGCTGAAGGGGGGAGCTACCATAGCGACGGATCAGGCCACGGGAGTTATGCGTGTGCCAAATCTTAAGAGTTTGTGTAATTACTCTCACTGCCAGAGGGGGGCGACAAAAAGTTCCTCACTGCACATTTAAGCCTTTGCACGCTTGCACGATAGAGTCCACCACATGGAGCACATGTTCCCATTTTTCAGGAGCGATTTTGGTACCAAGTTCCTCTTTTCATACAAAACTTATATGAGAGTGCCAAAATCAATAAATTGAAAACATGTATGATGGGAATCATAAGATATAAAAAAAAGAAACGTGTATATTAGGTAACCCCAGCTGATTAGACAGTTATGTAAAGCATGAAAATATCCACTAACTATAAAAGTCATTTACGGGATTAACTGAAAAACTATATTGATAAGATATAATATCAAAAGATATGGCCCCATGTTTTTCTATGTTTTAAATCATGATATTGGGACAGAGGTCGTCTAAAAGGTTTTCCGCAGCCTGGCAGTCCAGACTGAGGGGCATTGTAGCTTCCGTACCACTATGTGACATCTGTGAGGTACAGAGCTGCTACTGTCTGCCACAGGAAGACAGGGTCATGCTAATCGTTCTTTGGTTTAGAGTCTTTGTGCAGTACCTGAAAGTTTCTGACTCGTGTCTCTGAGGTGACGTATAAAACAAAACACTGTGCCAGAGCACATGCTGCTCTCAGCTGCTCTTAATGTTCTGCAGTGGCCGTTGTACCATGCTCAGTGTCCCCGGCGACTTAGTCAGCGGACTATCGTGTTTTGATTTGTGTCCCACGTAGTTAAATTCAACCTTATTGTGGAAACAAACTGTTACTCAAACTTCAGGCAGGAAAACTTGAAGGAGCCCATTTATTAATCCACACTTACACCTCAGCCCGTTCCATTACCGACTCCATGCTCGAGTTATACTCTTTATAGTTCCAGCGCTGTCATGTCACACTTTCAGAAACTTGTATTGATCCAAAACCACACTGACTTCTCAACACCTTCATCAGCACCATGCTGCCCAGATCTTACTGCCTGTGTGCACTAATAGCTACATGACAGCATTATCACCTGTTCTAAGCTACAATAAAATAACTGTACACTAACATAATAGCAATAGCATAATAGAAATAGAAGCATAACCTTAGCATAAAATATGCATTGACTATTGTATAAAATCAAAATCATAACTACATATTTACCACTTAAGGATATTTACTTCAGTGGCTGTTACAATCACAGTGGCCTTGTGTGGCTAACCTGTTGATTAATTTGTTAGAAAGGGAGCAGTATGTGCTGTGCTTCAGTCATGCCGTGTGAAAGGGATGAGACAACTCTTCTGTGACTCTGCGCTTTTGAACTTCATCAGCGCTTCAAGGACGAATGCAGTTGCAAACTTGTTGTGCAGTTTGTCTGTTTGTCAATAAGCTGTCCCTCCTACTCTCCGTCAACACTTACTACTTACTTACATACTGTGTTTTCATGAATACAGTCAAACTAACAATACACGTGCGCTTATTTTCTGTTGCCAGATAACGGAACAAATATATGAATACTACATGTTTAAGACACAGTCATCGCCGACTGGTGATGCAATCAGTGTCATTTTGCATAAGTTCCTCAAATGCACCAAAACGTCAACTCAGAAAATCTTTTCGTGATTGGGGAACAAAATGGAGAAAAAAAAAAAAGAAAATGTTATGTAGCCAGGTTAGGAGATTAGGCACTGATACTGCTAACAGTGGAGCAGTCAGTATCAGTAAATAGACCAGTCCCCTGCAGCTTTATAATGGTCATATACTGCTGTAGTTTCATGTTTTTGACATCATTTTAACAAATGTGTTGAAGGAGTTTTTGGAGTGCTCGAGTACCAAAACGCTGCAACTGAAGAGGGAGCAGAATCACTGCATCTCTGTGCTCGGTCCACATCTGCAAATGCCACTAAAATTAAACAGCAGTGGTATAAATAAATCTAATAATATATAATAGTTGTGAATAAATAATATTTTAAGAAATACTTGTGCTTTAGTACAAGAAAAACACATTTAGAGATAAAGAAAATAAATGAATGCAACTTAAATTGATATTTATTCTATTGCTTTAGATGTAAAGGTTATTTCATTACTTGATTAACGTCAGAATAATAGGTGGAATACTTGATAATGATTATAATCAATAGCCTCAGGCCGTGAGGAAAGTGAAAAAGACAACTTCCCACAAGTATCAGTGACACATCGCGTTGCATTAAAATATAAATCCATTTCTTAAGGACTCATCAGGATTCTCAAAGCAGAATCCAAATAGGTCAGCGGCTGCGTCCACGATGACAGAGCGATTGGCTCTGCCTTTCCGAGTGGAGGCTCGTGTTTAAAGCCTTTACAAGAAAATTAAGTTTGTTTCATGGCAGCCCAAGTCTGGCTTAGATATTTCGCAGAGGATTATGGAGCCTGATCTGAAAGCAGCTGGCAGACAGTCAGATTCAAATGACTTTCCCTCTTCAACAGCCTGCTGAAAATGCATCAGTATCACAGGAGAATCACCCCCGGTGCTGTCACAGTATTTACAGTCGCCCCCTCTCTGAACTTCAGACACTCTCTTGATGACACTGCAGATACAGCATGTGCCTTTGCTTCCAGACTTCAGGTCGTGGCCGACAGTGTTTTCCCACAGTGATGGATGGACCTGTCCACGATGATAAATAATATGACGGTCCACATTATATTTAATAGATAACCCGCCCCTTTAATTTGCATTCATATCTTCCCCTGTTAGACCTTCCTGAGAGTGCACAGACTGGGTTTAATCCTCGGTGATAACACAAACCTATCTTCAGATGCGTTCAGCATGAACATTTTGTGAGTTGGGAGATATGTTCAATAAAACATTTCCTCTTTATATTATGCTATAATAATAAAAAAAAAAAGCAATTCAGACGGGGCGTTGCTTTTGTCTTTGGTGTTGCAAATTAGCAGCATATAAAGGAAATTTCTGGGATACTGGGTTGGATAACAAGCTGTAGTCCTCCTCTGTGCCTTTGATCAGGATACAGAATATATTTTCTGTGGAGATCAAAGGGTAATCACAAAGCAACTATCAAACAACACGATTATTGTTTTTTTTTTTCTATATTAGCGACTGTTTATGACCAAGGTAAAAGTTTCTTCTATCTAATGATGCCACCCTGCAGCTGAAAAATAAAACCTTCTTTTGCCTCAAACAACATATTCCTGGAGCAAACCCCTGAGGCGGGCGGATACCCACATACCGTTCACTATATCAGGCATGTAAATTAAAGATCCAGCTTATCTATAAGTGATAAAGGCTGGTGGCACCAGTGATGCAGAAAAAAACCTGCGCTGCTGATTTGTGGGGCAAAGCTACATACAGCATCATCCACTTTCTCCAGATTTACTGTTCTTTTCGTCAGCTGGCTTCCCTGTCTCACAGCCCGCAGAACAGAAAAAGGAGCTTTTTCAGAAGAGCTCCCGACATTAAAGATGCCGTCTCAAAGCCCGCTGATTTCAACTGCAGGCTGAAACCTGCTACTTCATTGTTTCTGACATGTTTGCAGCTATTTACAGGCAAATGTTAGATATTCACACAATCTCCACGTTGCACATTAATTCCCATACAGAGGGAGATATGAAAGTGGATTTTTCCAGACGCACAGAAGGCCGTGCTTTATGCAGCGGTGGCGTCTTCGAGCTACCTCTGCTTCAAAATGTTATTTGCAATCCCATTCTCAGCCCATAACAGGAGTGTCTTTTCTGAAAATGCTCATCATCGACACCTCGGGTCTATCCGTCTCCATCTGGGGAGATGAGGCCGCACATTAAGAGCAGAGCTAAGGACAGATCTACATATCCATCATCGTTGCAACTCATCAGCACGGCTGTCAGGAGAGATCGCCACTGAAATGATTAATGCAAAAAGGTGCGCAAGCTTAGAACTGCCCTGTTTTCCTTTTTAGTGCTCCCTAAACTGAGATGATAAGAAAGCAATCAGTTTTTTTTTTTTTTTTTAGGAATCAAACTGAGAAAATGAGAGCCATAATTGCTGCACATTATCAGCTGCTGCAACTTCAATGGCAAAGCACAACAGTTTAAGTTTTATGGCTTTAATTCTATCTGGTATGCAGGTTCTGTTTCTGTCTCACATTCCTGCCTCTTCGTGGAATGAGCACGCTATGTTTGCGACAGCAGTCTTCGATATTGCTCGAATCCTTGAACTTAAGAGATTCTCCTACCTTCTTCAAAATTCTTCCATTATAATAAAGTGGAAAGTTGTCTTTCAGTACCAATGACTTACAAGAAGTCACATGCAATGTAGAAATATCATTAAAAGAGACAAAAACATACCAGTTATTGTTCGAAGGTGTTTTGTACCAAACGTACACGAAGTCAGCTCTACGTTTTCTGCACAGGGGGATTCAGATTTAGCTGTCCTGTGATCTGCTGCTGCAATAATTGGATTTGAAATCCATGCAGCAGCATTGTGTGCTAGGGGTTGTTTGAAAAGTAGAGCGTTGCACTCTGCAGATGTGATCTCATGAGGAGATGAGAGTATTGATGTCACATAAAACGTCCATCAGGGGACTTCGGTTTGGCATTCTGTACCCGCTTTGTGTGATGTTATTGGCTAAAACATTTCACCGTGGTGGCATGCATTGTCATGCCAAACTCACATCAATTACTCCTTCCCCTCCTTTCCCTCTCTGGGTGTTCAGGATCCAGACAGACGAGCGAGTCTGAGAGCAAATCTCACATTAATGTCGAAGCGAGGTCTATTCACACTATGCATTTCTAAATAGTCACAGCATGGCAGCCATTAAAACCTGTCTAAATATAAATAGATAATGCATGAATGATTGCAGTGTACATCATGCCGTCTTTCTGTGCTGTCTGGAGCAGACTGCAGGTTAGACTTCACAGTGAGTTGGAAATTTGCTGATCAGAGTTATTAAAATTAGATCTGGTAATATGAGCCTCTTTATAGACAGCGAGACAACTGCAGAGCTACATGGGCAGCCTGGTGGCAAGATCCTAATAGCTTCACTAGGCAAAGAAATGGCCTCTTGTGAATCATTAAAGAATCTAAAGTTACACCAGTGGCAGCAGCAAAATCGAAGAGTGAGGAGACTTGATGGAAGCTTGACACGGTATCGGGATTAACAGCATCTGTATTCTGCGAGCTGGCTCATCAAATTTGTGTCACAATCGGTCTCATTGCATGAACGTGTAGCTTTGTGACGCAACGCTATCACGTGGCTGAGTCACCGTCATTATCAGCTATTTTCAGTTCTGCTTCTCTCTGATGGCTTAACTGAATCTAACTGAAATGCTCGTGCTTGTCAGATCATTAAGGGCAACCAAGTTCCCCTAAAAATACAGCATGTCGAAGCTGTCTGAGGCGAGGAAAGTAAGCGAGGGCGCTAAGGGTGGAACAACTATTCAGATCTTTTATTTAAGTAAAAGTAAACAGAGTAAAAAGCATTCATTTCAAAATAGGCTTAAAGAACCAAAAGTAAAAGTATCAAAATCTAGAGCAGTATAAAATAGAAATACTCAGGTAAAGTACAAGTATCTTGTCCCGTACTTCAGTAAATTGAGGTCTATTCTAACCCTGAAACTCTGTGAACAACTAATTTGGGACAACAAAAGGGTTTTGGAGGAAAGATCAAGCCATCACTGATCATATCTTCTATCAGAAACATGAAAATGCTTTTAGCTAACAAATCTGGCAAGAGGCAAAAATGTTGATCTGTATTAGTAAAATGTTTCCTCGCAAAATATTCCATTTGTTTTCCTCCCAGATATTTGATTTTGTAATTCAACACCCACGTGTAGAGACTGCTGCATTATTAAACTTTTTCCACCCTCGTGGTTTGGCACTCACAGCAGATTGTGGTCTGGTTAAATACAGAAAAAGCCCACAGTGACCTGAGACACATCATGGGTTATTCTCATTCAACCAAAACCACGATATTTCCTGAACTTTAACCAAACCACAGACAGGAGTCTAGCTGCGAGTCCTGGCCTCTGGTACATGAATGTTTCGTTCACCCACAAAAAAACACTCCCTGCAAACATCATCCAGGCAGCAATTACGTTTGTCACCACAAACGTAATTGGGAAAACAATTTAATGCTATATAAACATAATTTCTAGGAGAGGCTGCACAAATCCTACAAATTAAACAACGGTATGTAATTTGTAATTCCTGTGGGCAGGAATACTTCGTTAGTCAGTGCCTTCCAATAAATCACTGCTGTTTTTGAAAACGACTTGGTTGAGATGTAAGAAAAATCACGGTCAGGGTTAAAATAACTGCTGGTTAAGGACGTTGGTCAAGGTCATTAAAAAGAAACCAACGCTGACTGTCAGCAGGAGGCAGGAATGAAACTGTGGTCTCACTCTGCACTTAGGTCCCGACTGACGTGAACCATCATCTCGACAGCCACTAGAGGGCTTAGTCACTTAAAGGCGATACTGACATTTCTTGGGGGGCTGCAGCACCTGCTTATAGGCATTAAAAAAACCTGCTGTCAAACCGGCACTATATGATGTGTAAAAGACTGAAGCTGCCAGAGTTTCTTCGTACCTGCACCTGCTTCTTTGTTATCAGAGTTTGCCAGTCTTTGGTTTATCATTATTTCCATTGTGAAGTTGCGCTGATTGCACAAAAACGTTTGTCTGTTGCCACAAAATTGAGGCGTTTCAGATGAGTTTTCGAGTGCGCCTCAATCAAAACAGCAACACAAGACATGACTCAGTGTCCACCAGTTATTTTCCCAACTCTGATCATCGTCAGCCGGGGCCGTTAGGACAGGTGTGGAAGCTAATCAGCAAGCGTGTAAGACAGCAGGAAAGGAAACATTAGCATGTTAGCTTTAATGACCATGCAGTCATCAGGTTTAGGCCATTTTTACCGGTGACAGACATGGTAATAGTTGTTTTGAATACAGTGATGTTTAACTACTGTTTAACTCAGTATGTACGCACAGTGGTGGAACTCAACTAAGTTCATTTACTCAAACACACTAAATACAAATCAGAGTTACTTTACTTTCTCATTTTTATGCAACTTTATACTTTTTACTCCACTGCATTTGTGTGAAAGTCCTGCGTCTCCAAATATAATGATTTTGAAGGATTCAGTGTTCCTTTATGGTAAAAAAACAAATTAAAAACCCTCTCGCATCAGCTGGACTGTCACACAGCTGAAAACATGAAACTTAGATACGTGGTTCTCACAGGACAGCCGCACTACAAACACATGATGATCTTATAGAAGATGATGCATCGCTGTAGATCAAGCTTAAACATCTACAGCAGCAAAATGCAACAGACACATGAATGCAGCAGCAGCATTAATCCACAAACTTCAGATATAACAGAAAAACACTGACAGGAAACTTTTACTGCACTGTGAGTACTTTTACTTTGAAACTTTAAGTACATTTAGTGCATAATACTTAGATACTTTTTGACACGGTGCTCAGGCACACTGAGGCTGGACTCAAATGCAGAACTCAAAGACACACTTGGAAATCAAAAAAAGGCTTGAAGCCAGTTTAATAACAAAAATGCTCAATTACAAAAATACAACAAATGGGAACTAAAGGTTTCTTGAATGCAAACAAAGAACAAAAGACTCCTGGAAAACTAGGCAAGGTATTAAGGCAAGGTAGCAAAGACAGGACTGACATGGACCAAGGACTATACAAGACAATCGAGCAACAGGTGGAGACAATCAGAGCGGGGCAGACAATCAGACAACACACACCAGGAAGTCAAGGGCCTGAAACGAGAGGAAGTTAGGTTTCAGAATAAAACAGGAAGTGCAAGACACAACATGACGCCAGTGAACAAAACCTCAAACACGACGAGACATGACACTTTTGCTTAAGTATGGTTTTGAATACAGGACTTTTCCTTGCAGTGGAATATTTCCACTGTGTGTGCAGCATGTCTATTGTTCCATAAAAAGCTCTAAATTGAGTTTATAGTATTTTTAACTGTGAGTATTTTGCACCTGCACCCTCAGCATCCCTCCCGAAGATGCCGGCGCTGAATTCTTGTTTGTGTTCACACTGCAACTAAAGTTTCTGCAGTTTTCAGTCTGACACCCGAGCGCTGATGTGACTGTCTAATCTGGCCGAGCAGTCGGAGCTGCATGCAGTTTTATATTTTCAATTCTCATCCCCGGCTCATCTCATCAAATTTGCAGCACGCAAGCTGATATTTTCAAAAAATGAAAATACTCGTATTGACACATCTCATAAATAAATAGCAATTATGTTCCCCGGCGCAGTCGTGTGTAAAACGGCTCCGTCTGTATTCCATACATGTTTTATCAAAGAATGGTAATTTACAGCCAACTGAAAACACAATAAAAGACAAAGAGAGATTTGAGGAGCCATTTGGAGTCGAGCATGAAAGCTTTGAGCGTGATTGCAGCCTCAGGCAACTCACACCCAGAGGGCAGATACAAGTAAATCAAATCTCCATTACCGAGTTGAAGAGTCCATGTGTTGCAGATGTTATTACCCTCATTACTGCGCTTCTCGGTGGAACACAAAATGGAACGAGCTGGAGCTTGTGAGCCTTATTTTCTGTCTGAGGTAATAGCCAAAGACAATGTATTAGACGTTGTAAACCTGTTTAAATGGGGCAGTGAAATCATCGTTAGAGCGTCCTGTGGCCAAAACGGGCAAAGGTCCCACCTCCACCATTCTAATTTAACATCACCTCCTTGGCTTTTGTTTGAACAGATATCAGCCGGGCAGACGGGCCTGTGCTTATCTTTGTTATTTCTCATTGCTTTCTTATAGTAAAGGCTTGTCCCGGATCATAATTTCCAGCTTTTCTTCAGTAAAGACCTGCTTTGTCACAGGTTAGAGGACAGATTAGGTCTACACAAATGTGTCATTATAACACATTCAGCAGAAACCATCAGTCAAATTACAAGCCATCTCTCCCAGAGACTAATTTAGAAGACCCATCCCTTTAGTTTTAACTGACTCTATTTAAAGACTCTGCCAATTCGTGCTCTTGTTATCAGAGGCCTGCAGGCCCGAGACTTGCCTCCGCGAAGTTGAGCCATTCTCCGTCAGTCAGCATGATAATCCTGGGAATGAAAACCTGCATGTAATGAGTAAATCTAAGATCATCCCAAACATGCGATACATTTAGAGCGGAGATTATGTCGCTGAAGGAAAACAGATTTACTCCCCACCTGTAATGGGGATGTTGTGCCGTGATGTCAAGTGGGAAAACGAGGAGAGAGACAGAGAGAAAACTGTCAAACTAGAGCTCTGGCTATGAGACTTTCATACATTATTGCCTTCACATAAGACATAAAGTACATTTTGTGATCTCTATATTATTACATAAAGCCTTTATAGTGGTGTAGTGAAGGCTGTGCACATAAACATTGGCTTCATTCACTCTCCACTACCACAGAGTTATTTCCATAGAAAGTATCAGAGGCATTATAAGCAGTTTAATGCGCTAAAAGTGGCTCACAAAGCTGTCAGTGAATACAGTGTATGTCTGCACATTCCTGGAACCAGGTTCTTTCTTTTATTATCACATTATGATAACAGGATGTTCCTCAAATTGTATTCTGGAGATTTTGGCTACTGTGCCTGCTGAATCAGGTGTTCGATGCACCTCTGCTCAAAGTGGGCAGGTTGCCTTCAGTAGAGGTGGATTAGAGCAGAGGATTAGAAGAGCTCACTGTTATTTTGCTTCGGTGCAGGTACCAGGTTCTGTTCTTGATCAAAACTGCGACTGCTTTGAGTGCTCACAGCTCTGCGCGGCTGCGTGATGCCATTCTGCCGAAGAACTAAAGCATCCAGCTGTGACTGCAACCTTTAAGAGTTTGTTTGGAGAAACCTTTTTTCTATTCTCTGGAGCAACGCGCTGAAAAAGTGAGCTAATTGCTGAATTAAAAAGACGGAAGGCAGGAAATCTGTTGATAATTGGGAAACTTGCCCCGTCAAGTCAAATCCATAAAACCCCTGTGGTGAAAAAGCACGCTTTGCTCCAATGTCTTCAAAGTCAGCCCCAAATTTGATGTTGGGTCTCTTGATCTCTCTGTGTATGACACGCTTTTGCTAATGTCAGATAAAATTAATTCAGCGTGACTAATAGCTTAACATGACCCCATCAGTTTAAGCCTGTTTCCATGGCAAACTTGAACAATGGGTCGATATAAGATGCTGCAAAATGAGTCGGGGCTTTGCTCAGCAAGACGTTTTTGAGGTGCCAGCTTAGGATGCATCATAACATCAGCACTAATCTGCCAAGAATTAGATGTCGGCATCAGTATCAGTGTGGAGCCTCAAACCAGGAGGTGAGCTTAGCGTAGTTTAGTAAAAACACTGGAAGCAACGGGAAACAGCTAGCGTGGCTCCGTCTAAAGTTCAAAAATACACCTACCAGCACATTCAAAGCTCACTTTTATCTCACCTGTTAAAACTTGAAACAGGCAAGAAGCAACATTTCTTGGCAAGAAGAAAATGAATAAGAGGACGAAATCATGTCAATTTCCCAAAAAGTTCCTTTAAAAATGTAGTAAAAAAAAAAAAAAAAAGTTTTGATTTATACAGTAGCCTCTTTACTGGGTTATTTACAGCTCCGGACACCTCATATCGAGGATTTCAGTGCTAATAGTAATAGCGAATAATATTACACACGATTTGAAGAGACAAATATTGTAAATGGCCTCAATATAAACATATATACGCAAAAAATAGGCACGGATACCCAGAATATGAATACATGGCCAAAAGTTTGATTTCATGAGGATAAATATAGGTATTGATGATAATGTACAGATTTTAAGGCGGCCTATTATCTCGAATGGCTTGAAAAATGGTGCATAACCCTGAATGTTTATGACATCTGGCACTGCATTGTGGAGACTTGCCTTCTTATGGGGACAAAACAAAAAAAGTCCCCACAGTGTAAATTTTAGGGTGAAGACTTGGGTTAAGTTTAGTCTAGGTCTCCAGGAAATGAGTGGAAGTCTATGTAATGTCCCCAGAAGTGATGGAAGCATGACTCTGTGTGTGTGTGGAGTGGGATATCTTGATTTTCTTATCAACAGCGGCTGGTTGCCTGCTCGTTACAGTCGGTCTCTTGTGATATTCGGCAGTGAACTGCGTTTCCTTTCACTCTCAGTGTGGCGGTAAAGCACAAGATTCACGGCTGCTGGATAATAATTGCCTTGACCACTGTCACAGGCATCAAAATCAAATCTTGCCCGGGACCTTGCAGAGGCTGAAGGGGGCTTCAGCTACAACAAAGCCCTGGCTCTAGTTATGACATTCGGACTGTAATAACTCGGAGAACACATTGTGTAAATCACAGTCTTGGTCCCTCATAAACGTCACTCTCATAGATTTGGCTGCGTGTCATGAGGGGGACTGTTGGAGCCAATTTAGCCTTTTCTTGCCTTAATGTGGAAAATGTATAGGATGAAAAACTTTGATATTACCTTCCATCCATAGCACTTTCCACCACTTTGCTCTACTCTGCTACTTTTCAGTGGTATACTGCCCATTCTACTGAAAAAAAAACTCCACTGGGATCACCCTGAAGGGCATCATGGTTCGTTGCCTTGTGACAGTCTATAAGCTACCGCTCAGCCTTTCAGTGTCCACTTAATGTCGTCCATAGCACCACGCTGAAATGTACACAGCTATTTTAACGCTGCAGTGACCGTGACTTTCTCAGTCAACTGAATTATCTCCGCTTTAATGTATCAGATCTGTTTCTGCATGGCTAAATTCCACTAACAAGGTCATATGTGGGACCTAGTATTGACTTTGAAATTAATTTACACACACATACAGTCACTCCTCCATTGGTCAAACGGTTACGTCTTCCTGCAGCTCAGCTGTCGCAGCTTGTTGCTTGCGTGACGAATCCAAGGCCTTCCTTTGAAATAGAATTACTGAATCCATGCACAGACATGTTATTCAGGAGCGTCGTCGCTGATTCATTATCCGACTCTGTGCACCAACAGGATGTAGAGAACAGGAGATCAAAGGCCACAGAGAGATGACTTTTCATCTTGGTAATGGTGAGTAGCTGCTACACATTCAGGGTCTGCATGTGTGTGTGTGTACTGTAGACTTCTGTGTGGTTTATTTTCGCCCAGGAAAGCCTTAAATAAAATATAAGAATGGACTTTATAGACGTAGGCAACCATAGAATCAATGATTTAAGACACAATATTTAGCACTCACAGAGGAAAGGTTTACACGTGTGTGTTTGGGTGTGTGTGTGTCATTATTTCATTTGCAGCTTTCACTAAATTTAGGACTTTTTAAATTAGCATCTAATAGATTTTGCAATGACGGTTTGTATTCTGAGAGAGAATAAACAAAACTCAATTGTTAGTTAGTTTTACAATAGAGGCATCTGCACAGTAAACACACAGAATCATAGTAACCTTATTTTACTTTTCATTCAGATGATCAAAACCAAACAGTAAATCTGCAGTTCATTGTAGAAATTGGCGCATTTGCGAAGGCCAAGCATTCTTCCGAGGGGAGAAAGGTTATAAAATCCTCCAGCATGATGTCTGTTTGTGGGCTTTTGTGGAGCGAATGCCAGAGAGAAGGGCATTGCATGTCAGAAGGTTAGCTAATGGTAACCGGCTGTGTTCAGACCGCGCTGAGCCCTGCATGAAAAGACGCGGCCCTCTCATCTGACAGGAGCGGGTCTGTCGGCCGGGTGCCAACGCAGGGGGCGCCGGCAAAACAACATCTGGCGAAAATCATCTGGAAAGGTGTGGGCCAATCAAATGCAAGCAAGATCACATTATTTTGTCAGTGCTGTGCACCCAGCTTGTTTTGCCGTCCCCAAGAGGTCAAAGAAAATAAATGAATGAAAACTTAAAACGATTTTCAAGTTTCTGCGAGTGACTACTTTTAATTTTTAGACTTTTTTAGGAAAATCTTGATGTAGAGTCAGCAAGGCATCGAACAAAACAAAGGTTTGCTTCAGTTTAGTATTGGTTTTATATGAAAATACATATATAATTGCAAAAATAATAATAATGCATGCAGCAAGTAGTTTAAGTTTTGACCATGAGTTAAAGGAGCATATGAGAGTATAAGGTTGACAGAATGGGGTTATAATCATGTATCGATAAACTTATTTTCATTGTGGTCCTGGCTTGACAACAGAACATACACCACCAAAACCTTTGACAATAAAGCTGCAACCAGCTCTGAGAAACACATTAAAAAAGCCGTACCACTGCAGTGGGCGGCACAGTCTTTCATTCCAATAAAAACTGACAACGCTCAGGGATGCAGCTCCTTATTTACTCTGCGATGGTGGTTTGCTGAGCTTCAAGCAGTAAATGACACTGACCGTATTCATCATTGTGACCAAACATGTTGGGATGGGATTATGGGAATTGTTGATCTAATAAAATCTTGTAAATGAAAGTCATGACATGCAAATTCTCATTACTGCAAGGATTCCTATGCACTGAAACCTTTAATGCATGCATTCATAAGAGAGGTGGTTTAGATAAGTGTGTGTGTGTGTTTACTCATTTATCTTTGGCGAACACTGACAATTTTCCACAGGCACACTTGTAAATTTGCTTATATTAGTGTCTGCTGACTCTTAAAGTGAATTAATATCTATGTCTACGTTTGTGTTTATGTTTTGGCTGGTTATACACTGTATGTACACATGCATAATGTAAATGAATATGCATGCATGCATGGGAGGCTGCCGCGAGCCTTAAATCTTTCTCTCAGTGGGCGATGACCAAATGTGTTCCCCACACAGGAGGCATCCAGAAGCACAGAACACATGGACTCGGAAATCCCATTAAAAATGGGTCAGCTGATAAGAGAGATGAGACCATAGCGCTTCAAGTGATTCCCAATTTCACACCTCAACATTTTTCTCCTTTCGGGGCAAAAACTGGGGTGCAACTGGAAAGTGAGGAGAGCCGCATAGGCAACACAGCAAATCCTATTTGGTTTGAAAACAGCCACTGAAACTCGGTAGACGACTTAAAAAATACTAAAATAAAACGCTAAGATTCGCCCTCCTACCTCCTCGCTGCCGTTTCAGGTCCGTAATCTGCTCAGTGGGAGAGGATTGCAGATGGTTTGTTCCACCGTCCTCATTGTTCACGACAAACTGTCCCAGCCACACGATCATAGCCAAGTCGCAGCGCTGGAGCCATGAATTGCTCTTTGCTGTGGGTGAAGCTGCCTGCTGGTTGGCCTGTGTCCTACGGATGAGCTGTGTGCTGCGTTATCTGTGCTTTGAATGATGGTGATTATTTACTATTTTAATTCCTTGGTTTCAAAATTTCTAGGCCATATGTGCTTCTTACCCTGGAAATTTGTGTGTTCCATTTTCCAAGCGTTGCAGCTCGCACCTGTTTATGCAAAACCAGATTGCATTCAAGCGTACGACATATTGAACCTTCAATGGTACAAGGCAACTACATTGTGTTGGGAAAGTGGGAAAATCACTTTTAGTATAATCAGTATATAATATACTTTTTAATCAGTTTTCTTCAGTCCATTAGGGGAAGAAGTCCACATTAAACCCTGAGAAACATCAGCATTTATTTATTTGGACTCTTCTTTCCACCCGGTGAGTTTAAGTCCAATATTCACCCTCCTTCTTATCTCTATTTTGGTCTCCGGTGCTGCTCAATGCTCCACTATGTCCACCAGCTAATCGTTATCTTTATCCGTCTGCCTTTGGTGCTGGGCAGGTGGAGAAAAGTGGGTTTATCAGAGCTTTCTCTGTGAAAACAGTGGCCTGATGCTGCTGGAAGAAACTGATGAGAGCTGTGAGACTGAACCTGAACAGTAAACTTGTTTAACAAATGTTATGATGCTGCCATTTTTTCTCTAAACTGAATGTTCAGAGACTAAAAATACAAAAACTTGAAGTGAAATGATTAAATTGATCGAGTAAAATGTCATGGCAAACATCATTGTAATGCACTGTGAGAACTTCATGTGTGCCAAGTGATAAAAAGAATAAAAGAGGAAATGAAACCGTCATGAAATGGAAAAAAAATGGAATAAAAAGGGTGCATGAACAGCCAAATATATCCTTTTAGTAGCAAAAAGAGGAAAATATAAGACTTTGTAAGATGAGTGATTGGCTGAATTTGATTGCTGTGTTGGATTTCGACATGGACAAAATCACAGTTGTGCACAAACCTGCTTGCATGCGTTTCGTTTTGATGCTGCAAAGTTGCTGAAACACTCAGAGGAACAAGCTTGATGCTTTAACAGCACTTTAATAATAACTCAAAATATTAGAAATGATATATATATATATAAAAAGCTGTGTTAAATGAAGCAAACAGGGCTGCAGTGAGAGAATGAATCGTAGAAATCGTCTTTTCAGTTGTGAAACTTTTCTCTTTCAACTACAAAGGAAATGATGAATTGCGCTGCAAGAAAAATTAATTTGTCCAGAACCAAATCAGGAAGTAGTAGCCGGGGGGAGCATGCTGTATTGATAAGGATGTCATGGTGAGAGTGGTCTTTAAAGGGTGAATTATGGCTCATCTGTGAGGAGTGAAATTGTTTTCCAGCACATTATTTGGAGTCTCTATTTGGAGACCCTCACTACCCAGGATGCACAGCTGGCAGTGCCAGTGCACACGCTGCTGCAGGCCAGTAGGAATTCATTACTTAGCTTAGCCATTGATTTTCCTCCTGCCTAGAAAAAAAAATATGAACAGCTTTCAAGATAGATTGCCAGCATTCAGAGGCAACTTGAAGGACATTTTATCATGACAATACTTTGTGCTCAGCGTGCAAATGGAGCTGGTTCTCTCAAACACTGCGGGTCTTAATATGCTGCAGTTTTGGTCTGAGTTCAAAGTAGCTAAAAGCACATGATGAGTGATTGCAACAAGTGTGACAAATGTCATGCTGTTCCTTCGAATATAAAAGCTCATATATCATGTGCAATTCTGCTCTTGAAGAATCTGTCCACATATAGCCATAACTGTGAAGTTCCAAAATACATCACATGTTCATCACAACCATATCGTACCAGAGCTCCTGCAGGAGCTCTTACATTCTTATTGTGGTCTCTTTCTAGGTGAAAGGCAGAGCAGTCCACATTAGGGCGCATTAACACTATCATGAGCACAATTTTGCTGCAGGATGCCAGCAGATTGGCTCATTAAGAATAATCACACCATATAAGACTTCATCAAAACAAAATTTGCACTCAGATCATTAAGATTTCCTCTGGGTGGGCAGGTGGGTGGGTGGGGGGAGTGCATAAAAACATAAAGCGATTTTCACCGAGCACTCGGATGTGTTGGTCACCGTCGATAGAATCAGCATAATAAAATCACATCATATTTCCACCTGTCACCCGGTTTATGAAGTGTGATGAAGCAGCCAAAATGTTTATTTGATGCATATTAATTCAGGTCAGTGAGCATGTGACGCATGAGCGCAGTTTGTGTGTGTGTGTGTGCGTGTGTGTGTGCAGTCATTAATTTACTTGAGCGCATTTAAAGCGCCATCAGCAGAGAGAGGAAGGCCATAGTGGAACATGGGATGTTTCCTACGCCATGTTAACATATAAGTGCTTTGAAAAATGCTGAATAATTGATTTGTTGGCTACACACAATGCTGGTCAGTCTTAGCTCCATGACAGCTCGTCAGGCTGTTGGACAACCAACCCAAGCTGTTCATTGTGTGTGGGAATGGCCTGCAGCAATATCACGCTGGCCAGCAGAAACTCCGCTTTCGGGGAAATGAAATGACAATGGAGACGAGTGCATCTAAAGATATTTTCAGCATATTTCCTCACTCAAGGCCTTCGGCTCTGACAGCCAAAGTGGAAGAAGTGATGAACAAACAAACCGAAAAAAAAGAGAAAACACTTATCACAGCTGTCATTCATTCTTTCAGAGTCCTGCAGGATTTGGCCCTCTGCTTACCCACTATTATGCCCTGAGTCCTAATGCATTTTGATTTTTTTATCAGAAGGCAGAGGCTGAGGCGAGTCAGGTGCCCAAAGGGGAACGGTCGATTCCGGCCCAGCGTAGTAAGCTGCTAAGTGGAGGCTCTGTGGCAGCTATGGAGGTATATCACCATGGATACCTGATTTCGCAGCTTCACTTAAGGGACCAACAAGGGCAATTTTCTGCTCTTTCAACACTTCCTTCGGTTTTCGACGTGCTTTGACCACATCCTTTGGCCAAGGTGTCACAAAGCACGTTCGCTGCAAAGAGAGGCCGAGAGAAAGAGCCTGAAAAGACGGAGAGAGGCAGAAGAAGGTAAAAAGAGAGGACGGAACAAATGTGCTGAGCAAAAACAAAGATGCTAATGTCCAAAAGAACATGCAAGAATGTGGAGCAGGGCTTTAATGAAGCTTGGCAATCCACCAGCCGAGCATGTCCCCGGTGGAATGACCCACTAACGCAACAAAAGAGTGGTGATTTGTCCGTTTCCTTCCTTCACTCCAAAGCCAAGTGGTCCAGTGCAGGCCCAGCGTTGAGGCCTACATGGTCCGGGTGAATGAAGCATTCAGTGTTTCAGCGTGGCCCGGCAATCGGCCCCTCTCCACGCCTCAAGTGAAAAGCACAGTGCTTATTATCAGTGTGCACGGCTGGAAACGATACACAGTGCAGGCATTCTCAGCGAGGCCACAGCGGCGAGCTGCTCATTAGGGGAACTACGCAGAGCTGAGATGCATCTCATCGCTTTGCAGGACGTGATTAATGTGATTCAAAATGCACTTTCGATAATCCTTTTATCATCACACTGCATGATTAAATCCAAGATTGCTCTTCAGCTCCTTCGAATAAGACAAATAAGACATCTGAATTTATGTTGAATTCTTTTACAATTCATGCATTTTTCTTATTATCAGCAAATCCCAAACTGACAATAAATGTATACTGCGAACAAGTATTGTGTGTGCATCCAAAGCCTGATACATCCTGATATGCCATAGAGCTCCACTGTTGTCCAGAACTATTAAAAACACATCAGTGACCTTTACCTCTACATGCACAATAATATTCCACTAATATTCCGAATTTGATATGGGTCATGAAATAGCGTATTCCGGTTTGATTTTCCGAATTGAGCATTTTCTGATGAAGACATGTGGGACATGCAGATGTTATTCAGGCTTTAGGATGAGCCTGCAACAAACGGCCTCATGCCTTTTTACAGTCAGCTCTGCGGAGGCTGCAGGAGAGATGCATCCAGCAGAGAAAAGCCCACATTTCTGTTCACAAGGAGAAACACACCCACTTTCAAACATTACGAAAGACATGGACATCAACAGGGTTTTGGATATGCCCAAGTATCGCAACGGCAAACTTTTCAAGAAGATGGCTGAACAAATAAAAGCGGGAGGATGTGTTTGTTAGCCAGAGTATGCACGACTGCATGTAAATGGGAATATTAGTGGAATGTTAATATTCATCAGCCATGTAAACAGCTTGGCAGAAATGTTGTCTTTTTTGCAAAAAACAGAATATTTTGTGCATGTAATGTAGTCCTAATGTAGTTTCTTCATTACCATGAACAAGCACACACTGTACTTTATTCTGAGTGAACCTCACATACACGGTCACGCTGCTGTAAATACTCGCCACCGCTGAAAATAGTCCCCAACAAATGCACTATGTACTCTTGTTTGAGTGACGGGTGCCGCAGACGGGACGACCAAACCGCCGTTTCATGGCATTTGTAGACTAATAAAACATAAGATATCACCAACATTATCCTTTAAAGAGAGACTCCACAACAAATTAGTGTTACTGCACAGAACTTATTACATCATTTCAATACAACAAAGAAAAAAAGCTAGAAACAAGCATTTGAAGTGTAATTTTTTTTGTACCATGCACCACTGCCATGTTCAGACACACCAACAACTAAAAACCTTTATATTCCTATTATTTGGATCACTATTTCACTAATCACATTCCCAGATTTTTGCTATTAAGTACAGTATCAAGACATATTCTGCAGTTTGTATCCTGTAATGTATTCTGCTATATTCATGGGCTATTTTTGCATTGTAACAAAATCCATCTAAACCCCTGGGTGATTGGGAACCCATGGCTAAATCTGATATCCTCATATATATAAACAATACCTCCCTGCAGCCCCAATGCAGAGCCGACTGACACTTGCACATAGTGCCGGAGCGTCTGCTAAGATTTCCATGCCAAGTCTTTACCTCCCTCTTCCCTCTTCAACGTGTGTCGTTATCTTGCCTTGGGCAGCAGGTATGTTGGCGCACTGTGCTGAACATGGCAACTGTATGCTGTGACATCTTCTATTGTTCGTCTCTTTGACAAGTGTGCATTGTATCCTGAGCTGACGCGCAGGCATTGAAACTGTTGTCGGGAGCCACTTGGGGCGCACCCTGGTTCCAAACAAATTCTCCAGAGGGAATAAGGTCTACTTTGTTGTTACTGGCAAGCCCGAAGACACTGCAGTGTTTTTACTTGATTTATGAGGAAGAAATGTGAGACTTCAAAGACGTGCGGTGACAGGGCATGATGTTAGCATGCAAAGGCAAAGACAAGTGACTGTAATTTGTCTGTTTGAAAAGGCAAATCTTATGACTCAGGTTTAGGTTCTATATTGATCCACAGTGCAGCGCAAAGTGAAGCTGAACTGGAACAAACAGCGGAGAAACTGGCCAGAATCAGGATTTAATAATTGAACTAAGTAACTCTGCTGCCTGCATCAAGTGAGTGCTGATGGCCTGTGCACACACACACACACACACACACACACACACACACACACACACACACACACACACACACCACTACTGACACAACAACATCAGCCCAAACACCACCGGAGGCTGACTGCGATGGCCCACCGTTGTGTGTTATATGGCTGATGGACTGAAAACCTGGCAGGATACGAGACTATAGCTTTATAAATAATGAACTACATAGGCAAAGGGTTGCTACGAAAGGACAGATGAAAGCTGGTGTTTTGAATTAATCTATGTTTCTAATAAATGCTGTACCTGTATAATTAAATGTGGAAAAATTCTTAAAAAAAAAACATGCTAAGCTAAACAAATGGGATCTGAATGTCCACCATGTTAATTTATCCTGCTCCTGCATGCATCACGTCATCTGCAAATAAGTTGTCTCTCGTTTATGCTGCTCTCTTTCTTAAAAACTTTGTTGCCCTGTGTTGGATTCGTAGCATTTCTAAGTGCGAGACTGTGTCCGTCTTCATGAGATGCAACAGTGCACGGACTCCACAGGTCGTTAATAATCTATGTTCTGTTCTGTCAGAGTCTCATTTGCTGCCGTTACTTTTATAGTCAGTGACTGCAGGCTGCCAGTGGGCCAGTTATTGACGAGCCAGGGTCCAGCCAAGCATCCTGCAGAAGTCAGGACAGGACAGCGCTGATAGCAATGCAGACACATAAACCACAAAAAGACGTAGTTTAAAATCACAACTATTCAAGCTATTGGAAATGTTGCTTGTACAGAAAAACAATATGGGTTCATCAGCCAGCAAGAGCAGAAAGATGAGAATATCAACACCACTGTCGTGTTTGTCGAGTGTTGGGAAAGTTAAAAATTTAATCACCTGCTCATTTGGTATTACTAAGTAATTATTCAGCAGCAAAAGTAATTAGTTACATTATTCATGAGGCTACATTACTTTCATTACTCTGTCCAGCTCCGTCAAATACCTTTAAACTCCAGTCTCCACACTCACATGTCTTCTAGTTCAGCACATGTAGAACCAGAAAAAGCAGCATGCAGCCAGCTACGGTTCAGAGCTATTTACTGTCTGACAGCTAGCTTAGCACCTGCAGGCGCCACTCCAGAAGTCCTCACACTGGCGTCACGGATGCACGCTGCCTCCAGCTCTGGACTAGATCAGCTGGTTCCTGAATGGAGATTTGGTGGCTAAGGTTCGCAGCTCAGAGCAGAACATGCAGATAAGACAACTTTGAAGTTACCAGCAAGCTCTGCACTTCTCTGATGTTGGCCGGTCTGCGCCCGGCTAACACGTTCCACACCGCTCCCTAAAATCCCACTTTGACATTTTACATCTCTGTTTGTGAACTGAATAAACAAACACGATGCAGCATGGTAATTAGTGAGCTTTAAATGTGCTGGTAGCTGTTCCCTCTGCCTCCATCTTTTCATCTAACTCACAAAGTGAATCACTTTGCTCCCCGAAATGCTGAACCATGCCTCCAACCAAACATTCTTTAGCTGTCCACCAGGACACCTTTGGAACACCTGGTCACATGCACCGTTTCATCCTGAAGCCCCGCCCCGTCAGACGTCCGCTGTCTGGGTTTGAACTATCACTCACTCTGCTCCTCCTCTGACCGCTGAGATGCTCGGCTGACATCACACATTATATTTCTCATTGAGACACATTATTGTGAGTGACGCTCGGCTCTCCAGGCCATTTTGAACATACTCGCCGTGTCTGATTGAAAACACTCCCTGTAGCACTGTGTCGTAGCAGCACATGCAAATTCGACCTTTTTTGTGAGTACTGTAATTGAGCAGAAAGACATTTCATGTCCTTTATCTTGACCTTAATCTGTTATCGCATTTGTCGTTTTTGAAGGTCAAATTGGGAGCAAAGGAGGGAGGGAAGAGAGAGGAAGAGCGCGGGGGGAGGCTTGTTTCACCAATTAAGCCTCAAATCATGCGTCGTGCCTCATGAATTAAAAGGAATGAGACTCCATCAAGGAAACGACTGGCTAAGATAATCAATCAAACAGGAGCATTGAACCTTTTCAGGGAGCCTCCACATCGTCTGATTGGTCTGAAGCATCAAGCAGTGTGTTGCTGTTCACGTGCAAAGCTACAGGGTGACACACAGCTGTGGTGACAACAGGTGTGTGTCTCATTTACATTAAACAGCAGTGTTTCTTCATATCTACTCGTCTCTTTTTAGCTTTGTTTGATCTCAAATCAATACAAAGCAGTTAATTTTTTCTCCCTAAAAATCTTGGATATCCTTCAGGATTTCTTTAATTGATCCTCACAGCTTCTTCTTCATGTCCTTTAGTTGTTTGTTCTGATAAGGTGTACTCAAAATGAGTCATACCACCTCCTTCAAAGGATACAGCTCGCGATATTTAGTCATTTCCTTTTTGTCATTAACTCTCATGAAAAGACAAAAACCAGCAATGAATTCATCCTGCTAATATCCTGTGTAGCCTGATAGAGTAGTTTATTTTAGTACCATACAAATTAACACACAATCGTTTCAGTCCACTACTGAAAATAGACCCCAACAAATGCAGCAATTCCTCCTGTTTGAGTAATGTTTGCTAGTCTTCAATTTGTTGACGTCAAGAAAAATAAGATATAGAATAACAAAAGATTTAACCTTTAAAGCCACGGAACGCACGGCAGCTGAGATTAGGAGTGTCGGTAGGAATCTATTCATTCTGTATGAGACTAATATGAAAACATGTAGAGTTGAAGAGAAAACCAGAATATAGTTTCTGGGCGTATTTGTCATGTGATTGCTAACTTTTTGACTTAAATTGGGTCTTTCAGTCAGCTGCAAAAGGAAAATAAATCCAGTTTACTGCAGTAAAGGGGGAATAGAAAATGTGTTGACTGCATTTAGAGTGTCACTTGAGGCATCAACACTGTCGGGTTGTTACTGCTGAGCTACAGCTATAGCTCCCACGTTGCTCTTAATACTGAAACAAATGAGAAAACGCAGCCTTCGAATATGACGTGGCAGCAGTGAGAAAAGTTCCCTGTGTCGGAGGAACAAGCAATGAACATGTTAGATACTCAAAAAGCTAATTAATGCCATCTGATATGCATTTGTACTCAATTTCCTCTGCATTCAGTCACCATTAGCGCTGTGACTGAAGACAAATCTCTTCTGGGTGCGAAGTGAATGTTTCCCAAGGTCAAAGCACTTGACAGCATGCATTCACACTGACGAGGGTGAGAGAAGCAATTTAGACTTAAGCAGACAGCTATCAGTTCTGTGCCGTGGTCTAAATTACCTTAGTATTTGAAATAGAATGAAGCACAATGGAGACTGAAACAGGGCTTTGGTGAGAGGAGAGCGAGCGCGAGCAGTCCCACGAGAGATTGTTAGCACCGGCGTGCAGTGAGAACTGACCTGGGGTTTAACACTCAGCAGACCTTGTAAAGCTCACTGTAGCATGGTAGCATGTGGAGTGTATAGAGTATATAATTGGAAAAAGCTTAGACATACCGAAGTAGCAGGCCGAGTGGTCAGCCTGGAAATTAAGAGTGTGCTCGGTGGAGATTGGCTGCTGCGGATTTATGTCCACATCCGTTACCGGGTAACTCAATAACAAGGAATCTGTCGCGCAGAAGGTGGATGTGTGTGGAAAATGTCGGAAGCTAATAACCAATTTTTTAAATTAAGTCTGACCAGCGCTCATCATTTTCCTTGAAGCTGAATCATTGGGTCGCCGCATGATTCATGCGAATGGACGGGAACGGTTGATAGCTACAGATCACAGAGACACATTTGGCTTGCAGATGTGCTGATGCAGCTACGATGCTGCAGCAAAACTGCATGCTCGCTTTTTTATCATCAAATCTGGACAAACTCATGGCTGCAGTCACACTATAAGAAACAATTTAATTGAATTTTAATTGAAATTCTGTTCTAGCTAAACATTGCAAACCACAGGCAATACAATTACAAATCTGTGCCAGGGTGTCATGTTTGCATTGGGAAATTCTTTTCTTCCAGGGTCTCTCACTTGCACATTCAGTCTTCAGAGCAGACGTATCAATGCTGACTGCATTCAGACTTCAAGTGGTTTCAAGGCAAACTTCTACTAGAAGCAGAGTTAGCTGAAAGCCCGGCACCTCTCATAGAGACACTGGCGGGTGTCTTTAGTGTCTTTATGAGCCGCTGAGGAGAGTGACAAAACATCAGAGGTGACCCTCTGAATGGGAAACGTCTGTTTCAGCACAATCGCATGTAAAGTGTGAATGCTTTTTATTATTTCAGCAGCGCGCTGACATCTGCACTCGCTCGGTTTCTGCTGAAGTGCACAGCTTGGCACTGTCAGCAGCAGTAATGTTGTTGTCACTGTTGGAGTGCTGAAGGGAATCTGGCTTTGTCGGCTTCCAGGTGCTCGTCAACTTACACGAGATTTCAGGGAGACTGGAGACATCAATCTAGACAAAGCAGCTTTTTTTGACTGTCGGCTGTTGGCAGTGCTCTTAATCCTGAAGTACAGAGGCAACCCTGGAAGGCATATTGTAGATCAACAATGACTTGCCTGAAAGTAATGACTACTTAGGTCTCTCTATTGTATTTCATGCAACCCTGATTCATTTCCTGGCCAATAAAAAAACATTCGGCCTCTCCCAAAACATCCAACAATACCAAAGACTCACAGGAGAACTCATATGCTGATTTATGTCCAAGTCTCAGGGGAACCTGGACGTAAGACAGCGAGGTTCTCCCCTCTTTCCTGCTCCAGAGAATGACCAATTAAATCAGAGTTCAAGCACAAAGTTCCAGTTTTTGTTTTTCCATCTTAAAATTTAGCTTCAGGCTGAACTATTTCAAGAGGAACACATTATGGTTACACCGAACAAAAATGGCTTTTCAGCCAGTATAAAACTGCCACTCTAAGAAAACAGAGATGTTAGATGGGTGTCCTTGTGGCCTGGGGTTTTTTGCCCTGACCTTATAATTGCAGGGCTTGCCAGTTTGAGCCAAGCCAAAGATGTTGCATGTCATTCCCCATCTGTCCCTCATTACATTAGATTATATTTGTGTGTGGAGTTTTGACCCTGAAAGCCCGACTGCAATCGCTCGCTTGACTAAAATGCTTTGTATTCTTAAAGCGTCTGAATTATTAGAGTGGGATTTATGCTCGGTATTCCCACATTGGTACAAAGAAAAGGAGTGTGCATGGCATGACTTACTGTCAACCAAACCACAATGCAATGCATCCCATTTCATAGACGCAGATGTTACAGTCGTGCAGGTCTACATCTGTCAGTGATGAAGCAAAAATGATGAGGATTAGAAAGTATCTAATTTTTTAAACTGAGAGTGTGTATACTATACAGAGCACTGGAACAAAGGACCTAAATGTCTGAACCACAAATTCACGTTGCACTTAGAAGCTGTCGGCCAGCTTTCGAGTGCATCCGTGATGACTGAGCTTGAAGGTTCTTGCTCAAAAAATGGCCAAATAATAAAAATGCAAGGTCCTCTCACTTTGCGTCTCTGAAGCTTTCAGCCATACTGTGGCAGGCAGGTGTCATACACTGGTTTCATATGGCTTTCATAACTTCAGTTTTTAATCATTGCAAGTGGCCGTTGAGAGTAAACTGTGGTGTGTGTGTATGTGAGGCTGGGGGTTGGGTTTTGTGTGTGCTCTCTCTGACAGTATTGGTGTGGCTTGCGGGTTGGAGGAGGAGCTGGCTGCACACACCTGGGCCTGATCTTCATCAGGAGCTTACTTAAGGCGGGCCCGCCTGTGTTCTTGCTGCCAGATTGTCACTGCTTTGTGGTAGATTGTTTGCGAGTGCCTCAGAGAATTTGCCTCTTGTGATTTTGTATACTTACCTGTGTTCTCTATCTTCAGGATCCAGCTCATTACCCTCAAGCTACCCAGCGCCTGTACCAGTCAGCTCGAGCCACCGCTGTGCCACACTGCCTACCGTCCACACTGCCTGCTTGCTTGCCTCCCCTGCCTTCCCTGGGTCTGGAGACACCACCTCAACCAACTCCTTCCCCCTTACCGCTGCCTAAATAAACTTTCACCTAGCCACCTTTCCCACGTCTTATTGTCTGCATTTTGGGCCCTGCTCCCTAGCCTCGTCACATAAACGCTGTAATGAATTTGGATATGAAGTATAACCTTAGAAAGCTGGTGTCTGTTTGCTGTTTGGTTCACCAGCTTCTACAACTCCTAACAGCTGTCCTGTAACACTAAAGATATGTTGTTTAAAATTTATGTATTTGTTGAGTTGTTTTATTATGTTCATGTTATATTATATCACATTTGTAACTATTGAAACTTATTTTTCACCATACAAAAACTACACACTTTGTTTTATCATTCAATTACCGCATCCTGTTTTTGATCTTTTTAGCTCGTAGCACTGCTTTTAATGTTCATCTTTCTGCAATCTTGTTTTATTGCCTTGTATTGTCTTGTCTACTTCAGTAAATAAGGTTTATTCTTATTAATTTTCCCATTTACAGAGTACAGAGCTTTTTCACAGCTTTTTGACTTGTCATAGGAGGAAACTCACAGGTGTGACTAATGACATTAACGATGGCTCTAGTCCATTTAGGTGTGCCTGTGAGCAGCGACAGTGAGCCAGCGCAGCAGGACACTTCAACACTTAATCTGGAGCTCACACAATACTAACGCTATTAGTTACACCTTTTTGACAAGTCAAAATCTCCAAATATGTACAAGTTCCAAAATTACAGCATTAAGCTGCCTAATGTGTATCCACAAAAACACTGTTTTTACAACTACGGCTTCAAGCTGTCAATTATCCTCACGCTAGTGAAAGACTCTCTGTCAGGCAGGATCACAGTAAAGCTGACGAGCTGCTGGCGTCGTCGCCGGCAGCTGGAATCAGAGTGAAGGCAACCTGCGGTAAGAGTTGCCAATCAACAGGTGAGACGCAGTCAAACGGCCAATCACACAGCACGGCCCGCAAGTCATCAGCCAAACACACACACTCCCAGGCAGGTGAGGAATACAGTCCTGGCAGCACAGTGCCATAAGCATACAAAATAAACAAAGATAAGCTGTAACAGCTACTAACGGTGCAAATAAGACGGTTTTATTTTCATTTAAATCTTATAAAGTAGCAATAAAATAACTACAATTTTAAAAATTTATATTTTGCCACAAAAAAAGTGCAGACTGCTCATTGTTCTGACCGGAGTCATACATATGGAACAGTAATTTCATGCATACAGATCGTGTTCTTTCCTCAGGGGAGGGAATGAGTTCGGGGTAGTGCTGTATATATAGGAAATCAATACGAGTACAGACGCTGCCTCATGCTGATGCGTGAGAAAGGTCTTCATTTACATACTGTAGAAAACTGTGCAGTTCTTCTCATGATGCCTTATTGTATTGTCCAGAACTATTTCTTTGTATGTCTGTCAGTTAGATACAGCACAGGACAGCAAATTAATATTTTAAGTCAATAAATAGCACCAATTGTGTTTTGCTTTTGAAAAAAATATCTGTCAAATGATGTAAAAATATTAGTTTAATTAAAATTAAATTGTTCCTGTTTGAAGGTCAACCAGTTGCATATCTGTGTTGCTCTTCATTTGCACAACGCTGTGATGCAACCTTCGCTCAGAGATGATTTGAAGAAACTTCACATGTAAGTGCGGCTTGGCCTCAATTTGAAAGGCCAGCGCAAGCATGCCGTGACCGGGGAGATTTACATAATGGAGAGAAAGTCCTTTCAACGGTTGCCATCAACAATGACATGTATGGCAGGAAGCGGCTGTGTACTTGTTATTCAAAGGAAGAATGCTATTGGACACAGATGTGAAACAGCCCCGCATCTGCCTGCCAAATCCAACACTCAGCATGACACTAAAAGCAACAAAGGGGTCTTATTTTATTTACACACTGTCATGTGGTGTTGCAACATATTTGTGATGTTAAGAAGCACACGGCTCTGGATTTCCCCATTACAGTAATTCAAGGCTCATATAATACTTATGACACAAAACAATGCGAAATACCTTCTTTGCCAGTGAGAAACTATTCAGAACAAACTCTGCATCAGTTTTTTTAAGATTTCCTTAAATAAGAAGAAGAAACAGAAGGAGCAAGTTCAGAATTTGAATTTCTGTCTAACTTTGATCAAATGTGCTTCTTTAAAGTGTTCTGTATGGGTTTGGACCAGGTTGTTAAATCTGAGTATAGATCAAAAAGTGGAATATATATGTAGTGTTTTGTGTCTGAGTGTTTTCAACCTAATTTCCAAGCTGAAACACTGTGCTTTGACATGCTGTTTGTTTACCGCAGCTGAAGGAATCAAAGATGCTGTGTACTTTAACATACTGTGTTGAGAAAAAGCAAGAAATCCTTTTTAATTAAACATCTTTGCACTGGAAACACATGCATATATTTACTGATATATTAACAGAGAAAGACTTCAGGAGTTAGATTCTATTAATGTGTTGCATCCTCATTAAGTACAGGTCCAGGATAAGAGAAGATTCCATGGGGTCCGTGTACACGTGGTGGCAGAGAAAAACCTGAACACTTCAGCTGAAACTTCTGGAATGATCTGAGGAACACAGTAGTCAGGTTTCCATCCAAATATAGTGTACATTTTGACATAATGTGCAGAAAAAGAGCAAAATATGTATCCACTATTGTTAGATAAACAGCTAATGGTGTAAGTCGGTGCCATTAAACCATTGCAGAAGAAGAGGGTGCAATTGAAGATGTAATTAAGATAGCAGCAATCAAATCTCAAACAGTTGAAAACAATAGAAAATATGATGGAAATATGGTGTTGGTGCAACTTTTTCCACCTCAGCCAAACATAAAACTTTTCTGCAGATTTCAAGCGTGTCCACTCTGGTTTTCTGTGCTCAAGCTGTGAATGTACATAAAACAGGTGGATGGAAATGCACTTAATGAAAAAAAAAATGCACTTCTCAACAAAGAAGTATGAGAGACAGACAGAGTACTGTATTGATCCACTGAGGGAAATTGCAGTTTTGCTGCAGCAGTTCACCTGTCACAAAACACACATAGCTTACACAGAGTTAAATAATATTGCATTTGACTTATGTTTTATTAGGATGTTACAGTGATATTGTTGTGTTAATTGGGTATTATTTCTGTATGTTGTCTAAATGTATTGATCACACAAGCCCAGTTTAGTGTGGACGTCAGGATGATTATGATAACATTTTAAAGACGTCCTCTAATACCTCAATGCAGGCCAGTTTAATTAAATACATGCGACACATCCCATAATTCTTATCTAATGAGAGCCTTCGGCCTATCATGTTGCCACTCATTTGGAATCAGATAGGTGGCTGTACTATAGCTCAGGTCTTTGTGTTCATGTGTTAATCACATGCTCTATCTCAGACGTTCCTGATCAGACTGTGATGGAAGCCATTACACCCGTTAAAAGGAGCTACTTTGCTCATTAGTCGGCTCATTGGTCATTTGAATTCAGTGCGACACATTTCATTGAATTTTAACAGGAATAAAAAGTATGAGTCATCCCATCATCATACTCCAGCAGTTTCAAAAGTACAGTGGCTATTGACGAGGGAAGCTCCAATCAGGTTTTTTTTCACTGCCGCTATCGATCGTCACCCGTCTGTGAGCCGCATCGACTGATGCAGCGCCGATACCAATCTGTTTTTTTTCCGTTAGAGCAGCTGGTACAGCAGAATAGGTCAGTTTGACTGATCTGTAGTGTGGTGGGATCTCGACCAGGTGGCAGCGTGATCTAGGCCATAAATGCTGTGTGACTGTACAGTCCGAAATAAAGAACCACAGAAAGTCGATGTTGTTCAGAGGTGTAGTGCTATTCATAGTGCCGCTGTTCCCATGGTTACAAGTTTATATGCATTAATAAGCTATAACTGACCAGACGATCAAATGTTAGACTGACTTCCTGAGTATTCTCATCATGTTGAGAATATAACAGCCGTTGGGAATACCGTGGATGTAATTATTGTGGCATTAAGCAAAACAAGCAAATGAACACATGAGTTTATGTAGTTTTTTCTTCTCTGTGTGTCTTAAATGTGCGTATTTTGTGCCTTTTCACAAAAATCAACAAGATTAGACTTTATTAGATTAGATTTTAACTTATTCTTCATCCTTGCCCACTTAACTGTGATTCATAATACTGCAGGATAATTCTGGATTTATTTTGCTGCTTTGGCCATCAGTTCTGTCTCTTAAGCTCAGTATCCGTAGAAATGAAGTCCATATTGGATCCTGTGATTTATGTCCCATGCTGATGGAGGAAGTTGAGTGTGTTTATATGCAGTGAAGCAGAAAGTACACTCTGTAAATGTTTGCCTTTTTGTAAATGTTTGCCTTTCTACTGCAACCACAATATTTTCCTAACCTTAAACAAGTGTTTTAGTCACCTAACCATAACATATCTTAACCATAGTTTATTTCCCATAACTATGATCTTTCCCTTACCTCCAACATACCAACGCTGACAAATGCAGATATTGTACAAAGTGGGTTTTTAAAAAGCTGAGCTAAGAGATGAAAATAATTCAGTGAACATAAAGGGAAGCATCTCCTTTTTGCTTTTGCAATTTGCAGTGACAATGGGCGCATTACTGGCTAATGAGATGAAGCTCTCATTCTTTCTTGGATGTTTTTAGCATCTGGCTAAGGTGCAACTTTGCTGGGGACACATTCATGTGGAAATCAAAAGCAAATGCCTTACAAACAAAAGACAATGCCTGAAAATAAGCTGCAGCTGTTGAGAACACAGCACTTGCATGCTGAAACCAGCGTGACAGTCCTTGGCAAGGTGACGTAGCATTGTGCTACACAGAGCAGCATGTGCATGTATTCCTCAGAGAGCTATTAGACTCTTTAAGTGGTCTGGGTTTAATGTGCTGTCAAACACATTAATTACACACTGCCCGCAAAATGTCCCACTCCCTCTCGCCTCAGCATCTGGGTAGTAATGTCAGGATGTGTGAGAGGTGTTGGGAGGTTAACACAGAGGCACTGGCCCTGCATTAATCACTGAAAGGTCAGGCTGGGAAAGGCCACACAAAGCAACGTATTCTGGCTGGACTTCAGGTGATCTCAATACCCGTGAACCATGGACGCTCATCAATATCAAAATGCAATCAGTGCACAAACGGTTTAATTAATGCATACCATCACATTGTTCATCCATCTGGTTTAATGATCTGCAGGTGTGCTTCATTATGTGAGGGGTATTTATGTCTAAAGAGTCTTCTCACCAGGCAGCATCAGCCGCTCACAGGCGACTTTTTATGCCTCCTCATCAAGCGACCTCTTGCGTTCTGACCGCCTGCTCTCATTAAATAGGTGTGACTTGCAAGGTGCTTTTAAATTACAGCGAAGCCTCTTAGTGGCAACACACCGCCATCATATGACACGCGTCAAAACACCCAAACCTACTGTTTTCTATCTAATTCTAAGCCCTCACATTGCAGCATCTTGTCATGCATAAAGCAAACAACTGTCAACACTATATTCGTCTATTTTTCACTGTCAATGCACATCAACTCTCCACAGACAACCCCGTCTCTTGTAAATTAAATATTTACAACTTATTTGGAAGAGCAAATACATTTAGCAAGTATGGATGTTCAGGTTATGCTAATTTCATTGAAACATTTTTAATGTATGATTATGCTAAGTTGCACAATATTTATATGTTACTTATCTGTGAAACATGACTTCCTCACAGCAACACAGTATCCATTCATGCCATCTGAAGAATGGTTAATATTTTTCTGGAAGCTAAGAGACAAACAGAGGTCTTGGTTAAATATTAATGACGTCAGGAGTAACTTGAGGCATTTCAGGTATTTTTGTTGGCTGAACCCAACCACAAGCAGCACATTACGCATGAACCTCGGCCTCCAGTACAATGCTTTGCACATTCACTCCGACAGCCTGCCAACGCAGCACGCTCCAGGATGAAAGAAACGTAGCCACATAACACAACAAATGAAAAACTTTTATTAATAATAATAACCAATAATAATAATAATAATTGTAGCTCTGTTCAGGGTTGTAACAGATAGTCAAGTCATTTTTTAGAGACACTTGCAAAATGGCAGTAGCTAACTAGCTAATTGAGCTGCGGTTAGCTCTATTGAAGTTGCTTCAGCAGCCCCGTTGATAACGTGCTAAAAGACTGAGGCTAAAGCTATATGTCCCGGGTTAAAAAAAAATCTACATCCTCACCAGTTTATGATCTATGTTTCTTTTTCATTTTTCTGCAAAAAAACATGCAGTTAGCTAGTGACATGCTAACACTTGGCCATGGAAATAATGGTAGCTTAGAATGCTACTAGTATGCCAGTTAGCCAGACATGCTAACATTTGCAGCTCATGTTAGAGCATCTAAAAGATAGTTTAATCAGTTCCACATACTTGTGTTCTTGAGTTTTTGTTTTTGGAGAGGAAGACGCTGCCATTTAAACTCTTTTATACAAAGGCTACCGCTCTCACTACAGCAGCGTGCACACCGCTTCAACATGCAGAAAAATCTAAAGCGTGACTGGCCGTGCCTCATTCGGGTGGCTTCTGTGACTGGAAAATCTCTGTTCATGGTTGGGGTTTGAAAACACTGATGCACATCAAGTGATACAACACTATGCGACACAGCGTGTGTGTGTGTGTGTGTGTATGTGTGTGTTGCGCTTTCAGGAAGCAGTTGGGTTTGATGGTCAGGCACACAAAGCTGATTACTTCACAATGAGAAACTCACTATCACTAACGCTTAGTTCTGGGCCTCATTATGGAAAAAAAACTGCTTGTCCTATCTTAATTCAAACTTCAGGGATAGGAAAAATCTGATCGTGCTATTACAGAAGCAATTCCTACATTCTATATACATCCTATACAATACATCCTAACTACAACTAGAAACTGGATTCTTCCTCAGCACTCACCCCCTAGTGACTGTATCTGTGTAAATGTAATGTATACTAGGCTGTCTCACTTCACAAGGTACTTTTAATTATTTCAATTTAACCAATTTGCCACTAATAACAACAATCAAACAGCTTTATGAAAATAGAGGATGCAGAGAGGAAAAAAAGTTCAGATTACGGAAAAAAAAATATAGAAGAAATGCTGGAAAAGCCTTAGTGTTTGGTTTTCAATATCATGCAGTCAGGCCGATTCTGAGATCAGTATTTCAGTTTGGGGAGGAAGTCTCTGTTTAAAGTTTAACCTAAAAGTGAAAGTACAAAAGAACAAAAAACAAAACAAAACAGAAAAAACTGCTGTTAATTAGAAAAGCAAGATCTCACTGACAAAGGAAATGATTCCTCTGGGAAACAGCAGATTCACTGTGTGATTAAGTCTCTAAATAAGAAAACTGGAACTACTTCTACCCCCGAAAATGAACTTCGCTAAAAGTGCAGCAAACCTGAGGTACAGCAACATGTAGGCTACTTCTAAAACGCACCACAACCTTAGTATTACACTATTATTTCTACAACCTATTGGTACTCATGCAGGCATATGCACACACACACACACACACACACAAACACATTTCATAGGAATAAACACACAGATACAAATATCAAGAATCAATATCTCACATAAGAAATGTCTGTATTTAAGATTTTGTTGTAAACTGTTAACTGGATTTTTTTCATTCCAATAGAATAACAGAAGTCAGTCTGTGCCAACCAAAGATCCTTTAAACATTTCTAATTACAACACAGCACATTTACTTCTCCTCATTTCCTTTTTGTCCTTGTATCTGCAGAGCTCTTCCTTCACCGGCGTGCAGGCTGCAGTGCATCCACACAGGCCTTCGCTCACCAAGGCTAAGTGCACCTTTATCTTAACATGTGTTTCAAGAAAAGAAAAAGTCCCACCTGAATTCTCTCCACGTCGCTTTCACACTAAACTGATAGAAGAGAGAGGCATCGCTAATCAGTTTGGACGGATGATGCTATCTCTCTCACTGCCTTCCTGTCTGTTCGCTGTGTTTTTTTAAAGGCTGGATTTAAAATGGCCTCTGACTCTGAGGAAGGCAGTAAACAGGAGGCTCAGATGTCAGATGAGATGTCCCTTTCAGGGAGATAAATGGATTTCTGCGGCATAGAAGTTCTTCCCGTGCGTTCACATTATGGAATCTGTGATCGGCTCATGAACAAATCTTAGAACAAAGTGTGAGCTCGGAATCTGAAAAATGACTCTTTCATCTCTCCCCGAGGTGACTCCCGTTTGTACTCGAGTCCTTTGCTTCAACTATTAGCTTTACAGCATCCAATAACCGCTGCCCTCCAGAGGAACTGTGATTTTCTTAGAGGTTATTTTTTGTTTTCTATGTGTGATGGTAGGATAGCTCAGGAAAAAGACTCTTCTCCTTTTCAAGCCATTTCCACTGCCAGCCTTGTTTGCACAGAGATCACCACAATGAATGGCGTCAGAACATGAACACTTTGGTTATTAATTCATGCCCGTAGTCTCCTATTTTTCCATCGTGCTGTTATCATAAATAAATCAAAAAGTGGGCTGCATGGTGGCTCGGTGGTTAGCAGCGTCGCCTCACAGCTAGAAGATCCCCTTTCTGTGTGGAGTTTGCATGTTCTCCCTGTGCAGCGTGGGTTTTCACCGGGTTCTCCGGCTTCCTCCCACAGACCAAAAACATGCTGAGGTTAATTGATGACTCTAAATCGTCCGTAGGTGTGAATGAGTGGTGTGCATGGTTGTCTGTCTATATGTGTAGCCCTGTGGTAGGCTGGCGACCTGCCCAGGGTGTCCCCTGCCTTCGCCCGAGAGACGGCTGGGATAGGCTCCAGCCCCCCCGTGACCCTTCAAAGGATTCAGCGGTGTATAGATAATGGATGGATGGATGGACTTGTGATAAGATGATGGGGTTCTTAGCTTCTGTAGCAAGCAGCGGTGACAGTGTTTCCTACAGGTCGGTGGTGTTGACTCCATAAAAAAAAACATTAAACTGTGTCTCCTGCAGCACCATCCACTGTGTGGAAGCAACATTCTTCTTTTTTTCCCCTTCGTCCAGGCCCACAATGTCCACATCAACAGCTTCTTTCAGGGAATCTTGTTTTAAACCCAGTATGATCTCATAAAAAGCATGTGATGGAAGTATGAGTTCATTGGTTGGTTCGTATTTGTGAACAATTTCATGAGCTGATTTGAGATTTTCTGTCAAATTCTGTCTAAATTCTGATTGATGTGTGATCTGAGCAGCATTGAGCACTGAAGACTGTAAGTGTTCAACTTGTGTTCAAATGTGTTTTTTTCACAATGAAGTGCTAAATCATCTCATGTGAGTTTTCTTCATGCTCAAAAGTCATTCATATGAATGAAATGGCAAACTCTTGTTTTTAAAATACAATTTATTGTTACAGTTGAAAGAATTATTTAACTGGCAAACTGATGAAACCCCCTGTGATAAAGGTTACACCCGTGTGCAATGACCTTTTCACCATGCTACCATCCAACAGGACACGCTGCCATCCCCAGAGCAGAATAATATATGAGCTCTTGCTGCTTTGAGCCACATTGGGTGGCAGTACCCAGTAACTACATTTTTCTATTTGATTTATTGGCAAAACTCTTAAAAAACATTAATCGTGGGCAGGTTTTTTAATGATGCAATCACAAGTAGGGAAAAAATGAAAGCTGGGAGACAGAACAAGTGCTATTTAAAGGATCCATTTTATTTCCACAGGCTGCCATGCAAAGAACATTTATAAACATAATCCCCATCTCCCTTCATGCTACTTAGTGTTGCTGATGTGTATGAGAGACAGGGCACTGAGAATCTCATTACATCCGCTGTCACTTCCCTCAGGTGTTGTGAGTAACGGCGTCTCACCCACTGACACTGCAGAATCCGCTGCTGCCGATTAAAACCGCCCGGACTTAGAAATTGATTCCTCAAGTTTGAGGCCAATCCTGCTTTAATTGAGTTACAGGGCGACGCATCAGTATCCTGCCTCATGGCGTCACTGATACATGAGCTGGCCGACTTGTTGAAACTTTCCTGTCCTTTAGCGGGGAGGAGCAGAGAGGGAACTCAGAGACACATCAAGGTGAGATGCTTAATAATGGGAAGATTCATTGTTGTGGTAGATATATTAAATCCCACAACTTCATTAGATGAAAATGATAATACTTGATGAAGTTGATGTGCTTGCACAATTCTTGCAATTGCTGTACCCACATGGTTGAATGCACCTATTATAAGTCGTTTTGGTTAAATACATGCATTAGCTGTCATTTTTATACTATTAATAAGCAGAAATAAGATATTTGTTGCTGCTTGTAATTTGTGTGGGAAGGTAATTACTTCTTAGATATAATAAATGTACCTTGACAAATTGAATTCCCTAGAAACACTTGAAACTATGATTTTTGATTCAAGGGTTCTGCTGTGTGTTTCAACTGACTCTGTGTTGCCAGTTCAACTTCCCTTTTGCTACAATATTTATACAAAATATGGAGATTGTAGTGTAGTATAATTTGCCTTTTGCTAAGCCTCAACAAATGTCAGCAACCTTTTCATATCCAGAAGCCATGGAAATGAACGAGCAGCATTGCCCTTGCATTGCATGATAGCTGCACGCTGGGTGTGGCTAAATGCTAAAATGCTCAAAGTGGAGCCTCCAGTGGTGACTTCTGCATTCGCTGCAACGCTGAAGAACTTCTCCTTTCAGTGAGGTGTGTGTGAGGACTTTCTGCTGTTTCTGACAATTTCTGTCACAGCTGGGACTTCAGAGCCTGATTCAGCCCATAATTTTAGAAAACTTTCAGAAGCACAGCGAGGCTGGGAGGACTGCTTATAATGGGACAGAGAGGCTGAGAGGCAGAAAGGATGGCAAAAACACCACCATCCAAACTCCAAATTAGCTCTCTTACAGCCCCGTGCACACTGCTTCAGCATGCTGAGACATTTAAAGTTCCATGTTGCTTGCTGTGGTGGCTAAGCTATGATTTGGTAAATGTGACTGGTCAGTTACAGCGATGATAGCCGCAACGCTCTGCGTCCACATCGATGGCCCATTTGTGAAAAAAAGATCAACTGAAGTGACACTAGATGTCAGGCTGTTCCAGAGCACACGGTGCCTCAATGACAAAAACAACACAGAACTCCACAAAGAAAGTAGCAAAGTGCATCTCAGTCCAGAAAATGAAATGCTACAACAAATCAAACCCTCTGAAAGTTTTTAACAGAGAGTAAAATGGCAAATCTTCACACTTTATGCATAAATATTTGAGTGATATTTGGAAGCTCAACCAGGTGTTGGCCTTGTTTTGTTTGACCGCTTGCGGGAGAGCAGCTTGGCTGAGGGGGAAGCGATGGCAGAGCAGGGGGGCTCGGGCTAATCCCCTGTGCCACCGGGAGAGGGTGAAGCGGGCGCGAGCCAGCAAGCTGCAGGCCTGCTGCAGCTCGGACCGGATGCCAACCACTGGCCCCATGAGCAGCATTTCAACTCTGTGCTCCGGCTCGCGCACACAGCCACCGACCTCGGGCGCCGGTCCCACCTGCGCTGCCGTGCGTGAGCAATGAGGCAGAGATTGAGAGAATCAAAAGTATGCTGTGTTAGGTGTGCTCCCCTTGGGGATATCACTGTTGGAAAGATGAAAGGGATTCCTTTGCAAATGGGCAATTGCTTTTCATTTAAATGTGTTTGCACAAGCTGACTGATGGAGAAAACGTTTAAAAAAAAACTGAAATGGTGTGTTGCATGATATTCTGAAGTTGCTGGGAAATGTGAATACATGTGATAATACAGGGAAACCCAGGCAGCTAATTAGCAGGAACAAAAAAAAAGCTTTGGCAAATGCAACAATTCAATCAACTGCACATTAGCAACGGCTCTTTGATGTTAATACTTGACGGGGCTGGCGTGCCTCTCACGTCATCCTCCCGACAAGAACAAACCTAACTGGAATGAAAATGTGCCTCTTTCATTTTCAACGTAAATTGCTTTAAAGTCTAAATCTGTATGCAAATACAAACAAAGGGATCAGCCACATCCCGAGTGCATAGGAGGTGAAGCCAAAAGTCAAATATTGTACAACTAGAGTGGATATTTTGTTGTCCCTCCTCTGTTCCTGTACTTCACCCAACTGATGTCACTGTTTGAGTTTTAAATAAATAAAGAGTTGAAGAGGATCGTGGCGTTTTGACCAAGTAGACAAAATGAAAATGAGCAGCAAAACACTACTTTTAATATGTCTGTAAATGATTTTATAGTGAGTAAATACATAAAGCAACTGACTGTGATTATATGAAAGAATCATAAACATCCTCAGGAGATGGACTGTAATGTCATTTCACATCGCACCCCCTTGCTCTCAGTCTTCATAAAGTTTTATACCATCTATAAACAGGAGCCAAAGAGATGCCTCCACCAGCCTCCATCCTTCATCACAAGGTAAACAGCAGTGACGCTCCCATTACACTCTCATACCAGATACATTCATCTAGTGTCTTAAAAGTTTTCGTCTACCTCTTTATTTTTTCCCACAGTTTGGTGTGCATGAAAATAAAATTCACTTATAAATGATTTCTCTATATAGTGTTTTACCTGTTATACTAAAGTAATCAAAAGAATACAACTATAAGAATGTAGTTCATTTATATGAATGGATTCTAATAGGATGCCAAGTACTGAGGTTTTATCCAGAGGGATTTTAATCCATTTTTAAATGGCATAGAAATACAAAATAATAATACATGTTAATGTGCTTATTTTTAAATACATATCTGTAATGTATTATATCTGATAATCAAATAATCTGTGGCTCTGTCGCATTATTTTCTGATGAAAATTGTTGTTGTAGAATTGTGCAGCCATTGTCAGAGTCGCTGACCAATACAATGTTCACCTTCAGGGCACACAGACATCATCTACTTTTCTAAATTGGTCAAAGTTGTACCATATTTGCACCTTAGCTGGTGCACTGTGCAGGTCAGCAGGTATTGGAGCAGAAAGGAAGAGGACAGACAATACAGACAATTGAGCAGACAGGCTCAGTTCAGGGATTTAATGACAACATGAAGGTATTGAATCAAGACGGGCAAGGCTCAAAACCAGGAAGGCAGTTTGAGCAAACAAACTTCAAGGTGTTAGCCAAGGGATCATCAGTCTGGATCAGCCAGAAGGTCAGGCAGATAAAGGTTTCAGGTAGCAGGGTTACAGGTAACAAGGTGCAGGACATCAGATGCTCCAAAGAAATGGGACGAAGGACCGATCTGGCTTCTGACTGGGAAAAGCACCTGGCATGTGTCTGGACAGGCTAATGAGTGGAATGCAGAGCAGTTGAGCAGGTGACTGGAACTGGTGGAAAAGTCTGAGGGCATCTGGTGGATGGACTGGGAATGGCGAGTCCAGAGAGTTCCAGAGAAATGCGTGGGCATGGGGGAGGTGAGAAGTGTAAACTGAAAACAGCTGAAGCAGACATTCTGACAAACGTGATTACTTCACAATAAATGCAACGTGTCAGTGTGCAGCTGATCGTAGAAGCTGTACCATTATTCTTCCAACAGCAACAGCATTGATGACAATTTCTGAGCTGTCTGTCAAATGTGAGCAAAAACCAAATTTACATGTTTGCTTCCAGGAATTTTGTGTTTTTTAACCATTTTTGAAAAATGGTTGGGGGTGAGGCGAGGCGACGACTGGGGCCGATATGCAACTTAGCTGAACTGGTGGCTGTAGATTGTGGCGTTGCCTGAGAATGATCAGAGATTTCCAATCAATCAATAAGTCTAATATCATTGCCCCCAGCGTAAAATCCTTAAAAAATATGTATCCGACAGGCGAGGTGCACCGCGTACACTGTGTTGATTATGAGAGATATTTTTTTTTATATTCTCTCGAGCGCTGCTATCCCTGGCTAATGCTTCTTGATGAGGCTTGGCACACGCATTAAGGAAGTGCAACCTCAAAATAGATCTCACAGCAGCTGAACAGCTTTTCATCTAGTTGAAAGGGCAGAGGAGGGGGGGGACAGAGGCAGCTTAAAAGAAGAGGGGAGAGATTTATTTATTTACTTCATTAGTCATGTTGTTGAAGCCTGTGACAGGTAGCGAAGGAGGGATCGAGCAGAGTATTGACAGCGTGCGTGGATGTATCCCACCAGGATACTTTCAGAGCAAATACAAGGCTGAGGATTGCAGCTCCGGCCAGATATTCATTATTCATGTTGATAACTTAAGCATTTAATGTCATATACTGCAAGTGTTGCAAGTACTTTGCAACTATAAGTAAGAAGTAAGAATTCATGCATCAAAAATGATGCACTAATACATAATTTACTGAGTATTTTTGTCATCCTGTCTCTGCTTACATCATGTCTGTTATTGTCATTTCCCTGAAGCGTCTCATCTCTTGGAAATGTTTGCTCCCCACACTTTGTGTGTTTATTTGTTTGGTGCCTCCCACTGGTATGAACTGTGCCCTGATTCAGTCAGCAGGGAGCGGCAGTTATTATTTGTAGCTCACCAGGAGATTACTCTGTCTAGCTGCGTCACATCAGACTATTGGATGTCATGTTTGATTTAATAAAAGATGGCCCCTCACAGGCGAAGTCCACACTACTGGACCAAGTCATGCTTCTTCCTGACCACATGCACCCTCTTGAGAAAGGCATTGTTTATATAGGGCGAGCCCTGCATGTGAGTGCTCTCCATGCAATATGAGATTTTCTTTTTTCAGCAAGGTCGCCCACGAGGCTTGAGAAAGAAATACGTTTGATTGATTTGCTTTGTCTGCCGCACCTTCGTCATAAAGTAACACAAGAGAGAAGTATTGATCAAATAGGGCAAACAGACAGGTTCCAGATGCATTGAAATATCAGCTGTCTCTCTTGCTATCTGGATATTGTGAAAAACACATTGAAGTTCATCATTCAATGTCTTGAAATTGACAACTAAAGACTAAAAAATACCGGCTACCGTTTATAAAATACGATGCATTTCAATCAAGGTTTTAGGTCCTGTAGGTCTAGTTTACAGCTGCACTTATCAAACCTTTTAAATTAATTAGTTGTTAAATGTTTATTTGCGAAGGGACAGGTATACAGTATGAACCAATGCCACATACCACAACATTTATACTCGAAGGCAGTTGCCCATCCCATCCCAGATGGGCTTTTAAAATACACAAATGGAACAAACATGCATACAAAATAACATGAAACACAAACATGCATAGACTGATGCATGCCATCCCATCATCCCATGTTTCAACTTGAGTTTAAAATGATCCCAGTCATGATCCATTTTTGAGTTCTGCAGGTAAGGAGTTCTACATTCTGCATTCCCCGAACAGAAGAAGCTTTGAAGCATTTTAGCATCTTTTATCTCATCATCACATTGTTTCCAGCTGCAGCAGACAGCTGTTTTTAGCTAATAAACTGATAAACACTACCCACCCAGCTCCAAATGGCAGACAGACAGTTAGCAGCTAGCTAACATAGTGGAGCATTTAGCAGCTAAAGAGACAGATATTAACCCCAAAAGTTGATGGAGACCAAAGCAGAGCAAAAAGCAAGGTGATTTTGATGTTGAATGTGTGAGATAGACAAAAACACAATGAATGCTGATGTATGTGTCATTAGGCAATGGTTTGCAGACATACTGCATTAGCCATAACAACTTAGCTAAGTAGATTTAGATTGTTCTGCTGCCAACAATATCAGTTAATTCAGCTTTAAAGTAGGTCTTACTTTGGTCAAGTACTCAAGCAATTTGGGCTCGTCAATCTGTTCAATCCCTTGAATATGAGCCATTTTTCATGCCAAATGAAAAGACCTCTATAGCTCCTCTATAAAATAAATACATTCATTTACAAAGAACTCTATTGAAAATTTTGATTAATTCATAAAAAGTGCAAAAGAGAATCAACCACTGACACACAGATACATATATTCATATAACCCCTGTGCAGTAGGTCTGCGTCACTGTAATTTTAGACCAGGAAAAGTTATTAATGCTGACACATAAATACCTTTGTATGGGCACAGAGTTATATTCTGAACAAAAGCACAACACGCCATCCACAGCTGCAGTCAGATCAAGTACATTTATACTCTGAAATACATCCCACCACAGTCACACTACAGAAAGGGGAAATAATTCATCTTTCATTGCATTATGTATCATTTGCTGAACACATGTTATCCAAATAAAAGATTATTCAAAATGTACAGGAGTTCCCTTAAAACTTTTACTGTTTCTGCTGCAAACATTTTAGCATTCTGTACACCACCTTTTCTGAAAGGTAAAACATTTTTCCAGGAGCACAGAATGACAATAGCATCTGTCTTGGTGGGGGGTTGTTTCTTTGAGCACAGTGGCTCTTCAGCAGTTAGAGATACTTCGTGCTTCCTCAATTACTTTGCAGCCCATACAGTAAGTGGGTAGTTCTGTCTGCACAGAATGTCCGATGGGAATATTTCAGCTGACATTTCGGCACACCTCTGGGTTTGGTGAGCTCTGAGTATGTGATGACTGTACTGTTTGTGACTTACTGGTCCTAATTGGCAAGGTATGGTGCACACTTTCCCAGAATTAGAGTTGAGGCTGTCACTGAAACCATCAATAGTACAAATCTATGCTGTAAGGGTTTCACCTAAAAGACTGCCACCAAAGGACACGGTATGCATAATGATATTGAACTTATCATTTACAGTGTAAATCTGTCCAGCAGATGGGTCAGAGCCCATTTCATGTCCTAACTTGACCTAATGGATCCATGCAGACAAAGCTTTCATGGTCAGGGAGGAAATAATTAAAACAGGTTTCGAGTTGGCTTTGCATTGCATAATGTGATTACATCACCTCAGAAGAAGCCTATTATTTGTGCAGCGGAGCAGACTAGCCTGCAATGGGAAATCACTGGCATTTGACAAAATATGTTGAGAGGTCGGCGTGTAATTTCAGCCAGTAATGTGATTATTTCAGCACAGACTTCTCATAATGTCCCTTCTGACTGAAAGACAGACTGGTTAATGTTCCCTCTCAAGCATTCACGTGTGAACCAACCTCATTCATCAAGTTTGTCATTCCTGAGATGGTGCAAGATTGATTTTGCACTTAAGGAGGCGTTAACAGGGAACTAAGTTCAGCCATCAAAAAAGGTTTTCGTTTCACTGCATATTCACTTGAAGGAAATATAAGAGTTCTTTTCAAAGAAGCATATGTGAATGCATTCCCCAATACATCCTTTAATGAGCTGTGAATTGAATTGCCAAGAAAGGATAATGGTGTCGTACACACAACAGCTGTTGCAGATGCCACTTCAGGGAGACAACACAACCAAATCCACTACAACAGCACAACCTTTTTTAAACATTTGGCTTCCGGATCAAGTTAAACAACAATGGTGATAAGTGGCGACACTATTAGGCCACAAATCAAACAAACAACAACAACAAACTATCGACTGAATTGAATTTTAAGTGTCATCATTAAAGTACACAGTAAATAAACTTATCATTTCATGGTATTTTTTTAACATACAAAGCTACATCATATTGAAATACTTAGTATGAATGTGTTGTAGCATTAAAAAGTCATTTACTCTGGCGCCAGGATGGACCACTTGCATTCCTGTAAGCTTAAATCTTACAAACAACTAGCAAATAGAACCTCAATCAGATCCCTTGGGGTTGATTTGTGTACCAACCCAGTAGATGTTAATAAAACTTTCACACATTCATCTCTGCTCTGTATACTGTACCTCAGACATAAGTTAAAATGCTCAATGGTATAAAGCTTTTCTGTAACTGTCGAAGCTAACACCTGGACGCCCACCTTGAATTTGATGCTCCTGTAACTCTGTGAACTCCATAAAGCAGCTGATCATATGAACTAAAGGAAGTCACCAGGTCTAGACGGTTCATTGCCTGAGCTCTACTTGTCTTTTTGGTCCCAGTTGGTCCCTGTTATTCTTTAAATGATTCATTCTGCTCTGAAAAAACACAATTTCAGTAACATAACTCTCACCTTGCAGCAACTGTCTGTTCAAACTACAGCCCCTTATCAGTTTTGAACACCGTTGTAAGGCTTTATGCTGACGTACAAGCTTCTCAACTGGAACTATTTATGAGCTCTCTGATACATGAGGCTTCACCAAAAATCGTGTCAATGTCAAGGAGACTTCGGATACTGCTGAAACATCAAATTCTGATCTTTCGCTAGATGCAGAGAAGGTATTTGAGCACCTCAAGTGGCACTTCATTCGGACATGACCCTATTATTACCAAACATCACATATCTCTGTATGCAGATGATGTTGCTCTGTAAACAGAACCTCTATTAGCGTCTTCCTCACCTACATATCTTTAACAACTTCCAGCCAGATCTCTGAATAGAAAATTAATAGCACTGTGTCAATTAATTACAAGTGCTTGAGGGGGTAAAGGTGGAGTACCTCTCTACTCTTATTTTGTTCTCATATTTCAGTTATTCAAATGAAAGTTCTCTCTATGCTCCCTCTGGCACCTCCCAATGGTTATTGGAAGTTATTACATTCTGCACTCTTCAAATATATGCAGGGGAGAAGAAACATAGACTTAAAGTTTCAACCCACAGAGACCACAATGTGAAGGTCGTCTGGGACTCCTGAACTTTCTGCAGTACTATTGATCATTCATGCCGCATCCTCTGTCCAGATACTTGGATTCCATTCCCTCTGCATGCTGGTGATCTACCGATCAAAACATTGTTCTTCCTCGTAGACTTCAAAAGCTACTATATCCCAATGTTTTCCATTTCCAAACATTACAAAACAAAATCTGGTTGCATCGATTTCTATTTGGCAACTTGCAGAAAAAACTTTGCAAAATTATACCCAATTGGTACCTTCTTTCCTGCATATTATATGGGCACTCATTCATTTCACAGTGCATTAACTAAGACCTGCAGTCCAGTCTCTACAACTAACACCAGCTTGGTGGCGGCTTCTTTTAAATCTCTTTGCATCTACAGTCTATGAAAGCGGGACCTGTCATCTGACACCGTTTTCAATTGGCAACTAATTTGGCACAACACTCTTCTATATATTATGTGTGTATTGCGTTATAGTCTAGTCTAGATCATTTTCACAAAGAAAACCTACTACAGTGAGACAAAAATAATTTGCAACTGTTACTAGAACATAATTTGTCTCGTTCTAGGGTCTTTTTTTTTTTTGTGCTGTTCAGAACCTGTGGACAGCTTCTCAGACTCCAATATACCATGATCCACTCAAAGTTTATGGGGCTTATGTTCATCCCTGGACAGCTCAGTGTGGGAAAGCTCTGTTTGTCTGACCCTCTCAGACTAAGTGACAAGCACATGTTTTGAATGGGCAACAACCTGGTTTCTTCTCGTAACTCACCAAACTTGTGTCCTTTGTGGTTGCAGAAAATTACCAATAAAGCTCCCAACCAGTGTTTTGTTTTTTCCTATGGGTAAACACAAACTTTATGCGTACAAGTAATCAGAACTCTAGAGGATCGTATTAGTCACATTAGCTGAGGGATTTCTTTCTCTGTACTGCGGTGTCATGCTGCAGACCCATAATGATTTGTCGGCCCCTTAACAGACCTGGAGTCAAAAGAAAATTCATTTTCTTTGTAGTCCATCGTAATGCACTTGTGGTTAATTATCAGTGTTATGAACAGAGTGCAAGGGGAGTCTAATTCAATTGAAATAAATTTCATGTTCCTGAAATGAAGCTTGATGTTTGATTTGGAGACAGTGTGTCGACGAGGTTTCTCAATAGCTCAGGATAAAACCAACAACCAACAAATGCCTTTTTCTATCATAAGTAAATAACTGCACGCACAAAACAAACAGTGACTGCGTGTGTGTGTTTGTGTCCACTCTTTTTCGTCTGTGATCCAACTGAGTGGCTTATAACTGACTATGCTGTCGAATTAATAGTTTCTTTAAAAGTGAGACCGCTGCGCCATCTGAAAACTCAGAATAAGCGTAAAATATTTCGACTTTATGAGTCAGTAATCAAGCAAGCCTTATGTCAGATTTTCAATTTTCTACTTTTAGTTTTGCCTGTAACCACAATCAGATACGCATAACTTGGGACAGAACAAGGACCTTAATTGCAGAGCAAAGCCTTTGTACTCCTATTTCTGGATGAAGTAATTGTCTGAGCCGGAAATCCCCTCAGGCTCCTTTGTTTGACATTAGCCTAGTGCTTAAATCCATTTTAATCAACTTCCAGTGGACTGTTCCTTTATGAAATCTAACCTATTCATGCTGACAGAGATATATTATATATAGATATTAGCAACAAAGAGGAATTATCCCTCCTTGAACTATAGATGCAACAACAGACACGTTTGCAAACTGGCACACAGACAAATGATTCAGAGAAACACTGACAATTCAACTGTATGAAAACCCACTCTTGTGTGTTAGTATTGGGACCCAAAGAGGCAGCTTTTTGTCTTCGTAGACAGATTTATAAGGAACTTGATCTGACCACTTTATCTTTTGTTGTGGGTGAATTATGTTAAAGCCCAATAAGCCTTTGCAACCTACTTCAACAGGGCTGTTTAACAAGAGGGTGGCTGCATTAATATGACTGCGAAACTTGACGGCAGAGAGGATGTTGTTCTTAATGATGTTTGATTTTCTTTGTTTTTTACTTGCATAACTTAATGCTAATTGCACAGAGGAAAGAAAACCCAATTAAAATGCACTTATCCATAAATGCACTTTAATCCATTACTGTCCTAGCCCGTGTCATTTAGCTCAGCAGGCAGCAACAGCTTTTTTCTGTATTCAGAACTATGAAATATAATATTAGCTGCCTCCTGATGCAGAATTACTCATTATCTTATTTAGATGTAAATAAAGCATCTCATATATTTAACTGGGGTTAATAAAAACCTGGGTTCAGATGGTGCTCAGGGAACAGCTGTATGAGGCTATAAACAGTAATGTACGGCATGATGTTGTGTAATTTCCTCTTGATGTCCTAGCAACAGCTGCTCAGGTGAGAAAGCGTTCTTGCATCCCTCTGTGTCACTGCTGACACCTGATTCAAGTGTCAAACATGTCAGTGGGCTGCCCGCTGTGAAAGAATGAACTGTTCGGACATTTTCTAATGCTGTGGTAGGTGACATAAATTGTTTGGACCGTAACCGTGGCAGCATTTTACATCAAAGAGGGCTGCTTATTCGCTGACCCCGGAGCCCCCGAGAAGTTACAAAGATTATATTGAGACAAATAATGAAGTGCACCAGGTGGTTACAGAAACCAGTGGGGTAGTTTCACATTAAAGCCAGCAGGTGTTGTAGCTGTGACTTATCCTCTGTACCATGATTTATAAGTGGCCACGTATTTCGACCCACACTGCAAGCCTGTGCTCGATTACCTGCTCTCTGATCCACCACCAGCAGGACCATCCTTTATCAAACTATGACTTCTACTGACTCATTAAATTAGCTACTGATCTGAATGCTAATTCGCTGTGGAGCATTATGTAAATTGTTGGCTGCTTTGTTTAGAAGGAGCACCAATTTGAGGTTGAACTTTTATGAATGGTGTGTGTTATTTGAAAAATATTAACACAATAAAGGGCATGTAACACCCTTGGCTCAAAACAATGAGCTTCATTACTCCCCTTGCTAAATCATTCATACTGAGTTGTCCCAAAAATGTCATTTGCCTATTTTTAAGCTTCTTTTCATTATAACTTGAGACATGTTTGGGTGAAGCAGAGGATTTCTAATGGAGCTAAAAGACTGCAAGTGTTATCTGAGCCAAACAGGGTATGACAGAGTGAAGTAGTCTTGCACAGGGCTTAACCAATTCTTTTGGGGAGAGCTGCAATAAGACACAGAATGATGGCTTTGAAGACCGAGACTTCAACCTACAAAAAACTACAGACATTCAGCAACTGGGGACACTTCTGTTAGGAGTTACATGTATGAATGTAATTGGGACTTTTTTGTTTGTTTGTTTGTTTATCCTGTTGCCTCCAACTCCGAACTTGCTTCCAACTGGCCTTTAACCTTTTCCACTAATTCACAAGCCAACGTTAAACATTTAGTAGCCTGCTGATTCTCCACAAGGGGGAGCTGTTTGGTCATTGTCAGAGCATTTTACATACTAATCTGCACCACCTGATGGAAATGAAAGTAGTTACAGCAACAGTTCAGCCCTCCAGATGTAGTTGTGGCTTGCAACCTTTTCTGGCCACGCCATGTCAACCACCTCACAGGTTGCTTATTACTTGAAAGCAGCCACACAACCAAAGAGGGATATTTCCTTTTTTACCCGTTTCCTAATTTTAAGCAGCCTGGCAGAGGTAGAAACTCTCCAGCGCTCCACAAAAAGAAATAACATACTTTTATGTGGGAAATATATCTTTTTTGCCCTTTCCTAGTTTGATAATCATCTCAGGGCCCCTCAGATTTATCCGTGTCCCCTTTGGGGGTTCCCAACCCTGGGAACCACTGCCCTAAAAGGCATGAAAGCACTAGCTGCTGCAGTTGTAATCGTTGAAACACCTGCAGGCAATGACTGTTACAGCTGCAGTGCTCTCTCAACAGCTGCTTTTTTCTGCATATGTTTGGGGTCTTACATTTACATGTGACTGTTAGCTAAATTATAATACCAAGAAACGAGGTTGTTGCTGTAAAACAAGTATAAGCTTCTGTAAGATATAAATGTATTATTTATTTCCCTGTTCAAACATACTGTAGCCCTAAATGAACTCAACGTCTCTACCAGTGATCAATAGATACGTAAAAAATGAATCATTTCCTTTCAGTCTCTGCATTTCTAATATTTCTTTTCGTTGTAAAATCAAGGACCCTTCCTCCATCTCTGAAGTTATGGGGTGTACAGTCCTGGAGACCAGAGGACAGACAGTGACATCATTCCGTCTGCCGCAAGCCACAAACTGTCAGGACTCTTCCCCTCCAACACATTGTTTCAAGTGGGAAATATTGAGGTCAGTATATCGTGGGAAAATTAGCACACAGGAAATTCCATCAGAGCTTTGCTGCAGATTCGACCATGTGACTTTTACTTTCTCTTGCTCTAAGACTTTCCATGCAGAAGGTGGGGGACCACAGAGGCACAGTTTCCCTGAACAGCGTGAGTAATAGCACTGCACTGATTAGTTTCAGAGACAGGCACATTCTTGTCCACTGACATCCCACACATGTGCATAAACGTACAACCAAGCATGCACACACTGACAAAGTGCCAAGGCTGTGGACAAGTAGTGCAGTGTCATTCACAGCCTTCAAGGCTCTTTTTTTCTCAAAATAAGAACAAATCTGTCAACGGGCTGCAATGATTCAGGTTGCAGTGCAGCTTCTTTTCCCATACGAATCTAGAAGACAGAATTTCATTTGTATGTAAATTTACTTCATTTTAAAATGCATTTAATGTTAATCCTTGTATGTTCATGCACCTCTAAAATTACATCAGTTTACCATACATCTTCTACTATATCACATATTACTTAAGTACAAATAATAAAGAAAATAACATGTTGTACCTTCTTAGTCGGGATATAAAGTGCATTCAAAAGAAGCCATTAGTCGAGCTTTGCTGAATACATCAAAGGGATTCTATAACAAAGTAAAATGCATTTTAGGGGAAACATAATGGTTGCTGGATTTGTATCTGACAGGATGTTTTTAATATGGGTTCATGTTGCATCTGCAAAATAACCACTGTCAACATTCTCTGAGAGGTTACCCGACAACACAACACTGACATATTATCAATTTGCAAAGTTGTTAGGTGCTAACATGTTAGCATACATTTACATTTACACATCCAGCAGCCAGGGACCAACATTAGCATTCATTTTGAACCACGCTTCTGTCCACTGATGTAAATGTAAGCACAATGTTCACTCCCGTCTTATCTCTGTTTTGGTCCCCACCGACTCCTGAAAGAAATATCTGGCTGCTAAATGCTCCAGCTCATTGCTAACTTCGTCTAGTCTGCTGTTTGGTGCTGAGCAGGTAGTTTACAGATGGATTGCTGGAACTCTTTTGCCAAAAAATGTTGCCTGTTGCCACTGGAAACAAGGATGGATCAGTGATAGTGAGCTAAACAGTAAAATCATACAACCAAAACTATGAGCTGAAACATACTGAAAAACTGCAGAGTCTTCATGTGTTGGTCGATGAGCACCACCTTCAACATTACACATAGACATTACACATATTGAGTGTATATCAATATAAAAACATGGATTAGTGCAGCTTTAATGTAAGTAAAATAAGATGTAGTAACATTTTTTAAACCATGAATTCAGAACTGGGTTTCCAGTGTGGAAAGCAAATATTTATATTATCTTTTTGAACACTATATGAATTCACACTACCTCCTGCACTAGCAATGAATGTTGCCGTTAAACCTAAATTGCTATTTGGGAATAGCTGCAAATGAATGTAATTAAAAAGAGATAGCTGCTATTAGGAACTGCTTGTGCACTGTGCTTTAAACCTATTTGAATATATCAGGCTGGTCTGACAATAAAGTTGCTCTTTTGACTACAAGTGCTACTCGTTCCCTTCTCCATGCATCTCGGACGTGGGTGAAGTTTAGCCAGAAATCCCTACTCTGCCTCTACGACACAGCAGGCTGCGCCTCCGAACATGAAACCATTATTATCGATGACACACTCTTTCTCAATAAAGGCAATGCTCGTTGGGCCATAAGAAATGGAGTCATAGTTTACTCAGGGTGGGTTGATGCGATTTAGCTGACTCATACAGATAATAATGTCTTGATAGGAGAATCACAGTTGGTTATATCAATGACATTAGTAGATCTTTATATTTCCAGACCTTTGGTTGCTAAAAGACTCTTTTGCTACTCTGCATCACACTCCTGGGAGCTGACCAGTATGACCACTGTCTTCTGCTGCTGGCTGTTTATGAGGTTCACAAGAGCAGTTGGGGTCTAGGAGGCACCTCAGCAACCCTTCAGGGAGCGGAAACAAATATTAACTTTCCCTGCACAGATTTTCCCAGCTGTTCTGGGGAATTGGACCAGGACCTCTTGTCTCGGTCTTGTCCAGAAAAAGACAGCTTGTCTTGGCGGCTGTGGCACCACCTGGGGACAGCAGGAAAAGTCTGAATGTGGCCCTCAATTCTGGAACAATGTCAAGTTGCAACATCTTTTGCTTTCTTTTAATATCTTTATGAACACTGAATCCTCAAATTCTAGTCACTACACCGAGTCTGGCTTCGTGCTTTGCAGCTTCCCGTCCCTACAGTACGTGGATAATACAATCGCGATGCATTCACCTTGATGCATTCACCAGTATTTGAGCTCTGAATACTAGTAAAAGCATTGGCCTAGCTTTTGTTGAAGTGAACAAATAAGGCTGAAACCAGCTGAAAACTGTCACAAACAGTATGAACAGTGGTACGATTTATGCAGGTATGATGTTAGGAAAAATGAACACATAACTTTGAACTGACAGAATAGACTTAATTAGCCAAGATATTTGCAACTTTCATCTCTAATTAAAACTGCATTATGGAAGGTTATATGCTATATGGCAAAAGTACATGAACACTACAACAACACCCTCACTGTGGTTGTTGAACTTCTCATTCCACAAACCAGCCAACAAGCCTGCTGCAGGGATTGGCTCCCACTCAGCCACAAAAACGTCTGGCAGTTTTGAGGTTTCAAGGCTAAACGTTGGACACAATTATCCAAAATATGGCTGTATAGTTTAAGGAATACTTTTGGGAAATACACCCATTTACTTTTGTTCCAAGAGTTTGATGAGAAGATGCATACCATGTCTGAGACTGTAGGCTGGATATGAAGCTAACACCAGCTAACTTAGCCTAGCACAAAGACTGGAAACAGCTGGCCAAAGTGAACAACATACATCTACGAGCATCTGTTAAGCTCACTAATTAGCGTGCTATCTCGTGTTTGTTTAATCCACAAAAAAGGGTTAAAAAACCAACAATTTGTTTTTTTGCAGGGGTTATGTGTTCGACTATTTCTCAGCCAGGACCAGTAACTTCCTGTGTTTTCTGCTGGTCGCCTATGAACTGGCTAAGAGGTGTGAGCTGCTGCATTGTTTGTGTGCAGTTTATCTTTCTATTATTAAGATGCATGTATTTAAATATAATGAATAACCACTGTTACAGCTCGTGGCCATGTGGAGTCTCCAGCGAGTGGAGTGGCCCAATTCACTGTAGCTTTGCACCGTTGTTTTTGCTTTCTTCTGAATACCTGTCGAGTTAATTTTAATTACATATTCCAAAATCTCACATTTGTCTCAGAGGAATTTACAACAACCATTTTGAGTCAGTGAAAGCCAGAAATTTTGTATCTGTGTATCGAATCTAGTGCAGCCATCCTTATTCAATGTTGTGCCTTATTGTACATAAATCCAGTGTGGTATTTAACACAGCATATTATGATTTCATTCAAATTATGAAAATATGGGGTACAAAGTGGCTGGCAGGCTATAATTTGAGCCTATATGTGCAGGGCCGAAGCTCAATTACAGTGTCTGTCACTAGCTGAGGCCTGGAGGAGCTGGAAGGAGTTTCAAAATCTCTATAAAGGCCACAACTCAGGGACCGGTTTCTTAAATGAAACGGGCAGCTGGCGTCTGGGTAATGGGCTTCAGATGAAAATTTCTCACCACTGTGAGATGAACTGCTGTGGACTGGAGTGTTGGAGGGTTGAAAAGATGCAACCTGGAGCTCCTCTTGCTACAGTCCATCAGCTCCAAGCAGAGAGAGAGAGAGAGAGAGAGAGAGAGAGAGAGAGAGAGCTTTCTAAACAGCAGGATCAATTTCTGCTGAAATGCCAGTCATGATGCCTTACTCCATATATGGCAAAAATGATAAGAAACGAATACGAGTAATATGATAACAGAAAATAATGATAACAATAGTGATAAAAACCCTCATTCATTCCGCGGAAAGCGCTGTGAGTTAATGGGAGTATTTTATTTCATTGACGTATCCCTCCAGGAAATTACTGGGAATCTCGTTTTTATAGAGCCTGCAGACTGGCACAGTGTTATCAAACGGAAGTACGCACCCATACACACACACACGCACAGACGCACACACACACACACACACTCACAACTTCAGCTCCTCAACTTGATGAAGTTTTCCTCGAAACTTTACATTCAGCTCGGATCAGCCCCCCGCTCAGCAGCATGGCTGTGTGCAACAAGTGGTGGATTTTGTGCGCCGTCTCGCTCTCCTGCGTCGCCCGCCTCGGCTCATGTAGAAGACACAGAGAAGGTAAGATGACTGGGAAAAGAAATGGATGTGAAGAGCACTATTTTAAGCGTGTTCGCCGCTCGTCTGGGCTGCTCTGCGGGCAGCACAAGGGGAAGTTTTTGTCCCGAAACTCGTGCGTAAATTGGAGCCGAACGCAAAGTCAGGGTTAACACTTTCATATGCCCTGGCTTCAGTTTGTGATTGTTTGAACTCTGCATGTAATGTGTTACCTTGTAGAAGGCTGCGTGTTACTATCGCTGTAATATTCCTGTAACGTGTGTTGTTTTTGTTGTGATATTTACGTCTCAAATTTAACGCGTAAACAGAAAAGCGCGCTGACGCGTGACTCGTTTAACTGGCTTACACTTATGAAAATAACAAATTGACATAATGTCATGCCAGTTTTGCTCAATTAGTGATCGATCACCTTACACTAATAATGCACGATCCACATTGGAACCAGTGCTTTCACTGAAATCCTGCTTCGTTACACCAGTTGACGCACGACTGGAGTGTGTTTTGTTGTGTTGGAGGCATTGTTAAGACCGTATTAGCGAGGGGGAGAGATGTGGCGTCAGGCAGGGCCAAAGTCCACACCGTCAGCAGCTCTCATACCGGCCACGACCCACACCTGAGCCGCCTGGCACCTCCTCCTGTCCGGTCATGTCGCAACAGCAGCCTCGCAGGCGGTAATGAGGCTGCAGGGATTGGATGTCAGACACTCAGCCGGCTGAGACAGGAGTGGAGGCAGGTGTGGTCCAAAGTGGAGGAGAAACTGTAAGACTCCTCTTGTACTGCTCCATCCCTCGGAGGAGAACGCTGAGCTGGCCACACTTCACTTTCGAAAGTTACGCAGTTAAGAGGATAGTCCCGAAAGGTCACTCCAAGTGTGTAGGTCAGATACTGAAAGTCTGCGCTCTGTTATCTCCCAGCGACATGCAGCCGGCTCTGTGCATCATTTCCCAGCGTGGAGGAAACATTTACACAGTCTATGAGCAGAATTTAAGCATGAAGGCTAAACTTTGTTCTTAAAATACTCACACTTTGTCAGAGCCTTTTCGTATATTTATCTAAAACAAGTAATTTTCTAGGAGATCACATGAAGTGAGCATTTACAATTTATTTTTAATGGTTAAGACCTAACAGCATTTGGATTGACCCTCAGACTTGGTTACATTGTGGTCACTTGGGCAGAGCTCACTTAACCGTCTTGGGAAGGGATCATTGAGCTCCCCCTTTTGTTGCTGGTGTTGTGTTTAAGTACCCGTCAGGCACAGTGCAGACATATAGGCTGCCAGCCTTGTAATATTTGGTCAAGAGGCCTAGAAACCAACCACTACTCATGGAATACAATGTGTCTATTATACTATTAATCAATGTACTACTGAGTAATTGGCACAATGCAAGGTCAAAGGTATAATAATGATAATAGCAGTGTATTTATAGAACACTTTTCAAGGAAGAAGCACAAAGTTAGAGATGTGCAGGGTTAGAAGGTCAGTGATGTACTCCAGCACCAAACCATGTGAAGCCTTACTTGTGATTAATAGTACATTAAAATGAAACTAAAAGAGATTGGGAGCCAGTGCAGCGAAGGTAAGGTTGGTGTGGTGCATGAGAAACACTTTGTTCTGGTCGGTGGTTTGTGTTTGGAACAATGAGCCGTTCCATAGCTCAACTGTCTTTATATTTTGCTTCAGGCTCAAGCGACAGTCCAAACTAACGCCCGCATTTTGGGGGGCTGATGTTATGTTTGAACTCCGCCGGCCAAGAAGTGGCTTTATTTTGTTGAACTTATGTTCAGGGCCAATGACCAGGACCTCTGTTTTGTAAAGTGACATTTTAAAACGTTATGGGAAGTCTAGTCTTTTATTATCATCATTTACGCAGCTGTGCAGTGAAGCCAGGTTGCCTATGTCAGCAGGTTTGAATGGGATGCAAGTGCTATAAAAAGAAATGTGGTACATCAGTGTGTGATCTTTCTGTTGAATATATGCAGGAGTTTAAAATGGAACAGTGTATACTGCATGGAAACAGAAATGTTAGACTGGCTAGATCACTTTTGGGTTAGAATCACCACAATCACCAAAGTCACTGTAAAATATAAAGGATATAAAGGCTTGAAGTGGAAGCAGAGTGTCTGTGATCTTTTTAATGACAACCATCTGGTAGACAAGTATTACATTTTTTTTATAATGTTGCAGGACAATTACATAATAGGAAAAAAGTGCTATGGAAGTCATTTCATCCACATTAAAAGCAAGCGTGTGGAACTTTTGCTGAACGGCGCCTCCCGTGGCCCCAACTGGCAATTACAGATTAATGCTCATTACAGAAACACAGTGAAACAGTAGTACAAGTGAAAAAGACTCATGAAGACAGGGAACTAACTCAGTAATGTCACTAAAGGAGAAATTTCCAGCTATCCTTTGGCTACCAGACCAAGTATTTGACCAGAATTGACCATGAATGCATTTTTTTGCCTATATATTTTTTATTTCTAAGATAATTGATGCACTATTTCCTATTTAGCTACATAGTCTTGCTTTATCTTAAATTTGTAATTGTAGCACTATAAACCAAAAGTCACATCTAACTAAGCTGCCTTAAAGAACCCTAACCTTGCCTGATGGTGACAAATGATGCATGATGTTGTAAATTCAGTAAAAACAACTAGATTATGGAAATTATAGCTTTATATGATATGAGTTTTAAATATCTGATGTTGATATTATGTTTTTTCTGTACTGCAGTTTCTTGTTACTTATCAGCCAGCATAGCATACACAGATACAGGATAAGCAAGTATTTGCTGATATAACAGCCTGGCTGATTTGTTGGTCTAGCTCTGCTAAAAAGTAGTCATTCCTTATTCCTTGCTGAAAATCAGATTTTGATTTGATCTCTCCTGTATCTTAAAGAAATGCATTGAATCTTTGATCTGATCTTGACGAGATTCGTTAAGTTTGCATCAGAAAAGTGCACACAGTGTTCTTCTCCTTAGACGAAACAGGAAAATGAGTGGTTTTGTCGATAGATACATGTTTACTGCACCTTGACGTAATGCTAATGGTGCTACGGTGTAATGTTAGCATGTTGTCAGAGTGAGCATCACATGGTTTGCTTAACATATTGTGTCCCATCTGAATATATTAGAATTGGAGCGTATTTGAGCCAGGATGTAATATTTCCATACCCTTTCCTCAATCAAGCATTTATTGTACTTTGCTTTTAAAGAGTTATGAGCCATCAGCCGACATTTATTGATGGTCAACATTTGCAAACAGCGCACGTTTATCACTCTAACCTTAAAGCTCATAAGGGCAAATACGCTGAGTGTTTAAATATTCTAAAACAAAAACAGAGCCTCCAGGCACTATTAAAAAAACGCATTACCATATGGCAATTATACTTTGCATCCATCAGAGAAATGAGAATACAACTCACAGGTAAATGCAGAGAGGCAGTTCGGGCTACTTACATTACAGTGGCCTCCAATAAGGGATTGTTCATAGAGGAACATTAGCTTTTACTATTTGCATATCATTTAGGTGCTCTTGTGAGGTTAAACAATAAGGGAGTCAGTGAGCCCTTTTGCAGCTAAACATCAGTATCACTGGCACACGCTTTTGGTAGCTTCACTAATCTTCTCACGGAGGCGTAAACATTGTGTCTCATTAATTTGTGGAGAAATTTAATTAGATGCTCACTTGCCGTTTGAAGTGGTCCTTTTATTAGGGAGCCTCAGGCCATAGACAGAGAGGAAGCCGTGCAGCATGTGCCGTCTTAATTAGCGGTAGCAATAAGAAGTAGACTTCAGAAAAGTACTCACCTAAACTGTCAGTGAAGACCGTGCGAGTCTGGCAGATGAATATACCTTTAACTGGAAAGTGCTTTGCCAATTAGGTGTTATCTAATGTTTTCTGCCCTTACCAGCATGCAGGCCTTTATTTTTTTAGTGAGAAAATGTTTTGTCTCGACATGAATCTCACATTTCCCTGCGGCGAAGCAGCAGTTGCTTCTGGGGGCGACTCCAGTATCAGAATACAGACTAATAATGAATCAAATTGCAATTTTCTCCAAATTATGCTCTTCACTGCTGTCTGCTCTCTGTTTGTACACACACACAAGCAGCCATGACCTCTTTCTGTTTGAGCTCAGTCTCTTTCCAGTTTTCATTCATAGTTGTACAAATTAGAGTTTTTGTTTGTCGCGCCAACTCATTTAATTATTCCTTAGTTTGTTTTTTAACGACAGACCACCGCAGTTTTGGTGTCCTCAAGTAATCCGTCCCAGTGTTTACATTTAATCAGAGCTGCAGACTTGAGATGTGGACACGAGCCGGAGCGGAGTTGCGAAGACGAAGGCTTGCAGCTCACCCTGGACTCGTCTGCTGGGAGGCTGGACTTGCTTGAGACTTGACTGCCTGAGGACTCCATTGAGACTTGAAGGCAAAAAGCGGAGGAGCCTGGATTTGATGACCCATAAATATTGAAAAATGCTGTTGTTAGTTTTGCCTTCTGGAAATCTGCCAAACCTTCATCAATAATTGATGAAGGAGGGCACACCATCATTGTAACCGAATACAAACTTGCAGTTGTAGCAGGTTGTACAAAAATAAAGCTCTAAATTCAGATTTGAGAATGGAAAGCACTCTGACGTACACTGTAAAAAATATTGACGAATGAAACTGCTTGGACTTTCCTTAAAAGGCTTGAGACTCGATGTGGACTTGCCTTCTAAAGACTTGTGGTATGCCTTGGACTTGCCTCTGAATACATGCAGTTGGACTCAGATTTGCCGTTGAAAGACCTGAGACTGGGACTTTCTCTCTAAAGACTCGACCTGGATCAGCCTTCTAAATAACTGTGACTTGACTTGGTTGTATCCTATAAATACTCAAGACTTGGACTCGAGGGCCCGGATGGAGCATGCAGACTCATGTCGTACACTAAATGATCGAGCGCGGCTGTTTTTGTCAGAAGGATTTTAAAGAAGCCTTTTTGTTGTGGTGCTACTGCGTTGATTAAATAATACTGGACAGGAGTGGAAATGAGTTGTGTGAGTCACAACAACAGCAAGAAATACGCAGTCTGTGCTGTAATAAAGCAGCTGTTGTACCTTTTATTAACAGCCCTGAAAATGGCTGCCCAGTCTCTCTTAGGTAAATATCATTACTGCATTACTTGTTACCAAGAATCTCAATATATGACCTCGTTTGAAATGAAAAACAGACTTGATTGAGTCCCACTGGTGCATGTGTCCTAGTACTGACATTCCCAACTCGCTCCCAATGCAGCATCACTGTAGGATACTGTAGGCAAAGGGTTCAATTACGCTCGAGGTGACGCCTCCAGCAAGTACAGTGTTAGTGTAGTTATCATGTGTTTGTTATCTCTGTCTTCGCCTCTCACTGTTTCGATATATTACACCGAGCATGCAGTGTATAATCCCACGTAGTTGGTATATAGTACTCGCGCTTTTACTGTATATGAATGCATAAACTCAGTGGGAGTCTTGAACTCATGAAGGCACCATTATGTAACCTAATTGACTGGGAATAACTTCTGGTTTTGTTCATCCTATACAGATATTGAGTGCGACAGAGTAGAATTTAAAAATCCTCGCTGATTCATCTGCTGCAGAAGATAAAGAACACCTTTGTGTAAAACCTGACGGCAGGAATGCCAGTTGACTGTGTTTTCTGGGCATGAGTGGGCGTAATGAGACAAATACAAGAACACAAAGGAGAGACAATGTCTCCTGAGTTAGTCATTGAACTCCAAGCGATTTTCAGAACAATGCACAGTAAACAATAGACTGCAACACAACATTTCCACATGTGATTTATCATATGTAGAACCCAGACTTTGCTCCAGGGAAATTGGTTCTGAGCATCAAACCTTTGAGTCACTGTTATTCTGTCTCCTGATAAATAGCAGACTACATTGCAGTGTGGTGAAGATATGTTTCCCTTGTGAGAAAATACCTGTCAGCTCGCGGTTGACACAGCAGTGGAGATGACAAATGCACTCTGAGGAGCATGAGCCACAGGTTAATCTGTGTGTCCGGTGCACTGTCGCCTGCAGAAATTGGCAAAGGACGCTTGCTTGGCTCCACATTCAGAGAGAAGACCGTATCTCCTCGGCCATTCCTCCACTAACTTGAGAGAACGGTTAAGTTAGCCTTTTCTCTGGCATTAACAGCAGCGTAGCTTCGGTCTGATGGCAGTTCAAGAGAAGACTCGTTTCCAGAAGTGACAGCCGAGAAATCTCTTTGCCATCTTATTTAGTCACTAGCAGAGATATCAGAGCTTCCAGGCGGTGAGCTGTTAGTGATGCACCAGTCCAAATGGATAAAAATGAGTTTTATCATGCAATTTTACTGTTGGAATGATGTGGTTGAAAGAAACTTTCAGCCATTAGTAGTAGTTTTCATTAGTAGTATGTTTAAGTGAAGCTACCACTGAACACGTCATGGACATGGACATGAAATTTGGCTGTTTGGGGTTAAACAGTACATTTAAAGACCACCATTGATTCTGGATGGACACTTGTCACTATTTTCCCCGCATTTTGTAGACTTAAGTATTCATTTATTAATAAAAGAAATCAAAGCTTGTAATAGACAGAAAAGTTTAAGAGACAGTGGTCAGTATTTGTCCTTTTCCTTTATCTCATTTCATTCTGGTTTCTCTTTGACTTGGAAGCACTTTGGCGTGACATCCCAGTGTTAATCCAAACTCTTATAATTAAAGGTTGAATTGTTTGAGCTCAGGTTTAATCTTTCAGAAAGGACTTGTTCAGTTTGGATGATGCATCTTGATACTGTGTCAGACGTCTAATGTTTTGAACTACACTGACTGACCTGATGGGGGCGCTGCAGTTTAAGGCCGATAACGGATGCTGCTATTCCACTGCTCCTACTTTCATAAAGTCGAACCCCTGCTGTCGTGGTGGTTGGTTAACTGGCTCGTGTGGTGCCTGCATAACGTGGATACTTTCTGGTTTTGGTGATTTTGCTTAGTTACTTGAGGAGGAACAACAGACAAACAGGTCCCTTCATCTGTTTGTATGCACAGTGTGTTGTATCTTGAAGGGCAGTGTGAACAACAATGCTGCAGCTGGGGATGCATGATTAGTGTCTCTCTAGCTTACAGGAAGCTTTAATTTCTTGCATGTTGACACATTATTGGATGCATATTTTAAATTTTGCACAGGGGGTGAATGATACCAAGGATACCAAGCAGGATGCTAATTAGGGATGTAGTGCTGTCCGACTCTTGCCTTCATGACTCGCTCACTTTGGTTTGTTTCAAAAGATAATGCTGTCTTTTCTGAGCCTGGAAAAGTTTTGCAATAGAGTTCCAGCGGCCATCTGCAGACGGATAAGGCTGTGCTAGCATTTCCTGTGTGGGTCGCCCTGACAGTAACTGTAAGGTTTATTTAAGAGACCTACGCTCAGGAAACAATGTGTCTTACAGGATACTGAACTTGTGGGAGATAACAATTATATAAGTCACTTGGAAAAGTACATGTGCAGATGCCAAAATATACATGGAAACCTTGCATACTGTTCATATTCCATATCCTCAGAGTATCGTGCAGCTCAGCTTTGACCCAGCCCAACAATCCTATCATAACAAGCGTCTGACATTAACAAATGGGCAATTAAAGCTGCTGCTGCTGCTTTCAGAAAGCAGGGGGAGTGTATTTTTTAGGTTTTACACACATTTTTGGAGGGAAAAAAACATCTAGTATCACACAATATTATGTCCAACCTATTTAATCTTAGACAGGAAAAGCATAACAGCCACAATGATTTGGATATATTTTATAAAACGTGAAAAGAGGAAGAACATTTTGGGAACTGTCTGGCTTATTATATAATCATTTATAACATTACAAGCATCAAACACTGTCCTCACTGCTATATATCCTCATAGACTAATTATAGCTATTAACTATTACTTCAACATTAGTTAACATTTCCCAAACAAAAGTTGCAGGGTGGTGGTGGGAAAATGTGCAAATGTGGTGGGAACGCAGGCGGTTCTTGAGACGGTGTCAAGGTCCCCCATAAAGAATATACTCAGACACGGCCTGTCCAGTTTCACAGTTTCAAGATTCCCTGAGACCACCATTTTTCCTTGCTGGTGGATCTAAAATCTATTTCAGTGGATACAGCAGCTTCAATGTACAAAAAATTGTGTCACCTAAAAAAAGTATAATATTTCAAAATATTTAGATTTTTGTGGTCACATTTTGGGTCACGTAAGGAAAATTCATCAAATTTCAGGCCAAAAGAATAACGTTTAGGGTGTTTTTTACTGCTGTCAAATGTGAGAAGGGCTCAAATTTAACCTGAACAGTATGTAAGGGGTAAACATGGCTTCAGATATTTTAAGGTGTTTGATTGCTTTTTTAAATGTGACTGTAAGAAATTACAAACCAAATTTCAAGGTCAGCAGAAAGCAACTTGTAGTCGTGCTGACACAAAAATCCAGCCCAGTGTGTCATGACAGCAGAAAAAAGCTACCTGCTGTGCGGACTAATTCTAAGCTTTGTACTCAACCACTGCAACTCATGTCAGCAAAGTGTACAAAAGGTTTAGGGAATAAAAGAAGGAGGCGAACTAAGTCTGAACTTGTTGGAGGAGCGCTCAAAGAAAATGCGATGAAAGAGTGATCGCCTCATCTTCCCTCTGTGCCAGTTCAGACAAGGTGGGAGTGGACGGCGGGCTCCTTGTTTTGGGCTGCTTGATGTTGATTTGCAGTGAAGTTGAGATTTCTTCACTGTTACACTTCGTTCATTTTCAGCTGTACATTTTCTAACTTTGAGATCGCACACACACCGCAGCTGTGTCAGGTTCAGTGCAGGTCCATCTCCTCTCCATTACACCACGCTTTATCAAGCGTTCATCCGAGTGAGACTATCAGCATACAAGACCTTTAAACAGATGAACGTGACCAAGTCTCAACAAAGCAAAAGATAAGAGGAAAAATGCAACCATGTCAACAAGCTCTTTAACAGCTTGCAGCTTTCTCACATGAAAATAATGCCACCAGCTGATGTTGGTTGAATATGCAAAATTGTTAGACTCAACACAATTTTATAGTATAGAAAGAAAATCAACATTTTATTATTAGAAATTTGGACATACTGAGATTTGTGAATATGTATTCAAATAAGAATAAATTGAAAGAATAATGGTAATAATAGTAGGATGTGGATTTTCAAGTGGAATATTTAAATATACCAACAGAATAAAATGCAGATTTGTGTCTGTTAGATCTCCCAGCGTCAATCCAAATGCTAAATACATTATACAAAAACCCTAGCATATTCTACATAATTAGCCTCTGCTGTACTTTGTGTTTATCACAGATTAGTAAATATTAGCATGCTAACATGCTAAACAAAAGATAGTGAACATAGTAAACATTTGCAGAAAATCAATGTTCTGTCATGGTGCCGTGATCTTTTCCTGAACCGAACCAAGTACTTTTGGTTCCTAAACTGAACCAAACTGGGCCGTCTGAACAATGGGCAGTCTCCACTGTCACTGTGAGCAAGCCAGCATGCTGTTTAACTCATAGCAAGCATAGACCCTTAAGGTGTGTTCAGACAGACAGTGAAGCAAATTTTCACCTCACATATTCACATAACATCCAATTTATCAACTGTCCAGATGTTAGCTGGAGGATGGCGAGCAACTGCTACACTGGATGTTTCTTTCTGAAGTCAGAAGTCAGCAGAAACTCCAGTTATTTTAATGGTTGTGTTTATTTATATGAAGAAGATGAATTATAAGAAAGGGTGCAGCATCTTCTAATCAATTTGCGGTGGCGATTTTGTGTCTACGTGTTGCGTCTTTTCATTGATTTTGTACGCTAAAATTCACACACGGCAAGTCTTTTTTGCACGGTAAATCACAAAATGATACCCTTTCCAGGCTTAAGGTAACTGGTGATAAATGGTTGAGTATGATTTTCTTCTTTGTCAGACTGGTGACGTTTGAGAGGAGTGTGCAGACACGCTACACTGAATTCTGCTGCTTGTTTCTGTTGAGACGTCTCTGCAGTAATGACAGGGAGACAGGCCAAACAAAGTGGAGTCTCAGCTGTACTGTAAGTGTGTTTTCATGTGTAATAATTTGCTCCTTAGCTGTGATCCCAAGCAGCAGGATCAATCCCTTCTCAGAAAACCGGGCCTTCAAACCAAACTCTCTGTCTCACTGAAGCTCCCCGATTGCCAATAGACAATTGTTTGAATGACAACCTGCAATGCAGAAAAGGACCGCCGTATCGATCCTCTCTTCCAATCAAGAGTGCATCTACAGTACGACCAGTCGAGGATGACATTTGCACGAGGGGGGGATGAGCCACTTGCTCTCGCTTTGTGTCCGCCCCATTGATTCAGCTGTGTAATCACACCCACATCAAAGGAGAGGAGGCACAAACACTCACGGCTGCAGCCTGTAGCGTCCTTGAGGGTCTGTTCGATGTTTGACAAATGACGGCTTCATTGTGTGTCGAGTATTGAAGATGCCTGTATAATATATAATGGCGTTTTAGATTTTCTAGCTTTAACAGGTCATTATATTCATGTTGTAGAAACTCTCAGTGGTTGTTCAGACTCCTGCCGTGTGGTCTGACCCTGTGGGACTTGCTGAAGTGTTGTCTTTTTCTGATTTTCTGACAGCAAATGTTGCTTCCTCGTGGCAAACGAAGCCCACTCTGAAAACACTGCTCACAGACATCAGGATGGTGTGATACAGTCGTATAGACAGAGCAGGCTTATATTTAATTTGTATTGAAGTTTTGGTCTTGCCGTGAGGTAACACAGTATCACAGTATTGCAAAGGCTGCAATATGGCTATTTTAAAATTCATGTTTTTCAGTGAATTTGCTGATGAAAGCAATGAGATATTCTGCCTCACTCACACAGCAATAAAACTAATACCACACCTTCCTGAGGACATCATGTCTGTTGAGGGTCAAACCTACTTTTGCGATATGAATGTTGGCTGAAGGTGGATTGTGTAGGAATGTGAATAACTGAGAATTTTAACCCCAACCCACGCAGACTTTTGGTCATTGATGTTTGGCAGAAATGTATGCAACTTTGTCTGGTTGTCGTTGTTGTAGTGCAAAGTAGGTTTTTAGAGCTTTTTGGCTGGAAAAAGCTTCTATTATGGCCCAAATGACGCTAGAGAGTGAGCCAAACGTGGAAGGTTATGGATCTCACAGCTAAACAATGAGTTAAACCTTGCTGCAAAGCTCCATACCAGCTGTTGAAGCTATTATTGCATAATATTGTCTGCGATCTAAAATCTCTAATCGCTCATCTGATGCTGCGTTGAATATTATAAGAGTCAATAATGATCCACCTCTTTAAGTACGGCCAGTGTATATTTAGCTTTTATCTTCTAGTAGAACATTAAGTCTTCAGTTTAAATGAAGCCGCTATAAACATTCATATGCACCTGTGATAGTCAAGCTACATTAGACCTAAAGATAATGTGCTGTTGGCCTCAGGGCTGTGCAATTATGTCTTTAATGCCACTTGAGAGTGTACTTGTGTTCGGGATCAGTGGATAGAGATAAGACTGCATAGAGTGTGAATGTATGCATGTCTTTATAGGCTCATACTCGTACTTTATTGTGTTTGTAATTTGTTAATGCACGTTTACTTATATGGCTTTTTCTAATTAGAGCTCATCCACAGTTACACGAGGCTCAATACATGTTTTCCCCAAGTGGGAAGTAAACAATGTTTGCATCAGAATGATGAAGTGCCACTTTGTGAGTGTCGAAGTAACAAGGCTTCGCTGTCTAACAGGCTCTTATGCTGCAGCAGCTGGATTAAAAATAAGCAGCGACTCACATTTATTTACATTGAACACACAGGAGACGTGAGATGTGACTCGCCGCCACGGAGCAAATTACTTTGTTTGAACTGTGTCCTCTTTGCTGCCTGGTTCACACATCTTGGACGAGAAACTGTGTGTTCACACCTCTGCATCTGATCTCTTGGAGTGAATCAGAGGGCACGATCATCCTGGTAGCTCCTGATGGCACCGTGATGCATGGAGGCGGCTGGTCCGCCGCCATGCAGGGCCGCGTGTGAGATAAATGGCACGACAGGCCGCGTGCCAGTTCATATTTTCCTCCACTTCATGTCGCAATTACATGCAGAAAATCGACAAGCGAGATTTTCTTCGCATCTCCGGTTCAGATGATCTAAACTCAGCTCTTTAAATCTACAAGGAGCTTAGAGTGGATTAAGTCTTACATGTAAAAGATCTGAGGCGAGGAAATCATTTGGTTCGTGAGCTGGGCGAAGAAACCGGAGCTGCAGCCAGAATATAATTAAATGTCCCAATATATTTTCAAGCAGATCATTCTGGGAAGCTTCATAAACCTCGTATGAAAATATAAGTAAAACATTTTAGAAGCTGTCATAGATTTTATTACCTGTATGTTTAAAGTAGTTGTTAAGAACTTGGTCTCTCTTTACGACATAGCCTTGGCGGCCAGGGACTGTATCCGACTGTGGCCTTTCACTTCACTGCTTCTCCTGCTCCTCGTCGACCTCTTTAGTGACATTTAAAATCGCTCCTGCCTTTGTGGGAACAGCCATATGATGGTACATTCCACTGGCTCGCAAATAAGCAGCTGCTCACAAATTGCTACTTTCTATTTGTGCGAGATTAAAATTACGTAGTTAGGTTTTATGCAACATTAGAATTCTCTTAATGAAAATCACAGTTGTTCAGAGCCCCTCTTTCACTTCAGCCAATGACAGAAATTATAATCTAATCTCATTTTAAAAGGTCGGCGCTCTTTGTATTGAAAGCCTTTGATTTTTTTTCCACCCATGAACATTTTCTGTCTCTGGTTTGAACACCTCTATTCTTCTCACTTGGCTGTTATTGCAAGTGATGTGATGAATAATTCACTGAGTGTTTTGTAATTGGGTCCTTCTCAATTTGGCAGATGGTGTCTTGGTACTTTCTCCCCTACAGGCTTGTGCAACTTATGGCGAACTTATGCCTCCATCATTGTTTGCCATATGCTCCTTCTGGACTGAGAAGTTGCCACCTTCTGTCAAATGAAAGGACTAGACACCGTTTCTGCTGCTCCTACAGATGCTTGTTTGATTTCCTGCAAAGGCATGACTGGTCGAAGGATATGTGTCACCAACCTGCAGTTCAGCTAATCACGTACACCCCCATTAGAGTACAGCCCAGGAAACGCACTTTGTCCAGTTGATTGGCTGAGAAGCAGCCGAGACAAACTCTAATTGGCATTGAGTGGGATTATTCGGTTTGGCAGCGCTCAGACTTTGCAAATGTCAGAGCCGCGGATTTGGCCGAATCGCTGAAGCGAGAGGGATTTCTGGTTCCCACTGTTGTTTTGTTATCCAGACCAAGTGGGAAACAGGTAGGGGCTCAACTTAGATATTGCAAGGAAAAGATAATGCCATTGCAGAGGCAGAGGGCAGAGATTTCCACCACTGAGCTGACACTGGAGAAAAGTCGATTGATAAAAACAGCTACTCATGTTTGCAGCTGATAGAGAGAGAGAAGAGAGTCATGAAAAGGCAGAAAGAAAGTTAGATTTTTTTTTTTATCTGTCCAGGGTCTTCTGTTTGAAAGAGAAAGACAAAAAAGTTGTTGGTGGAAAAGAAAAGCTGAGATGAATGTTAAAGCTGGACAAACAGGTCCACAAAAGCTGCCGAGTTGTGAAGCTTCAATTAATTCACTCAGTGCGTCCCTCCACCCTCTCCACCTGCCGTACCAACACGCAGGCGCTGATTAAAAATGCACAAGCCTTTTAGATAATTAAGGTTTCCCTGCAGTGCTGCTAGTTAGAGCCAATGAGAGAGCAAAATCAGATAAAACACATGCAGTCAGGGCCTGCGCAGAGATCTGAAGGCTAACTCTCTTTCTTATGAGTGAACCATGAGGGCAAAGTTTTTCCACTTGGGCGTCTCCAGCAACAATCCAACTACCGATCTTGGCAGAGTTCGTGTCACGCTCTGTGTGCTGAGCTGCACAGGACCAGGCCTGTTGCTGCCCAAACACATGGAGGAGGCTCACCACTCACTCAGTCTTCGGGGCAGCCCCCGGTCCGTTTCCCGACCACACAACGTGAGCTTTAATTGTTCGGAGAAATGGCAGCAGATTTCTCCCGGAGGCACAAACGCGTCCATGTTTCCAGGGGATCCCTTTGATCTGCTGGAGATTTGGCTTTGGAAGGTGCTTGAAGCCCACTTTGATCTCCCTACGTGAAGCGCCATAGGAGGCGTTCTCCCTGTTTGCAAGATTGCTGCAGGAATGAGGTCATCTCTCGACAGCTGCTTAAAATCCATTATCTTAATGAGCTGAATTTAAAATGATCTGCTGGATCATTGGCATTGTTTCTTTCTAGTTTCTCAGGTTCACTATAATTGAGCTGATCCACCCTTATTTTGCTGCTCGTCGCCTGGGAGTCTTGCACGTTCAGTACCTATCGTCACACTCCACTTGAGTGTTCTGAACGGAGCTCTGCTCTTCTTGTATTTCACACAATGTGACAAAAGATCTTATCATCAAATCACAAGTGAAACCAGTGTGTTTCACAATAACGAAATAATAAAAATGTAAAAGCCTTCCAACGCTGATTTCTCTCAACAGTCTCAGTTTGTGGTGCTTAACCAGTAACCAGTTTGTTAGTATGATGTCATTTGACATTCTCTGTGAATAAATCCTAATGACGTATGTTTCTGTTTGTGCATGATGTCCACCATGTCCACTGTATGACTACAACCCAACATTAGTAATGCTGTTTCTTAACTGCCTGACGAGCAGATGGAGTTATATACAGAGAACAATGAAAGAATACAATTTTCAAACAAAACAATAGCACACAATAGAAGAATTACAGGCCCAAAAAAGATAAGAAACAAAAGGTGTGCAGATATTCCATTTTTGATCTTCACATTTTGAAAAAAAAAACCTAATTTCACCAACTCAAAGAAAATCTGCATTAGTAGGGCTGAATATTGTATAATAATATAATTATATCAAATAACAATTTGAAAGAGTCTAATTTTCAAACATTTCAAGAGCCATAATTTTGATTATATCTAATGGACATAATTCACTGTTTTAAAGCTGTAAGAAATCAAAGTTAAAACAAACAGCTGTTGATTTCAGTGGCTTTATTTATTTGATTTGATTTCACCAACGAAATTCTCAGCTGGCTCTTTTCTCGTTATGATGCTGTCTGCATGCTGTCTGGTGTCTGTACTATTTACACTTATCAAAGATAATTTGTTGATGAAGAAACATCACGTCTCTCACTTGGGTGTTTGAAAACATGAGCAGTGCGTCTTTCTGCTGTTCAGAAAAGACCAGCAGAGTGGTGGTGAGTTGATTCAAACTCCCAGTGAAACTCCTAAGCACAGTATACTTGTTTGAACCTCATCATCTTAAAAGATCGAAATTGCGACTTCAGGATTCAGACAGCTCGTCCTGAAGATAACTTTAGCTTTAACAAGTTCAGTGCACAGCTATCGAACTGCAGCTAAGTGGCCATACATGTAGCCACAGCTAAACATCATGAATATGTTTGAATATTATTCAGCAATCGCAAGTATACAAACCTGCGACACCTTTTTTGCCACTTGGGGGCAGCAGACACAAGTTGAGAACACAGCATTGACATATCACATTTTTTTAAATGGCAAACTTGTTTGCTATGTTGCTGATTTACACTTTCAGCAATCAAAGAGCAACATTTTCTTTCATTCGGAGTCGTGCTTCTGTCCACTTGGCAAATGTAAGTCCAATATTTGCTGAACCAAATGAGGAAAATGACGGGCTGGACAGCTAAACAATGAGTAAAATCTCGCTACAAAGCCACTTTAATAAATGCAAAAAGAAACGGTGCACATTTGATCTGATTCTCTTCATGTAGAAGCAAGACATGTTTGTGATAATGCTCATTACTATCATATATTTTAAATGTTAATGCAGACCACAAACACAGCCCACAGTTTGATTTATATGAAATAATCACAATTAAAATCGCAGTTTCAAGAAGAATAAGCCCTGAGTATTGTTGGGTTCAGCTGCTTGGTGATTTCCAAGTGAAAAATAAACCTTGCTCTTACCTTTGTGTAGCAGTAAGCATTCACTGGCATCATTCAGTTTTTTATTCACATTTTTCACATACTCCACACACTCTCCTGTCACATTCTTGAAGCAAGGAAATATTTTCTCTGACAGTTAACATTTCTCAGGCTTCCTTTGTGGCCTCGCCATTCTTCTAACATGAAATGCCGTGACACTGTACTACTTGGACAGTTGACACTTGGCTGAATCCAGCAGATATCTGCAGTAAATAGATGTTGGGAGACACTTTCCACTTGTTTGGAAGTTACTTATTTCCTACACTGTAACATGAAGCAGTAGAAAGCTGGACTCACGAGTCAATTTGTGGACTTACTAATTGTAGTAAACATGCAGTTGTAAATAAACAGATAAAAACTAGCTAGCCTAGCATCATCAAGGCTATAATTAACCAGTAATACAGCACTCTTTTAAAGTAGGTTCACTCTGTAGCACAAGAGCTTTGTACTTTCTCCACTGAAAGAAAAGAAAATCTCCTGTTTTGAACCCATAAATGTCCAGTCCATGAATTTAATTATTTCAAACTTTCAGTGAAAACAACAAACAAAATTTTTGTGTTCTTAGGGCCTGAACAGCAAATTCATTTGGAGGTTTTTCTGACACATGAAACATGACACATGAAAAGACGAATAAAATACACACAGAAGCACAAATACATATAATGAGGGTCAGGTCACTTCGTTTGTTCTAAGTTGAGCTGTAAAACCTGGGATAGACTGTGACTCACCCTCAGCCCTTTGACCCCTCGCCTCAGGGCACGGCTCTGATAAACTCTGACATCATTTCTTACGTTTCAGACCTATATGCTCTGACACTGTTGATGCACTAATTTGGTTTCTTCACCAAAGCATACACACATATGCTCTGACCACATGTTGCAATCCACTTTACTTTTATTTGATGGACTTTGTATTCTTCGCTTCATGAACCACTTAACAAGTGAGTCACTAAAGAAATGATTGTTCCAAAAGTGGTGACTAACTTGAGCACTGATATACTGTATTTCCTCAAGTAAAAACCGGTAGTCAAGTATAATGGCCGAGGGCGTGGTCGGCACAAACAAATAAAGGCTGGCTCTCAAGTACAGGTCAGGGGAAAGTGGATTAACTCCTGGTGGCTGTGATATTAAGTGCATGCCAACTAGGCATAATGCATATTTCAATAACTTTAATTTGATAAATAAAATAAAATTTTGATAAATTCAGCAATATAATCATGCCAGTTACAACACCTTGTTCAGGATTACTCATCTAAAGTGTTATTGTCCTGTTTCAATCACTGCGGGTATTTGAGTGTGTTAGTGTGATGATGTTTTTCTTAACAAATTCCTGCAAATATTTCAAAATAAAAGCCTTGTTAAGAAGTGAAAGGTTTCTGTCCACTAAAATGCTGAAGGCCTTTTAACTTGAAAGGGATATAAGTGTTGAGTTTGTTTTAAAAGCAGAGTGCAGTAACTTTAAATGGTAGTGGATCAAAATGAGGCTTTGTACTAAAATATTACAAATTATACCTATCAGCAGAGGGAAATAGAAATAATGACCAGCTTCTAATACAGGCCTGGTGCCTTGTGAGGTAGATAAAGACTCCGATCACTATTTGAGGAAAAGTTGTTGCAAAATAACTTCTGTTTTTGTAATAGTTTGGAATTGAAGCAAAAATCTTTTCTCATCAGTCATCATCAAATTTGGAGAATAAGATATGCTATATACAAATTTTTCAGATTCCTTACCCTGGTGACATAGCTTATTGCTAAATTATTGGTGTCAAGTCAAATCAGTTTTATTTACTGTATATAGATGGTTATTTTTTACACTTATTCAACTTAGAAACTGATTTTATGTATACACTTTACCTTTTTCTCAATCACACAGCATGTGAAAATGTTGAGGATACTCTTCAGAAAGCATAGAAACGATTTTCTCCCATGCAGTGTAAAGTCATATACAGTAGTTAGGTCTGCAGATGACAAAGCCACTGAGACTTTGGCATTACTCTGCTGTTTTTCTCAGTTGCTGTCTATATTTCTCTCTCTGTTTTACACTGTTATATTATCCTGATAGCGGTGTGTGCTCTTTGGTGCTGGTGTTGACTCATCAATAATGGGCTGTTTGTTCCATGGCTTCTGTACAGTTAGTGCTTAAGCCCCCTTTGCTAAAAGACCTAGAAATGGAGATACCGGATAATCTTCTGGTATACTAAACAAGCTGGGACGGGGCCTCAAAACGACTCAACCTGCCCATATGTGGAATTACAGAGAGGCGCTTGGCACAGTGCACGTGTTGAGCAACTCAGATCTTTATCCAAATGGGTGAGTGTGTGTGCAGTTCTTGGCCAAGCTGAGCCTGTCAGCAATACTCAGGAGACCAGCTGCCAATGGAAATTTGACGCATCTAAAATCTGTTTCCCTATTCAGCATGATCCATATTTTAAGGAGCTGGCTGATTTGTTGGTTGGCTTCCATGGGTTTTGCTGTTGCATTGTGTGAGTAGGACTATATTTATTTACCTTCTGTTCAATAACATGGAGGATTCCTGATGACATTTCAAGCTTTGGATGGATGGCCCTGAAATGTTGTTTACATTCAGTCAGTGCAAGGGGTGTGCAAATCTGCTTTTTTAATGAGTCAGTCTACTTAATTTCTAGTCTTATTTTGTTCATTAAATATATATATATATATATATATATATATATAAGTGGTTCCGAAAGTCATCGATAATGTGACCAGTAATTAGTTGTATATAGTAAATTCTCATATTAAGGCCATTATTCAAATAATGGCTGAGCCTCAAATAATAGCTGGGGTGTGGCCTGCAAACACATAAAGGTCATTGCTAATAAATGCTGAGTAAAAAACATTGAAATCACCTGTAGACTACTACAACAGCTCATATTGTAAATTTACTCTAATGTACATCTGCACAGCAGCAGCATACAGTCAGTACAACGGCCATGTTATACTCGCCACTCGCTTCTTTCAGTTTCTCACTTTCAATATGAAATTAATGTAATTAATCCCCGACTATTTGTTTCACTCCTGATCGATGCTAAGCTACTGTCAACAAAGCTAATCACTTCTCAATGTTTTTTAACATTAAAAGTGTTTATCTATGCTTTAGATTCCACAACAGTTTCCTTCACAGTAGCTTACACCATGACATGAAGGTACTGCAAGTCCTCACAGCCTCTTTTTCTGTCTCCATATCACATTGAATTAAAACTCAATCAATTTTTTAAAAGGTTTGGTGGTTAAACTGCCTCAGTTTGACCACTTTGTGCACTTCTAACAATATGATACAAAATAATACATCATGTAAATGAGTGAATACTTTATATCACTGCATGAAACTCCTGAGTGGTAAAAACCTACAGAGGGGCCGTTGGGTTAAGGTTAAGCTCTGACTTAAAACAACATTAATGTTCATAGTGTGCTTCTCTCCACTGGTACTCACGAATGCCCAGGGATGCCTGAGCTCTGATCGCCCTTGGACTCAGTGCCATCATGATTCATGTGGAATAAAATGTTTTGGGCCTACTGTTAAACATCTGCCAAGAGTTGCAGTCTTTACTCCACTTTAAAAATTGGCTTTAAAAGATTAACTATGCAAGCATGCGTCTGTGTGTGTTCTCCAAAGACCATTTCTTGTTGCATAGAAGGTGGTTGTGTTTCTCTGTTACCTCTGTCTGGCTATCGGACACAAATGTTTGATGAACACGCTGCTTATTGTACTTCAGATCTGTCTCAGACAAGATGAGCAGAAATCAAATTGGAGGAGCATGTCTTCTTACCCGTCCTAGGGAGTCCAAAATGTAGCTTACTGAACAGTCTTGTTAACAAAATTTGAGAAAGACCAGTCTGAACCACATTTGTGCTTTTTATCCCCAAAGGGAATGATTCTGTTGCAGCCATGGTAGCTTGAGGCATCCATTAAGAGCAAACAATCTCATTATTTCTCTGTAAAGTTTGTTCAGAGAGGTTCAGCACAGAGGTGTGTTTGTATAGCCAAAATGGAGTTGGGTACTAGACATAGAGCCTGATTTCCTGTGTTGCTGTGTAATTTTCCCCCTGCTAGACCACCCAATCTTGTACTGCTTATCAGACATGACAAGCAGAATGTAAATAAAAAATACCACAAGTCTCTGCAGGGAAGCCCCGCTGTCCTCACCCCACCTCCCACATGCAATAGCAATACCACAGGTCAGATAAAAGCAGGGAGATAGGGGGTATTTGATTGGTGTCCCCGATTCCTGGTTATAAGCTAGAGCTGGAAGGGTGAAGACGGATTGCAGGTCGGATTGGTGAGCTGTTGCCCTCATTACCTCGCCTGGCAGAGGCACTGTGTGTTGACTGCTGTGCTGATGGAGCAGAGCAGAGTGGTTTCCATTTGCTTTGATGGAACTTTGTACCTTACTGGAAAGAGAATCTTATGTTTGCTTTCCAAGCTTTCCAGCCACAGCAGGAAAAAAAGAGTGTTTGATGATTATTAAAAAACATGTGAACTACGTGATTAAAAAAGCAACATATTTTAGCACTTTAGCGTTTATCAAAAGTACAAAAGCTCCATCCAAAAACAGACAGTCTACAGCCGTGCTCGCAGCAGAGGTGCTTTGATATATCTAACATGCTAACAATGACAATGATTAGCAGGTATTATTTTTACCAGGTTCACCACCTAAGTTTAGCATGTCGACATTTGCTAATTAGCACTTAACACAAAAAGCGAGACCTACACTGATAAATTGGCCTGGCAGATAGCGTCTCCATTCAAGAGTTAGTCCACTAGAGAGCACTGACAGGCTCATCTTTTAACTGTGTGCTCCACTCAGTATGCGTCTTGGTCACGGTTAAATCATTACCAGATTTGATATCAGCATCAGTTTAAAAAGTCATGGTTGGGTCAAACAAAGTACAGCTGAGGCTCATGGGAATGTCATTAATTTTGTGGTATTTTCTCAAAACCAAAGGATTGGAAAAATTTATGTTTTGTCGGTTACATGAACGCTTGTATCAGATTTCTTGGCAATCCATTCAACAGTTGTTGAGATATGTCAGTCTGAACTAAAGTGAAGGACCAGTTGATCGGCAGACCATCGGCTGAGTCACATTCCAGCTCATAACCTAAGTTGTTTTTTCAGCCTTCAGCCATTGTCCTCCTTTTCTGTCACTCTCCACTCTGTGCTGACATTGTGAAAAATGCAGTGAAAGCAGAACTTTAAGACGTTCCATGGAAGATCACATAACATCAAGGTTATTGAATATTAACATCTGCCATGCAGAAAGGCATCTTTAAACACTGTCACTCAAGCCTCGGCCATCTGAAAATCCCTTTGGGCAGAGATCTGTCTCTTCTCAATGCGTTCTGAAGTAGCTGCACAGCTACAGGCGGGAATAACAGAGACCTGACCTAAAAACAGCAGGGACGAGGGCAGAGAAAGCCATTTCCCAGCAACTCACTGAGATAGTGATTTAACATTCGCAGCAGAGGTGAGAAGAGCTCAAAGTGCTTTATGTCACCTCTTTCCTGGATCTGACAAAGCCAGCTTTTATGAGTGATAATGACAGCAAAGAAGTGTGTCCGTGCAGAGCTAATTCACTGTCCACAACCCCGATCTTGACAACTATGAGTAACGTGACCACATTGGCCATACATACATTGATCAAACACGTTCTCCACAGCAGGGCAGATCATTTAAAAGGCACTCTGTTCATCCAGTCTTTCAATCTGTGCAGTATACTGCCTGGTCTGCTGCAGTGCAAACTACTGCTGCAGCCTTCACTCACCCCTCTGCTGCTTGCTGCCACCAGCCTGGATCTGCTTTTATTTACCGGGAGATTTAGGTGCTCCCTGATGGTTTCTTATTCTCCCTGCAAGTACAGAAAGTGCACCGCAAAAAACACCTTTAGGCATGTGCCTAAAACAGATGTTGTACTTTAAAAAAAAAAGAATTATATGCGAGTGGCTTTCCTAACTTTGCATATTTGTAATTATTTCGTCTAAATGTTCAGTCAGGTCACACAGGTCACTATGCTTTACTAGCAAGAAATCCTTCACGCAGCCTTAGCAGCACGGTATCTAAAAACAGTTGGCTGTCACACTGAAGTCTTTTAGAAATTATAGTAGCATGCAACTTTGCCTTATCTCAAAGCCCAGGGTTAGAGTTTGATGCTGTGACCTAATTTCCTCCACCCCATACACACACACACACAAAAACCCTTTTCACAGAGTGCCATAAGAAGCAGAATCCTAAAAGTTGTCTTTCTATCCCACCTCAGCAGACGGAGCACAGCCCGAGCTCTTCATCTTCAACGAGCTGTGCGCCCTGAAGGACGAGAAAGGGCCTTGCAAAGCCATTAAGGACCGATTCTTCTTCAATGTCGACACAGGCCGCTGCGAGCTGTTTGAATATGGAGGCTGCGGTGGAAATGCCAACAATTTTGAGACCTTGGAAGCTTGTGAGGAAACGTGTGTCGTCTCAGGTGAGTCTGACATTTAGAACCACATTAAAAACCAGTTTTTGACAAGTTTCCAAAGATTCACCTTGATATAAACACATTTTACTCTCTCCACTGAAAGTCAACAGTAACTGACACGGACCCCAACATCACTGATACAGAGGAATTATTTTTCATGAAAGGATGTATTTTAGTTTTGCATTGTTATGTTGTTAGCAAATGATCAGTTCTGTTTTCAAGGACTGTTGTTCCTCATTAGACTTTATTGCCACCTTGGGCATAAAATCCTATTACAAAGTCATTTTGTTGGTATGCAGTTAAAATGGAGCACTGCCAGCACATTAATTCTCAGCTGTTTTCCTGGAGGCATCTGATTAATGAGAAATATGGACACTTTTAAGAGAGATGGCCAGCATTGTATTATTCGCGGGTTACACAAACTACGTTGATGACAAATTGAAGTTGAAACTGACATTCTTAATGAAACAAAACGCCTCATAACAAATGCTGACTGTGTGCGGCCTTGATGAAACTTTGATCTGATAATCATCAACAATTCCATAGAGGGAAGAGCTGCTCTGACGGCCTGACAACAAGGCTCACCCTTTGGGTTGAAGATGGAAAATTTCCTATACTGAGGACAACCACTTTGTTTCCATCAACAGCCATTTGTCCAGTCACATGTCAATAACATGCCTGCTCGTTCTAAATGAAGAATTTCTTACACTGGCGGTTGGTGACTCAAAAAAATGGGGACTACAGGAGCAGAACCAACCCGTGGCATTGTGTTATTTTACACTAGTTGGCTACTTGCCTTAGCTTTCCAATGTTCAATAAAAAACAAAGCAGTAAAACAATTAGATTTCTTAAAAACAGCAAAATTTTATTTAATTCTACTAGTTCCATATTAACCATACAGGCCTAGTGCAGGACACTGTTTATGAAGGCTGTAGATATACATTACAGCACATCAATTTACGAGCTAATGCAGTCTAATTAATAAAGCCTGCTTTCAGGAAGTTCAGAATTTTTAAATAAAGTTTCGAGAGGTGTTGTTTCAACTTTTTGTCCATTTTGGAGGTTTTTGAGTTGCTGTTGAATTGTATCGTGGTCGTATTTTTCTGTTTAATAAGGAAAATAGGTGTAAGAATATTAAATTTCTTGACATTTTAGTTTATTTATTGAATTTAAAAAGAGAGCTCTTGAAATAAAGCAAAGTCGCCACTCGCACGCATGACTGGCTGCAGCTAGCTGGTTAGCATGCTAGCATCAGTGGATCTGCAACTTTTCTATCTCTTAACTCTCTTCTCTTTAGCTTATTAATGCTAATTCCATGAGTTGGATGGAGTCTTTTCTCACATTTCCAGCTAACTAATGGGAATTGTGCAAAAGGTTCTTTAGTATGTACCACATCCACACACATGGAGCCATGCTGAGCCAACTGTTGATCTCAAACATACTGAAGCCATAGTGTTTAAAGTCAGCATTGGAAATAAAATCGCAGCATTGTTTTCGTACTGCAGCGTATGGCTAGTCGGTGGCTAGTAGACCCAGTCTACTGCTGCTGCAGCAAAACACACATGGACACACTGCATGAATGTTGGGTTTATGTTTTATTATCAACATATTTAAAAAACTTGTTATTTTAGATGAGAAAAAGTTCCCCCTCAGTTCCAGTGAGGTGCAGGGCAAAGCCATCAGACAAAATTCTGCTATAGCAAAAACCCAGAGCTAGCTTTAATGCTGTGGGTGTGTGCTAATGCTAATGTTGTTTGGTGACAGGATACTGCCCACACTGAGACACAGACACCCTGCACAAACAGGTTTTAATCCCTTCATCACTGGCAATATATTTTATTATGCAACAAGATTAGATAAAAATTGTCATTGTAAAATAATTGCATCAATCAAGTACATAAAGAAAGCAATAAATGTCACCTCAGGAGGACATTTACATTATAATTACCATAATGCATCTATAGTGAGTAGGTGTAATTTCTGTGTTTTTCAGTGTTTATCTGTATCCATGAGTCTGTTTGTGCTGTCCATATGTAGAGAAGTGTGTTAATTCAACTAAGACCCCAAATGATCCTGATTTTTGGGTTGCTTTGTAAAATGTGGCTAAAAATACTGCTGGATTGTGAATAGATGGGGAGAAGAGCTGTGGCAGTGTTCTCAGGTAAAGGCTGAGTTCAAAATAATACAGATGAAAACATTCCGATATTTATATCAGGGATTCAGTGTATTTTCTCCCAAACTATCCTGAAACACTGTGGGAGATGTGCCTGCCACGCATGGATTGGATGTAATTGGAAGATGCACCTGTCAGGTACAGTTCTGCTGGCGATATTTATGTTGTTTTAGGACAACATTATCATAAAGAGCTGATGTTGGTTACTTAGAGTTAAAGTCAGGAGCCTCTTCTGCATCATCAGTTTTGCTCCTGTCAGAGGCCAATAGCTTCTAAAGAGGCAGATATATGATAGTACATTATAAATAAGGCCCTCCATGCAGGACGCAGCTGAATGCCACAGTTAAGTTCAAGCATGTTATGTGGTAGCTGTTGGACATTTTTCTGTGGTGTTGCATCGATGTTTGCACCGATCTTTGCTGGATCTTCTTTCACCAGATGTTGGTAAGAGCCAATGATACCTGCTATGTGTCACCTGCTATGAGATATCAGTAACATAGCACTGCTGCTCTTGACAAGCAATCAAAGCTACAACAATTAGACATTTCTTTCATTTCATTGCTGTTCTGCGGTGGTTGGTTCAAAGCACGTCAGGTGAGTTGAACAGTGCTGAGATATGCGTGTGAAAAACATTTTACATCCGCAAAAGGAAACTGGAGAACGGCAGAACACCTTTCTCAGCTAACAGCTGCACACAGTATGTAATTGTATCTGTCATCTACAGCATGAAAAACAATACATTTTAATAGCCAAAGCTTGTCTGATCAACATGAAATATGCCATCGCATGCATAGCAATAACTCATCTATTGAAGTATTCACATGATGTGTTGCTCTGTGGCGTGACAAAGTGCCTTCTCCCACTGGCAAAGAATAACCTTCAAATCCTTATTGCATGCTATGGGATGCATTATGCAGAGGATCATGAATTAATTTGCATCCTGAGGTTCGTACATATGTAGTAGATGCTCCATTTTTATGCCCTCGTCGGTCTCCGCACAAACAAATCTGCGCAATAAAGACGAATCTGATGCAAAGCTGACTTTAAATAAAACAGCTCGGACAGAAATGTGAAGGTAGCGTGTCAGCACAGTGTCAGATGTTAAAGCCGGTTTGTGTTTATGGTCTTACTCACGAGTAAGAGTCATTATGAGTAAGCTATAAAACTTACACATTTGTACCATGGCATTTAAAGGGCAGTTTCACAACGTTTTTATTGGTTAAAAAAAAAACGGCTTGATGTGTAATACGTAGTTGTGGTTCCTTTTATCTGCATTGAACCACACTTCCATGTGTGTTTCCGTACTGGGTGGTGACTTGGACTTCGTGGCCAATGTCAAAACTAGAATGGAAAGGAATAAACCCAGTTTTGTCCCAAGTCTGAGCAGGTTTTGAATTTGTTTTCTATTCTAGTCGTGTTCACACTAAAGGTACCCTGTGGAGTTTTTGGCCTGCAAATTTCAGGATCATCAGGGACACGCAATAGCCCGAAAAAAGCATTCTTCACATGCACAATCATTGGAAAAGGAGTGGCTGCAAAACACTAATCCGTTTTCTGAGAGTTACAAACACCTCAAAATGACTCTCTATTATACAACCCCAACCATCACAAGTGGCCAGGTGAGAAGAGGACTGCAAAGACTCCACCCAGGAAAGGCTGCAGGCCAGATGGCATGAGGTGCTCAAGCTTGAGCTGTGCAGCAGCGTGGAGTCCTGCAGGACATGCGGAAGACATCATGCCTGGTCCTAAGGAGGGCCACACTAAAGTCTTTAATGACCACAGACCTGTGGCTGTAACATCCCACGTGATGAAGACCCTGTCTGACCAGCACTGGAGCTTCTGCTGTTTGCCTACCAGGGGAACATTGTAGTAGATGATGGCATCATCCAGCTGCTACAGCAGGCATATTCCCACCAGGACAAGGCTGGGAGCACGGCGAGGGTCATGTTCTTTGATTTCTCCAGCGTGTTTAACAAAATACAGCCTCTATTGTTTGGAGACGAGCTCCGGGCCACGCAGGTGGACAGTCCACTCGTTCCCTGGATAATGGATTTCCTGTCCTGCGGGGCACAGTTTGTAAGACTGAGGAGCTGCATGTCAGGAACTGTAGTGAGCAACACGGGCGCCCCCCCAGGAGACTGTCCTCTCCCCCTTCCTGTTTACTCTCTACAACTCTTACTACAGCTGGGAGTCGTCCCACTTCTAGCTTTATGGACAAATTGCAAAGAGGCTGTTTTTTATCATCAAATGCTCTCAGAGAGCAACTTTCATAAGAATGAACTTCTCCTTAATGCATCCACGGCTGATAGAACCACCGAAAGAGTCTGAGGAATAACAAAAACAAACAAACAAAAGTCTTATCATGGGCTGTTAGTGTTCAGTATAAAGTATGTTCATTTCATGGAGATTTACTGAAAGCACCGGACACAGTACAAAGATTAGTTTGAAGTATTTAGTGTAAGCAATCATAATGGAATTGGAGCACAATGATATTTATGAATTTATGAACAATTGACATGAGTGTAAACAAATGAAGCCATTAGTGAGAAAATCAGGTCGTCTTGAGCTCCCTACTAAACTTATGATCTTGTCGGGCTTAATAAGTCTGATGCACTTGTAAATTAATTTAAAATGAAACCAAATTAACAGCAGTCTCTTAATTTTCATTGATCAATACCACCCGTTAATATGAACCAGCGTATTTCCCAGTACGATGTGATGTTGAATCAAATTCTTAACTCTGCACGAACACAGAGGTGCAGCCAGATTTTATTGAACAGCTAGACATTTGGAAAATGTCATCTGGTTGGTAAAAGCAGATCTCAAGGGCGAACGTCTTGTGCAGCAGGGCTGTTATCATCACATCGGTGACATTTTAATTCCCACACACTACAAGAACAGCTCGTTGACACACTTAAAAGCGATCGGTTAGTTAGACCTTGTGCTGCAGCCGTGTTTCGTACACGTGAAGACACAGTCGCAGACGTCTTAGCAAGAATCTTCATGTAAAGGTCACAAACCAATGTGAGGAACATTGCTGTGTGGGAAACATGTTTCTTTTATCTCTGAGCCTGGCGAAGGCTTTTTCTCTCCAGGCCTGATGCTTTGCTGAAACCCCAATGAGTCATACCCATTGTGTCCCAAACTCTTCCTCTTGGTCTGTTGTCCCTTTTACAGCTCTGCTTGAAGAGGTCAGAGACACAAACACAGTGTTTCTGTGTGACAGCTGCACTTTTTTCTTCCTGGCTTAGGGCCTCTGCTCAGTCTGTGAGCACAGAAATTGTTAAAAAAATAAAAAAAAAACAAACAAAGTAAGTAAAGGAAAAAGGGGCAAAAAAGGCAGCAGCACACAATGTTGGTGGAGGTGGGTTGATTGTTAAGGAAAACTGGGGTTTCGTTTATTCAACTGTGTGCAGGATCCATACTTTGTACACATGAACTAAAGCTGAAAATGGCATGCACCAAAATAATCATAATAATTAAAAAAAAAACTGTGTGTGTGTGCACACCTGCAGGCAATCTTCCCTTTACAAATCACAGTCCACCTGGAAGTGTGCACACATGGATCGATGCCAAGCACCACACGAATGGAGAAAAATGAATATCAATGAGCGGGCTGGTCAGCGGTCCTTTACGGTGAAACGTGGCAACAAACCTGGAGGAAGAAGAAGAAAAGGGATTTTCCTGGAACAGAAATCAAGGTGCTTGCGGGTGAGGTGGATGTCAGGAAGCAGGTGTTGTTTGGAGGATACGGCAGCTGGGTTACAAACAAACAAACAAACAAATGGCGCTGAGCTGGTGGCAACATGTTGCTGCTGCTATTAATGCAGCGAGTGTGGGTGACGGCACACTCGCTGAATAACAGCTAAAACCCTGCTTGGTGAATTGCACAGTGTTAGAGTTCTTTGTTAAAAACTTCTGACGTTCTGTTCTGCAGTTCTCTAGCACTATTTGAGCTAATCGTGGATTTCTACAACCCTTGATTTCATCAGTTCGTTACCACCCCGTCAGGCCTCTCCGCTGCACTCTGGAGGTTTGGGAATGTGATGGTGAATAAACGCTGGTGAAATACTGAGCGCACGTTGATTCAAGATTTGAGTCGGTTCATATCTTTTTAAATTGAAAGGTGCTTCTCGTCTCACTACAAGTGCAAGTACAAATAATACCACTGGTTCGAATGTTTCTGATCGCCTGGATCTATAATCAACATCTGATATTAAATGAAATCAAATGTGTGAAAGGCCTTAAATTCTTAAATTCAACACCTCACTACCTGTGACGCCAATATCCCTCATCTCTAAAGTATTCGTATGCATGGGTTAGGATTTGTGCGCAGGTGGGCACATTCTCCCATCAAGTTTTTATAGATCATCATTTGTGCGTGGGGATTGCTGTAAACACAACGGATATAAACAAGATCCCTGGACTGGAAAATTGTGTGCTGACTTTGCAGAGCTGAAACAATTAACTGATTAAAGTATATTTTTCAAGCACAAATATCAAACAGTCTCTATAGCTCCTGCTTCTCAGTTGTGTTTTCGCCTAATGTTTAGTAATCTGACATGATGGCGGTTTGGGGCTGTTAATCGGACAAAAGGCTTTTTTTAAAGAGGTAACATTCGTGTTTCTCTCCGACTGCAAACATTGAGCTCTTCCACAGTTGGCCCTCAATCCCACCAGATTTATGTTGCACTTTACAAGATGCAATCAGTAACATCATTACAAGGTTATCAAAAATAGACTTTTTTTTGGATGTTGGATAGACTGACACAGCTACAGTGTATTTCTGAGTCATTGGATTACATCTGACTCCATCCAGCGGTGCGTTTGAGTTCATTTGTTTTGCCAAATTTATATTCTGTTAGAGATCAGTTGTCTGTTTTTCTCCAGAGGAGACCAGACCAAGATGTTGTCAGCTGGAGGCAGAACAACAGTAACCTTTTAGAATATGTTGAAATATATTGAAGAAAACTGAAGGAAGGGAAAGTAAGAAGTGAGAAATGAATTGAGCAAGATGAGGGAGGGATGATGCAGAGTTTCTGGAAGAAAGAAGATGAAAAAACATGAAAATATGTGTCAAGCAAACGAGGCTTCCCCTCACAACCACTGCAGACGCTCTCGAACGTTGAAGACCGCTCCCCTGAAATATTGAGGTTCTCTTTGGAGGGAAGCCAAAACTCTCTGGAACGACGAGGCGTATGATTCACAGCCGGCACTTGGAAAAAAGAGCTGACCGATAATTCTCCTCCAAACACAAATCACCTCTTCCACCTTCACAGCTTTAATAGAGAATTGTGTTTCTGAATTATTCATCGCTGCGTGGCTCCAGAGAGCGTGCTACACGACCCTTTGACACATGCATTTAAGTCAAAGTCACCTCATAAAATGCATTTAGATGTTACAGTGATAGCCTCTTAATCATGGTCTCCCCTCAGTGAACTGTGGTTATTCAAAAACTTAACATATAGAGCAAACAGATGATTAGCTGGTGCGAATAGCTGGCGTCAGACCGCCTCTGGCAGCAGCGTTAGAAGTCCTCATCTGCTGGGACGCGACAGGTGAGAAGTCAGACGCCGCTGAATTCTTAATTAGCTTCTAATAAGTGTGACAGGTTTTCTTTTTGTTTTGTGCTTGTCAGCCAGTGAACCACTCAGTCTGCTCAGCTGATGTCGCGTCTCGTTATAAAACCATGATGGCTGCCAGTTTTTGCAAATTTCACATTCTTGTCCAGAGTTGCATGAGAGGATTGATACCACCCTCACATCTGTCCATTAAATATAAGGCTACACCTAGCAGCTGGTTAGCTTAGCTTAGCACAAAGACTGGAAACAGGGGGAGACAGCTAGCTTAAGAATATCTCCCTGCTAGCACCTCCGAAGCTCACTAACATGTTATGTCTTGTTTGTTTTGTCCGAACAAAAATAAAGTGTTGATCCGTCCATCCGTGGGTGCTCCAGACTAATTCTTGGCAAGGAGCTGTAACTTCCTGGAGTGTCCTCTCAGTATGTATCCTCAGGGGCTGGAAGGCTTTTTTTTTTAACCTTCAAACAGAACCAGGCTTTCCCCATTTCCAGTCTTTGTGTGAAGCTAAACTGGCTCAAGCTACATGTTGCGCTGTTCCTTAGACATTATTTTCATTTTAAATTGGGCTGTGGGCTAATTAATAAAGCCAGAAATCAGCTGTTTGATTAGGTTTACTGAGCTGATGTGTGACATCTTATGAATGCAGAACAGAAATTAGCAGTACTCAAATTGATGTGTTTTAATGATTAGCATTGCGTATTTTAATGTAGTGCAGTCTATTCATATTTTGACTCCTTAAAATCCATGTTTCCCCTTCATTTCCTGTTTAAGGTTAGTTAAAATGTTAATATTACACTGCATCACTGCACCGGTCCATGAAATGAAAGCATTCTGTATGCAGCGGGAATCATTTCAGACACATCCTCCCAAAATACAGCCTGCATGATTTGGAAACTTAAGGATCTCCGCTGTAATTTAAAATAAAGTTTTGTGGGTGTGATCAAAGTTCACAGCGAGTTTGCACTGACTAATTTACTGGTGGGTCACTGAGGTTTAATCGGCTTGCTTATTTATTTCGCTCCCTCGACAATCTTTGGAATATGCAATGAAAGAGTGAGATGCATCATCTTTGTCATTTTAAAGGTGAAGACAACCTGTGACCCTCCAGTATTACATGATCAAACTTTCCACATCTGCAGTTAGTTTCTGATAAATCAGTCACGATCCATCTGTGTGGTGGCTCAACCCAGCAAACTTACCATGACTGGATGTTGGTCAACTCGTCACGGCTTGTCAGGCTGCACCTGTCTTGGTTGACGATGCCAATAAAGAAACCGAGCCCGTCCCATACAGCTGATGCCTCTCACACCGTGGCACACTCGAATGAAGCGTGAGCCTGTCACCAGCTTGTAAATGTTTCAGGTTTTGTGACAGCTCATTCAAACAGACAACAGGGTTCCTGACAACCCCCCACAACACCTCTGCTGTCTCTGCTGTTGAGTGCTGCGTGCTGCCGACAACATTTAAAGTTACAGATTTCAGATTAAAGAGAATCTGGGTGCTGTCTGTACGACGGATCTGAAGTACAAATAATCTCTAACTTTTTAAAAGCATAAAGGGTGGATTAGCACATGAAGAGCTGCCGTCAAGGAAAGGCAGAGAAACAGGAAACGAAGCTGTACAATTACAACAACCTTACATCAACCTTGCGCAATGAAAGGTGCAGAATGCAGATGAACATCAAACTTTAGCTTCGAGCCGTAATACCCTGATCCCAACGCTCCAGAACAGCGAGTGCTAAGAAATTAAACATGGGAACCGAGGTAAGAGACATGACAGAAGAGGAAGCAGGGGAGGTTCACTGGGGACGGGGGAAGGTACGAATGTTCTTCCTGGAAGTGCTGACTTTTCAGCTTGCAGAGAAAGAATCTGAAACCTGACTGGAGTGGAAATGTCGCTGAGGAGACAGGAAGTGCTCCAGCTGTGGCCTGCGCTTCATTCATTGGCCCTTACACTCTGCACAGGCTTTGAATACCTCTGTCTTCCCTGTCTTTATTATTGTGTGTCTACCTTGGTTTTCCCTTGCTCTGATTCTCTCTTCGAGATTTATTTGACTGACCTGAACTCAGTGTTCTCTCTCTTGCACGATACCTTCAACTGTATGAGCAAAATCTGATCTGCAGAACTATAATGAGAAACAACAACAACATTTACTATTAATATTTATAGTGACAGAGTCGATAATAAAGCGCTGTGATGGAGTCTCTGTTTAATTCTTCTTCCTGTCCTTTTCCTAGATGACAAGAACCCGTGCCATTTAGCCGAGGCTCCTGGTCCCTGTCGAGGGCTGGTGACGCGCTACTTCTTTGACGGCAAGAGTCAGCAGTGCAAGCATTTCTTTTACGGCGGCTGCTTCGGCAATGCCAACAATTTCAGGAGCATGGCGGAGTGCCAAGCGAGATGTCAGAACCCAGGTGGGTCAGGCTGACCTTTTCTCCTTATACAGTAAAGACTGACGGCCAGGCTGTAAGAACAGCAGCATCGTAAGGTCCAATTCCAAACCGCAAATTAAGTCTGGTTGGGTATTCTGCAGCAGTGAGTGCTCCAAAGATGCTGTCATCTGATGGAAAATGGACTGTCTTAAAAAAAAAAAGGCTGTGTAAGACTGTTAAGGCCATATAAGAGCCGATGCATCTACTCCACAGCCTGACAAATAACCAAGATTTGTAATGGTGGTCTTTGCCTTTTTTGCCCTGTCATTGTCAGCGTTTTAATTTGGCCAAACAGAGTTAATTACTTCTCCTGCCTTCACCTCAAAGAAGCACGCCAAGTGTAATTTACATCCGACAGCCAAGGCACAGCTGATCACAGCGGCCGCACGACAAACGAAAACACATTTCAGAGCGGCAACGCGGTCAAAATAGTTCTGCTGCAGAAAAATTAACTTTCTTGCGAATTTTCGCTGACCATGAAATCACATTCCACCTTGATTTAGCATTTAAATCGCTTTTAAGTGACCAAAGCACACTCAATTACGCTAGACTTAGGCGCGACTTAGAAGTCATTTAGATATTGAAAATGTCAAAGAAAGCAACGAGGAAGTCGCTCAGCTGTGACCAATTCCACCGACAGCCCGTGTTGTGCTGGAAATCAATTTAAAAACCTCTTTTTTTTCATGGATAACAATTTCAGATAGATGGCCCTGTCTGCTTTCATTAGGTGATTCTATCTGTTTGCAGACCAACACCCTTTATAGTCTGATACTAATGAAATAAAATTGAAATTAATTATGATTGATCGCAGGGATTTAATGGGATCTGTTCTAAATATAGAGAATCCTGGTTCAGAGTCGGTGATTCCTGGGATTCATGTTCTGTGGAAAGCTATGGAGATTCTCATGTTACTATTTTTATTTTGTCAATATAGCAAAACCCTCAAAGGCACCAGAAGTCCAAACACAGCCGGCTAGAAAGTCCAATGTGCAGCCCACCGTAGCAACTGGTAAGACTGCGTGCACACCACACTCTGCTGCAGCTATAGTGTGTTATTGTCCTGTGGCGTGTCATTTGTGTTTAACAAAAATCTGCTAATACATCAGTCTAATCGTTACTCATTACATCAAACACAATAAAATATGCATTCAGTTGAATTTTGTGCTTACATGCAGAATGTAACAACGTGAAATAACTCTTTGGTTCAACATTTTGGGAAATATCTTATAGATTTAGTTTATTTTATTCTGAGGGGAGATGACAAGATTGGCACCATTTTCATGTTTGGGTGTTAGGGAGGGAGCAAGAGCCAGGAGGCTTAGTCTATCTTAGCATAAACACTGGCAGGGGGAACACATACCCCGACTCTGTCCAACAAAGAAGTTCCCAGAATGTAGCTGTCACAGTGAGGTTGCCAGGAAAGCCGGTGGAGACGGTGCAGAGGAGTACTGGGGAGAGAGATAAACTGGAGTTCATCAGCAAATAGTTCAAGTCAAGTCAAATTTTATTTATGTAGCCCAAAATCATAAATCACAGTTTCCCTCAGGGGGCTTTACACCAACACCCTCTGTCCTTAGACCCCAGACAAGGACAAAAAAGGAAGAAAGCCACAGAGGAGGATCGTCCTCCCAGGACGGGCAGACATGCAACAGATGTCTCATGTCGAGCAAAATCTCAGCAGATACATCACAACACTAAAACCACAGAGTGTCACTGTTTGCATGTGGCTCAAATAAATGAGACACATCCAGCTGATTAGTGAGCATTACAGGCTGATTCTCGAACTTAAAGAGACAAGCTTCTCCCTGCTTCAAGCTAAGCTAAGCTAAGCTACTCACCCCCTGGTTCTACTCAGAAATGAGAGTGGTATTGATCTTCTTGTTTCAAAGATGCATATTTCCCAGAACGCTGAACTGTTCTTTAAAATGATTAATCCCTTCATGTGCGTGTTTGCTTCTCAGGAGAACTGACTGCACCTGAGCCTCAGGTGCAAACGAACAACACCAATCAAGAGCCAGGAGGTAAGAAAGGATGACTGGAGGTGTGTTCAGACAGAGCCGTGGCGCAATTGCATCAGCAGCAATGTTTTCCTGACGGAAAATGAGGTGAAGCTGCTTCTGCGTGAGTTAGAAAGTGTTTCAACTCGAGCACAACATTTTTTTTTAATTATTCCAGTTTTTTATGAATGTACAAGAGGAAAATAGAGAGAGAGGGGAGATAAATAGCAAAAAGAACTGAAGTTCTTGCTGAGTTTTGAGATCAGTCGGAGTCTGAGCTGCAGCACGACCACACACACACACACACACACACGCACAGCTGGTTCGTACGTTGCTTGCTATCTCCCAGCTAACACCTGCACAACTGGAACATCAGCTGCACGGGGCAATAAGACACGGGCTGCACAAACGGCCCTGCGTCTTGATGCAAGGTAAAAATTAGCTTTGCTTTCCATCTGACCGCAACATAAGAAGGAACTTTTTCAGTCTGAATAACAGCAGATTAGCCTCCTTTTGTTCAGTATCAGTGAGGAACTCACTTTTTTTTTATTATTAAGATGAGAAAAACCAGGCATCAACAGGGCACAAAGCCAGAAGACGTGAATCCACTGCAAACATGACAGAGCAGCAGACATTTGGGATAGATTAACTGTTGTAAGGCATCATTAAATCAATCACCCCCTCCTCAGAGTAGCAACCGGTCCGTGCTGAATGCTGAATCCTGAACACTGAACTCGCCAATAATGTGAGCAAACGGCAAGGTGCAGTCATGCATTGATGGTACGCAGCCTGTAAAATGTCTTCTGTTGTGCGAAGCAAAGGGCAGACGCTGAGTGTATCAGTGTCTCCTTCCTGGAGCCCATTTGTCACATATTCCCACTAACTAATTTTCAGTGTGTTCGGAGCGAGGGGGCATATATCACGGTCGTCGTGTTCCAAGGCTCCTTTGTGCCGCAGCAGGAGACCCTGGCGTGCTTCCCTCAACTCATTCGAGGAGTTATAATTTTAAGAATTCAATTTCACTCTTGTCAGAAAATACAGAGAGGGAAAGACTCGGGATGACTTAGCCTCAGCGGTGCTGCCTCCTAATCAGTCTGTTTTTTTACTTTTATTCCTGCGATTAAATCTCCATGTGACAAAAATGTCTCTCAGGAAGAGCGCCGGCATGAAAGTAAAAAACTCCTCAGAGTATGGATGAATTATTCAGATCTTAAATTAGACAGATCCAGGGGGTAATATATGCTAATGATTCATGATTCAAATATCAGGTGACGCCTGGTTTTCACAACTGAACTGAAGTGGAGCGTTGGAAAAAGTCACAAAAGCTGAAAAATGAGGATTAATGAACTGGCGAACGTCCTGAGCGTGGTGCTGCAATGTTTAAGCCAAACACTGACATCTTGTGGTTATTCAGTGACGTGCACTGGTAGTGTCAGAGGGAGAAACTGGAATCTAAAACATTTTGTCAAATCATAGGAAAATAAAGTAACTCATATATTAAAGCAGCTTTGAATTCAGGCTTCTACACCAAAAATGTTTCTTCTACTGTTCCAACTATTCATTGCCATCCAGCACTGTTATGGAGTAATTTTGCTCTTATAGGTTTCTTTGTGTTTGCTGATGTGAATTCTAAAATTATTTAGCAGTGAAATAAAAATCACATTTTTTTTTTATACAACCCTGATGCCAAAACAGTTGGGACTCTGTGTAAAACATGAATAAAAACAGAATTCAATCTTTAGCAAACAAACTGTGTTTCCTGACAGCAGTTTTCTGAAGAGTTCCTGAGCCTGTGTGCTAACATCCTGTATCCAATCATGTGTTCACAAAGTGGTGAACCTCGCTCCATCCTCGCTGTGAACCACTGAGCCTTTCCAGGATGCCCCTTTCATACCCAATCATGATACTATCACCTGTTACCAATCAACCTGTTTACCTGTGGAACGATCCAAACAGGTGTTTTTGGAGCGTTCCACATCTTTCCCAGTCTCTTGTTGCTCCTGTCCCAACTTGTTTGAAACATGTTGCTGCATCAAATTCAGAATAAGCAGATATTTACAAAAATCAGTGAAGCTGATGAGGTCAAACATTAAATTTATTGTCTTTGTACTGTTTTCAGTTGAGTTTATGTCAAAAAGGGTCAGCAAGTTATCGCATTCTGTTTTATTAATGTTTTACACAGGGTACTACTTTTTGGAGTGTGTGTGTGTGAAGAATGAACAGACTGAATGAAAGGTAGCTAGTTAGTTAGTTAGTTGTATTTAATAATTCTTAATCTGAAGAAACATTTTTGAAGGGATTTCTTCTCGTATCACATCTGTAACATCATGATTTCTAATGGTTTGTTATTATTGATATCAGTAATATTAACACCATCTGTATTTATTGACAACTTGTTCCCAATTAATCCACCGCTCTGTTCCCATTGAGCCCAACAAACAAAGTAATAATGAAGTAAATACTGGCACTTTGAAGTCACAGCGTTTACCTGTAAAAATCCATGCAGGACAGACGGCTCATGATTGCTAACAAGCTTCCCTAAAACTCAACTACAGCTGCTTCCCACCATGAAGAAACCTAGAGGATAAATGAAAGAGGAGAGCTTACAGAGCCCTCTGGGAGGCGGGGAGAACAAATCTCACATCTTCAAATCTGTCAGTTTAAGTCTGAGAGCCTGCAGACGCTGGACAAAATCTATTCTCAAAGTCAGACTGGAGCATGACGTGTGAGGATATGAGGCCATGTGGAGGAGGATGGGAGCAGGCTTTAGGATCATGCGTCCTCCACCCTCTGTCGGGCCCAGACTAATTGTTGCTTACTGATAATGGAAATGAATGTTAGTTTGCCCGCTGATTTAAAGCTTTGATATTTCCTGGCTCTTGCCGTGTTTCACAGAGCTGAGGCCTTCGGAGCTGTGCTTCAGTCCTGTGGACCGAGGGACGTGTAACGGTTCAGAGAGGAGGTTTGCGTACAACCCCAGGACCAAGAGATGCCAGATGTTTAACTACAGTGGCTGCGGGGGGAACGAGAACAACTTCACATACCGGAAAGGCTGCATTATCAAGTGCATTAGAAGCAGAAAGGGTATGTGAAGAGGTCGTTTCCAAAAAATTCATGCTTCCATTTTAAAAATAAAAACTAGTTTGGAATTCATCACATAGGTACTTCAGTTATAGAAAGTACAGTCTGTCAAGTGAAATCATTCTGTAGGTGTGTAGGTTTCTAAAATAATGCTCTGTTGTGCTGCAGCTCACGGGATGAAGATGATCCGAATAAGGAAGAAGAACATCGAGAATATCCTTCATCGCACCGTCTGAAAACTCTGCACTAGATCTGTGGAGCCCCGTGTATTTATGTCCATATTTTATTTTGAGCTTTACTCATATCTGTTGTCTGGCAGTGCTGCAGTCTTTGTAGAGAAATCATCTTAGCACACCTGAATTAGCTTTGTGTGTCAATGCTTTTATATGAACAATGTATTTTAAATTTTAACGTTCCTGTTATGATCACACTGATTCTGCTGTAACTTTGATGGAAAACACCAGATTTTTGCTCAGTAAGCTCGTGCTTCTGTTGCATATTGACCGCGTCTGTGCAGCGAGTGATGCCTTTCTCTGGTGCAGCTCCTCTGTTGTTAATCAATGTGAGCAACAGCATTAGCAAATTAAACTGGTGGACGATCTTTATTCTCGGATCAACGACAACAATATATAGAATCTTCTGGAGGAGACACATTAATCATGATGACCATGTCCTCACAGCTTTAAATCAATGAGAACAAGGTGATGACTGCTTTATTTTTTCACATTTTTCCCCCTTTTTAATCAATGTTATGCTGTTTGGTAAATCATTATTGCAGTCCCGGCGGAGAACCAGAAGGTGGCAGTGTTGTGTAACGTAAGCCTTCACAGAGGTTGTGGGCACTGGTCCCTCTTGGCTGCACAGTGTTTGTTTCACTGTCATGTTTTATAACCATGGCTGTAATGTATTGGACTGTAAGACTTCTTGTAATAAAGTTCAACAATCATCCTTTCTTTCCTTCAGTTTATCTGTTTTATTTCCCATTAGTCTTGTTGAATGTAGCAAGTTCAATGTTTTTCACAGTAAAAATCCAGTACACATCCAACAGTAAAACACATTAAAATAATATGATAGCAGAGATATCATAGTTTCCATAGGCCTTACAAATTATTTAAAGCTTTTTCATTACTTATTCAGCACAAAAGAACTAGTCATCAGCACCTCCATTCACGGCAAGACAGCTGAGCAGGTGAGCAATTCAAAGCCCTTGAACACATCATAAAGACAATAAACTCAATGTCGTCTGTAACCTCAGACCATTTCCTGTCTCAGTTCTCGCTTCTTTTTCACCATGTTAACCAACTCCAACAGAAACAAACATACTAAGGCATTATTGTACTTTTAAAAAGTGTAAATTTCAAATATTTTAATAGTATTAAGTGTACCTTTTTTCAAGTCTTTTTATAAAACAATTAACATCCTTAATTAAAGTGTACTTTTAATTCACTTCATTTTCTGTAGTTTTCCAACTTGACTCATGAATCCGGATTTTCTTCACTTTACTACCCTCAAGCATACTCAAGTATTACTCGAGTACACACAAGCATACTTGAAGGTGACAAAAATAGCACAAAGTGTCCTCAGTAGATTCTTCAAAAAGTATAATTTAAGTATAATATTTTCTTCACACAAGACTGCTGTGTAAAAAGAACTTATGAACGTGAACAAGAAGATTTTCTGGATTGTCTGTATCTCGTTCTGTGTTGTTCTGGCTGTGGAAATAAATCTCCCTCTGGGACAATAAATGTAATCCTCACAGGAGAACAACAGTGTACGAGCAACCCTGAAGCTAACCTTTAGAGCTACACTGAGGGCACGTTTTAGCACATTCTACAGCAAACACTTGGTTTATACTTTATAGGCTGACTCCAGCATTTTTTATGAGCATACTGACATTTGAATTTCTTTAGTTGAATAAACAAATGAAGTAAATGATTCAGTATCGTGAATTCCTGGTGGTATGGAGAAAGCTTCTGAGCAGCATTCAGGTCTACATGTTGGGAAATGATACAACAGAAACAGTTAACTTACAGCTGCACTGGTCTGTATTTTTCTATTAATTTCAAATGACCGTGTGCGGTGTGAAAGGTGTCCCTCATAGTGACAAACCCACAGAGAATTATCACCCGACTCTGCAGCCCCCTCAGCTCGACTGAGCAGGCTCTTCAAGTGTCTCTCAGCTCTCGGTTTTGGTTTTATGGCCCACAGCTTTACTCTTTAATGTGGTCGAACTGTTCTAATCAGCAGGGTTTCCAGCAGCCGCAGGAAGTTTCTGTCAGTGAATCAGCTCTGATAAACCCACTGTGCACTAAAATACCAGCCCAGGAGCTGGAGGAGACCAAAGCAGAGCTGAAAGGAGAGTAAGGAGTATTGGACTTACATTCATCAGGCAGCCAGAACTACCACCACAAATCAATGCTCTGTATCTGCAGCTGCCATGCAGTGGTGTCCCCCTGGACACCATCGGTGGACGTGGTCAGCAGCTCCTTCAGAGACAGACTGCGGCGTCCACTGCGTAAGAAGGAACGCCACCGCAGGTCCTTCATTACAACAACATCCAACAGTCAGACTGTTTAACTCCAGCATCATTCAACATAGCACTGTGTTGATGCTGTTTCACATCACAACATCACAAACCTCCATTATTCATGGAATCATACGCTAATATCACTGCATCTCTGCAACTTATCCTGTCCAACTTATACAGCTTTCATTCCAAACAAACAAAAAAGATAACAACCACTAATAGTGTTATCTATGTTGTCTTATAGCTATTTCTATTGTAAGGGGGGGGGGGGGGCTTCTGAAAAGTCTGACTTCTTCATCACCCATTCCAGGACTCCAGATGTGGGCCAGCGGCTGGAATTTTATTGCTGGATAAATGACAGGATGGTAACAGAATGTACCCTCTGACTTGCCCATGACTAAGACTCTGCATCCCTTCCAGCTGCATGGGGACTGTGCAGGTTGTGCTGCTGCTGCTACTGCTGCTGCTGCTGGTGGTGGTGGTGGTGGTGGAGGGGTGACAAAGAGAATCTGACTGCATGAACCACATTTGAACACAAAATGTTCTTACAAGCGTGTTTTAAAGTGTGGGAGTAGAGTGGCACACCACCGTGCGCTGTGAATAACTCGCCACAGCTCCCAGGTCCTCAGCTGTGGGCTTCACTGTGATGATGTAACAGGAAGTAGTGGGTTGCCTTCCAACGTCAACCTGACAGCCGCCTCGGCTGCGCTCATTGAGAGCCGGAGGTCCGCCGCGTTTGGAGCCGCGCGCCGCAAGCCGCAGACGGGAGAGCCTTCAGGGATTGCCTCGACAGCGTGTTCCAGCCCGGAGCCCCGCGCCGCTGCTGGATTTATTCTGCGGTAGGACGCGCCGACACGCTGTGTGAACCGTGTGCGCCGCGCTGTGTTGCTTCCATGTTTTCTGAGCAGTGCGAGCCGCAGTAATGTCGAGCAGAATGAATGTGGAGTTGACAATGCGTTTGGTTCACCGCTTTGTGTTTATCGAGGTCATTTCAGATGTGTTTGCGTGGATTACAGAGTCGGGGCATGTGCGTTAACAAACGGTCCTCAATTCATCATAAAACGTCGGGACACCGGCGAGGGCATCCGTGAGAGGGTCCCGTTAATCTGCACTGCCCTTCTGTCAGGAGCCGCATGTGGAAAATATGGATGTTACCGGAGGATACGGAGAAGCAGTGGTCTTTTGTGCGGTTTGGACACCGTTAGGCCATCCAAGCGCGACGTGCTTGCACACTTATAGCGTGCTAAACATACAGCCCGTATTCACTACATAGTTTTCATGACACATTCGGACTCACCTTTCTCAGCTTTATGTGGCTTTAATTCGCGATGTGGTAGACTGCACGTAGCCTTTATACTGGTGCTTTACGGCAATGCGTAAAAGCCTTTGAAGTGAATAAAATCACGCAGCATTTGCTAAACGCGCACATCACGCGAAAAGTGTGGATAAATGAAGTCCAAGGATCAGTTTTAGCGTCGGCTCGCACGCACGGCTGCTTCAGCTGCACAGCCACGGATCGCTCGATCTCCCAGAGATCCACTCTGTGGATGAAGTGATCACCGTTAGAGAATATAAAGCGATGGATTACGCGCAGCGGCAGTAAATCAGCTCCATTCAGCGCGGAGGCTTTGATGGAAGCGCTGGTCACCGCTCGCTAAATCATCTGCATGGTTACATAAGAGGCAGATTTGGACATGCTGGAAGTTGGTGGGCCGGGCAGTGAAAACGAAAAGAATGATGATGATGAGGGATGGTGATGATGATGCGTGGGAGGAGGGTATGATAACGGTGGTCACCATTGGCAGAGGATACAGATGCGCAGAGTCATAGAGAGGGAGGTGGCGGAGCAGATTGGCTTTTCATGGCCAAGTTTGTGGACGTTTCCTGTCAACACGTCAGATTTGATATAATCCTGCTGCGAGCTGTGCTGCAGATGTGTCGGTGTGCTCAGATAGTCTATTGTGTCCATCACAGTAACTACAGTTTCATTGAGCCCTGTCTCAGTGATGAATGAAGAGCATCGCAGCTATCAGGGATCTCATTGTGTAAAAAGTCAACAGGTTTCTCTGAGCTGTTTCTAAGCTGCTGTGCCGTCTAAACTTTGTTCTCAGTGGTTTTACATGATTAAAACCCACTTTTCCCCACAATATCTGCTCCTGCAACAACAACAAATGTAAAAAAAGACCATGTTTAAGGAACTAAACTCCTTAAAGTCAGATTAGGAAAGATTGTGTTCATTGCTTATAGCCTCTGCAAACCTGATTTAAAAACGTGCATTTTTCTAGGCAATATTGAATATATGACACTAAATAAGCAACCAGCAAAGCTAAAGTTTTGTAAAAAAAAAAAAAAAAGTTATTACACATCAAAGGCCCCACAATTATCATCATTGTTCAGATTTAAATTAGTGCAAGAAATGACATCACTTGAGACGAAAACGACGTAAACACAGATACAGAAATCTCTCAGAAATGATCGATGATCAATGTTTTCAAGCTGAATTCCACGAGAAGCTGATTGATCCGTGCAACCCTCATCACTAGCTGCATTCACTGTATGTGAATGAGCTTTGAGAAGTTCTTTTTCCTTTAATTAAAGGCTTGAACAGGTCAAATTAAGCAGAAATTCACAAGAAAATAAGTCAGTTTTTTTTCTGCGTTCACAATCTGTGGATCATCGCGTGACTCTTCACACACTTACGACTAAACGTGAATCATTTCATTCGTCGTATAAGTTATTCAATTTGAGTTTGCAAGCTGTCACAAATATTCAGAAATACCAGAAAGCAGGGGGGAGTAAAAGTGGCGTTTTTACTTCTCGGTTCTTGCATGGCAGCACTCAGGACACTAGCCGCCAGTTGGCAGCGCCGCCAGACGAGTCGGTGAGGCCTTTTTTCTCCGGCATCTTCCGATGGCACTGCACTAAATGCATGAGCTGATTGTGCAGCGGAAGGTGTCATGTAAGCAATCTGCCCCCCCCCCCCCAAACTAACATGCCGAGTGTTTACTGCCGGACTCCAGAATACAGCTATTAAATGTGGGCGAGACAAAGGTCTTGGCAGCATAGCTCCCGGAGCCCTTTCCATCTCCATGGTGTGGTGGATCAGTTCCTAAAGCAGCGGCATTTAGAAGGTCATGCCAGTGGAATCTCATTCACACCGTCGCTGCCGTACAGTAGCTCTGCTGTGCATTGGAGCTTGGATTCAGGATCTTTGCAATGAAGCAGCAGGGGGGTGATTTTCTCTCTCCCCTCCATGTAGGTGCTGTTGTCGTGGTATTAAGATGGCCGTGCTGACGCTGTGTGGAAGTTCTGCAGTTGTTGCACGCGTGTTTAACCGATCCGCCGTCCTCCAAGCTCCGCTGGCAACCAACTCTGATGAGTGCAAAGGCCGCCGGATTCACAGTCACAAGAGGAATGATGATTCTCATGAAACTTCAGCCCTCATAAATCATCGAGGCACACTGGGCTTCTGCAGCCTGCTTCTTATTGATTTACCTCCTGTGTTGCCGGTCCTGTTGTGCACAGTTTCATATCCCTCCAGCATCTTTTACTGTCCTTCAAACTCATTCCAGCCGAACCTTCATTATGTTGCACGGATCAAATCAGCAACCCAAGTGTGCATCATATGTTTTTTCCTGTCTGCTTACCCGGGGCTGAAGTTATCATATTACACAAAAGCACAGTGATGCACATAAGCGCCAGTCTCAAAGCACTCCCCTCAGGTTCTGGATTCAGTTTCGGGGATGTGAGACCTTTTGAGGTAATTTTTCCGCTCATACATTATGGAGGGTCATTTTTCTTCCTCTCCAGTTTAATTTCAACCTGGCCGAAACGCGTCATGGGCGAATGTCTTCAGGAGCAGCGCCTGGGGAGCGGCGGTGCGCTGCAGATAGAGGACAGTGGAAAGAGGCTGTGCGGTTTCTAAGGGTGTTCCATGTTTGTGTGAGCTAAACAAACCGTCAGTAACACAGGCTTCCTGATTTACTGTGTGGGAGGGGGCTCCTGGCATACGCAATACAGAAGATGGTCCCTGGGAAGCTCTGTGCGTCTGCTTGTTTTCCAAAGGTGAACCTGCGCCACCTCTTTTTAATTCTTATGACACAAATACATTGAACCATTCACATGCCAGATCCCCGCTGAAAGACTCCCTCTCCAGCCGGTATAGACTGCCTTGTGCCATTCCTCCACCCTGCATTATCTGCTGCTGTGAGCAAACGTCTGCAGGAGCCGTTTCTGCTCAGTCTCCAATTAGCTAATTTACTCTACTGTGAAATTGTGACTGTTATTATTATCAAACTCAGGCTTCGGGGCTCAGGCCAAAAACTTCTCCAGATTAGTGCGGTTCATTGGCTTCCAAGGTTAATGACAAATAACAGTATTTTATCATCCGTACTCTTTATACTGGTCATGATCTCAGCTCACTCTGACTGGCTGGACGGTCTCTTTGCTATGTAAGTTTGACCAAGAACCTCTAGCAGCAGGTTATTTTTGCAAACTCATAAGCTTGCAGCACATGATATCTTGTTTAATTAGTCTTTGCCGTCATTGTACCCATTGCAATGCAGCATTATGTAAGAAGGAAGAAAAGGGCCTGAAAAGTTCAGGGTTGAAATTGCATGTTTTATTTCTGCTGCTGTGTAGATATCTGCTCTATAAATCAGATGACTTGCTTTCTCCTCAGAAAAACGCTGTTTACCATAAAGTTAGAAATGTATAATTTATATTTCAGGCTTTCATGATTCCATCCTTTGTCTTTGCATTAAAGATAGGGCTCTTATTCTCCAGTGTGGCATTTATTTGAGTGTAAATAAAGGTTATACAATGGAAAGCCGTCACTGTTGTGCAGATGGACGATACAGCCAGTTAAACTGTTTCATTTTAAACCGTTTTTGCATCTGCTTTTCGGCTTGTGTTTCACTCCAGTTTCACACTACATGTGCGATAGATGCAACCTGAAGCATATTTTTGACCTTTATTTTTTTGCTTTTTATGTGCACAGTTACAGTGATTGTTCGTTGGGCTCTGAGTGCAGCCAAAACACAGCTGACATGCCTCGAAGTGAATGTTAATGCAGTCAGCACTGCTAGCATGCTGCTTTTCCTACGCAGCCTGTGTGATGATGCTGTAACAGCCAGCCGGAGCCTACATTAGCTTTCATGCAACCTTACAATCAGCTTTCTGCATCAAAGAAGCCTGCTGCTGCATGTCAGCGTTGGGGATTGTTATCTTCAGATTTTTCCAGTACCTCAGTATTTCAGACTTAAGATCCGTGCACTGTATTTTCATAGTAGCTCACTCATGTAAGCAATTTCGTCACACGAGCCCGAGGCATACAGAGAAACTCGAGAGCCTGTTAGTAATGACGCGAATAGCTCCCTTGGAGGTCAAGTCTAGGGCCCACAGCGAGCACATGGAGGAAGTTCCTTGGCTTCCTGGGGGCTGTTTTAAAAGTGAATTTGACCAGGCTCCATGGTTATTTTTGTCGTGACAAGATCGGTAGGGAAGCACCCCGTGTTCACAGTTTATCTGGTCAAACTCTAATAAATGCTCAAACAGATGGAATCAGACTGATCGTTATCCCGACATGTGTTGCTGTGAATATTTTGACAGCTTTTCATTGGACGGCTCTCTAACTATCTGACTGCTCTCCTATGTTTGTTGGGTTTTTTTGTCCGTGATCAGTCTCCTAATCAAAGTGTGTCACATTGGGAATCTGAGAATTCCCCAGAATGTGAGTGCGGTATGGAGCTTTGGAAATGTCCGGATGGATAGAATGACAGTGAACATAAGGAGGATTAGTGTGTGGTGCTTGACTAGCTTTCAGAGAGATCCCAAAGGGCATATGTCCGGGTTTATAATGTTTCCACACCCAGAAGTGAAATAGCTGATAATTGAGCTGAAGCATCATTAATGGAACCCGCTGATATGAAGAAGCGTTACCCCCTCCCCAAATAAAATCTGAAAGAACATGTCAGCACCCGTTTAAACTGTCCGGGCAGTTTTTGCCGTGATAATCGCCTTCCGGCTGTATGCCAGGTTAACGACGGCTAATCTGTGCAACAAAAGCAGCCGTGAAAGTAAAATCTGTGAAAAGCGGCAGCCAGTCAGGAAGCATAACTATGCACAGGGAAAGGAACAAAAACCCTGCTGGGAAAGCTCAAGCTATTGTGTGAAGCTGTCAGCGTGTCAGTGCACTTGATGCGCTTGACGAGGAAATTCAAGTGACCTGTGAAAACGTGCTTCCACGTAGCGGAAAGAATCGGCGGGATTGGCCGCACTTTCCCACCAGCCTGCACCGTGGGCCTCAGGTTAAGCAGTGAGCACATACCCAGCAGGTTAGGCTATTTAAAACGCAGCCTCGAAGCTATAGCTACATCAAAACATTTACATTCACACCAAGGAGAATTACCAGCAGCTATGCAGGTGCAATGGACGGAGGAGGCTGGTGTATTTTTACCCGGTGTATTTTTATCGAGGTATTTGTGCTATTCTTTCCTTTACGTAGACCAGAGGCCTCTGCAATGGGCTCCTTTTTCAATAGTGAGACCTCTAGTACTCTTAACCTCCTTTAAGAGTAACTGAAGACAGCCATGGTGTTTGTGGTGTTTGAGTCATGACGCCGTGGTATTGAAGCGGATGGCGTCTCACATCCAGAGGGGAAATGATGACACGTCGTTGTCAAACAGCAGCATGATCAAATCTGTTTGGTATCTTCTTGTACAAATGGTTTGACATGTTGGGAAACAGGCTTTGTTGCCCAGAGTTTGATGAAACGGTCGGTACCGGTGTCATGTCTGTACGGTGAATGTGGCCCTGCAGCCAGGAGACTGTTAGCTTAGCATTGTATTAAGGCTGGAAACAGCCAGCCTGGTTCTGCCCAAAGGTACAGCAACACACTCCACCAACCAGCGCCTCTGAAGGTCTCTAATTAACACGTTAAATGCTGTTAATCTGTACAAAAACCAAAGCGTAAAAACAGCAAGTTGTGGCTTTCTGGAGGGATACTTGCTGGACTTTCTGGTTGTTTTTGCACTTTGGTTTTGAATGGATTTAGCATTGTGTTGTTGTGTTAATTAGTGCGCTTTAAAGGTGCTGGGAGGGAGATTGTGTGACCTTTGATCAGAGCTGGGCAGTGCTGACAGAAGTACTCAGATCCTCTTGTACAAGTACCACAATGTAAAAACACTTCATTCATTGCACGGCAATGTTTTGCATTTTAAATTTCCCGCTTAAGTCGAAGAACGAACGCATTATCAGCAAAGTGGAAAGCAGAAGTATGTAAAAAATTTGATTGATTTATTCATTTACAGATTTAATGCTGTAGCTCGTCCAAGTAAGGCTGCTTCCAGTAGTTTAGTGCAAAGTCTCATGTATGTCACATCCTTATACCACATACAGTATGTTCAAAACATATGATGCAACTGTGCTTTCAAGCATCCATAAAAAGGCAGAACACAGGTGAGTCACTCTGTGCTGAATGTCAAGTATGTGTTAGCTTTAAAAAAAAAGGTCTGTCAGTTTTAATGCGAGTTTTGGAAACATTATGAAGCCGCTAACAAATTCCCAATGATGCCAGATATTCAGTGGCTGAACTCTACAGTCGCTACGTGAGTCACAAAGCAATTTCATGTACCGAGGGGAGAAGTCTGAAAAACAGCCAAACACAGCAGCGCTATCAAAGAGCAGCAGTGGGCAGCAGCCGCAGCTCCCTGGTGGAGATGTTGTAGATGCACTGTTGTTGTATCAGGACTGCTTAACATCACAAAACTGCGTCCTCAAAACTGGACACAGAATTAAATTAACACCTGCTGTGAGTGCAGTTGCCTCATGATCGTTCCAGCATCCAAAATGCTAAAAAAAAAAGAGCCTCTGTAAAGTGGAATTATGAGCTCATTCTGTCTGCTTTTCTTCAACCAAAGAATGCAGCCATTTGTAAATGAACTGTGTTTACGAAGTGTTCCTGAGTCCATGTAGTAACATCCTTTCTCCAATCATGTGTTCACAAAGTGGTGAACCTCGCTCCATCCTCGCTTTTGAGGGACTGAGCCTTTCCAGGATGCTCCTTTCATACCCAATCATGACACTATCACCTGTTACCAATCAACCTGTTCACCTGTGGAATGATCCAAATAGGTGTTTTTGGAGCGTTCCACATCTTTCCCAGTCTTTTGTTGTCCCAACTTGTTTGAAACGTGTTGCTGCATCAAATTCAGAACAAGCAGATATTTACAAAAATCAATGAAGCTGATGAGTAAAAGCATTAAGTATATTGTAGATGTCAAAAAGGATCAGCAAGTTTACACTGCGTCCCACCTTTTTTGGAATCAGGATTGTAATTATCAACCAACTCCGCAGTTCCCCTCAATGTAGCCCAATGTTTTGAGTTTCTGGCTCACAAATTCTGCAAACAAAATCAGAAACTAGCCGGCGAAAGGGAATTTGATTTATAAAACAGACAAAAATAAGACCCCAAATAAATGCTTACCGTATGTCGCTCCAGGTCTGCTGGATGTGGAAGCTGCTTGCTAATGCATTCGCTTTAACACCAAATAAACGTGAGAACATGTCAGTTTCATGTTTTCAACTTGTTTCACTGTCCCAAAGTAGCCAAACAACATATTAACGCAGCTTTAAAGTCAAAAACCAATGTAGCCACGCTGATCCAAAGTCTGTGCCACACAAAAAATGCTGCAGTATTTATTTAGAGTATTATCTCTACAATATTGAACCCTCACATAGCGACCGCAGTATGATTAGGTGAGCGTTACTGTGGGTACGGTTATAATGATAATAATGCTCACATTAATGATTGGTTTCTAATGGCACGAGAACTCCATCGCTCCGCCCGGCCCCCACATGCTCAGGCTCTGCATGGCCATAAAGAGGGCACACCATGTTCTGAACTGTCGCTGAACGTTGGCATTGGAAGATGATGGTGTGCGACAGAATCTTTCAATATTCATAAGTCCTCGGGATACTGCGCTGCGTCATCTGCCTCGAAGGCTTGAATGACCACCGTGCATGGTTGTATATCTAACATCTGACATCATCTTACTGTATTTAGAACCAGTATGAGCCTCCCCTTTCTAATTTCCCCATGAGCTCCATCAGTATCAGAATGAAGTCTTTTCCCCATTTTGGCACCGGGGTTGTAAGTAGATCCATGTGCTTGCCCTGAGAACGCTGGCATGCTGGCAATGAGGGCGTGAATGCAGTGACATGAATACTTCGGCATCTGGGTCGTTGTCTGCGCTGCGACCTCTGGAGCGCAGCCTCCCTCCTGCCATGCTAATGCAAAGAATATTGCGTGCATCAGCGAGGGCGGGTGGATTGAGAGTTGAGGAGGTCTGTTCATGCAACAAAGAGGACTCCTCCCTCACATCTGTGTGGGATTGTTATTGTTTTCCCTGACATCTGGTGGTGCCCTTGGCAACTTAGAGGCTCGCATGAGGTCTGCTCTCATGTCCTGGGCTTGGTAACATCAATGGCTGAGATGCTAAAGTGTAATTCAGACATTTTTCCAGTCACATGGGAGAGATTATCTAAATGTACAGCTGAGCCCATGGGAAATATCCACTAGCTATATTTGGTGTTTGAGAGAGGAAGCTGCACGGTGCTTCGTTTCTGTTTCTTTAGCATCTCTTGCAGATAGCTATAGGTCTTTTTTAGAATTTCCTGTTTCATAGACCCCCTCCCGTCCACTCTCTTCAATCATCAGCCCTCATTGTGCTCACAAAATGACAGAAAACAGTGGGAGACCAAGCTGGCTGGAAACTGAACCCGTTCCTTCCTCCCCGTCCACATCAAGGCTTCCTTGTCAGAATCACACATTTTTTTGGGAAATGAGAGACAAATTTGGCAATACATGCAAGAAAATACAGAAAACAAGAAGACAAGCTTCACAAGGAACATTTTGACAGAATCAAAGAGAGGTTATAAATAGTTTTCTATCGTCTGCATCGATGTGATTTTAACAGCAAACATATGCAAGCACAGACAGTTCAGCTGGATGCAGGATGCCGCCGTGCTCATTAGTTTGGGCTGAGGTGCCGCACCAACACCTGCACTCCTCAGGCTGTTTCCCGACAGACGTCGTTGTTAAGGTAACGCGAGCCCGGCTGATAAAGCCACGGCCCTGTGACACGTGTTGCACGTGCTGCATGTAAATCGAAACTGTGCTCGTCGGTGTCGAGTAAACACGTCATGACGCCGAGTGTGGCGAGAAAGAGCGGACCGCTGTCAGTATGGACACATTTAATCATTTACTCGTCACAGCCCGAGTGTCTCAGAAGTGAGGAGGCAGTCTTTCAGTTTCCAGCTAGAGGCCGGAGATGACTTTTAAAGTCTAACACAAAGAAAGCCACATGATGGGACGCAGCACACATATGCGGAGAATGTTGAAATATCTCAGTGGGAGCAGATCGCACTGCCAAAGGGGTGGTGTACATTCTTACATCAGCGCATTTATCCAGTTGTTCATAGCTTCTTTCTGACATACAAATACTTGTAGCTGAAACCAAGATATTATTAACCCCCCCTACACCACCCCTCCCCCACTTCATTCACCAGCTGTAGACCTTAGGTGCTGGACAGTTTCCCGGCTACTGAACAATTGAGTGTGAGGCCTGTCGCTGTTTTTTTACAGCCCAACCAGCGCTGTAGGTTTAGGCCAATACTGACATTACTGACAGCGTAGTTCAGGTTCAGGCCACGTGGTCAAATTAAACCCAAAGTTACAAAAATATGATCTTTCCATATTAAACCTTTTGACATTAATACAGCTGATTTTTATAATATGGTTTTATAAATTAATAAAAGATCTAGAGTTCGTGTGGAGATGCAGTCTGCTCTGGAAATATGCTGTAAATTATATGTTTAAATGCCTCTACAAGTCTAAGTGTGCTTGGAACATGACCCTGAACCAAAGGCTTTCTGACAGTTTATCGACATGATACACTGTAAGACTGCACGTCATTTCAAATCAGATCCACAACTGTGTCATTTCCCATGCAGCAGGTTTTCTTGTCTCATGTTTGTACATTAAGTGGGCAGATACTCGCCCCAGTGTCCTGTTTTGTGTTTGGCTTTAAAAGACCGACAGCAGAATAATGCAAACAGTGCAGCGCAGCAGTGAGGTGCTTATTTTTGCTGCTGGATGCAGCAGAAAGCATCAGTTGAGACTATCCAAGTTTCTGGTGAAAAGGAGTACTTTCTAACTGTAAAGGCTTTTTCTTTTTTCTGGTTGCATTCCTAGAGTGTTCTGTCATTATACATGATTGTGCATCATGCATACTAAAAAATGTCCAATCCCACCTTAAGAGAAGAATGACTGTAGAATCTAGAATCAGGGTCACTGTATTTGCAGCATTTCCATATGCAGTAAATGAGGAATGTGTCTTGACAACATTTTCAATAATAAAAGACAAAAACAGCACACCGTTTCCATATTGACGGTTAAACGCCACTCAACTTTGAGTAAGGGGCGCCAAACACCCTGTGAGGACAGAAGGATGTTTACAGCTCGGAGCAGCGTCTCTGCAGGGACGGTGGGAGTTAAGTTCAGGCTGAGCTCTGGCACTAACAGCTGTTCTGCATAGGCTGTTTTTCCAGGTATCTTTCTCCACGCTGGCGGATGTAATGAGTGATGTCAGCTCTTGTGCAAAGTGTACATGACTAACCACTTCTGTGAAACCCTCTGAGGCACTACAGATAACAGCGGACCACCCACAGATCGCACTAATTTGAGGTTGGATGACGTTGACCCAAACAGACCAATAATCAAGTGTTGCGCCTCTGTAGATGTTACTCTTTTGCCACCATGTATTATTTGGACTCGATCACATTGCTGCTGATGTCTGCTTACATCTGTGTAGAGGTAGGTAGAAAAAGTTATGGTGACATTTTTAAAGCTTGTGTTTGTCCGTGACTGCTTGACGTGATACAGAATCTGAGACGTTCAAATAGTCATTGATTCAGACAGCTGTAGAAACAACTGTCAATCATAGAAGAGAAAACAAGTGTCATTCTCAAAGATCTGATAGAACAGATAGCTTCTTATTGGTTGTGTATGTCACATCTCATAACTTTGTTTTTTCTTATGAAAGACAAGTGCTAAGATTTAGCTACTGCTCTGGATAAGAAGAAATCCTGTGGTGTCATTGAATTCAGGATGACCACAGACTCAGAAAAGAAGATAAAAATCTTGCACCGGTCTGAATCTGCAGCCTCTGAAGTCAGCTTAATTTCATTCTTGCAGGTTATAAAGCAGTGAAATAAGCCTTTGCAACAGACCCTTAAATGACAAGACCAATGCTTTTTGCAAGAAGTGGTATTTTTCTGTAAAATAGTCATCACTTACCCTTCTTAAAGGTACATCATGTACAGCGTCTCTAAGACCGAGATATTTGTCCCACCCCTAAATTCCAGCATGCGCGTAACATCCCTGTTCTGTCCGAGGACCTGATCGCTACTGTTCAAGTCACTGCGTGCAATTCTACCGGGCGCATCCCAGAAGCGTATCTCCGTTCTGCTCCGCGGAGAATACGCACAAGTCCATTTTTAACGGACGACGTGTCAATCTGCACAGAGCACATCGAGCCAGACAGGAAGTCAGATGCCAGAGCGATTTAGTGTAGGTGAATTTTCAAAATAAAGGAAACCATTTAACTACTAATCCCACTTACGCATGATAGAAGCACAAATATTAAGGAAAAATGACCAAATCAGCTAAATCTGAGCAAGTTCATAAAATCAGGAAGGCAAAATGCTCTACGCCTCTGAAACGCGCCCGGTGGCATTTGCAAAAACACGTTGGTCTGAAGTTCACGGAGACCAAACCAGAGCTAAAAGTCCAGTTAATACTGAGCTTAGATTGGTCTGCTTACCAGCAGAGCTTCAGATAATGTTATTACAGGGAATTAATTGCAATAACAATTTTATGGTTGTTAGGTGATAATATGTCAGGACTGTTTGTCTGTCTGCTGGGTTTAGCGATGTGCTGCCCCCTAAAGGCCAATTAGTTCAATGCAGCTTCGAGGCCAGGGACATGTTCATGTTGGATTTCATAAGAACAGTATGTGTAAGGTTGAGCTGGGACAGAAACAGCGAGTATAAATGGTTATTATAAATGAGTTGCATACTGTGGGACAGCAGGGGACGGGGTTGCTTTGGGACACACTGAAACTGAATTGAAACCACACTCTCTCTGTGTTATACTCAGTGTCATTTGGTTTGAATGAGGAGCAGCTATTCGCAACAAGGTTTCTAAGAGGACTGAAAAAGACGAATGTGTCTTTGTTTGGGAAGAAGTTTTTTAAGATCAAAAACTCTTTATTCTTTGATCACATTCATTACCCAAAGTCATCATTTTTAAGGAGCTGGCCTGATCACTATGAAGGTATAATGCGTTATGGTGTCATTAACATGTCTGATGACTGTTTCCATCATATTTATGGCAGACGTGAACAAAATGTCATACTGGAAGGTCGAAGGGGAGGCTTTTTTCTTCACTACCACCTTTAGGATTAGTTAAATGGTTGTCAAAAAAGAAGCAATAAACAAAGAAAACGGGTTAAGAAACAGATCATGACTAGCTATAAGCATTCAAGCAGCTATTGTGAAAGCACTCTGTGGCGTCTGTTCTGTGTTGCCATCAGACGAGATTTATCCTCTGCAACGTTCTGCGCAGAAAAAGCTCGGGAACTTGGCAAAGTAGAGCGCCGTGCTTGCGTCTGTCTGTGTGTGCGTCTGTCTGCGTGCGCGTCTGTCTGCGTGTGCTTTTTTGTGCGTTTGCATGTGTGACAGAGCAGCTGATCTTTTCTTGGCTGTTTCTAATTTGCACATCACCATAATGTTTTACAACCCCACTTTCAGTAAGCCCCTCCTCTCCCCAGTGTAATCCACATTTAACTGTGAGCAGGCTGGAGGAGGCACGGGGCCAGTCCCCCCCAGTGATGCAGCTCCAAGCAGACTTTCACTGGGTCACATCTCTCCGTGATCCACTGACTGATGCCCCCCCCTCCAGTGTGTTGTAAGAAGTGTTTGTCCATGAAAATGGTTTGCTTTGGCAACAAAACAACGATAATGGAGCTTTTAGCTGCAGCTGCATTATTATTGCATAAGCAATAAAAGAATACGTGTATATATATAAAAACTATTCATACAACATTTTTATTTTGGTATTTATTTTGAATGTCAAAAAAGCTCCAAAGCAGATGAAACAAATACCCGTTTGAAAGTCCAATGATAAACATTTAATGGACATGAGGTTTCCAAGTTTCCAACAGTCAAAGATAGGCACATATCAGGTGGGCGGACAGCACGTTGACACCGTGTCAGAGAGCTTATGTGGTCATTTTCAAGCCTATTAAGGGGGAAAAGAAAACAAAAAGCAAATGACTTTTTAGACGAAAGCACATATGTGGCAATCATCCTCATGTTTTCACATATTTTCTACAAGTCATAAGATAATAGCCGTCTGTTGGATCTGGATGATGTAGACTCGTGTTTGTGACTTTTTCCTCTGAAAATTGGCGTAACAACATGATGCACTTTCCATCCAAAGCCATCACTCTGCACCTCTATCAGCTGCCTCTGAAGTCCCACACAGCAGCTGGGTTGTCTTATCTTAAAACATGAAAAAAGGGCTTTTTCCTCACCAGCAAAACTTTCCACCACTTTATTAAAACTCAGAGCTCCGATCTCGAGATGTTCCGCACCCTGAGCTGAAGGGGAGGTTTATTTTCTTGGGATACTGAACATTTTCCACCTGCAGTCTCGATACTTTTCATGCCTTCATGCCACTTATGGCACAAAAACAGTTCATCATGTTGATCCCCTCATAAATTTCTGTGTTTTTCTGTTTTTTTTTTCTTCTAAGCCTTGTGCAGGCACATCTCATTATGACGATTTCTTCTAAGCTACAATAAATAGTGTGCACCTGTAGCTAAAGAAATAACGACCTTGTGATCTTAAAACGATTAGCCAGTTTATGAGTGATAGAAAATAGGCCCTGTATCTGAATTAAAGGCCCTGTATCTTATGGTTGCTCGCCTCTTGAGTGCATTTTACTGTTTTCCTGTTGCCGTGTCGGTTTAGCTGCTCCATTCCACCAAATTTAATTAGACGTGAGATACAAGTGATGGCCTAGTTCCTTTGGGTATGAAAGGCGTTATTAAGTTCCGCTTCTGTATGAGATGTAATCCACTCCTGAATGCCATGCACCTCCATGTATGTCACTGGGTTCAGGTTCTCCCCCCCCCCAGTCCCCCCGGCTCTCTCCCATCCTTCCCATCTCTTTTTGTTCCTCAGCTGCGGGGAGTAAAAATGCTTGTAACATAGTTTCACACTGAAAGCGGTGCTGCTAAAAGAACCCAGCCTTGTGATTTGTAGCAGGTATGCTAAAAACGCTAACAACCTGTTTCTGGTTACCTTGGGTGCCAGGACGGATCTCTCTGCTCATGTTGTGGTACATTTAATAAGAAATAAAAAAAGCAGGAAATGCATTTTAAGACATTACAGAGCACCAAGACACCAAGGAAGCCACGACTCTGGGCTTCAAATACAAACCAACAGGTGACTATACGTTGTACACAAGACCTCCAGAGTCTAAAGAAGAAGAGCCGGAGCAGTTGTAGACATGCAGCTCTTTGATAGTTGAACACCAGCTGTAGCAGGCATTAGTAGCATTAGTTCACCCACCGCTTTGCACAGCAGATTTGTACAACCTGGGGGATATGTTTCCATTTGAATTTTGTCTCATCTGCTATGCAGCAGCAGCGACATGAAGTCCCAGCAGCCTGCAGCTTTGCTGCAAACAACTCCGCTTTGAGACACCAGCATCACCTTTAAAAATGAAACGTGTAACACCCCCACTAACTGATTTAAAGCTGCTGTCACGTTTCAGAATTTACGACGGAGTGCGAAGTAGATGGGCCTCACGACACCCACAGCAGCGGTGCGAGCATGAGGCTTTAAGTCTCAGCTGTGCTTACATGACTTTCTGTCAGGGAACCGGAACTTCGTTAGATCGATGGGTTTTTGCAGAGCTGATTCCAGCTGCTTATTTTGTCAGCTGTGCTGCACTTTGATCAGCAAGCCAAAACACAAGCATTGTGGGTACATTAAACTCAAACACACACAGCCAATGACAGCACGCTGGGGTAGACGGCCTTATTACGTGTATTGTTGAGCTGGGATGACGACAGATCGGATGGCGTCACTGCTCTGGAGCAGTCGGGAGATAAACTCATGCAGTTTGTTGTGTTTGAGGATTCTAATTGTTCACTTCCTGCTTGTTGACCTCATTAAGATTATTTTGAACATGTTTGACTTTTAGAGTCAGGTAAAAAAAAGTCACTGCATGCTTAAACAGTTGACTGAATGGTAAATAATTTCATTTTCAGAGCAGATGGAACCAGAAAATCACTTTAATTCATTAGTGTTATTACATGCGTAGAAATGAGGAAGAGATTTTCTGAAGCCTCTTCAGTCAAAGGTTTTTGATCTTACGTGCCTCGACTGCTGTGAATGTTGTTGTAAATACGTCTGTATGGGTGGGCTGTGTAGTCTATGTAGTCATTTATCAACAGGGGGAGAGATGAGCGCCGCTGTGAAGTAGGCTTAATTGTTCACTCTCCATTCCAGATCTGCAGCTGGTAAATCATCAACCGGCTCTGACATGGCCAAAAGGAAGATGGACGGCATCGGGCGGAGCGGGATGGTGGCACTCATGCTGCTGTGTAATCTAACACAGGTGGGACAGCCTGCATGCAATCAAACAAGCAAATACTGAAAACACACACATTAAATATGAGTTTACATGTGCATGAAAATGAGCCTCATCTGTATTTTCGTGTAGAAACCACAGATTATGTAATTTATGTTAATTATGTGTGAGTATAGATTTATGCTATATGACTCTGCAGCCTGTAGAGGCTTTTGTTTTGTTCGGAGGCCCCAGGATTTGCACATGCACCTAAACTCTAGAAACACTCTTGTTCACAATTCAGCCGTGACTTCATCCGTCTTGTTTAGACTGATGTCAGTTTCAGTTTATGTTGGAGAGTTTCTAAAGGAGCGAAAAGCTCCTTCAGGTTGGGATCTGCTGTGTGAGAAATAAGCTGGACATATCTTGTTGGCAGTATTTCTGCATACATTTCATGTTTTCCATGGGGCACAAATGGATTTAATGGACGCTTGTGTACGTTAGACCCCCGTTTCCTGGCGTTCTGAGTAGGCTATAATGTCTTACTTGAATACATCCGCATAGAGTCAGAACACTCACATGAAATTGGGTCCAGACACATGCTTGCACGCAGATGCTCTTTCTGAAGTGAAGCTCAGCGTTTGCTCCAGAGAAGCTGCTTTTTGTCCTTTTCAACGTGCGAATAAATGAGTTCGACTTCTAACACCAACTTTAAAGATTGACTCGCCCTTTCTCTCCTACCTGGCAGATTTTTGTGAAGGCGAGCCTGGAGGTCAATGAAACCCAGCAGCAGCATCCAAACAACGTCTACCATGACATAGGACTGACCCGGAACAAGATAGTTACAGCACAGTTTGAGTGCTATCAAAAGATAATGAAGGACAGTCCGCAGAGCAAAGAAGGTAGCTCGTAGTGTTTCTGAATTCTGAAACTGTCTTATACCCTCATACCCTCAGCAGTTAGACTGGATCGTCTGATTGTTGGGATAACCATTATTAAAGATTTGAAAATCCTCACTGACATGTCACAGCTCCTGACACCTTTTCTGTGGTTTTAGAGCCCATGTGTAATCGCACGTGGGATGGCTGGCTGTGCTGGGACGACACCAGGTCAGGCGTCATCTCAGAGCAGCACTGCCCGGACTACTTCCAGGATTTTGATCCTTCAGGTAAGATCTCAGGGTAGCTCTAAAGGTGCATTCGCAACAATAGATGGTTTTATTTTAAAGTGGCAACCCATTTAGTAGTGCTGTTCCGTGGTGTTGGGGGGGCTTTATAGAGACATATTAGGAAAGAGTGGTCACAATGAAAGCAGCAGAGGCAGAGATATCCTGACTTTTACTGTGGGTCAAGCTCCAAAAATTCTGGATCCTGCACGTCCCATAATGAAGCATGATAGCATTTTTCATTGAACTCTACCAGCCTACTAAACCTGTCAAAATCTGCACCCAAGTTTGTAATGCAGGCTTCTAGTAGTGCATTACTACAACTCTGCATGACGAGTAAACTGATCTTTATGTGTGAAATTGGTGGAGTGTCCCTTTAAATTCAAATGCATGAAAGTTCATTGTGTTCACGATGCAAGCTTTGTATGGACATGTATTCATCTTGTTTCCCTGTTTGCAGTGGTGTGCATGCATGGATATGTTTATGGCAGCACAGTTTTAATTGCTGGAAGAATCTGAGCAAAAACTTCAGTATAGCACATCCGTCAACAGGATATGCAGATGTATGATTAGATTCAGTCCCTCTAATTGCTGTTCCCAGTAGTTTTAGGAGTTCTTTTAGAATATGATTCAAGATTCAGTCTGCAGGATGAAAATAATCTTAAAAAAAGCACATCTGTACCTGCAGAGATGGTGACAAAGATCTGCACCGACAGCGGCCATTGGTTCCTGCACCCGGAGAGCAACCGGACCTGGACCAACTACACCCGCTGCAATGAACACACCAATGAAGGCAGAGTGGTAGGTCACTTCAGGAAATGGCATCTGGAATAGAAAGAAATGAGTCACGGTTAGCACTGACCTTTTAATAGACGTCTGGGCAGTTATGATGAGGTGATGGGAGAAGAGTAAGCGTCACTGATGTGCGTATCACATGCGTCATGTTGTGGCAGCAGTAGACAGATATTTCTTGTACATATATGTAAGTAAATACAACACAAACACAATTACAGACAGATGTCGTGCTCCTGTGGCCTGAAGTGTCCGGAAATGGTTCTGCAGTGGGGATGAAAATGTGCAATTTGTACTAAAATAATGGGATCAAAGCAATGGAGCAAAATTAAAATGGTTGGCCTGAAAAACCGAACAGATCTGGTGTGTAGGAGGGGATTTTGGTGCTAGCAGAAAGGTCAGGAGATTAAAACATTACAAGTCATCGTCTCCACATTCTAATTACCCACAGCAAATGGAAATATGGCCATTGCTTCATAATGGACCAAAGTGTTGATCAGTGACAAACCAGAATCTTTACATTACATCGTTCACCAGGGACCATGAATGAAATCTGCCAATTCCCCTTAACTACAGATTTACTCCCCAGAGTAACTATTTAACATTAACATTTGATACACTTAAATGCATTTTTACATGATTTCAATGTAATTCTTCCATAAATTCACTTACTCCAGGAGTGAAATATGAGTGTTTTTAGACTGTCTGGTCATTAAGAGATCCAGATAATCTCATTTGTGTCTTTTTTTTCCTTCCAGACTGCCATGAATCTTTTCTATTTAGCTCTCATTGGACATGGACTCTCACTGACCTCCCTCTTCATCTCCCTCGGAATCTTCTTCCATTTCAAGTGAGTCAGCCCAGCCTCATCTTCACATCCTTTACAGACAGGTGGTTCCTGTCATTTGCGTGGATTAATATCACCTCTTTGTAACGTCGCCTTTCTCTTCTTGCAGGAGTTTAAGTTGCCAAAGGATCACCCTCCACAAAAACCTCTTCTTTTCTTTTGTTCTGAACTCTGTGATCACCATCATTTGGTTGACCGCAGTTGCAAACAACCAGGAGCTGGTGCAGAGAAATCCAGTGAGTTTAAGTATTTATTTACAGGTTTTTACTAGTAGTAATTTGATTTTTTAAACTAATTTTGTGATGCAAATTTTGGTATATAAAAGTAAATTAATGTAAGAGCTGCCCTAAAGGCTGCACTCTGGGGATAGGAGCTTTAATACATTTTTTTAGTTCTATAGTAGCTACTTTAATTAACTTATTTCGCACCTAAAACATCTAACAGTCACCACCCACATTTAATATGTGTGTGTTTTTCTCCCTCAGACGAGCTGCAAAGTGTCCCAGTTCATTCATCTGTACCTGTTTGGCTGCAATTACTTCTGGATGCTGTGTGAGGGGATATACCTGCACACTCTCATCGTGGTGGCCGTGTTTGCCGAGAAGCAGCACCTGATGTGGTACTACCTGTTAGGCTGGGGTAAGCCCGGAGACTGTCAGTCAGTCGCTCTCCCTGCTGTCAATCGTTTTTTAGTAGCCAATGCTGGACTGTTAATTTGAGTCTGTGAAAGTTTATTGAGACAGTGAAACAGAAAACAAGGCTTTGCATACCTACTCACTGCTGAGCTGTTGTGGCCAAAAAATTTAGTTTATACAATTTGGGACTGCTTTTGCTATTTTGGCCATTGTTCCTATCAGAAATGCTAAAATTGTACTCGCCAAGTTAATTTCTGAGGGCACAGATGCAGCAATCAAGTGGCAACTTCTGAGGCTGAAATATGAAGCCAATACAGAAGTGCCAAAAACTGCAGTTCCTCAAATGGCCACTTGAAGCGGCTGAAAAATTAGTCAATCCCCATAGACCTCCATATTAAAAGGGTCTCAATCATGTTAACTCATTTAGCGATAGACTGTGACTTAATAAACATTAATTGATTAAAAATGTGTTTCATTACAGCTTTAAACTCAACTGTAATTATTATTGTATTTTTTTGCTTGCAGGCTTTCCTCTCATTCCGGCTTCCATACATGCCATTGCTCGCAGTTACTACTACAATGACAAGTAAGGCATTCAAGTGCATGCTCTGTTACAGTGAATTATGCAGATAAAAGTACAATTGAAATAGATTAAAAATAGCCTAAACATGCATTTAAAATGTAAGATACAGCTGGTTTGGCCAAAATGAAAAACAGCAGTAAAAACTTCTGTTGCCGTTTGTTTGTCTGCGTCTTGCAAAGTTCAACAAACCATCCGACGCTCACTGATAGCTTCTTTCATCAATCCCCCACTAAGCTGTTCATATTAATTATTTCCTCAGAAGAGCCATTGGCGTGCATCGTGGCTCAGCTGTCATGTGATGCCGTGATACTGTTGAGTAAACTGTCTTCTCTTCTCTGCTGTAGCTGTTGGATTAGCTCCAAAACATCGTTGCTCTACATCATCCACGGTCCCATCTGTGCTGCTCTCTTGGTGAGAAATTTCAGTCTTTTTGCTGACACCAGTCAGTTACAGCAAAGTAAATCACCATAATGTCTATTTACTGAACTGATTTCTTCCATATTTCTCTTGGCTGACTGTTTTTATTGTGCAACGAGCGAAAAAAAAAAAAAAAAAAGTCTCCTTTTGCCGTCTTCCGAGTGGACGCTGTTGGGGGCCTGAAAGCAGGAAACAGTTTCGTAGCATGCATAATTACGTTTATCTTGTGAAATCGATGCATCTGCCCCTCTGAGGATCCACCCACTGGTCCCCAGGCCCATGCTGCATTCTAGGAATTCACCTAATCAGCACAGCCGGGCACGTTTCAGAGAAAACTGGTCCCTTAAGAACGCAGGACTAAATGTTCAGCACTCAGACAACCCTTTACAATGATTTGTTCAGGTTTCAGGCCCTAAAAAGGTCTCGGTGTCTCTTGCTTGTAATGGATTTTTTGGTTAAACCTTCTTTATTCTGGACAGTTTAAGAATTAAATTATGTGACAAGTGAGTTTTTGTTTAATCTGAGTAAATACTGAAGATATAGTTTTGAGCATAAAACATTTATATTGTTTATATAGAGCATCATAGATATGATTTCCAACCTGTAACCATCATAAAATACCACCCTGCTCTTTATGCCTTCATACCTGTGGCTTTATCTCAAGGCATATTTCTTATTATTCACTGGAACATATTTTTAAGGTATTAAAAGGGTGAAATAGCCACAACATTATGCTGACTTATTGATATCATCTCTGCTGCCAACCCCCCAGGTCAATTTGTTCTTTCTCCTGAACATCGTGCGAGTGCTCATCACCAAGCTGAAGGTGACCCATCAAGCCGAGTCCAGTCTCTACATGAAAGCGGTGCGAGCCACCCTCATCCTGGTGCCTCTTCTGGGAATTCAGTACGTCCTGCTTCCCTACAAGCCACAGGGACGCGTCTCCTCCGAAATATACGACTACATCATGCACATACTCATGCACTACCAGGTGAGACGATGGCCAGCGTGAGGGTTTGGGTCGTGTGGTATTTTGTCAGCATGTGATTTAACACGTGTTTTAGCTGTGGCTCAGCAACGCCCTCGAACATTTCCCTTTAAAACAGAATACATAAATAGCTGTACATTATGTCATGTCCTGGGTATATTTTTAGACTGCTGTTCAAAGTTTATGGTCTGTTGCATGCACTGCACACACAGTCCTATTGTTCCTGTACCATTTCTTACTATAGATCTTGATTATATGTTACTGGACAGAGACATTTCAGTTACCAGTAAGGCCAGTCCCATCGGCCTCTGGCTTTGTTTATGGCGCAGGAAAGAACAGCAGGAAGGAAGGCGTGAATTATCTGAGATGAAAAGGGGCTGAAATCAGTTGGACGTTAGCGAGGCGTTATCTGATCATCCTGAGCTGCCCCAGCTTGAGCAGAGAACATCCTGAGAAACAGACCGAATCAGATCACAAAATGTGTACAGCTTCTCTGCTTCGCGGCACCTTAGACGTTAAAGTATCACCTGCAAACAGGCGATTGTTGATGCTTAAGACCAGTTACTTCAACGTGTATCACCTCTCATTTTCATGTGTTTCGTTTTGTGAATTTCAGGGTCTGCTGGTGGCCACCATCTTCTGCTTTTTCAATGGAGAAGTAAGACGGGGTTATGCCCTTTCGCTGTGTTTTTTCAGACCTGCATGCACACACTCATCCACACTTCCCCTTTGTGATCAGGGATAGAGAAAGCAATTTCCTCTGCATGACCCTCTGAGCAGGATGGTGAACCAAGGGAATGTCTTGACAGGCTCAACCCTCCAGGGTTTTGCTAAGGATTAAAGATTATTTACTTTTGGCAAGCTGCCATGGCCTGCACACTGATTGCTATCAATTATGCAGGTGATTGATCGGCATACAAAATAATGTGTTTTTGCCTGAAGTGAGTGTCTTACAGCCACTTGTAAGTATTTGATCAAAACGTGGTCGCCAGACAAGAGACGTATTCAAGACGTGCTCAGACCTGCAAGACGTCCAGGGTCCAAAAGCTTCAAATGTATCTACAGTATATGCAAATCATTTTAAAAAGCACACAGGTTTCTCTTCCCAAAAATGGTCTGCGTTGCAAAATGCTTCATCAAGAGCAGACAGTTTAAAAAGAGAACAAACACGCCAGCATTTCTGAAGGATTAGAAAACATTTTGGGAAATAGCTTCTTTGCTTTGTTTATGAGAGTAAGATGCGAAGATCAATATGTCTCATACCTTTGAAATAAGTACAGGGCTGGTATTTAGCCTAGCTTAGCATGAGGACTGGCAAACAACAACTGCTTACCAGCACCTCTAAGGCTCACCAATTAACATGTTGCGCCTTAAAAGTTTAATCTGTGCAAAAAACTTAATTGTAAAACCAGACAGCAGTTTGTTTTTCAGAGGGAGTTGGAACTACTTTTTGGTCAAACAAATGCATCCATACATTTGCATTTCTGTGAAGTGTCTCCAGTTATAGTGCGGGTTGCCAGATATGCTCGGTACAAGTATGGTGGTTAACAAGCTTGGCAAGTTTACTGTGACAACAGGATGCTCTAAACAAAGGAAATACAGCTCATTAAATCTTCAGCTTGGTTGGCTTTTTTCACTCTGGACAGAGCCGGGCCAGTTGTTCCCCCCTGCATCCAGTCTTTATGCTCAGCTAGTCTCAGCCCTAACTACATACTTAAGCACGAGTATAATTGAGATTGTTATTGCATCCAGTGGCAACCGAGATTTATTTAAACTCGGGCCTTCTGAATATCTGTGTCTGCAGAAAGAAAATTGTTGAAATTGAAAAGTTTAACATTTTGGAAACTACTAAACTACTATTTGCAGATTGAGACACACTCTCATGACTGTGTAGGCCGTACAGAACTGCAGCCCGGAATCTATTAGCTTAGCTTAGCATAAAGATTGGAAGCAGGGGTAAACAGCTAGCCTGACTCTGTCCAAGGTTCAAAAACCCAGCTGTTGTTTGCCAGAAACTTCCTGCCTTGTAGATGCTGCAGATACATTAAGAGATAATGTTTGTCAAGGATTGGGCCTAGTTTACTATGTAACTGCTTCTCTTTGGGTACAGACTAAATGAACAGAATGCAGCTTGTTAACAAGTGTTTGTTAGGCATTTTCATTTCAGACAGAGCCAAGCTGCAGAAGTTGTTTCACCTGCTGTTAGCCTTTATGCTAAGCTAGGCTAATCATACCCTGGGTGTAGCTCCATAACACACAGACATTAAACTGATGCTGATCTTCTCATGGAAAATAAGTTTATATCCCCAAATGTTGAACTTTCATTTAAAATGATGCGTAGTTGTGTGCTTATGATTCATGAGCTTTCCCATTAAAGACAGAAACCTGAACTTGAACCCTAAAATGTGAAATGTGGTTTGTGCGGTTAGGTCCAAGCGGTTCTGAGGAGGCACTGGAACCAGTATCAAATCCAGTTTGGCAGCAGCGTAGGAAACCACTCCGATGCCCTGCGTTCAGCCTCGTACACGGCTTCCTCCATCACCGAGGTGCAGGGCTGCTACACCATCGACAGCCACACAGAACACATGAACGGCAAAGGCTGCCACGATGCGGACGCCTCCATCTTAAAGTCGGACAGCCCCTTCGCCTGACAGCAACACCCCCCCCCGCCTCACCACCACCTTAAAAAGTGCAGCATGTTTGGAGCTCCGTGGCAACCGGGGAAATTGCCTCTTCCTATAGATACAATGTTGGAAGCAATGAGTTTGGAAAAGGATTTTCTCCCCAGACACTCACCCACCTGAAGGAAACTGTCACCTGTCTGTCACAGGGACACCGGCCCTTTAACAGTGCTGTACGGTGAGCATACAACTATTCCTGCGCTGGGCTTTGTCCACTATTTGCAACCGAACTGCTTCTCCTGGACAAAGATGCATTCTGATAATCACAGTCTTGTTGCGATCTTTCCGCCTGACAAAATTGTTTCAAAATGGATAAATTTGAACTGCTTGACTGTCCTTTTTGGGGTCATGTTGTGCACAAAAGCCTTTGATTACACTGTAAATTCTTTTGACATGGTTAGTGCCAAAACCAAGAACTCCTTGCCTGCCTCATTTATTTTTTTATATTCAGTACAGAACCAGAACGAAGATAGGATGTGTAACAGGTGCATAATAATATATTAAAGCTATATTATATCTTTCACATGTTAAACTTAATTTATCTGAACATATTCTCTTGTTTATTAAATGAATTTTAAATAAATACCATACAGTATTTATTAAAGTTGACATGCTACATTTTTTAATCATAATGACTTGTTGCCAGCTTCACCTAAATTTTCAATGTATTTCTCGTGTGTTTCAGTGTTTGATTCAATGTGTACAGTTAATATGTGCAGATAATTTGCAGAGTCATAGCGTTAGCTTGCAGATTTAACCATGCTAATGTTTGAGCGTGTCTAAGTGATCCTTACTGACATCCTGTAAACCACACGGTTGGTCGTAACGTAACATTTTGATACAAAGTCATCACCGAGAAGCCATCATGAAATGACATGTACTCCAGTCTCTACTCATTATAGTCGAATGTACAGTGAAGACTGAAGACCCGGCTCTGAACATACGTGCATCACATTCCCATTCACTGCTGTCTGTAGCCTTACTCTTCTCAAATTACTCAGCTATAACCAATATTTAAGCATTTCCAGGTGTTCAGACTGAAAACAGCACTGTGTTAAAAATGCAGGCGGCTCCTTTGGTGTTGGTAATGGTGAGAAAGTGAAATACAATCCAGGAAAGCTACTTTGAGTGATGCATCCATGCCTTTGGGAGCTCTGTTTGGATATCCCAAGCCCATGTTAATACAATGTGAGCTGGTGGCTGCAATAATTCCTTGTGCTCGTCAGTCCCTTTGTTGTGCAACGGCATTGTTGGAAATGGGGCACAAAATCCAAAGTCAAAGTCTAAACTTCAACTGAATCTAATATATTTAGCCAAATCAAGTGAATATCTCTGTGTTGGCTGGTTGTGGGAAGGTTTAGTACTGGTAAACGACCAAAAACTCTTTCAACATGTATATCACAAGTATTACATGAAAGGTCCAGTATGTGCAATTTAGGGCGATCTATGGCAGAAGTGGAATATTCATATAAGTATGTTTTAGTTAGTATATTTTAACCTGGAAATAAGAATTGTTGTGAATTCATTACCTTAAAATGAGCTCCTTATATGTACAAAGGGAGCAGGTCCTTTTTCACCATGTCCACCATATTGCACCGCCATGTTTCTACACTACTAACAGACAAACCAAACACTGGCTCTAAAGAACCCTTTTTACAAGTTCCCCTGCTGCTGTCAGAAGGAAGGAAGGGGGAGGGGAGGGGTGTTCTGCAAAGATAGATGCCGCTAAATCCTGCACACTGGTCCTTTAAGATAGATCTGAAAAAATGCAAATTAATGCTAGAGGAAAGTGATCATGGCGGAAATCATTTTATTGTCTTTCTCAATGTTGGTTGGAACGTCAATGTTGTTACAAAAGGAATGCACATCGAGTTCCAGATGATACTGGGCTGCTTTGCAGACCTGGAAAAACAGGGTTCTCAAAAGCTCATTGAAATGAATGATTGGGCCGCCTTTTTTCACGCCGTGCTAGTGTCAGTCTGGACACAGCCTTATTCAGAACTGTGATGATATTGTCATGTCTCACAAGAAGCTGTGCAAAAAAAAAAAAAAAATAGTGCAAAAACATTGCGAAGCATTTAGCTGCAGCAGGCTGGTCAGAAATCATTGCACTTATTTACAGTCATGCTGTCATTTCATCCACCCAAACCCAGACCCTTTATTTACTCCTCCTGTTTTTTAACACATCGTCCACAATGCTGGGAACATAAGTCACTATTAGCTGATGTAAATATTTTTGTAAATTTAGTGTTTCTGAAAAGAGGATACGTTGAATGTGTGCGTGTGTGTGCGCGCATGATTTATATTTACAGTATTTATGAGTACATTATACTCACAATCATTCAACCATGAAGCAGCCGTCTTATGTGACAGTGTGTGGGGCGTGTTGTTTGTTCTACTTCCATGTTTTACAAAGGGAGGGGTGGGAAATGGGCCGGGGCTATTAACTGGGAGCTTGCAACAAGTGCAGTCACTTTTCTGTGTTGAAGAAAGAAAAGTACCACTTCCTTTGTAAGTTATCCATCCCATATCAGCACAACCGACATAAACACGTGTCCGGTTGATAGAAGCCTCATGTGAAGACTCACATTCGACCTTCCAAAGGGCGTTTCTTTACTTTTTCAGTGAAGTGAAGTGACAACAAAAACATACATCTTCTGTCACAAGTGTGCCTGTCGATTGTTTTTTTTTTTTGTTGTCATTTTTCTTTTCGGTATCTGAGTATGAGATGGACAACCTGTTCAGATACACAGTCCAGAAATACCACCTTCAACAAAATGTCAGTACATTTGTGGTGGATGAGTCATCCCTCACATTGCTTGCTATCCGTTTGTTATAATGATTACGGAATATGTCCGTCTCCTCATCAGTCTCTGATACAACTGTGATGACTTACATCGCTCGATTCTGCACAAGAAAAGGAAACGTGACGTGTTTTGAAGAAACATATACATTTATTTTGTTGTGTTTGAGGTGAAGGTTGGATTTCAGACACAGGAACATGTTCACAGTGTTGTAAGCAGCAGGTATCATGCATGCAGCTTTTTTAATGTCAGATCTGCAGGACAGTTTCTCCATTCAGTCATAAAGTATACAGCCTACATTTATGGCTGTCGCAGTACTGATTTACAGCACATAATTCATGTACAGTGACAGCATAAACCGAGTCACCCGCTGTGTGGTGATGCATCAGAATCGTTTATGCAGTCATTTCATGACGGCGGTGGGAAAGCCTCTTGGCAGATGTCGTAACTCCTCTGTACCATTTCAGTTTTGTATTTATGAGTGAAATGTTTTCATATGACTCCAAAAAGTTTGTGAAGTCCCCGGTGACAAAAGCATTATGGACAATGTCTGTAGTTTTTGTTAATACTGTACTGTATTTAACTTTGGTAGTTCTGACACGTTGACTCCACACTACTGTTTGAATGTAACTGGTTGTGTTTTATTCTCTGGATGTGAAAAACATATATATGTATGTTTTTTTATTATTATTATTTTACTGAATTAGACAATGTTGCTTTCTTGTGTGTATCTGCATACTAATACAGTATAGCACAGCACCAGCCATCAACTCTCGTACTTTAATTTTTTTGTCTTAATTGTGAAACTACTGCACAATATTGCTGCACGCATACTGTCATACTGTAGTAAATGTGCCAGTCGGTGAAGACCACTGCTCCATGTAGATGAATTAGCAATCTTTGGCCACACAGGCAAACTATAGCAGAATGTTCAAGACAGTACAAATGTTTGATACCATTCATGTTCGTCTTATTGACTGTGTACGATATGTGTTCAGTCGAGTCGGCCAAAGCGTTAAGAACACGATGTAGCTGATTTATGTAGCTGATGTGACACCTCTGTAGCTCTGAGGTCGGGCGTTGTGATGAGAAACATCTGCTGCACTGGTGGAGTTCCCACAGTAACTGTCGAACGGCACAAACACACTTTCTCTGTGTGTCATTCAGGTCCCCGATCCCTGTCGTAGTGACTCGTTGTGGAAAAATTCTAGTGATAACGGGGTGTCATCACCTGAATTATCCAGTTTACTGGAGAGTTAAGTGTGTATACAGGTGTTAATGTATGGCATCATGGCACATGATGGAGTTTGCAGAACGTTCAAATAGATGATTGCATTGGAGTTACGAGTGTGCAGCTGTGCCGTCAATACATATTTATATTTACGGACCTTACAGAGTTTCAAAAAGGTCACCACACAAGTTGTGGATCGTACTTCAAAAGAACCAATCAAGGCTCAAGTTAGTTGCAGGATTTTTATACAATCCCATGTGTTAGAATAACAGAGACTAACAGAGGGAGAGGATTTCTTAATCACACAAGAGTATGCGCTGTAAGTGGACTATCGTGTGATATTTGTTTGGTGGTAATGTGTCTCTGATGCTCATTTATTATCCTGTTTGACAAACTCTTCTCCTCTCAAATCAAAGCAGCATATTAGTGGCCAAACCGACGATGATATTATCATTTATTGTGAATCCATCCATATATTTGTATCACCAAAAACTTCTCATATGGCTCATATGTTTTACTGCTCACGTGTCTAAATGAATAAATGAAAGTTAAACTAGACTGATATCTGTCACAGCATGAGATTAATAACAACTAAATTTTTGTTTTCAAGTAAAACAAGCACAAAAACATTTTATACATGAATGTTTTAACATTCTTCATGTGATTCCTGAATACTTTGCCTAATATTGCAATATGCTATGAAATATGTGTTGATCTTCACAATTTTGTCCACGTCAGCCACCCTTATAATATACTTTCAACACTCGTAAGCACCTTTGAGTGCTACACCCCATTCAATTTCCTCTTACTATATGTTAATTTGTGAATAATCTTATAGAATAATAATAAATCATACATTTCAAAGCGTGACAGTGTAGATCTTAATATTTAAAATGCAAATACTGTTACTGTAGTGAATCAAATGCTGTTCCGAATGAGTCTGGTCCTCATGGAATATTTAAAGATGAAATATTATTTATGAAAATGATTGATGCATGACCACTAGATTATGCACCGATATCATATTTTGTTATTGAAGATATTAGCAACACACTCCATCCGCAAGCTCCAGAAACTCCGCTTTGGCACATGTGCACATTCACAAAGAGATCCTAATGATTTGTTGTGATTGTCTTTTTTTCCAGTATCTGCTTTAAAACAAAGAGGTCCACCAGCGCAGGGACAGCAGAGCTCCTATTTAATGTTGAGTCTCCACAAGGAAGCGTTCACACTGTCTTTTCACAAGCTACGCTCAGAGGAGTTCAAAAGTTCATTCTCTTACTGTATTCTGCAGAATAACATAAGGCCAAAGACACGTTTCCACCACCACCACCCCCCGTAACCCATTTTGTCCAATTATAACTCTCTGTAGCAGTCACTTACTGCCGCTCCGCTGCCTCCAACCTGCCTGAGCTGACATGCGGAATTTCTTCTGACCCTTGTCTAGCTTTTCAGCAGAGTGTTTCAGATCTAAGTCACAACATTCAACAGTCACTTCAGCAAAAATCGTAAAAAGATTTTTACTCAGTGATGAAAATGTTTGGGGCACACGTTTCCTGCAGCGAACAGACATTTTATGCTGGTGGCTCGTCTCCCTCTTGCATGACCCGAATACGTGAGAGTGCACACCACTGACGAGGGGAGGCTGCTGTAGGGCGCTGTCGCCTGCACTTAGCCTCAAACGCAGTAATATAGCACATTTGTAATCTGCACAGAGTGTGTCCAATTCCAAAGAAGGTGGGACGCTGTGTAAATGAAACAGACTGTGATAAAATAATAATCCTTTCACTTCAACAGGTAGCCAGAAACACGGCATAGAAACTCAATCGCAAAGGTGCTAATCTGTCAGTTTTGCAATCCCAAAAATTCTTTATCTCAGGTTTAAAGAAACATGCAAGGGCTGGTATTTTCTGCGACTTGGTGCCCTCGTAGTTTTGGAGTGCAAGTCACTTTTACACCACTCATCCCCATGGACGGCAATGCACTTCTGTTGCTGACAAGCTGAAGGATTTGGAACCTGCAAAGACGACATCAGAAGCCAAAACACTTCTCCTGCAGACGCTGTAAAGCTATAACAAAATATCAGATATTAAAGAAGATCCTTTATCAGCCATTATTTAAAATGCAAAGTGGATTTTGCATTCCAGGCAAGGAAAAAAAAAAGAAGCAATTTTCATCTGCCAGCACCTCATTAGACCAAAATGCACTGCAGCCACAGGAGAGGCTGCATTCCTCACAGTGTTACACTATTAGGACATGAGCTTCCCATTGAGGAAAAAAGGTTCCCCTGTTACTCAGGAGCACAATGGTAAGAGAACTTTGATTCATTTCCAAACAACAATGGCTATGGTTGGTGCCTTCACTGCACCACGCCGAAAAAGCTCCACAGGATGATAAGGCGCCAATGAGCGTGCTTGTTGCTATCTAATCACCCCCATCCGGCACCCCTCCATAGCAGCAGAGGAAATGGGGAAGAAGGGAGGCCTTTAGCTTAGTGAAAACATTTACCCTGCCTCGTACTGATAGCTGCTGTTGTGTTTATGTAGGAAAGAGCCAGCTTCACTGAGACACCGAGCGAGACAGTTTACCTTTGGGGAATCTCGGAAATTACTATCAACAGGTCAGACAAGTGGGATTTAAAAGAATGTAAGCCGAGCTTAGGGCAGATCTAAATCAGGGAACCGAGACTAACTTTGACTTCATGGGTTTTTTTAATCATCTTGTCCACACGTGATGCAGCTTCTTACTTTTAAGAGTATTAATTTCATATTGGCCTCATTTGTGAAACGTCGGCACACTCAGATTTGATCTTGGCTTGCGTTCATACACAAATTAAGAGCATTTGCTTTAAACGTTTCCTTTATTATAAAAAGGCAGAAAGTTTAAGGATAAGAGCTTGCTCGAGCAGGCTGGTGAACTGATCTTAAGTGCACTTTTTTAGAAGTCGTACAACATAAAGCAGGGATGGATCCAGATGTTGTAAAGGGTCCGGGGGAGATATTTCTCAAGCCATTTTAGAGCGCCTAAGAGTCTGTACATCATAGTGAATATCTATATTTAGATTCGTGAAATCAAAATTTTGGTCATCATATTTATATTTAAGGTATTTGTGCCTATATTTTGGCTATGTGTCTTTACATTGAGGCTATTTACTGTACTTAGCACTTCAAATTGTGTGTCATATCCCTGTTAGCACTGAAAGTCTTGATTTAAATTGACTGGAGCTTTAAATAATCCACTGAAGTGGGGTATTGGTGTGTTCAGAGTTTCATTGGCTATTCGAAGCGTCAGTCATCTGCAAAGTTGTTTGCGATTGGCTCGATCTTCACACTGAAGAACAGAAAAAGGCCTCACCTCAGACTTTTATTGGCTTCTCTGGTTGCTAGGCTACCAATGGCACATGGTGATTGGTAAAGTGAGGTGTCATTTGAAACCATTGTAATGAGGAAAACACAGAAGACAAACAGGAGACGAGCATGTCACCTGCTAAATGAACAGGTTTTGGACTTAATGTTTTTTCTTATCTTTGACATTGTTACCAGACCGGTTTTGTCGTGGTGTGATCGATCTGTGGATCTTGAGAGACATGGTCAGTGAGTTGCCTCAATGTTGCATCAATCGTAAAAATGATTGTCTGTCTGCTGTTGCCGTTGATTGTGCTTCCTGTTGTGATTCTATCTTGAAATGGCTTGCTCCAGTCAATGCATGAGAATCTTTCTAATGGTGTGTAATATGAGTTTAAACAGGAACGTTGTGTTTGTGTCAAGAGACAGCAATAAAAGTTACCAACAATAAACCGTCTGACAGCCGGCGGGCGGGTCAGCTAGCCAGCAATCCGATCACCAGCTGCTGCTGCTGCTGCTGATCCTGAACCACTTCCTGTCCGCCACTGTCCGTAACTGTCAGTCCGTAAACTGGTTAGGTAGCCGGCTCACGGCCTCGCTCGCCAGGCCTGAGAGGAAATAAAGAGTTTGAGAAAACATTTTGGGCTGAGGCCCAAGAAGCAATCCTCCCGCTCGGCCGCTGTCATAAAGTGGCTGATAAATCAAAACCGATGTTGTCCAAATGCAACATGAAAAATATTTTGATGATGATGAATAGAATGTAGATTATGGTATCATTGCTGGAAACTTCAGCATTAATTATTGCCTGCCTGATATCTGCAGCGGGATGTATTTCAGTGCTGTCAGCGCTCTGTCCAATCAGACACCAGGGAGCGACATCTCCATGAGGTTTGGATGCGTCCACTCTGATTCTTCACCCACACCAAACCAGTGTAGATTCAGCCTTTTAATCCACACTCTGACACTGCAGCGACATCTTCCCAGGCATCCCCCTCTTGCCTCCGTCTCCATCTGCCCGCATCACTCAGCTGCCTCCTAAAATTATTATCATCGTCCATCCTTCTATCTTTCCACCCATCTCTCCATCCATTCATTCACTTGTGCTGGCCAGGTTCATGCTGGAAACAGACCAGCAAAGCAACCCGAGCATCTTTTCCCCCAGCATTTTCCTCCAGCTCCAGCTCTAGCTTGTTTTAGCCAGATTAGCTAGACTTAAGTGCTGGCTGGTGGTCAGTTTGTTGGTCCACCATTTTAGTCCAGAGTCTAATATCTGGACAGCTGTTGCATGCAGGTTCCATCATGTCCCCCAGAAAATGAGTCCTAATGACTTTGGTGACCCCCTGACATTTCATCCAGCGTCACCAGCTGAACCGATCTGTCTGGACAACGACTGCTGACCGGACTGCCATGAAATCTGGTAAAGTCAGACGTTAATATTCTCCACAGAATGGATTGTAATCATTTGAACGATCCCCTCTCTTTAGTGCCATCATCAGTCCAGTGCTGGGGTCTGTAGCTGAAAACCTGCAAAACTCAAAAAAACTAAACTAAATTCTCATCAGCCTCAGCTGTACAAAGATATTCATCTTGTTTTATCCCTGCTTTTATGTTCATTCCACTATTTTTGACTTTATTTTATTACTACTGTTCAGTGGGTTTAATTTTCTATCTTATGTTATTCATTTGCTTCATAAACGACTGTGGTGTGTGGTTATTTAACGCTCACAGCACCACAAAAGGCTGGTTATTTCCAGGACAGCTCCAGGCTCTGCCAACAGAGATGGCCACAGTGAGGTTGAACCCATGGGAAGATGTTCTGGGGTAGACTGAAACAGACTTGTTTTTGGTTTATCAGAACCAGTAAACTGGGAGACTCCGCTATGCTTGTTTGCTTCAGAGGTGCTGATTGGTAGAGTGTGCACACACGGCACTATTAAGACTCAAATTAGCACTTGAAAAGCACTTTGAGCTGCAGTTTTTGTATGAAAGGTGCTGTTTTCGTTCAGTTTAGATGGTGAACAAGGTAAATATCATACCTGCTAAATATCAGAATGTTAGCACTGTCTTTGTGATCATGCTAGCTTGCTGATGCCAGCATTTAGCCCAAAGCATGGCTGTGCAGCCTCACAGAGTGGCTAGCATGGCTGCAGTCTCTGCTAGCCATTCACAGCCTGTGAGATCTCCAGTTTATAGGATTCAAACTCTCTCCTGTCCACATATCAGCATCACTACAGCTGATTAGTGTCCAAGTTCTTATGTCCAAAAATCCTGTTTTGTGTGATTTGCTGGTTGGTTTCCGCTGGTAAGGGTTTGAGTAAGACTTTGCTCATGGCAGCATCTGCTCTGAGTGGTGTGTCTGTGTTTTTGTTCATTTAAGTTGACGTTTCCTGTTGTGACATACCGAATGTTTATCCCACTGCATTCAATAAACAGGTTGCATCCACCGCGGTTCGCGTACGCCACAGTTAGATTCATTTAAAGGCTATTTGGGTAATTTGAGTTATTACTTGAGCAACATAATGTACCAGGAAATTGAGGCCGACTCTGTCTGAGCTCTGCCCAGCAGTCTGTCTCTGCTCCTGCTCTCTCTCCCCCTCTGTCTATGTCTCTGGCCTCCCACTAACTTCTCTTTAAACCCCATAGCTTCCCAGCGGGGGCCTCCTTAGGAGCACAGCATGGACAGGTGCAGATATGTGAGATTGCTGTTGCTTCTCCTTCTCTGACTGTGTGTGGGGTGAGGGGTTCACCGGGCCCTCTCATTCCTTGGGAAACACCCGGGAGGTTTGGTTTACAGGATGTGAGGCGGCGAGGCAGTGTTTTCTGTTCCAGGGAACTTAATTGAGTCAGTGATGATATTCTTGGTTAAAGACGGAGTCTCATAAATCGGGGCACAGAGCTTCAGAGGTATTGAGATGGAGTGCTCCTACATGTTCAGTGCCTGGTGCTGGCAGGAGGTTAGGGTCAGCTGATGTGATCCTGTTGATGCAGGAGACCAGTAAGGGAAGAGGAGAACGTGTTAGTGAGAGGTGAGAAGTAACGTGAACTGAATTCTTTTGTCAGAGGATGGCGGGAGAGGGAGTAGGTGATCAAACAGGAAGCAGAGATATTGTTATTTTGGAGGATTTTGGAGGAGAAAGAAGTTATTGTGATGAGTGATAACAGTACCCAAATGCAAAAGGGGGGAAGACAGTAGAGTACTTGTTAGATTTGGACTCGCTGCTAGTTGATCCTAATCAAGCTGCTGATGAACTTACTGATCTGCCAGCACAGCAAACGAAGCCATTGGCATTGAATTTTACATTAAGTGAATGCAAAGCACCGTATTGCACAGCTGGGGCGATGTTAGAGTTTGTCTTTTAATTTGGGATTTCCATTTTTATTTGTCTCAGATGCAGATTATGTTAAAGAGCTACAGACGTGTGGGCTCATCTCAACATATCTACTCCGCTCAGGGGAACTTTTTCTTTAAAGAAGTGTTTCTGCCAGCAGCTGGCAGCTTTATCGGTCCGTCTGTGAAACCGCGCCATGTCCGTGGGTCTATATCCAGCTTGAAGAGCTTCCAGGAAGTAGCTAATGCACATCAGCCAGAAAGCTGTTTGGCAGCTGACGTCGGGGAGCGTGATGACAGGTGTATCGTAGCAGTGGCACTGCAGAAAGTGAGAATAGAAAGATAAGATGTGACAGAGCTTTTTTTGCGCGTGTGTGTAATCAGAGCTTTGTGTGTCTTTGTATGTGCATGTGCATGTGTGTGTCCCGGCATGTTTCTGTCTTTTGTATGAATGTAGCTTTGTACCTGCAAGTTGTGAATAGCGTGTATGTTGTAAGTCTGTGCAATGCAATTAAACATCCCTACTGAGATGGAATTGTGCCACGTATTCCGAAAGAATTTCATATTGCGAATTTTGCAATCCATGCATGCTGTGTATTTGTGTCCATGGCAACGAAACATACACTCGCTGTTTGCTGTACCGGTCAAGCTTCCTGTGGCCTTGGATTTGACACCAGAGGTTTAGAGGTTTAACTCCTGGCTAAATCCGTCGCCTGGAACCCGGAAGAGATCAGCGCTTCAGCTGACACCACCAACATCGGGACTGGTTCCAAACCTGCTTTGTTTGTGCCGAATTATGAGTCATTTCAAGTTCGTACTGTTAAGTAGTTCTATTTACCGGTGTATTTAATGTATTTGTATTCTGCTTTGTTGATATGGACTCAATCATCGGTATCTGAACTGTAGTTTTGCATTGAGCACTAACTGCCTCACGGCGGCCGTCTGAGAGTGTCTAGTTGTCATTATGGATTTTCCGGGTTTTTTAGGAGTCTGTTCAAACTGTACCAAACTGATACAGGCTCGTAAAAATAACGTTATCTATCTCTAAATACATTTCCTATCAACCAGTAAATTGTTAGTGTGTTGAATATACACTGTAGCTGCAGATTTCCCAACGGTTGACATTGTTGCCATGGCGATGTTAACTGCTGACTGTTGTGTGCCATTGCTGCTGAGCTCACACATTAATGTTACACCAGAGAATTAGCTGTCAGCTCCTACATCACACGTACATAATGTGTCTGGCTTCAACACAGTTTCTCCGACTAGTGTAAATGTGGTCGTCAGAATTTGTCTGAGTCAGAAGTAAACGTGGACTAACCGTCCAAGCCTTGTCTTCTTCAGGTTCATGCTGGCCCAACAGCAAGAGATGTGACGTTAATTCTTGATTAAATGTTATTTAGTTATCACAATCCCACTGCAACACTGACCTCGTTTGAGGATTAAATTTGAGAACCCCTGCTGAAGACTCGTTGTGTTGCTTAATCTTCAATCCAAACCAATAAGACTTCAGAGCTGCTTGGATTGCAGTCATCTGCACTGAAACACTGAAATACTCAGATTCAGCTTTTCTGTCTCTTTGTCCGACTTTATGTAGGCATGATCGGCAACCTTCCCAGCACAGATACTTTATTATTGATTATTTATCGCTTATTTTATAGTTTGTGCACATGTGTGACCTTGCCTTAATTGGTTGCTCAACAATTTTGTCGCCGTTGCTTCATGGAGACAAAACAAGGTTTGCTCAAGTAAAGGCTGTCACTCAGCAAGCGACGTACTGGAATGTTCAACAATTTGCACAAATTGCGAAAAGCGGAGAAAAGGGGAAGACGCGGTTTGTTTGTGGAGCCGACTGCTCAGGACGTCTGCTAACGAGACAAACTGCAGAGTGTAGCTCCGCTATCACACGAGGAAATGACTCTCCAGGTTGCTCAGTCCTGACAGGGCCGCGAGCACTAAAGAGCCTTCCTGCGATTGTGAGAAAGCGCTGCCGTGAAGTGTGTATTCTCTCTTTGCTTGTTGTCACAAAGATGGTGATGGTTCTCCACCCAAAATGTACCCCATACCAGTGTGTAGTTGCGTGGTAACTGGAGGGTAAAAAAATACATTAAGAACGCAAATCATACAACTAAAATACAATTATGTTTAATAATTTGGGTTCCTGTCGGGCATTTTCTGGGGAGAAAGGAAGGAAGACATGGTAATATTTGTTAAATTCTGTAATATTCCAATTTGATAAAATGTATTCAAACTTAGTTAATTTAATTGCAGGACATGAATGCTGGGAGGAGGGGTGCAGCACCCCTTAAAACCAGGCGCAACCCCCTAACCCAAACCCACATCCACCTTCCACTGCGATCTAGAGTCATATGTAGTTCTGAGGCTCTTTTTTTTTGGTGAAAAATTGGAGAGTTTTGAGCTGTTAAATAAAACCATCTGGGATGTTTAGAGCAGAAATCACTGTGTGGAACTGCTAACATCTCACAGACATCTGAAACCAGAGGCAAGAGCCCCAAATATAAATATGTACTTGTGTAAATGTAATTAGATGCATGGTACCACTGAGGAGTAATGGTAGCATAGCTTGAAGTACTCATGTGAAGTATTTCATGTGAGACTTATGGAAAACAGAATAACAAAATTAACAAATGAATTACTATTTAAACTGCTGTACAGAGGCTGCACATAAGGCAAAATAAACAAAGACTAAAGGGATGTGAGTGGATTTCAGGAGCTTAGACAGAAAGGGATGGCAGCGACTTCATTATCTGAGCACCAGAGATTCTGCAGCATGCTGCAGGTGGACATAAGCAGCGTACCAGTCTGAGCTAGTGGCATTAGTGATCAGCCTACCAGGCAGTGTAAGAGCAGGTCATATAAATACACTGCCGTGCCAGGGTAATGAACTGTGATGGATGTGTGCAGCAATTAGCTGAAATAGCATTGCACCTTGAAACACGTATTGCACATGCATGCATACACAAGGCTGTATAGAGGTGCTTAATAAATAACACAACGTGCCATAGGTTTTCCTTATAATGCAACACATACATGGCGATGTGCAACAAACGTCGGCTGCAATGAGCAGTTCACCAAATAATTCAACATTAACGGGTTGTCCATAAACGTATTGAAACATCTGAGAATGGACCATTGGACTAAAAAGATATTTTGCAGGTGTGTTTATGTCATCTCTTCTGAGTGTCAGTTTATTCATCATAATTCACTGGCTTGACACTGTGCCAATGCCTGCTTCACCCCAGGTGCTCTATGAGCCAGATATTGATGTTTTCTTCTCTGATTGTTTCAGTTTTTAGGGTTTACAGTCCTGTTGAAGTAGAAGTCTCCAGAATTTGATTAGAAAATAAAGCAAAGGACGAGAATGGCCAGAAAAGTTCAAACGGTCTTCTTCTTTTCTATCTAGTTAATCATCTTGCTACTCCTTCAGACTTATCCTGCAACCACGCGACCCCCAGCGTTACAGCCACTGTCATAATGTGAGAAGTTTCAGGCCAGCAGCAGATATGAAATGCATTAGAACTGAAAATACTTTTAGAGTGAAATAATAATAAAACATGGAAAATACATTAGAGTGCACAAAACCAATGTAAACATGAATAAAACTATAGAAGTGTGTTTACCCCCGCAGAAGCGATGTCATGGTTTAATTGTTTTAAAAACCATGGTTTGAATGTCATGTTTATGATTGTACCTAGTCACAATCCCCCTTCCTCTTCCAGTCCCAAACAAAACAAATTAGATTTAATTTTAATCTCCTGCACATCACAAGATAAGGAATTTCTCTAAACAGAGGATGGAGTGTTTATAAAATCTCTGCTCCCTCTTTTGCCCTTTGCCCGCAATTAAGGAAATGATATTGAATGAATGTTGACTTCAGTGTGGGAGTGCTGCCAGGCTTTGCATCAGAGGCCCGACTGAAAAAACTGAAGTTTATCATTGTTTCAAACCTCAGACAGGAAGCAGTTTTGGCTTGACTCACTGCGGGTCTGGTAGGCTGAAGAATGTAGATGGTGTCAGGTAGCAGACATACACAGAGAAGTGGCCTCCACCTGCCTTCAGATGCTTCACTTTACAGCTTTTGGTGTGCTGCACTGTGCATGGAAAACCTTATCTAACCCCAACCCTCACCCTTTGTCATTTCAGTCAGTTTAACATTCGCTCTAAGCACTCCTACAAGCACTTAACGGCTAACAAAGGTTTTATTGGCAAATTCAGTTTTACTGAAGTACATCACAACAGAACGGAAAACAGAAACGAGAAACTATCAGCAGCCAAGACAACCAAACGTAATAAATGTCCCTGCTTTGATTTCTCAAGGACTTTATGGAGCTTTTTTACTTTATGAAACACCATGTTAATACTTGCTGCCAAAGCTGCTTTTCATCCCAAGTGAGTTTCCCTTCAAGGGACACCACTTTAAAACATCTTATTTACATCAGGAAGACACATGATTATATAACACGTTCTTTCACATGAGTCTGGGGTTTAAAATTCCAGGTCTGTGCCTGGAAGTAATAAATACAGACATTTCTGATTATGAGATAGAAGCTTATTCCGTTCTAAAAACTGAATTGTTGATGTAACAAGTGTGCAACGTCCTGCGAAATGAGTGCGCTTGACTTTTTTTTTTTCCATTCGTGTGTTTGGAAATGAAAAGATTGATTCCAAAATGAGACTTGTCGTCCGTGAAGGTTCATTCTCGGTGCTGGAAATGGTCGTGTGACGAGACAAGCCCGACTGAAGTCCAGCTTGCCGGCTTTTCCTGGAGCTTTCAGTTGTATCGGAAACGCGGCTAGTGTCATTGAGATCTGTTAAAAACTCCCAGGTAAGTCCTAATAACAGCTACTGAGTTCATGTGTCAACCAACCCATCTCCTCATCAAACTCTACTGATCACCAGAAAAAACTAGCAAGTGAAGTTTCGGATTGGATTTTCTTATGTGGAGGTTTGTCACACGTCGTGAAAATCAAACAACTGGCTGCTTTACATTTGAGGGCTCCTGAATGTTCGATTTAAAAGCAATCTACTGCAGTGGTTGTAGGAAATAAACTCTGCATCTGACGCAGTGTTCTTGTCCCGTTAGTTCCAGCACTGCAGTGTGAATGACTCATCACAACAATGACTAACATGACCCGTGAGCCCACTTGAAGTGACAGTCAACTCACGGAAAGTAGAATTTGCTCTCACACGGTTGCATTATGGAAAAAAGGCAACACGGCCCACCCACGATTTCAAGCACTCAACACGCAGGTATTGATGGGTTTCAGGAATAGTGCAGCCGCCCCCACTCAATGCCCATGCACGAAATATGAAATCGTGTCCTTAATTGATTTTTGTGTTTTGTGTCAGTGAATGTGCTTTATCAATTCTGCATTTTGAGTTGAGGCATGTTGGTATTGGTATCCTGGTCAGGGGTTCCTGACACGACACACAGTGGCACAATAATGTTTATTAGCTCACCAATATCTTAGTGTTTTTTGAACTGTACTGTATTTGCAGACATTTTCCAGTCTAATCATTAGACTTTCTTTCTTTAGAAAGAATAGAAAATACAAAGTAGTGAAACAAATATAAAAGTAAGGATAAAACGAATGTACAGTCTATGAAAGTTAAATTTAATTAATTGAAAGATTAGCCTGAGAGAGTTCCTCATGCAAGTTGTTTTAAAGTTGACAGCCCTAATGGCAAAAACAACAGATCATTTGTCTTGAATATAAAGCCAGTAAAACAAGTGAAAACTGCTGGAGGACCTGAAGCGACAGGCTCATCTGGATTTTCATCAGATTACACTGCTGTTTCACTTTAAAAGCCGTGCTTTCTTTGCAGACCAGCCCGAGACATTAGCTAATGCATCGTCTGCTTTGGCCACTCAACCACCAGCAGGCCCCAAAACACACAAGAAACATTGAACTGAATTTTTTCATCGAGTTTTATCATGTTTTATATTTTAACAACACTGAGTCTTCAGCCATGCTAGCGGGTTTGTGAGGATATATTTGTGCCAAGGGGTGCTTGAGCTAACATGCTCACAGTGATGATGCTTTCAGAAATCGGTATGACAGTTGTTTGATGTAAAAGCAGAACAACTTTACATACAGCCGAGTCGAGTGATATCTTCTGTGGGTTCATCACCGCCAAACACAGTCATTCAATCCATTGTTAATATAAAAATATCGATAAAAGCAGCTTTGGCTGTACTGTATAAATGGCAGATAGAACGGGTCAAATGGGTCACTTTGGTGGACAAAAGACCCACTTTGTTGTTCACGTCTGTGGACTTGTTGAGGTTATTGTAACCTCTGTCAGATGGCACCGCAGAGCATTTGGTGTGTCAGCGTCACTGACCAGCGAAGATTGACCGGGCGGTACATTTTACCTCATCCCATTCTGATTACATCAATTGTGTTCTTGGCAGCAGAACAGGGCACGTTCATCCAAACTCAGTCCCACACAAAAGACAATGAGCCTATTCAGTCCGTTTTCTGTCACAAATAATTGCTACGTTGAGATTTACAATAAGCTTCATTGTGTTTGTCGCAGCCTGTTTCCTGCCTCTACGATTTGTTGATATTGTGACAGTTGTGTAAGTGCGCTGCGTTCGAGAAATAATGGGCTCTGTGAGAGCCTGATACGTGGAGGTTCAGCTCAGTGCAATGATTGCTTGACTGCTGGAGATATTTGATTTTAGTGACTATAAATGGTCCTGCATATGAACATCATCTAAATGCTAAAATTTAAAATTAAATTTTGATTTATCCAAGCTTTATATGATCCGTGTGTCGCCTAAATCACAAAGCAAAACTGTATCATATTTTGATATATTCCTTTCAGTCTCATTTGGTATATTTAAACGAGTGTAGCCTCTCTAAAGCATTTCACATACCTCCTTTAAACACCACCTGCCACACTGAGTATTTTAATCACACTATGTAGCCCTGCAGCCGAAATTTATAGAGCGCTTCAACAAAATAAAAGCCATTAATGACAACTGTAGCAGATAAGATCACCTCGCGCTCTTCCAGCTCTCCTTTTACAGACTATTGTCCGTCTGTATTTGCACGAGAGGATTTTCAGTTTCTTTAAAATAAATCCTGAATCACAGCCTTTCTGCTAGTGTCCTTTTCAAGGGCACAAAAGAGGAAATCGAGGTCTCACGGACTGGATGATGTGGGTGAGCCTGAAATGGAAAATATTACCAGAGCTGCAGCACGGAGGCTCTTGAAAGATGAATGCACTTTGGCTGTGAGCGGTAGGTGTGGTGAGAGAAGATGAGAACGTTTTTGTGTCCTCAAGGCGCTTGGTAGGATGGGCAGGAAGGATAAGGTGGAGCTAAGACAAACCAAGAGACACTGACAGAAGTGAACATCAGGCTGAGGTCAAACCTGAGCTAGAACCAAAACCCTTTTCAACCTGATTGTTGCGCCACACGTATGCACGAGCTGCGTATTGCATGTTGCTCAGAGCATCAGTGACCGTGATGCAAAACACTGTCGAAATTCCTCTTTAAACTTCACAGCACACAAAAAAATGTGTGCCAGTACGATAGTCTCCCCTCTCACACTCAGCACTAAAACAAAATGTTCTGATATCTTCCATTCAGCCAGACTCCAGGACTTTGCGCAACATCTATCCCAGAGATTAACTGCATCCCAAAGTGCTCATCGAGTGGTGGTGGAGTGTCATGTGAAACAAGATCCAGCAAGCCAACCCAGCCTCTTAAACAAACTCACAGCAACTGTTGAAAGGAAATGGGAGTTGGTGGTGGTATTAAATGGAATTAACGGCCTGAGTGGTGTGCCTGCACCGGGGATAGCCGGTGGAAACTTCCTGCATGTGTTGAAAACGTTTCTGTGCCCTTGATTCGGACCTGGGGTGCACTGGACCACCCCTGCTTTCTCCTTTTCATAGAGCAGTGGCTTCCCCTTCGTGCCCCTGAACTCCTGTTTTGAAAGCCTGCAGCCTTTTAAATGAGAGTGGAAACTAGTTTTTCAGATGTAAGAGAGATGTCTTTCGTCGCTTTCTGCACTTCATGGCAGCTACTGTACAGTTAAGGTTAGGAGTGATTGTGGGTATACGGCAAATGGGATACTTGACTGCTTGTTGGGGCAATTATACCTCTGTATTCTGAACTATACCTCCGAGACAAAGATGTATTTATGCCAGCACTGTTCCCTGACAGTGAGGCTGCTTCTTAGTTGACTAGCAGGTAAATTAGGCTCCTAGAACTATAGAAGGGTGTAGTATTAACAGCACTGAGGCGGTGAGGGCATAAGGGCTTTGGGACGGCCCTGTCCATCAACAATCTGAAAACGCTGCTTTATGACAGCATGAGTACTTTTACTTGATGTACTTTAAGTGCGTTTTGTTCAGAATACTTCTATACTTCTATTATTCTTCGAAAATGATGAGTTTGCTGTTGCAGTGTGTGAACCTGACGCCTTTTGTTGTTAGAAAAAATTACACATTTCTTTACGCTAGAGGGAGGATTGTGTCTGCATATGTGAATGCTTCCATGTGTGTAGATACGTATGCATTTGTGTGTGTCCAGTCACGCAGTCACACAGCTCATGTGCAGTAAACAGCTCGGGCTTTGTGTTGTGGAAAATTTAACCAGACAGGAAGAAGGTCATCCAAGCAGAGCAGGAAAGTGAATACGCTGAGAGTAATACCTGCACAGAGCGATGAGGGCTGAAGAGGAGTTCTTCAGTAGAAGAACTTTCAGACTTATATGATATGATATAGCAGACTTAAGCACAAGGATATTGCAGTATATGATTGAAATAGTGCCAACACGACCAGAAACACACACCAGCACACACTGATGCAGGATAGACTTTCAAGCTCTGTGAAATCAGAATATTTGTAATGGATTGCTTTTGGGTAAAATTAGGTGATACAGTAATAAAAGTAAGGCTCAAACAACCTGGACATTAATTTCCTTAAAGGGGAGGTGCAGTTTCCGGAAAAAAAGTCACTATTTTTCCTACTTTCCTCCTGCTTTGATGTGCTTTTCTTTTGTCTACAGTTTGATGGTGTTTTGAAGAGCTTTGCCAACATCCCTTAAAGCCTTTGAGATCCTGTGACTTCTCCTAAAAGAAGGGAAATACACCATTAACCTTCTCTGAAGAGGAATGACTTCACCAACTAAACTACATGCTGTTTGAATACTGTCACTGGTTTGTTTAACAAATAAATTAGACTGTGGGAAACTGATACCGCGCTGATGCTACACACACACACACACACACACACACACACACACACACGGATTGCCAAAATGGATGGAAAATCATGCAGAAGACGTTGGTCTGTGTGCGATAATGTATATGTTTGGATATGAGTTGTTCTGACCCTGTGGACAGGGTCTCTCTGGGAGCTCTCTCTTTTTCTTTCCCAGACTTTGCTTCATGGAGTGTTGTGTAGATTAAGTATGGACATTAAGGAAGCATATTGGCTGCTCAGAGTGTATTTAAATTCCTCTGTATTGTTTAATTTGAGGCAAAGTGGGTCAGTTTTAATCCACTTCATGAACACGGATGTGAGGGACAGGGCACAGATGTGGGAAATCCATTTGCACCACATGTGCAAATACAACTTTCTGTTCATGTGAAAACAAGAGAAGACGTGGAAAACCGTTTTGACAGTGATATCAGGCCGTTCGCTGAGACCCTCTTTCTTGTGCAGGAATCCCGACTTCACAAGACGTGAAGCGACTTCCTGTGAGAGAGGTATTGCATAACACGCAGTCAGTGTTTCCAGGCCAGCTTTGACCTGCTCTGAGCTGAGCACTGTCTGTCTGCGCTCGCCGGCCAACTCCGTGCACCTCTCTTTTTCTCTTGAAGCCATGAGACCAAAATTCATGAGTCCACAAAAATGAGTCACTAATTAAAAGTGTTTTATCACAGTTAATGGCTCATCACTTTTCTCATTTCATGCGTCAAAGGATTTTGGCAAATAATAAAAATATCCTGGGAGACGCACAGAATTTGGAAGGGGGTCGTCTGCTCTAACCAAAGGAAAATTAAATGCATTGTGGGTTAAGGCGGACCAAACACATGGTAATGGTTCAAATAATAATATCTGTATCGACAGAATGAATCTCTTCATCTAATTGCACTACTCATCTCCCTCTGTGTCTGTCTGAACAATGGCTGTCAGGGGACTCTGTGTAATTAGCATTTGGATTCCTCTTTCCTCTGCTGCCATCACGGCCCATTTAGTGTCAGTATTGCCTGAATGAAAACTGATGCCTTTAGTATTAGCTTCAAATTTGTGTTTGTCTCCTGGGTAATAAAGACCGGTTCTGACACTGGTTGTGCAACATGCTGGATTTTCTACAGCTGAGCCACATTGTGTGTCTGTCTCTCGTCTGCAGCTTGTGCAAAAGTACTTACTGAACTTGATCATGCTACAACAATCCTGTTTTAATGCGCCGCGTGGTTAAAGTCCACCAATGTCACAAACCAAGTTTCCAACCACATTTAGTGCAAATGTTAAAATGGGTATTCAAAAAAGCTGCAAAAAATGCACACTGGAGTGCGACCCGGGTCTCATATTTCAGTCCGATCCAAACATCATCCCGACAGGCACTGTTTTTACATCTGAACCTGACCGACCCCGATGCAATTAATGTAAGCTGAAGCACTGGGTTTGTGTCATCCTGTTACACTGATTACACATGTGGGCGCATTGTAAATGACCGTCAAAAGGCATTGTTTTATATAGGATACAGGTAGATTGTTTGGCAGATTGCTAGCTCACTCAACATGACCGAACCTGATAGTGTTTGCTGTAGTAGATCAGTCCCCTCAGTTACGACCATAGAAAGATATCTTGATAACTACTGACAAGATGTTCATGAAATTCCACGTGGATCGTGGTTTACACCCTGGTCTTTAATCTAGCATCACAGTCAGGCCAAAGTTGCTACTTTGAGGCGAGACATATGAAGGACCAGTGTCTAGCATTTAGTGGCATCCAGCTGTGAGGTTGCAGACTGCACCTCAGCCCAACCTTTCCAAGTGTGTAGGAGAATCTACGGTGGCTCTCTCTCTCTCGTCAGAGCCAGTGATTGTCTGTTATGGGCTACTGTAGAAACATGGCGGTGCAACATGGCACACTTTGGGGTAGAGGACCCGCTCCCTTATATAAAGAGCTCATTCTAAGTTGACAAAGTCAGGTGATTACACAATAATGAAAAGATATTCCACTTCTGCCACATTCACACATTCAGCTCTTCAGTAGAATAACTTTAAGACTTATATGATGTGATATAGCAGACTTAAGCACAAGCATTAAATATATGCAATATATAATTGAAATGGTGCCAACACGACCAGAAACACACACCAGCACACACTGATGCAGGGCAGACCTTCAAGCTCTGTGAAATCAGAATATTTGTAATGGATTGCTTTTGGGTAAAATTAGGTGATACAGTAATAAAAGTAAGGCTCAAACAACCTCGACATTAATTTCTTTAAAGGGGAGGTGACCGGAAAAAAAGTCACTTTTTTCGTCTTTTTTCCTACTTTCCTCCTGCTTTGCCAACATCCCTTAAAGCCTTTGAGATCCTGTGACTTCTCCTAAAAGAAGGGAAATACACCATTAACCTTCTCAGAAGAGGAATGACTTCACCAACTAAACTACATGCTGTTTGAATACTGTCAATGGTTTGTTTAACAAATAAATTAGACTGTGGGAAACTGATACCGCGCTGATGCTACACACACACACACACACACAGATTGCCAAAATGGATGGAAAATCATGCAGAAGACATTGGTCTGTATGCTATAATGTATATGTTTGGATGAAAAGATATTCCACTTCTGCCACATTCAACCAATACATCCCCCTAAATCCTACGCAGTGGTCCTTTAAAATGTGAATGTAGATTAAGTTACCATGTGACGAAACCTTTTCCATTGTGGAAAAACTCAAAAAAAACTTCCAATCTCATGTAGCAGTAGTCGTTCGCCGTATTTTATATTCCCTGCATTTCATTTTCTCTGTGTACATAAGAAAGCCTTATTCCCCGAGCTCTGAGCCGGGCACTCTGTGACCTCTGACCTCAGAGCTGAGGATCCCCCAGATGTCTGCTCTTGGCTCATCTCAGCTCTCGTGCGGCGGTGACCTCTCGCTGCCCTTCCAACTGTTCTTACAGCTGTTGAGCCATCATTGCTCGTTTCACGTGGCCGTCTGAAATAATGAATGGATGCAAGTTTTCTAGATTATAACCGACATTGCAGACAGAAATACACAAACTGTGCTTTGACAAATCACAGCATATTAAATGTGCCTTAAAAGAAAAGCAGTAATTGGAATTTGAATGAAGTTGTGCGGCATACAAATTAAAATGTGGTGCTGCAAGTGCACGCATAATTCTGACTTATTAAGGAGAAGTTATTTGTATGCTGAAAAGGAACTGGCATGAGTCAGTAATTGTTGGTTGGCAGCAACTGGAAAAGTAATTATGGAGACAGGAAATGGCATATTAGTTGAGTTGCAAAGCAGTCATGTTAAATATTGAATTTCTTGTTTTAGCAAAACAGTTTTGTTCAGGATCAAGATGAGGAACTGAAATGGTCCGTAATGCATTTATCAGGCTTACTGTTCCATTTGTCCATGTGCGTTAGTGTCACAGGGCCAAACTGGCTCTTCTCTCGTTCTGCCAGTTTTAATGAGAAATGCTGTCAAAGAGACAGAGGATGCTCGGTTTTTAATATCATAACATGGAAGCTTATCTATACACTGGAGACTCGTTTTCCTGAATCATAAATTATTGCAGCTGGTGCCACATATCACTACACATGGACTGTCTCTGCTAACAGCGCAGGGCGACTCTGTGACATGTGAATGGGCCCAGTGTGCGTTCAGGAGAGCCGCACCATGTATCTGTTGTCTGACAGGGATTTAAACTCGAACTAAAAGCAATGGTTTGCATGCATTTACCAAACTGAATATGCTAATCACCATTGCGATGAAGTGATTTCACCACAGACTTTTGCTATTTTAATTGCTTCATAAAAGCATTATGGAACGGGAATTGCGGAGAATTCTGGGGCGGCATAAACATTGGAGGATAGCATACCAGCTGCAAACATCTGTCACTGTCATCTGGTCTCGGGCAATCATTCATCATCAGAAATACTGCAAAAAAGAGAATTGCCATGTAAAAAGAAGGTCTCAACAAAGTAAAAAGAGCGATATTGTTATGTTACGATCTGTTCTGTTATCCTGTGCTCACTCTCTCTCTCTCCCTCTGCCCACAGGTGCATGAGCAGGGGCGGGGCCGATCTTCCTCAGCGCTGGCTACTTAAGCCCAGTCCAAGCACTCCTCCGGTGCCAGATTATTCCTGCATGTAGCACGTATTATCTCGCTCCTGAGGAAGATTCTAGCCACGTACCAGCTTTTGTATTTCTGCATATTTCCCTGAGTTAATTATTTCTAGTATTTTTCTGTCTTGATATTTTGTTGTTACTTTGCTTAGTATATTATTCCCCTTTGGGCGTTTTGTATTTTGTAGCTCTTTTAGTTGATACTTTGTTCATCGTACTCTGTTTTCCCGTTTCTGGCGTCTTTAGTTGTACTCTGTTTCTGAATAAATCTTGTTATTTTCCACTCTGCATCTGGGTCCTAGTCCTCATTGCCTGAGCCATAACATATATATTACAACACTGAAGTTAAAATTATGCTAACATGCTAACTGTATACAGGCATCTAGCAAAAGAACCAACATCAGCCTGCCTTTGTGCACCCTTTTATGTTTTGAACCTCATTCAACATGAAATGCTGCAGATCTTTTTGACACCTACAGTAAACAGTCAGTGGACACTTCTCTTTTCTTTGTAGATGATGTTACAGTTATTACAGTTATAGTTAAAATGTCTCCCACTAGTCTTGCTAAACCATAAGACATTCTGTTGGGTCTGCTCCTTCTCAAGAAGACGGCACTGCGGCCGCTCACGCTGACGCTTGTATTATGAATGACCGGGCTTGTCCCCGGCAAGCCACACGGGAAAACGAGAGAGAACAATAGAAGCAGGAGGTGTGGAAGTTATTCCAGCTCTTCTTTTGTCCCCTTCTCGAGTGACAGAGTGTGTCGCAGTCTGGAGAACACAAGAAGCCGAGGGAAAAAGAAGGAAATGCTCATATATATTTTCGCAGGGATGCTCGGAAGACAGTGTGAGCTCACCAGACTGAGCTGCAGCATGTTTTCCACTTTGACGATGGGTAAACAAAATGGCATTGTTAATGTATGTCGCAGACATCAGTCAGGAGACTGAAGAAAGGGAAGGAGTCAATAGAGGAAGTGGTTGTGGTGCCGACTGTCTGCTGACTGGCAAGAGATACTCTGTCTAACAAGGTGCACAACAGGCTTCCAGGAATTACTCTGACATTAAATACCCAAGTAGGCCTTGATGTCATTCCACCATTTATATGTATAAATTTACAATGACGTGAGTGGTATCAAACTATTCCTCTGCACAGACACCTGAAACTGCTAAATGAATGTCGGACCAAATCATTTGAGGCATTTTGGGAGTCATTTTTCATTTTGAAGTTTAAAATGCAAACATACATGGATACAGAAACTGTGCTATGAATATCAAACGTTCAGTATAGATTCATCTCAGCCTCACTGCACTGCAAAAACATGGTTCCCATCCTTCAAGGATTTTATCTTTCACCAGAGAATTTGCTCGTCATCTCCATCTCCACAGAAAGGGGCAACAGGTCCCGTCTTCACGACCAAGCTCCGTGAAATCAAATCCAGATGTTTCCCCCCCCAAAAAAGTTTCTCACAGCGGAGACAAAAAATCACAAGAGGAAAATATAACCATACTGGGACATAGCATAAATAATAGATCCATATGGGTGACAACAAAGTTGTGATTTGAAGAGGACAGATTTGTGTCTTTTTCCAGCCACTCTCATGCTCATTTTAAGTGCTGCTGTGGAGCATCATAACAATTAACATTATGAGTGCGTCAGATTTTAGACACAGACAATCAGTCTCAAACGTTTTCTAAAAACAGAGAGCAGCTAAACAGAATGAGAATAAACGTCAGCACCTGAAACCTTGGCAACCGAAAGCACAGCTAGTGGGCTCTGCCTCGCAGCGAAGTTACCAGGACAACTGATGACCTGCTCGCATGTGTTGGTTGAACCTTTGTCATGCCTCTTCCTGTGAGGCCTTTGGGTTGGGGAGGGAACCTACTCCACACTGCAGGCTCTGCGTGGCCTGCACAGCATTAAAAAAGAAGAATTCACTGTAACACGTGCTGCACTTTGTTTGCCAGAGAAGACACATGTGTATCATACTCCACAGTGATGGAATATGGACGATCAAATGTGCTTTTGCACGTGGAAAAAAAACACAAGCATGACAAGAAGACAAGACTCTCACAGTAAAATTAAAGTACTTAAACCACTAAAAAAAACAGCAATTCAAAACAAATCCTAATGACTGTCTTTGAAGAAATAATTTTTTTTGCACTGCACTGAGAGTTGATTATTAGCAGTGTTGCATGATGAGGTATTCTGGTGCCATGCGATTGTTCGACCCATTTCTCAAAAAAAAATGATCCATTGGAGCGGAAGCCCATGCAATCGCCAAAGTAAAGAGCTAGCATTAGGCTATAAATGAACTGCACAACCAGGCTGTGAAGGCTGCCAGACGAGTGGATGAGTCTCCCTTCACGACTTCTCTCCAGTCTCATTTAGCCACTTGTTAGCGACCGCTTTTTCTGCGACATGTATAAGCTTCACTGTGGTGTTTACTGACTGATTTTATACCGCAGAACGTAACGTGAAACCTTCTTAAGCTGTGTTGTCTTATTTCAGGCATCTAACCAAAACCCTAGTCAGCAAACCTGCTGACTTTCAGATGAGGGATTATATATATATGGATGCACAGTAGTGGGTTTGTATGGCAGAGGAAGAGGAAAGGCTTAATACCGTGCAGCCATGCGTCTGCTGTTTTCCTGTTTCATCTGTTCAGTGTGGTGGTGCCAGAGTTTCGTCTGTCTGCCCCCTCGACCTCTGTTTTGTTTTACTGATGATGTCGTTTGTGGTGTATTTTTTTTTAATTTAGTCTTTTACATTTATTTCTAAAACAATGAGTGAAAATGTTTTTTAAAAAGGCTCAATTTTTCTGATTAATTCCATTTAACAAAGATGGTATATAAGTTGCAAAATAAACAGGCTACATGGGCTAAACTGCTGCAACATGGGGAGAAAAGTACCCTCTGGTGAACAGAGGTGTTAAAGCAGCGGAGCTTGTCATGTGCCAGTCTCATTTTTCATCATTAGCATATTGCCAGACAGAGGGATGGACATGTAAAACTGGACGTTAACTTGTATTGAGATAGTTGCCTGGAGTTAAATTCATTCACTGAGGATGGTATTTTGTATTGCTGTCGATCTTATTTAATGATCACGTCAGACCCCTGGGGCGCGCTATCCTTGATACTAAAGTGATGTTGATGGGCCGGGTGTGATGATCCCGATGCGGTTGTTTTATGAATAATCTGCATAAAAATGCAATATATAATATTATTCTAATATTATGGGAGGAAAATATAATAAACAGTAGCACAGAAGGAATGTATGATAAGTGAAATTGATATCAGATAAGATAATGTTGGATAAGCCATGAGGTAGATGTATAAGTACAACAGCAAAATTATGACTTAGTATATGGATATTTCAAAGTGATATCAGAAATTACATGCTGGAATGTAATATAGTGATACAGTGTAAGTTCTGAAACTGAACCACTTGTGTTTGTTATGTTTCATACAGTATTTTAATAGGAATATTATAGGTGCATGGACCTGGTGCTCAGGTACGCATGCATGCCAAAAAATCAGAAATATCGCTGACTCAAACAGATTTGTTTTTGGTAAAACTAACTTTCCCGAAGCTTCACACGGGACCACAGCTCATGTATGACGTGCATGATGGCAGACGCAGCATGAGCTCAGGAACCAGAGAAGCTGCACATAACGCTGACACACGCTCAGTGCAAACTCTCCATTTCCAGCTAGCTTACAGCCGCAGTCTGTGCAGTTCGGCTAAGCTTCAGCAAGGTGAAGGTGCTCATTAACTGGAAGTGTGACGCAGTCGAATGGACGAATACGAAAACATGTCGGCTGGCACAAATAAAATGGGAGGTCGTGCACAGGGATGGAATGCAACAGCATTTGACAGAGATGCACGTTTGGGATATGAAAAGGCTTGAATGCAGTGACAAAGCTACGTGTCTCTTCGCTGCTGCATTTTGTCTCAAATCCTCGGGGGGCTTGTACGAGACAGCTGTGGCTACTGCAAAACCAAACTGACTATGGCAAGGAGACAAAATGAGCCAAAGGGCTGCAGAAAATGCGGTTTGCTCATACTCAGTATCTTTTTTGCTTTTTATTTTTCCTCTCGAACAGCCCCCTGCTGTCTAGTGATAACAGAGGTACAGTTCAGTGTGAGATGGCAGTGACATCAGGAGAGGGGAGGTGAGCGAGACAGAAGATAGAGGAAAAAAAGCCAGGGTTGCAAAATTTCCTACAGTACAGTCAGCATATCAGTGGCTATTTTTATTTTTTTTTTGTATGTGTGTGTGTGTGTGTATAATATTATCCTGGCTCACTTGCATATTTCCCATATGAAAGTGGCTGTAATTTCACCCCAAGTTGTTCTTTTGCAATACAGTCTAGCAGTTTCTGCTACAGCGCGTTAATGCTGCGCCGAGGGAAAGGCTGGTAGGACTGTATGAGATCATTGGGAGGCTGACATGCTTTATGACCACGGACCATTGGCTAACGTTAGCGTTACATAAGAACAACCATTTCTACACCAAGTGTTTCAGTGATGATACCAGACAGGAGAGGGGAGTCGGATTGTGAAATGAGCAGTGCGGCCAAGCCAATAACACACATCACCTCTTGTCTTCGGGGAGCTAGATGTTTGGGAAGGGGAGTTTTACAAACACAAGCACACGCTTCATTTTTTTCTTCTTTGTTCCACCACAGTCAGCTCTTGCAGGGATCACGTCAAGCACCATTACCGTCTGCGTCCTCGTTACTTAAATGGACTTTGGGCGCTCATGCTTTTGTTTCAAGATGAGGCCTTGGCTCCTGCTTTAGACAGCCATGCCATTTTCAATAAATCTCAGTTTGACTGAAACCCTAAATTTTATGCCGAAGCCAGATGCAGCTCTCCTAACATGTGCCAACTTCTCTTTACATGCTGCCATTGAATGAATTGATTATTCAGATATACTGTCATTTCTGCAGCAAACCGGTGAATTAACATGTTGATTCAAATAAATTCAACCAACGAAAAAGGCCTTAAACTGCTTGGATTAATTTCACTCTTGGCCTACTTTAAGTCAAGTCTTCACTATTAAATAAATTATTGATTTATTGCTGTTTGTATCATTTGACTTTAGAATATAAACAATCATGAGGTGCATAAACTGAGATCATTAAACACTTTTTATTGGCTGTATATGCAATCCTACATGACTGTATTATTGCCAGTGAAGCTACTCTACACTCCTGATGATTTATCAGAGAGAAATCTAAACGAGAAGCAACAGATCCAGTCCTGCAGAAAGAGGCCGTGCACCTGTTGCACAGCTTGTTAATGTATCTATAGCAGTTAAAAACACATATGTCCTGTGGCCTCTTATAGTACACCAAAAGGTCAATACTCAACTGCACAAAAGGGTAAAGTGAGTGTTTACTCTCATCGTATAGCCCACATGGCCCCGCTGCTATAGATAGCCTCATTTTCCTGATCTCTCAGTGCAACCCCTAACAACATTATTTGGCTCAATTAAACTGACATTTGCAACTTTGCCTCAGTCTCATATTATCCCGTTTTGAGCCACGGCTGCACGTACACACAATCATCCGTGTGCAGCCACCGATTTGCAGTTCAGCCCTATGGCTGTAGCTCGGAGGAATGATTTATTTTCATCATCAGGCCAAACGCTGCCTGTCTGCTTGTTGTTTTGCCGATAAACCAGGGCTGGCTCGCCCTGAAAAGACTGTTTAATGTTCAAGCAATTTTATTAAAGCTTTCATCACTGATGCTTTATCATTTCCTCCTGTCATTAAAAAAGAGTCATGAAGCAGATGTGTTGAAGAGTGCACAACCAGGAACAGAGCACAGTTTGTATGGTCAAACCCTGAGCTCTTCTATTCTGACCCTTATCTCCCTCCATACAGGTGTCAGACAACAAACATGGCCACTCAAACACATCACCCCAGCATGGAGCCCGCTTCCTTTTATTTGTACAGCTGAGGCCCCGGTCGCCTTGGTTGAAAGGCATCGATGATGCACTTGCGTTACCGAACAGATGAGTGACCTCTGCAGCCAGACGAGCATGAGAAAGTCAAGCAAAATAAACATGTGTGTCCTTGGTTTGGCCCGGGATGCTTTCACCCATTCACATCTTTGACAAAGTGCTTCGGGCTGTCTGATTTTCAGACTCAGCTTATGATGGTCACACACACAGGAACATTTCCCATGACTGGAAACTCACCTCTCTCACAGTGCATTTTTTTTTTCTTTTCAGCCAAGCAAGAAACTCAAAAAGCGTCCTGCGAAAAGGGCATTTCAGCAAACAAAAGACAGAATTATACCTAAAGAGCCGAATGTCTGAGAGAAAGCAACACATGACGGCACATGTTCCTAATTTTCATTGTATATGTGGCGTTGAAGTGATTCTGATAAAACCTGGAACAATCAGTTCTTTGGCCACTTGGGGGCAGCAGAAACAAGCTGCGCACAAACACTGACATGTTATTACCTTTGAAGCCAATATAGCAAACCTGTTAGCAAACTGTTGCATATGTATACATCCTGCTGAAATGGGGCTGTGCTGCACTATGTTCACCAGTTAGTTACCAACTCAGAGCGTTTTTACTGAAAATAGCTGCAAAGATGATGCTATGAGAGCAGGGAGAGCGAAACAAAACAGTCAAATTTGGGCTAAAAGATGCTAAAACACTGTGTAGAACATTTTCTATAGGTTTATCAAACAGAGCAACACCTTAAACACAATCCATCTTTGATATAATATTGATTTTAGCTGCTTTAATGGCACGTTCAAACAGGTATTCAAAGAAATTAAAGTTAATGTCAGATGTCCATCGAATGAACAGATTTTAATTTAGGTGAAGATTTCAGAGTGGTGTTTCTTGATTTAGAATAAAATCTAGAATCCGCCTCCGAAATGAAGCGGAATATGAAAAACAAGTCAATGTCAAGGAGCATCCTCAGGATCAAAGCTAATGTCACATAGCATAAAGTCTGCAAAGCATTTAACCACAACAGACCTCAGGCAGAGTGAAACCCAGTATCCTCACCGAGCAGTTCTTGTGACATACATTGGACCCAGAACAGCATGAGGAACAGCTGCTCTGCATTTGCTCCCAAGCCAAATAAATATGAAACACATTCCAGCGAAACATTTTAAGCAACACTGGCTTTCTGTCCACGTTTGTTTTCAGTTCAGTCAGCTGTAAAAGGCTGAAACGGCAAGTCCACCATCATAAATCAATTTGGTGTTTTTTAGGCTTTAAAGCTATCAACAGCCATCTTTGATCCACCCTGTCTGCGGCGCACATGTTCCATTTTCTATTGTTCAGATCAGATCAGATCAGGATCTCTTTGTCTTTTGAAATTAAGATGTTGAACTCAGCATGAAAGCTGGGGTTGTGCAATTACATGAATATTTAATTCTGATAGATGTTCTGTCATGTTGTACAGCTTTTTAGCCGCGCTTGCAGTGGGTGTCCTGGATGGCAGCGTCAGGCCTCGACAGCTATTGGATGAAAGTCTGTCCCACACTGTAATCTTTTCCTCAAGACCCAACCAAGGTGTGACTGTCACCTGAGGTGTGTCTCAGGCAGCTTTACTTTATCAGGATGTTGCATATTTCTTATTGCTCACTTGTGGAATGAATTTTGTGACGTTTTCTTGAGGCCGTGTTCTTCATTGTGGTCGGTTTGCTCTTCGCTTTCTGTGGGATTTTTCTTTATCAGCTACTGTGAGTTTATCAGGTCGTTTCCCATAGTTCTGTCAGGCCAATAGAGGCTTCTGATTTCCTGCAGACCAACACGCTGTCGTAGAGACGGTGACCTCAGAGTCCAGCAATTTGACCCCAAACCCCTCATCACATGTTGAGCTAAGCCAACTGCTTAAAGTATTTAATGAATCACATCCAAAAGTTCATCAAAAGTTCATAATTTCCTGCACGCAATTTGGTTTCTTCATAACCTTTTTATTTTGTTTTTCTGAGTATGTACTGTAAAAATCACTGCAGAGTTTAAAATAAATTTAAAAAAGCTTCAGTTTTGATAACAAGATGGTGCTGATATGGCAAAAGTGAAGACAGGTGGAGACACAGGTGATACAGATGAAGGCCTGATTCATGATGGGTGCAGTTAACCAATAGGATGTCCTGTGCGTGCTTGTTCGATGTGTATAAAGTGGTTTGTAACCCGTCACTTGTGTTTGTCCCTCAAAGGAATGAGCTGAAACGCTGAGACCCTCCTCTGCTCTGTAGATGTCGGGAATGAGAGCTATATGCCCGCCAGTTCCGTGTGTGTATGTGTGACAAACAACATGGAGGAAGTGAGGTGACACTTGAGACCCAGCAATCTCTCAGGGTATCCATGTCTGCCCCTTTTTAACTCTGGGCTATTCGTGATCCCATTTACGCCAAGTGGTGCTATTTTGAGACAACTGGGGGACTGCTGGGCTTTGTGTATGTGTGTGTGTGTGTGTGTGTGTGTGTGTGTGTGTGTGTATAATGTAATGATGTGATATAATTATATTTTACATACTGACATAATTTGACATATTTGGTCAAATTATTCAAGAACTGCTTCACCTGCCGCGAGGCCCACCAGGATGAAGCCTGGTATCAGTGTTATAATCAACCAAGAAACATAACTGAAAAACATAACATTTATTATCCTGTTCACATGTGATAAGATTAAATAAATGATAAACTAGATTCAATTATAACTTCACAGATAAGGCTGGTGATATTCTGGTTTTCTAATTGTCAGCAAATCCCATGAAAAGGCCAGAACTAACAGTGAATTAATCCTAGTAACATGTATGTGTAGTCAAAGCCTGATTACCTGGTTTGGGTACAGATATAAATGTAAAGCATGCTTGCTTTGTCATGTTGGGAGGAAATACTACCACCACTCCATTACAAAAACTGTGAATCTCACTTACTCAAAGTAGTAACACAAACTCCAGGTCACTTGTAGATGCCAGATAATTAATTCTGGCATTCAGTAAATTGAATAACGGCCTCTTCCTCCCAGAAAGTCTTGTTCCTTTCCTGAAAACAGTCCACTTCAGCAGACCAGTTGATTTGTGGTCCTGAAGGTCTCTCCCTCAACCAACCACACCCTTTAGTAGGGTATTACTATTTCTGTCAGTATATTTCTTGTTATAATGGTACATGAAACCTCCTCAGCACCTTTCCTGTGACTCTCAGCAGTGCTTTGCACTCATCACAGCCTGAAAGAAGTGAAAATCCAACCCTTTGTCTTTACTACTGGGGAGCATTTTTGACATGATTGGAAACCCTTGTAAGTGCACAAGACAAGCATGCCTGCTAATGGCCTGCTGTTAAAACAAATACTGTTGAGCTGGCCTCTTGCCTGTGTAACAGATACCTCTTTTCACCACCGGGTTGCATTCGCTGTCTGTCCTGGTGGGGGTTCACGTTTCGAAAGCTTGGCAGTGCAGTGGCATGTGAAAAATGTCCCCCATGTTGGGACGGCGGCAGAAAAATAGAACAATGGGCTTTGGTCAACAACACGTTGCAGTGTGGGACACTTTATGGATGGATGGAATGATGGGTTACTGTAACTTTGATTGTAACTGATGGTATTTGACAAGGTGTTGCCTGTTGAGGAAAATGAAATGCAGTTACTAACACTGTGAGAACGGCATCTGCAGCCTAAAATCATTCCTTCTGATCAGCAGTATGTCATCATGAAAATCATGTGCTAATATTCACTGTGGGGACTAGAGGAGGGCCTGGGAAAACTCCTTATTCAAGTTTCTACTACAGCAAACTTCCACAGCCAAATTTAACAGGGATAAAAAATAGGTGGGCATTTTAGCAGAGGCCATTAATCTTTAAGACCGCATGAGGCAATGTTATATTAAGTTGCGTTAGCCTGCTTGTTACAGCAGCCTAGGTGTGTTTGGGGCCAGTTTATATTTTGAAATTATTTTTGTTATGTTTGTTTTTTGCCATCATCTGAATTCTCACAGCTTCAGTAATAATTAAAGGGGAACTCCACCGATTTCACACATCAGAGTCTGTTTAGAGGTCGCGGGGTTGCTGTACTGTTGCATATGTCAAAAAAAGTTGTGTAAAGCCTCCGGAGGAAGCTGCTTGAAGTCTCATACATTGACTCGAGTGATGTCACTTGAGTCAGTACCTGTTGGGGCTGAAGAATAAAAGTTTGAAAATGGAACAAAAATCTGGGGATGTGGCGTTAGAAAGAGGCTTGAGGCTGCATTAGCCGCTGATAGCATCAAACGCCCAAATATCTGACTGAGGTGCTGGCGCTTGAGTTGCATTGTGGGTAATGCAGGCATCAGGTTTTGACAAGGAAGATGAATGTGCGTAATAAATTCTGCTGCAACTCTAATAATGCTGATTCTGTTAGTCTTTTGTGCAATTTCATCCCAATGAGTCTGGCAACGTTGGAAGTCCAATGCTAAAATGGTGGAGTACTCTTTTGTCACAGTTCCAGTTGACAATACAGGGTACAGGAAACATATCAGCACACTGCTATCAAAGCTTTTTCCCTCAACAAATTATCAACATTTTCGCCTCAAAAATTGGTACCATCCATAAAAATGCGAGAAAAATCTATAATAGTGAAGCAAGCGCACAGTTCACATGAGGTATAAGATTGTGTTTGTCATTCACTGTCCCCCGTAGGCCAGTGCTAATCCTGCTGCTGTTTTATGATCTACCAAGTGCGTCAGACTGTTTCCATTCCAAGCGGATCCTCCAGCCACCATGCCTCGGCACTCTTACTCCACACATCCAGAGCTCCTTGGTCCAAAGCCAGACACTCAAGGCCTCTTTCCAGGGCAGAGAGGAGGGGGTGTTACTGTAGGTTAAAACACTCATGTTCACTTGTCCGTATATCAGTGCAGCTGAAGCAGAAGCCAGATGTGATCCAGCGATGAATGTCCATCCATTGAGAATGCAATAAAACCTAAAGGTTAAGATCACTTTTTGTCCCAGTTAAATGGAAAATACCAGTTTAATTTAATTCAATACTTCACCAGTGGAGACAGACACAAGGGGAAAAAAGGTGCGTAGTTTTGAGAGCTGATTTGATAGTATTAAACTGACTGACTCGTGAGTGACAGCACATAAACTCTTTGCTATATGTGTGTTTGGTTTGGGATGAAAAAAATCTTGAAACCCTAATGATGATTTTAATGATATTACACCACGTGTTATCCAAGTATACACTGTTAAATTAAAAAACACACAAAAAGACTTGTACAATTGCGACCTCTAGTGGCTGGGTATCATATCTGCAACAGAAAATCCAGTCAGAATGTATGAACATGGCACAATGACAGATATTAGATATGACAATGAGATTTTTATTCTTCCACAACAGCAAATATTGATCCAATTGTTATGTATCAAAGGAAAAACCTTGTATGAAAGGAAGATGATGGATTTTAAAAATGCTATTTATTTAAAAAAAACCTGCACAGACAAACTAAAACCTAATCACCTGTGTATTGTGTTCACCATGTCCTGCTGTTTTTCTGTTTTTCAATTACATTGCAATTCATGGCTAATGCACGGCTTCCACTGTTCCTTAGCACCAGTTTTTTGTGATTTCCTTGAGCTGTGGAAAGGTCCTCAGAACATCAGGCTCTTTGAGGATTTCAAGAAAAAGAGAGCAGGACCTTTGACCTTTTAAAATAATTTGATCGATCAGGTTAGTGACGGTTTCTTCTGGCTGTGAGATATGCTTCAGGTTCTGATATTGTCTGTCTGTGACGATATGTTTGGCATGCACGTGCTGCAGAATGAAGGAGTGATCCGCCATCAGGCACTCGATGAGCTCCACCTTGTGCTCAGTGATCATTTTCACAGCAGCGCCCTGTGGAAGAAAACAGGTTTTGTTTATCAATTCTAAATGAATGAGGGATTTTCATTTTTTTTTTTTTTTGGGGGGGGGGGGGGGGGGGGGGTCATTTGCTTTTGGGAAATGTTACTTTTTGCTTCTGTGGGATAAAGTCTTGGACACCATTTTACATTTCTGCATGCAATTTGTAGTTAAGCATGTGGAGCACCAGTTCCAGTACACATATACACTGGGAGCAAGGTGTGATTTATTATTGTTTGCTCTGTCCTCAGGTGAAGAATTCCACCTTCCAGCACTAAAGCTAACAAACACATTTTGTTTGTTTAAAACACACAAAAGCTAAATAGAAATTAACTGAGGCTATGCTAACTTAACATTAGCCTAATAAATTAGACTAAGCCTGTCAGTCACACACACACACACAATGTGTTGGGCACTTGGTACAGGTGCACCTTTTGCTCAGGTCTACAAGGTGGCCCTCTAGCAGCAGCAGCAGCAGCCTCAACACTGATAACTCAAATAAATATTAGAATGACTTAAGTTCAACTTAACCAATAATAAACACAGGTGTGACTGTACAGGAAGTAACTAAATGTGGGCACTACGAAAAGAAACTAATGAACTGCCAACTATGCTCAATAAACATGAAAGAAAAGCTGTGTGTCGTCACTGATCTGTTTGCTGATGTATGTGCACAAGGTGAACCACTCAGTGTAAACTACGGTGAACGCAGGAGGGTTACCAACATTAGGATCAGCTGTGTGGCAGCAGGTGTGGCCGTCAAGAGGCAGACGGTTCCTTTACAGGCTAACAAGTGCAAAGAAATCTCACTGCATAACCCTGAACTGCAGATAATCAAACAGGCGTCCTTGAGTTTATCCCAAAAACCAAACCAACAGATCCATGTGCATCTACTGTGTGTGCATGTGTGCATGTGCTGTACCTTAGAGGAAGGAGGTGTCTCATCTCTAGTTCCTGAGGGGAAAGCAGTGTTAAGATTTGTTGAATTTCCCCTCACAGAACATTATTTTATTATTAAATGCTTTGGTTTATGAATAAGAGACCGGCAGACACACACATATGGTACAATTTTCTCAGATTTCCAGTAAGAAGTTACCTGCAGGCACTTGTGAGCTGTTCACAGACACTGACAAATCAATGTCCCCATCAATAGTGGTGTCACATATTTTGTCAGCACATATTACGCTGCAGCCAGATGCAATGTAATCTGCCTGGGGAGCCTGTCCAACAGCGTTCCCTGAACAAGTAAAAAAAACATTAAAAAAATGCTCATATTAAAAGTCTGTTCCCAAAATGCTCCAATCAAACCAGTGTTGTTTAGCAGGTTTTACTTCTGAGACGAATGGCTACGTGCCTCAGTGAACCACTGATGAATCTCATGATTGCTCACCGGATGGTTGACTTCCTGGAACGCTCACTGTTTTGATGTTCATGGTGAGGGACTTTGCTTTCACATTTTCGATTTCTCTGGCTGAAACGACGCTGCCAGCGTCAGCGGCCATAGTCGGTTTGGGTGCCCCTGTAAACATTGATCACAACCATCACAACTTGTCTGGCACAGTCCTTCAGAGACCTGAACTACAATCTGTTAAAGAAAACTCGCAACTCTGGCTTCATTTCACCCGAATACATGTTGAGACTCACTTACAGTATATACACTGAATTAATATTTTCTTGTCTAATGCACTCTCCTAGGAAATCATCCATTAATGAGATATTATCACAGTGACTGAGGATGTAATCAGGGTCACCTGGAGGCTGTGATGAATGTTTTTCTGACATCAGCAGCTCGTCCTCGACCTGCAAGAGACAGAAAGTCCTGAGGAGAAAGTTCAAAGTTCACAGGCCTGACGAAGCCATTACAGTGTTACGCTGTGGATTAGTTAATGTTCCCTCTTGTAAAAGTGAATCAGCTGTGGAAATGATTTATATAACCACTGCATAAAGTGCAATACAACAGTCTCATCTCTCTGGGAATGTTTGTTCCAGGACAGGGAAGCAGTGAAAGCAGCCACAGCATGCAAGCGCAGCTCCACAAGTCTGTCTGAAAACAGTTAAGAGACGACTTCTACTACAAAATACATGTTCTTGTAACGTGTCATTCGATCAGTGTCTGTTTTCTGTAGTCCAAATGAGAAAAAAGCATCACTTTTACGTGATTCTATCCACTGCTTGTATGGAAACCAGCGTGAAATGGTCTTAAAGTTACTAGAAACGTTTACACATTGCCGTAGGCTGAAGGAATGACAGCATTTTTACATGTTCATTAGCAGTAAACTGACACGATCACAGCGGGCTTCAGCACGTAAACTCCACCCAACTCTGGAGACTTTAAATGCAGCAAATAGTGCACATGACCTACCTTTTTCGCTGGATTTTATCGCTCTGCAGGGTTTAAGGGAGAAAAAAAAAAAGGCTTCCTGTCTTCCACTTCCTCAGCACGCAGGCTGCCACGTCATCGCACAGGCCGAAAAAAAAAAACAGTGCTGGAGTGTAACTGAGTTCATTTACTCATACACTGTAGTGCACTGGAGTATTTCCATTTTATGCTGCCTTTTTCCTCTACTCCACATTTATTTGATAGCTTAAGTTAGGCTACAAGTTACAGATTTAAACCAACACGAAATCCACCAATAAATGATGGTTATCATGTCATTACATATGAAGCTACCCAGCAGTTTAAAATGAGATGAGTTTCAGATCTGTTACTAAAAGTACTAATATCACACTGTTAAAATACTCTGTTAAAAGTCAAAGTCCTGCACTGAAATGTTACTCAAGTAAAAGTATGTAAGTATAATCAGGAAAATGTATTTAAAGTATTCAGAGTAAAGTAGGCTTTCATGCATGCATGTGAAAGCAGCATTTGATTTGTTGTTGGTTATGGTCAAGCTAATTTTGAACTATTTTGTATAAGTCTGAAACTAATAATTATTTTCATTGAATACTCTGCTGATTATTTTCCTGATTAACAGACTGATTGTTTGGTTTGTTAGAAAGAAGAAAAACGTCAGAGATGCCATCACAATGACCCAGAGGCCTCAGCGACGCCTTCGTTATGCTTGTTTTGTCCAAGCAACAGAAAGAAATTCAAAATCATTGAAAATAAATTCGCTGCACAGTGGCTCGGTGGTTAGCAGCGTTGCCTCACAGCTAGAAGATCCCTGGTTTGATCCCGCCTGGGATCTTTCTGTGTGGAGTTTGCATGTTCTCCCTGTGCAGCGTGGGTTCTCACCGGGTTCTCCGGCTTCCTCCCACAGTCCAAAAACATGCTGAGGTTAATTGATAACTCTAAATTGTCCATAGGTGTGAATGAGCGGGTTGTTTGTCTGTATATGTAGCCCTGTGGTAGGCTGGCGACCTGCCCAGGGTGTCCCCTTCCTTCGCCCGAGAGACGGCTGGGATAGGCTCCAGCCCCCCCCGTGACTGCAAAGGATTCAGCGGTGTATAGATAATGGATGAAAATAAATTCAAATGATTGAAAGAAAAGGAGAAAATCTTCACGTTAGAGACGCTGGAAACATTAAACGGAACGATTCAATGGACATTAAAAATTACTTCTGACCATTATCAAAGGGTTAGTCAGTTAATTTTCAGTCAATCACCTCATCAAGTCGACTTCTATAAACTGTTGGGTGTTTTAATTTTTGAATAAAGCATCACATTTTATAAGCTCTTCGTAACTTTTGTTTGCATAAATGTTAATCTGCGAAGTAACTAAAGCTGTCAAAAAACTGTAGTGAAGAAGTACAGTACTTGTGTAAATGTACACCACCACTGAACGCACCACTAAATACAATCCAATGATTGGATTATATACATTGTTCTGTAATGGGCCATTCTGCATACATGCACACTTTTACTTTTGATACTTTAAGTACTTTTTGACGCTAATACTTTGGTACTTTTACTGAAAATTTTGAATGCAGTGCTGCAGTGTTACTACTTTCACTTAAGTAAAAGCTCTGAATTATTCTTCCACTGCTGTCAATTGCCAGAAAAAATCTGAAAATAAAACAGAAGGATAATAGATAATAGCAACATTATTCATAATAATTCCTACAAGTTGATTTCTAAGTTCATGCTCTAGACATGAACTGACTCATATCCGTGGTAACTTGCATTTTGTCCATAATAATGACTAAGTAGCAGCAGTATTAATAACACAGCTTCATACTGTATATTGCACAGTGTAACAACACAAGCCGCTAAAAATGCTCATCACCAAGAGTTTTTTGTATTAAAATATAATGAAATGATTCACTTCATGACAATATACACAAAAACATGGACAAATGACATTGTTAAAGTAGCAAACATTCAGTCATGTTAGCCATGACAGTGTCCATTAAACCTGCAGGAACAAAAACTGTTTGTTACGAAAGTGTGTTAATTATCAGTGTAAAATGTCTGTAACACTTTGGACAATTGGAAGTATTTCTGGTTAAAACAATGTGTTGAGGCGGGACATAAGCGATAAAACAGGCTGTTAAAAAGCAGGAATTGCATGAGACATATTTCAGAAGTCCACGTCCTCTGCTTTGGACTTTTGTACATGCACAACAGTTGCAACACAGACAGTGTGGAGTCTTCTGGTAGAAATGGGCCCTAGCTTGGATCGGCACTTTAACATGTAAAAAATGAAGCAATAAAGTAAATAAGTTACTTTTCATAGATAGCACTGATGCTGTTGCTTCACAAACTTGGCTGCCGTTCAGAGTTTTTACTGCGGAGGGGCATGTTTACCACTGGACGTGCTTTTGACAAACGTAGCATTGCGCTCCAGAGTGACAGCCCTCCTTCCAGATGTCTGGTTCAGTTCGCTCATATCCACACCTGAGTCTAAGCTGGTTTCTCGACTCTCCACTGGCCTTCGTCTCCTCTGCTGCTCCGACACGGCGTAATGGATCTCAGCCGCAGGTTTACCCTCCAGCGACACAAACCAGGCCCGAGGAGGCTGAAGTGAGGGGATCTTAGAAAGTTCTGCCAAGGCATGCACGGAGTGTCTGCTGCCGGAGATTTTGTTTAATGTTCCTGGGACTGAAACTGACTCTGGGAGGCTGAAGTTACCCCTGGACTTGTTGTTGGGGGTTGCTGCCTGAGAGTCCCCTAGAACTCCCAGCTGGTCCTCGGTTTCTTCTGCCTGGTTCTGGGTGGCAGAGGGACCTTTAGGCAGCGTCTGAGTGAAGCCGTCTTTGCTCAGCGGCTCGGCAGGGGCGCCGTTTGCAGCCCCACCTGTGCGGGGCAGAGTGGCCGACTTGCTCCACCCGGGCAGCTCTGGCTGCTCCTCCACGTGGAAGAACGCGGGAGCGTGAAGAATGGCGACAGGCTGGTTGTAGAAAAATAAATTCTCTGACAGAGACACTGGAGCTCTGATCTGCTCTCCTGCTTCATGCAAACAAGTCAGATCACTCAGGTCAGTGTTGAGCTCCAGTTCGGCACAGCCCACTGTGATGGCCACAGCGTTGGGGTTCGCTATTACATCGCTGTTGTGCACAGAAATAACAGAGGCATTGTGCCGGTTATCCCCCCTTTCTGTCAATGACTGGTTGAGTCCATCCTGTGGATGAGTAGAATCCCCTTCAAAGACCTCATCGTCACATGTGGAGGTGGTTTGGTCTTTTCTCATCAGGGGGAGCGTCTTCTCTCTTTTACTGGGCGAACGTCTGTAAACAAGACAGAACATTTGCCTCAACTGAGCGTGACAGTTCATTCTTTGTCTAAAAGTTCATCCTGCATACAATAATTGAACTAATGATGGCTTGTCTTTTGTAATCAATGAGCCAGTTGTTGAACTGCTTGATGTTTGACTGATACTGAAGTACCTTTAAAGGAAAATGGTAAAATGTCTGTCCTGTAGGCTTGAAAAGTGGCTCTGCAGAGTTTGCAGCTTGCTCAGAGGGCAGCTTTAGTCAGCTTGGATTCACCACAAAGGCACATGACAACAACGCCTCTCAAATCACCCCTGACACTTTCTGCCAAATCCCTGAATTCTGTACTGCGGTTGAAGCCTCAGAGCTATGAGGAGGTGCTAGCAAGGAGCATAAGCAGTGAAATCAGCTGCATAATGGAGAAACTCTGATAAATACTAGATCCACAGATTAACTGCAGAGAGCAGGACTTAGCTGCAGGAGGACTGGTAGTGGTGGTATTCTTTCAGCTCTACTGAACTGAACTACTTCAGGAAATAGTCACAAAGTTTAATCGACAGATTCGTCTGCATGGACACAAATTTTTTTCGTGACACTTCATGGACTGACATAAAGTGAGAAAGTCCGCATTGAGAGGTGGCTGGACCGGACGTTCACACAGGAGACTGAAGTCCAGATCAAGTGTGGAACCAGAAGTTATTTTAACCCAAATCATAACTTTTCCTAAAGCCGGCCAAGTAGTTTGGTGCCCAAATTTAACCAAACTGTCACTTAAACCATCACTTCATATTTTTATTATTGCTACCTCGACTGCAGAATGAGAACAAGTGCAGGCGGATATTTTCAGCTGAAATTCATTCGTTTGAAAGTCGTGATGAGCGTCACAAAAAATGGAAAATTCATGTCCACGAATTCTGCAGATTACATTTCATGGTAAATATGGACTAGCATGAGATGAAAGCCTCTGTTACCTGCGGTAAAACAATAACCCGACCAGAAGACAGATGGCAATAAAAAGCATTCCTCCAAGGATAACCATCAGGAAAGATGAATGGCGTAAGATGAAGTCAATGATGATGGCAAGTCCAAAGAATCCTAAAGCAAGAAGAAGTTTGGATGAAGCAAACATAATATGCAATAAAAATCACAGTTGTTGAAAATGGTGCATTTTGTATCTAAAGACATTAAACACATCATGGAAGTATTCTACAACAAAGCCCGCTGCACTGTATTCACAGTCTCATGTTCAGGGTGAGCACTTGCCTCTAGTGGATGACAGAGGTGCTGCAATCCAGTAACCAAGGTGAGGAGCTGTGAATGTCCACACGAGTTTTCCTTCGACTGACGCCACCACCCCGAGTCCTTTCCTCATCCACCCGCCTGCAGTGGACGAAACAAACACAGCAGCACTGTTTGGCTAACATCTCCTTCCAAAGACAGTCGAGGTTAACGAGAAGAGTTCTGAAATTAACAACTATGACTAAAAGGAATCATAATTAGCCCATATTAAATATTAAAGTTTGTACTTTTTGACAGTTTTCAGTGATTCAGACACAACTTTTTCAGACAAATTTAAATAAACATGCAGCAGGTCCTGCACATGAGGCCCCATCGGTATTCCCTTCATATTGGCAACAGATGAACTTAAATCTATCACTTATAATCTATTAGTATATAATATACTGTATATATTACTGTATATAAATGAAAGAAATGACAAGAGGTTTAAATAAATGTTCGATTATAAAGTATTGAACAAAAATAAATATCACTTCATGCTTTTTTGTTACATCTTCTGCATTTTGCTATCTTGTCCAACACGGACAGAGCTTTAGAGAAAACGTATGAGTCCAACTCAAAAAGAAGGCAAACATGTACATACAGTAACCTGAAGGCTTCAGCATCAGGTGCCCTCTGAGTGTTTGTCAAGTCCTACATTATGAGAGGGGGGCGGCTTTTCCCACCTTATGTAAGATTTGTAGACACCATTCAGACGACTGCAAGCCATCTTCAACCACCCACTGAGCAGGATACTGAGCTGCTGTGTTATTTGTGTACTTGGATGAGGCTTCACTCCACTTAGCTGCTCCTCTTGGCAATTAATAAATTAGCAAAACGCTGTTAATTCTAAGCAGATTGTTCGCCATTAGTCCATTACCGCAGAGGCAGTTAATATGGGATAAATGAAGGTAAAGCTACCCTTCTTATCTAGTCTGAACAGGTCTTCTAACAGAACGTCACCTCAGAGGCATCTAACTGAGACAAGTTCATAACACAAATAAGACCTGAGCTCTGCATTTAGGTTAAACTCTCCCTGCAGATGTGGAGTCAAGTCACAACTCCCTGTGATCATTTTTTAAAACTCAACTTTAATTATATTCGTAGTAATCCGTTCTGATGGCTGTAAACAGAATTTGACAGAAAGATAATGATGGACGGATGAACCTTTATGAAGCTTTGGGCCTTTCACTCTAGTTGTGCCGATACAGCCTCAAAGCTTCAGGGCTTCAAACGCAGCGAACACAGTGACACCTGGTGGTTTGTAGAACTCATAGCAGCCGTTCAAGACCAAAGCGTGACAGTGCCTTGCTGAGTCTAACGTAAGTGCACTAAAAGTCCGGGTAGCCTGCGTGTTTCATCTGTAATACTTTTGTTCACAAGTGCTGAGTCAGCATAGTTTGTAAGTGATTGCATTCTGTGTTTATTCATGTTTCACACAGCGACCCAACTTTTTTGGAATCAGGGTCGTACAAATATTCAACCGACCATTTCTATGACTTTGTTCCATTTTTAACTGAGCCCCTTTTTTCCAGCTACATGTCCACGTGGAGGCTAAATCCTCACTTTCCCAAAATAGAATAGATTTTACTGCGTGCACGATTGTGACTTCTCCTCACCGGTGGTCCGGTTAAAGAACCAAGCTGGGACAACATCCGAAGTCTGGAGTCCACGGGTGTCGGGAACGCTGAGGCTGATCTGCACGGGCCCACTCACATGTAACTCGGTGGCACCTGAGAAAAGCTGCACGCTGACAGCCGCCACCGGACTCAACTCCACACCGACGTATCCTAGAAGAACAGGGGAGGTAATCGTCCGTTACAGTTTATTACAGCGTCTGGTGGCAGATGTTGTTGTTCTTTGCCTCTGAGAGAAAAATGAGACAGTCCTGATGAAAATTAGTGCGGCCTATGTGCTGTTTTTAGTCCATTAATCTGTATCAGCTTGCATTTCCGTGCACCACAGAGTCTGCTTTGTGTTACCAACTAGATAGCGGCAGTGGAAAAAAATCTAATCTTGCACACAGTTTATTTCTGGAAAAAAAATCACTTGCAAATAGAATTCTAAAATTATATCTAGAGTAAAGCAGAGTCACTGCAACACAGAATTCTACCTGATTTCCAGCTCATGATGCCCAAAGTGTTCAGAAAGCCACCCTCCTCTGACAGCAGTTTGGGAATGGTCAGGTAGGCTCGAACAGAGGTGACATTACTGCCGTCTGTCAGGTTCAGCAGGCTCTTGGGAAACTGGACAATGGGCTGCGATGAAGCATCTACAAATAAGAAAGCATGATAAATAATAATTTATAAAAAATATCCTTTTCCCCTTTAGTGCAGTGATATCTTGGGCTAATATAATGTTGTTCCTTAAATGAATGCTTGTGCTGATAATCAAAGAGAAAGCAAGAGCAACAACATAACAAGCGTGGCTTTAACAATATGTACAGTACCAGATGTTTTGCCGGTGATCAGGACAGAATCCTCAAAGAGCCAGATGTTGCCCTGATTCAGAGCAAGCAGTGACACGGTCACGGATGAAAATACTGCAGCAATGATAAGAGAGCAAGGGGAAAGGTTAGGACAGAGTACGTCAGTTAAAAATAAACTATTCTTCCACCAGATGGCAGTGTGACGTTGTGTTCTATCAAGTCTGGTATTTTGACCTGAGAGGGAGTCTTTTCCTGCGATTTCAGTCCTTTTATTGTCATTAGACATGCACTGCACTGCAGATGCAGCAGATTTGTGAGACAGAAGAAGACACACACTCCTGACGTGGGTTATAAAATGGTCTTAAATAGGTTTGGGTCTGGGTGCTGTGTCTAATTAGGTGTCAAATGCAGTGGAGTGGAGCTAACTATATATAAGTTATAAGTTATATGGTATAAGTTATAATTGCCTTGCAATTATAACCAGAAAGTTCACTGAAGTATATGAAGCTCAGTATTTCTGTGATTGTGTTTTTATATGTGTCCTGATATAAAAACCCCTGCTATCTGTCCTTCTGTGCAGACTGCGAGTGTGCAGATCCACCATGCACGTGCATACACTTTGTGTGTCAAACACACACACACACACAGACAGCCACATGGCATGCAGCTGATAGAAACTGGACTTTCACAGCGATGAATAATGTAATTGGTGGAGTTAAACTTCAACAGGCTGAGCCGTGGAGCGACAGATTTTCAGAGCTGACAGAAAGAGTGAGAAGCTATCATCACGACGTCTGGCTCCTGCCACTCAGTGGAAAACTTTCAGGAACGCCGAGCTCCAAGAACACTTTAAGAGTGCTCGCTGACTTTTCCACGATCATTACAGCCGATGACGAATAAAAATGACGCTGCCTTTCTTACTTTTACCATTTCACGAAGCTCATTATCGGTGGTGCTTAATGTCCAAATTACACACATTAAATGTCTTACTTGGCATTCTGTTGGTTTTATAAGGCAGCAGTGTGCAAATGTAGCCGTCCTTGTTGGCCACAATTGTGATAGGTGTCCCAGTTTGGTACGGCAGATGAAGCAAAACGCCTCCGTCCTCCCCAGTAAGAGCTGTGTGGGTCCTGCTGTAGTTGATATAGACCTCCACCACCGCCTGGCTCAGCTGCTCCCGACTCAGGACGTCGCTGACCTGGACCTTAAGGTCAAAGACAGAACCTGAAGAAGAAATACATTTTGGGTTTAGATAAAGACGGGTAGTCGGTGCAAAGGACTGCGTTTAGAGAAACAAGAGAATAATCTACAAGTTGAGGAGAAAAACAATATTTTACAAAATAATGCATCCACTAAAACACCACAAATTAGTCTCATAAATGACACCGTTCTCACACACTCTTGGTAAAATGTAAGATTATAAGATGCAAAGGTTCATTGCAGATTGGACTGTGTTATGAGGCATTGAAGGGTGTTCCTCTTATTTTGTCCATCCGTTTTATGCAGCACCACCATATGCTTCAATACTTTAAAGCAAGACACTACAGATGAACAGGATGAAGGAGGATAACTAATAGATATCACAATGCAAGTTTATTATTTATACTTCCTGAATACAAATCTGAGCTAAAATAAACATCTGAATGTGTATTTTGGATGTTTTCTTTCCCTTAGTCTGAAAGAAGACATGTTATGCAAGCAAAATAGCCCAAAATCTCAAAATTGACCAGCGCATGAAACAAAAGATGCTTTTGCCTGTCATGTCCGGCATTAACAGAATGGAGCTGGTTGCATTTCCAATTAACCCAGACGGGACCTTATCGACAACAAAACAGGAAAAGTAATTTGCAGAATCCCTCGAGGATATCAATCAATTAATCCCAGTAGATTTTAAAGAAGCAGACAAAAATGCAAATGGTACAACTGGCCAATTAGTTCAGCAAAGCATGCATTATAGACAGCATTATGTTACACCAGCATGCAGACGGCTGAATGCAGTCATATTCCCAGTGATGGACTTCCTAATCGTTACACGTCCTCAGGTAGCTCCATGAGAGCTTCATCCACAAACTAAATTAGCCACATTTCACACTGTGTACTGACCCAATATCAAGTTCATGACAACAGCACTTGATTTCTCAGAGGTATAGTGTTGCATAACAGGAATGCTAAGTGATGCATCACTAGTTTCCCATAAGAACAAATGTTGGTCATTCAAATAAGAATACCCCGCCAAGGATCAATGCCTGACAGACACATGCAAGGCTGCATTAATCAATATTTTAATATTAATGGATCAAATGTCAATGGGGGAATGTGATCAACTCTGCATTTCCCCCCCCGTTCGTCAGAGCATTTTAGCCTCTTCGGCTAGTTGCTTTGGCAGGCTACCTGCTCAGAACCAAACAGCAGACAAAGATAGCGACTAGCTTGGGAACACAGATTAGCCGCTAAAGAGCCAGATGTTTCAGTCGGGAGTGGGTGGAGACCAAAAACAGAGCTAAAAGTCGAGCGATTATTTGGTGGTCGGAAACATGCCTCCAAATGAACGCTAATGTTGGGCATGTTAAATTAGCAGCCGTGTGCTAACATGTTCACCATAACAGCTTTACAAGGTGATAATATGTGTATGCTGTGTTTACAGCAACCGCTTGGACAGCACTTTTGCACAGACCAGCTGGAAAAACCTGAGCCCAGGAGCAACTATGATGAAGCCTCTGAGCAACGCTTTCAGACAAACTGCTCAGTGCTGCGTGCAGCTGCGAGACTCTGCAAGCAACAGCCAATGCCAAGCTATCTCCCTTCACCTACTGCCATGCTATAAATATTCTCTCCTCAACTGTGCTGCTGGAGTCTGGGCTGGAAAGTGAGTTTCGGGAGCCATAAATCTCAGCAGCCAGCTCATCATCAAACCTCAACAGTTATAGTACAGAATAGTTATTTTGTGCTAGGAGGCCATAAAAAGATCCTTATTGCACTTTTTATTAGTAACTAAATGCTGCAATAGCACTATAGCAGCAATCTCACCAGTCATAATGTTGTAAGCATCTTTCTCTTATGGTGACAATTCAACACTTACAGCAGCAGTGGCTGAAATTGCTGCTGGTCTGATTGCTCATAATCCTGCCGCTAATAGGTGTGCCAAAGCTCTACTGAAGACTCATGAAGCCATGCCTTATACACTACCCGCTTTCACACTGTTTCAGCAGGACCGGCCAAAACCAGATAACCAGATCATCCCGTCATCATTGCCCCCAACAATTCCCTTTGATCAGAGGCACACAAATGCCTGGAGCTGCCTGGAGCTGCCGGGAGCGCCTGCGTTTTCAGCCACACCATGAAACAAACCTCCACATTTGGCCGCGTTAGTGGCAACCCACTGGGATACACACACCAGCGCAGATGGACAAGAGGGTGCTTGTTTTGGAGGAGGCAGCCTCCACTTCATGTGTGCTCTGCCTTAGTGGCCAAACACAACAGAAGGGGGAAGGGGTGGGGGGGGGGGTCACTACATCTGAAGTGGAGGTGTTTTCGTGCCAGATTACTATAATCTCCCCATTTGGCCGAACTGAACTGCGCCACAAAGAGGTTTATGAAGTGGATTGAAATGGGCTGTCTGAGGCCACTGAGGCAGATGAGAAATAGATCCCATGTTGTGTGTGTGTGTGTGTGTGTGTGTGTGTGTGTGTGATGTGGCTTGAATACTGACTGCATTTCCACTGAAGTGAAGCCCTTTATCAGTGTGCGAGCTTTTTCATTTATACCCCGAGGACGACATTTCAACTGATCAAATGTTAAATTAAAAAAGCCCCCCCCCCCGAAATGAAGACAGTGAATATCAGACGTGTGGGAATGATTAAAAACACCTCGTTTCGCTCTCAGCAGCATTACGTAATTATCATTTCATCACAGACGAAATCCACACAAAAACATGCTGACTGGGCAGTTCTGAGAGAGACCACCAGGCAGCAGACAGATGGTCCAACAGGGACTTATCTCTGGTGACCCCCCCCAGCCTCCTCACAAACATGCTTGTTTGCATGTTGGAATTAGGCCACACATTCCGCTGATGGAGGAAGACACTTGTGCACCCTTTGATATGTGGGCCAAATCGGCATTGAGCAGTCAGATATCAAACTGAAGGTGCTCGGGGTGGAGCTGTGGCCATGGGGGGCCGTGGAGACAAAGAACCACCAGTCCTGTGGTCCAGTAATGACAGTCTCCCCTGCGTGAGCCACATGATTAAATCTTTACTCTCTGCACGGGACCATCTGGCTGAGGAGACGAGATGCTCCATCCAGATTTGGAAGTTTTCTTTTTTTTATTTAGTGGCAGTGTGGAGCGGGCACTCTTTCCCCTGAGAGTTAACTGTAAGGCTGTAAGGCTAAGAGGTTTGGCAGGACACTACACATGCCTGCAGGGGGTTGTGAGGGAGGCTACATGCTTGGGTACATTTCCAAGGGTTTCATCAGACAACACAGACTGGGGGATCATGTGATGACGGATGGTAATGTACTCCTACAGCAGCATGAATTAGTCATGAAGCAGTTGATAAGTGAACAGGGCCACAAATCCCTCTTTCAGCCGCTCGCCGCTGCCCTGCTGTAAACAACCAGACTGTGCATCTGTGTGTGTGTGTGTGTGTGTGTGAGGCAGAGAGGAGTGCTGTGGAGAGAAGTTTCAAACAAGCAGCAGGACACGAACTGGAGAAAGCAAAGAGAGGAGTGAATGCTGTGCATGACTTGAGTAAAAGCAGAGAGTGATGTCAAGTCTTTTTATTGAAGAAGCAATGCTGACATCTTTTTTTGCTTTATACTCACATGTTGTCACATTTCTGCAAATCACGCACGCGGACGGACAAATTGTTGGTGATGGCGCAGTAAAAAGTGACAGATGGAGAAGCCGTTAGTCATGAGGTGGCTGCAGCGAGCTCTCACATTACTTATTACTCATGAACAGAACAGTAGATTTACAAGCAAATCCTGATACAGATGGTCCAGGCCTGCTAAACGAGGGCATCTCTAATCTGTTAGAAAAAGACCTCTGACGCGGTGGCAGAGTTAAAACAAAGAAATACCAACATTAATCCTTATTCTGCAGCTATGATGTATTTTATTTTCATCACTTTAAGCGCACAGCAGTGGCAACAGGAAGTTTTGCTGAAGTTTACACTGAAGTCGCTACAGACCTGAGAAAGGATGGAGCGCCTGTTGTTGCTGCTGAAAAGGGTCCCGGTTCATGTGATCCCGCTTTGAAAAGTTTCCGTCATTGATATGCAGGGGGTGTCCGGTCGGAGTGAGCTCCGCAGCCGCAGATCTCCCATTCCTCCAGCCGATCAGCGCAGACAGCAGCAGCCAGACGAACAGGCGCATGACTTCTGATAAAAAAAAAAAAAAAAGTTGATAATCGATGTTACTGCCGACTCGTCTCGGGTCCAGTTTTCATCTACAAGTTGAGCACGAGCAGAGATGCCCGCGGGACTGCCATCCAAACTGATCTCCTGTCAGCTGTTCCAAGAGCGCAGGAAAACTCCTCCCCTTTAATCTGCTCCCCATCTATCTATCTATCTATCTATCTATCTATCTATCTATCTATCTATCTATCTATCTATCTATCGGTAATAATAATAACAATAATAATACTGAGACGTCATGGCGTTTAAGCAATATTTATTATTTTTATTCCATTCTTTTAGATTTTCATTTCTCTATTCTTCTTCTGAACTGCACGGTATTTTTTTTCTATTTTTAACATTTTGTTTGTGAAGCAGTTTCTAAACTTATTTCTAATTTTGAGAAATGCTAAATAAATAAAGGATATTATTATGATTATGATGATGATTAATAATCAATAATAATAATAATAATATTGGTAGGGGCTGATTTTAACTGCTTTATTTATTGTCCGATATTGTATGTATATATGTACTAATACTTCAGTTAATGTGCTAACCATTTTGTGTCTCTCTCTCTCTCTCTCTCTCTCTCTCTCTCTGTGTGTGTGTGTGTGTGTGTGTCCTTTGAACAATAACACATAGTGAGCAGTATATTGCACTAATTACAGCAAAGCATTGCAGCTACTGATTTCTACCACTAGATGGTGATAAAACAATGTAACTTCACACTACATTTTCAGTTAGCCACTAATAATACCATTAATTTATTCACACACAGCCGATTAACATATTGATATGAACATTTAACCTCAGAGTCTGCACTTTAGGAATAGGACTTGTATGTGAACCATTTATCATACAAGCATGAACATACAGAACTGGTATGATCAGTAGTGGCAGTACTTTAGCAGCAGAGATAGTTATGGTATTATTGATGTTAGTGTTGTCAGTAGCAGTTGAAATAACAGCATTACAGGATTACAGTAGAGTTCTATGTGTATTTAGTGCTTGTTAATACATTTACATTTGTGGGACATTCCTGGTCTAATAAATGCATCCATTAAATATTAAACATTAATTCTGCCTCTTTTATAATCCTCTCTTTTTGCATTACTCTCACGTTTTAATCACTGACTCAGAATCTGTCCACACTGCAGTCTTCACACCTGCATGCAAGTACAGATCTGTAGCCACAAGCCACTGAACTCTGGAGGAAGAAGTATTTTCTCAGTCAGGACTTTTGTTTGTTCTCTGTGTGGTTTTTTGGTGGTTATGACCATTCTCCATTCAGAATTCCTATGTTTTTACAGAGTGTGGGTCTGTGGAGCTCCATGTAAGTCCATTGTCCTGTCCTTATATTATTGGGTGACTGTACACGTTTGTCCAGCCTACCTGTTTCCAGTATCTCCTATTTTTTCTCAGACTTTTTGTTTTGTCCTATGAGATTGTCAACACCTAGAAAAGGCACGAAAATAAATACAGCCATTCTTAAACCACCGTCCTCTACACAATGTCCATAACCATCACACATACTCCACTGGAGGGATGAACAAAGTCCTTCCAGAAGACTTTTCTTCATGTGGTGTTTAGAAGATGAGCTACAGAATTTCCCATAGGTATCCATGTGGGCTGAGATATGGTCGCTCTGATTCACATCATTTTCATACTTATCAAACCACCCAGTGACTCTGCGGTCCCTGTGTGGAAGCATCGGCATTCATTATACATCATCATTCATTTATTCAGTTTTTTTTTTCTTTAATTTATCACCTGTCTGTTCATATATTGCTGCTGTGCAGACATTTATCATGCACATCCATCACAGGTGGGATAACCTGCTGGAGGACCCTCAGTCCCCGATGACTTCAGGAGCATCAACCAGATTCCTGCCTACAATCAGAAACTGCTAAATTAGTCGACTCCTCATGGTCTGGCTTCTGCATATGAGGGAAAAAGTGGTAACAAGTCAAAATTGCTATCAACGTCTGTAGTGGAGCCCTGCTCTGGTTGGTAATGTAGATAGTGTAGTGCCCCCTACTGATGGAAAACAGGCTGGATCAGTTTAAAATATTTTAAATTATATATTTCTTGTCTATTTTAAAACTTTTTCCTCCCCTTTGCCAACCAATCACCTTCACAACAGTCTTTCTCTGCACTTGGCATCATGCCCTGCTTCACTTCATATCCTTCACGTTGCACCTGAAGGTTGACTTGCTCAGCGATGTCCACCTGCGGAGCTTCCTGTCGCCAAAATGTGAGTGAATCCCTCCTCGGCTGGCTTCTTTGCCGCCATAGCTCTTCTATGACAGGGGCCTCGGAGAGGAAGGGAGCTGACACATTTGTCCTCCCAGCTTTATTCCCCTCTGACAAAGTATAAATTGGAGTCTAAACACACAAGGAGGAGGATGGATGACAGCCTGAGTCTCCAGGATCAATTTGCCACAAATTAGATACAGTAATGGTTCATTTCTCCACATAAATAGCTGCATCTACAGGGACTATTTTGGAAATCTGCTCGCTTTCACCCTGGAAATCTGTGCCAGCTCTCTGCTCCAACCCTGACTGCTTTCTTCTATTAATCTTATCAGAGCCCAGATAGACTTTCTCTTTGTTTTGTTTTTTTTTTTAACTCAATGCTGCCTAGTTTATTAGTTTCTGTTAATAATGCAAAGAGATTATTCTGTTTCAGTGTGTGGAAATGTTTTTCATTTCTTACTCTCTCAGGCCATCTTTTATCTTTTCCGTTAATATAAAATTGCGGTCAGTTTAAATGACCTGTCTGTTACCTGTGAAATTACAGTGTCCTCTTTCTTAAAAGGGCTGAATGGTATTGGCATGAAAATCATTTGAATTAATGATTATTAATATTAAACTTAACATATTGCCTATAGGCGTTTTCAAACTTAAATAAAAGTAATTGATGAGTATATAGACCTTTGCTCTGTTAGGTCTGATGGTGTCTTTCAATGGAAAATCAATCTTCCTTTTATATGGACATGAATTCAACATTACCTGCCTGCTGAGCCAGCAAATTCTGTAGATCAAAGCTTAACAGATCACTGAAAGGACTTTCTCCCTCTGCTTCTTGTTGGACTCAACTTTTTAACAACATCACAAGCATATGTCATAAAAATATCCTTAACCGTCATGACTGATGTTTTGCCGATTGGTCTAAGCCATTCCGGCGACCAGGTGACGTCTGCAGCTGGTGCAACAGATTAAATGTAATGCTTTGCAGCTGTGCTCGCTTTCAAAATACCAGAGATGGACCAGAGGCGACGAACTGACGCGAGGGGTGTAAGACAGGAAACATGACAAAGTGATAGACAATGTCACACGGTGAATAAGCCCTTGCCCGGAGAGACAGGTGCATGACTCGCCATTAATAATGATACCATCAGCAAGGCTTGTTGAGGTGCATATTATGGGAAGATAATAAAGACTTTAGGAAAAGTTTTGAAAGTCGTGAAGAAAGCCATTTATTGTGTATTGCAGTCTTTTTAGGGGAGGCATTGCAGGGCATTACATCAGGACTCTGTTAAACTGCGTTGATTTAATTATAATGAAAAGTAAGAAGTCTGTAGTCCTAAAGCTCAGGATACAGCTTTGTGCAGTTTTTGCTAGTCTTGAAGCTTTAAATGCAAGACACATAACCGTGGAAGTTCTTGTGAACTGAGAAAAGAAATATTGGAAATCATGTTGAATATTGGCATGTGTTGCAACAAAACAATGTGTTTTTGCAAATAACACTGAACGGAAACTTAACAAAGCATCTTTAACTACCTTGAACGATGGGATGGGCATCCATACTTGGTTGGTTTGGTTTCCAGGCCCTTCTGTATTGTTAGGAACCAAATCGGATATTTCAGAGCTTGTAGAAAACCTGCCTTGATTGACTTCAATGCTTTTTATTTATTTTGTCTGAAACCGACAATTCCAATAACTCTCTGAAGATAAGTACAGCCCCAAGCATAGTCTTGTCTTATTTGTTTGTGTCAGCACATCAGTTCAATTTACTACCATATAATCGACCATTAAAGAAAACCCATTTCTTCAGCATCTGTCAAACTCATCTTTTGCCCGCTGCCGTGCTGAAATATTGCCCTGCGATGATGGCCGACAGAAGTCTTTAACTCAACATCCTGAACTCCACCTCAGACAGTGGAAAGTTTTCCTGACACTGTAATTAGGCTGCCGGGGAAGTGTTACCCGATGTGAAAAGCCGAGCTCCCCCAGCAGCAGCCATCATGACTTCCTGGTCTGCAACACAACGGCGTGACATGACTTTTTAAACCTGTGGCAGGCGGAGCTGAGGGCAGTGTGCTTCAGGGTGAGACATCCTTCTCCTACCTAATCTGTGGTTTGATTTCTAATTTATTGACCTGTTGCGAGATCGACTTTTTGTTAAAGTTGAATTCTGCCTGGTTCCAGGTGAAGCGTGTCTGTGTTGAATGAGCACAAAAGGACTGGATGCCTCCACCCTGCCGGACATCAAGAATTCAGTCCACAAACTTCATTATAGACACTCAGCATCCCTTCTTACATAATCTAAGCTAATACTTTCATGTCAGTCTCCAAAAGTCTGTAAATTTGCAATGGGCTTTAGTGGAGCTTTATGTATTAAGATTTCCCCTGCCTGAGACATGAAATCCATCCCCAAAAGGCCTTTGCTGATTAAAATGCTTGTTGATTGTTCAACAACTTTTCTTTTTTTTATCCCAGTAGAGGTTAATACTAAATCTCGTACACAGCGTATTTGTTCTCTGAAATGAACTGGCTTTGGAGATTAGGAGAGAAGATGAGGACAAGCAGAATAGATTGTTAATTGATGTTATTTATTCTTATACTGGCAATGCCACTGCTGCACCAGTCCATTTACATCAGTGCTAATGCTGACCCCCAGCTCAGCAACCAAAATAACAGGGTTTGCAGCTGACGTGCTTTCTGAATGATTGATAGAGTCGGCGTGGAGAGCATCAGCTACAGTGCGGTGCTCCACGCTGGCAGGATGCAGCAGCAAACTATCAGGGCTGACTTCCCAGGAGCTGCATGCAGAATCTCATCTAACTGCATTATCAACGACAGCTGCCTCATTTCCATAAAGCCTTTCCGAACAAGTTTCCCCACGTCACCTATTTAATCTGCAACTGACCAGGACTGGATCCTGTTTCCAAAAGTGTATTACCTCTGCAGCACTTCTATCTGTTTCAATGTCCGTCTGTCTGTTTACAGAGAGGAGGAAGGATTGTATTTGTGTTTGCAGGGAGTTTTCTGTTCAAACCAAAGTCTGCTCTCTGAAAGCACTTTGATGGAAGCTCACTGTCTCCGTACGAAGGAATATTTAGATGAAATATCACCTTTGAAAATATAAATATGGAAACAGATCTGCTTAATCGAGTGTGCATGGAGCCCCCCTCCCCTTCTGCTGCACAGTTTACAGTGACAACATGACAGATTTACCACTGAATTTTTCATTTTTTAAACAATGGGTCCTTGATTTCAGGAAGAGTTCGACGAGGGTCTCATTTCTAACCAACGACTGTAGATTTTGCTGGCTGAAGTGACGCGGTGTCACTGGCAGATGCTATTGGCCGTAGCTGCTTAGCTGCTTAAACTAGCATCAGCTCTTGCATTGTTTGAGAACACAGTCTCCAGCTGCATTATTATTGTTCACTCACTTTAAAACAACGATCCTGTTCAGGCGTTATATTGGCGAGGTGTGTGTGTCATGCTAGAGGACTGAGGCAGCTGATGCATGTTGAAGATATGAAAATCCTTTTGCGTCACTGTCCGTGTGTTGCAGTGAGTTTGTCAGGAAATATGTCAGAGCAGTCTGTTACTTTTGCACAAACTTACAAACTTTACATGTACTGAAGTCCACCAGTGAAAATCAGAATTCATGAGCATTCAAAGCGCACCTGCAGTACAACTGTATTATATCACCAGCATAGTGGAAATACTTTAATATACTTAAAATGAAGTAAAATTAAGGTATGCATGGATTAAAGCATACTTTTCATAAGTACACTTTCTTACTATTAAAAGTATTTGTAATTTAGAGTTGTTGTATGTACCATTTCTATTACACTTACAATTAAGAACACATTTTATAAGTACTTTGAAATACCACTTTATGTATGGCAGAATTTGTATTTTCATTTTTAATATATTTAAGTAGAACTTAATGACATCCCTTTAGAAGTATACATTTAAAAAGTATATGTCAAAGTGTACTTTTTATGACTTTTCTGTACTACTAAGTAGTGACACAAACTGCAGTTCATTTATTTTATCACTATTACACGCATGGCTTCCATGGTATTATATTTTATATATATTTTTATTTTTATGCATGTTGAATGAGCATTGTTGGAGGGAGCCTTAGAATTAAGAATTTCATTGCCAATGACTGCTTCATAGTAAATGATATTTGACAATTAAGAATTTCAAACTTGAAACACCCAGATCAATACCCAGATGAGTGCATAATATATACAGTAATTACAGAAAAAGGCACACTATAGTCCAGAACATGCATGCGTAAACATTAAGCAGTATATTTAATACTTTGAATGAAATGCCTCCCTGCTGCTGATCCTGCTGAGAATTAACAGTGGAGGCTGATGCCTAATTTGGAGCATTCAGCTCATTTTTGTAGGTCTGTGCTCTGTGTAGTTCAGTCCCACTGCCTCTCATCAACACTGCCTTATAATCCATGGGCAGCTCCGCAGCACATGAACTCGCACAAGCCAGCTGTATGCTACCTGAGCGTCTGCGTAAAGTTCCCAAATAACGGAGAGCTGAAGGCAAAGTCGCTGCTGAGAAGTAAAAAACAAGACGGTCAATGACTGAATTTATATTTTATCAGGAGCTGCTGTAACGAATCAGGACTGAACCACCACTTAACAGGGGACATGGTGTTGGTGGTGTTCACACTAACAATGTGACAAAAAGCCTCAATCTCTCGTTTGGTCTAATTTAACTGAGCACAATAGTTTCAGGGTAATTTAACTGAAGACTGCTGGCAGTCTGAATGCTCTCCAACCAACAGTTATAATAATTCAGTAGTTCAATGTCACTGTTTAGCATCAGCATTGCAGGTAATGTACTCAAATGTAGTGATGATGCACTCGTAACTGACCTTAGGGGGCCTTTCTCTGTGGCCTGTGGTCTGAAAACCAAGGTCCAAAGCTGCGTCACAGATATCAGAAACACCCATTAAATCTTTCGCCCACATTTTAGATAAATTGCGTCCTATAGGTGTGAGTAAGAGTATAACTGAGTTTGTGTGTGCGTGATAGCCCTGTCAGATACTGGATCCAGCTCCCTGTGGACCTGATATAGATAAATGGCTTTGAGAAGGGATGGATGCAGTATTTGGAAATTCTTTTTAAGTCCAGCTTTTCTTTAGCCTCCTTTCCAAAATAGCAACCTGCTCCACATTCAAACCTGGAGCTTCACGTATTGCTGCTCTGCTCTGTGCAGGCGCCCTGATCGACCAGCGGAAGGAAGGACGCGATCCCTCACTGGCTTCCCACTTTCTTCATTCTTCCTACTCGGCCCTTTCTTTACTCTACCCAACCTCTCCCAGGCTCCCTTTTTATTTGGCATCATTAGATTTGCCAGAAGATGAGGATTTCTCAGGACATCTACTGTACAACCGTGCAGCTTCAATGGCTCAAACATCAGCGTTGCACTCATTGCACTTTTACTCTGCCTTCAGTGCTGATTTAATGGGTCGTGTAAGTCCTTTAGTGTCCTACAGCGACAGTGGGAAAAGTTTTAGCACAGGAAAGTTGGACTGGTCACGATGTGAAAAAGAGCTGCTTACTGGAAACATCACACTGGAATATGACACTACACCTGGCATTTCCAGTACACTAAGGATGCAGAATTTCACTCATTTCCCGAACTGGCGAACAATCCTATTTGAGTTGAGGCCTCATGGAATTGGACACATCACTTTGGAGCAGGGTCCAATGCACCATTTGCCTGTTTCATTTGTCATTAGCAGGAATCTGGCTGTTAGCCTATTAACGATAGCATGTGTCCTGGAAAGACTCTCTTCCAATGCCAGGATCAGGACTTTGGTCAGGATAAATGATCTACCTGAGCTCTACAGAAAATTAGGATGTAGTGTTGGACCTTTAAAGCTGAGCATAAGACAGATAAAGTCACTTTAACCTGAGCCCTTGTCAACTGCTTGACATAAAGAATCTGTTCCATCTTTATGCACACAGCTTGTCACACTGCTAACTTGTTAGCGAAGCTCATTCAGCTTTATCTGAAGTTTCCAAACTGACTCACACCTCTATTTGTACCCTGTGGTACTCTGTGTATGCAAAGATTACATCTTTTGTGCAGCTGTAACATAGTAAAGTGTTATCTGTCTACTTGACTTCCTTTTAGAGAACCCGATGCCACCTGCATGAACACATCAAATGAAACATTGTGCTCTCCATTGTTTTTTCTGTTGCTTATTTACTTACTTCCACAATATCTTTGGCAACCAATGTGTTTGCATTGCTTTTTTTCAAGCCAATACAATACCCACATTCCTTATTAATTTGCATCCTTGTCCTGTTATTGCCAGGAAGTATCACTCTGCCTCATCTCAGCACTAAAGCACTGCTCTCAGCACTCACTGCTAAAAAGAACAGAATTTTAGAAAATACCCACTTAATTTGGCCGATTAAGACTACTGAAGCCTAATATTACGATTGGCTGAGAGGGCGAGAGAGAAGCATCCTAATGCGGTCTGATTAAGTGAAGACATTATGTCCCTCATTAGATCGGCCCGTCGGCTAACGCAGAGAGAGACTGGGAGCCATGAAGCCAGTACAACCACTATAAATAATTCCACTTGGAGTTTGGACTGTTAATAGCTTCGACTGCACAATTCAGCAACCAGGACGAGAGTCTGGCCGTGTATATTTTGCCAGGGCAGACAAAAAGGGCAATGATATTCAAAATTTTTGTTCATAGATGTTTTAAGCTTTTCTCAGGAGTCATGCTGCTTTTACAGTCCACAGTATTTCCTGTGATGTTTACCTTATTTTAAAACAGATCTGTCAGCTGTGTTTATAAGGTGCATTGTACAGTACTCAGTAATCCAGCTGCAGTTTTCCTGTTTTGTACTTCTCTATATTTGAACGATGTAAAGAGGCTTACCCATAGCAACAATATAGACTTATTAAGGTGAAACATCCCGATAAGTTCCCCATGCTCTCATTATTTTTTCATTCAGTAAGAAAGTAAGTGAAACAAATAAAACGACTTACTGCAGGTTCTTTTCTCTCTTTTTTCTCTCTCCTGCCCCAAAGTAGAGGCAAAGTCAGTACTGTAGGTCTGATTAATTCCACTCGGTGCTGAACAATCTGCACAGACACAGCAGGGGCCAATGGCTGACATATGCAGGTATCACAAGCTGCTCATCTTCCCAGAGGGAAAACAGGGCCGACATATCTCCTCTCCCCTGCCTCAGTTTTTTATTGGTTAGAACTTGGCACTAGGTAAGTGCACGTCCCTCTGTTTATCACTTCAAGGCTGAGGGCCCGGCTCAATAAATCCTCCCATGTGTATAATAAGATTGATCTTCCTTTTATCAGGAAACACCGCGGCAGTTTTGTTGTGACACAAATCTCTTGGTCTCACTCTTTTGAAATGATAGGCGACGTGCCAAATGGGGCAGAGAAATGGGTCATCTGCAGGTGCGGCGCAGGATGGGATTGTTCCAAACTGACGAGCCCCTCGTTATGCATCACATGCTTAAATTAGATTGCAAAATGGGTGGACATGGTGTCGTTAAAATATGTGTTTTCACTCCTGTTGGGGCTAACACGGGGTCACATTAAATCAATTTGTGACACCTGACAGCCAGTGCATGGAACAGAGAGACAAACAGAACCCCGAACGGCACTTTTGTTCCTGTTTTTCAACAGAGATGTTACACACATCGTTTACTATCTGATATGAAGACATTCCCAAATAACACTGATTTCCTGTCTTCCTGTTGCACTCAGGTTCCTCCAGCTGAATCACACCGCAGGTTTGATTTTTCCACTCATAAATGTGCTTTTCTAACCAAAAGAGTTTAGGCCATTTTCACAGTTGTCCACAGCGAGATGTTTACCTGTTTTTCCCCACTGACTGCTGGGGGTTGCAAAGCAACACAGATCACTTTATAAAGTTGTTTTGGTGAACGTGTCAGTGAACAGTTGCCCAGAGAAACATTAGTATTCATCTGGATTCGTGCTTTTGGGACATGATGAATGCAAATTAAATATCCCTTCTCGTTTTAGCTCTGTTTCAGTCTCCACCAACGAATTATCTGGCTCGTTAGCTGCTAAATGCTCCACTGTGTTCACCAGCTACTCACTAATTTCTCTGCCTTTTTTTTTTTTTTTTTTTTTTTGCTACAAACCGTTATAGCTGGCATCAGGTTAGAATCAAAATTAGCCTCAACAATAAATCTGAAAAGCCAAAAAAAAAAAAAACGAAACAATGAGCTGAAAGACCCTAAAAAGCTACATGAAGCTGCGTGGGACTGCAGACTCTTTAAAGGCTGCAGCTGTTCAAGCTCAGGTCAACAAAATGCACTAAACAGCCAAAACCAGTGTGTTTGTTCCTCTTTCAATGTTGTCACAGGTTCCTACTGAAGATCAAAATTTTTAAAAACAGCTCAAAAATATTTAGTTATTAGATTTTACTAAATGATGCATTTGTCGGGGACTACTGTCACTAACGGACTGACAGTCACTTGCAGATCTAGTGGTAGCAGCATTTACTGCAGCCGGACGGTGCATGTGGTTTGTGTGTCCACGGCAATGAAGAAACACGTCACCAAGGGCAACGGTGTGGCCCACTGACGTGTATTTAAATGCTTTTGAACAATGGCACAGAGGAATGATGCGTCAGGCTTTGGCTGTAGGTGCAACTCTTCAATCAGGATCAATTGTTGGATTTGGTCTTTATATGGAATTTGACAGTAAGAAAAAAGAAATTAATTAAATATTTATTCATTAAGGTAGAAGACCATTAAGTTGTCCCAAGGAGCCAGCAGTTCTATTACAGCGACAACTCACAGCAAAAATTATGATTTACTCATTTTCGAGGACGGAGTAATCGAGACCGTGCTGCAGTTGATATTCCCGCCAATATGTGCTCTCATCATTATTTTTTCATGAGCCATATCTCAAGACACTGCACCACAAGTCTGTGATCCTAGCTACAATTGTGTACATCTGTTTTCAATATGGTCTATACATACTGAAAAGCTCCTATCAGACACAACACCAAAGGGCGCATTACAGATAGAAGCCTTTGAGATTGAAGCAGTATTTCAAGAGCACTCCTCACAGGTAATAAGATTCCAACCATCCAGCCAGCATCATCTTCTCCAGAGCTGCTGGTCGCCCTCAGAGACGAGCTTATGTGAAGTACTGGGGGTTTGAAGTGTCGACGATTCACAACCCAACTGCGGCTTTTCGTCTGGGTGGTCGTTCGGCCCCCCCACGCGATGTGGCAAACACTACGTGTAATCACCTCGTGCTTTGTTGCACTACATGTCTAATATTGCATTTGCTTTCAATTTTCTGCTCCGCGGTCTCGCTGCTGTGGACATATTTCTCAGGAAAGTGGTCAATAAAGGAATTCTGCCGGAATATGTGGACTATTATGAGCGTGTTCCAAGGAATAAAGATCTACTGTGAGGTTTAAAGTTTGAAAATGAAAACATTAAAAAATGGATAAACCAAAATTGTGCTGTACGTCCTTTAGATGCCCTTTAGCTGTGCAAGCAGGACGTCTAAAAATAGCTCCTCTCCCTGCCTTGTTAAAGGAGTTGAGCTGGTCCGGCTCGCGTGAAGCACAGAGGTGATTGGATGATGGATATCAGGGAGAAATCAATACCTCTGTCACAGAAACACTTAGGAGTAATCGCCATGGTCACCGAGAAGCTGGAAGACCAAATCTTTATCATTTTCGCTGGGGACTTTCATCCTCTTCTCCCACCAGCTGGTTCAATAAAGTGAAGTATTGAAGAGGGGATGCATGTCGCTCTGATTTTTTTTTTCTCATTTTAACAGATTTTAAAGAATAAAGGAAAGACGTCACATGTGACAGTTTAGTGTTTCAGACGGTAGAGAGGAACGGGAGAAGGCCAGTCCACAATTTTTAGGATTAATGTTATTAATAAAGTTATAATAGCTACATTATGATTACGTTTTTGTATTAGTGTAGATACTTTCCATTGAGGTGTCACAAATTTCTCATTATCATTAGCAAAACCAATTAGCTATTTGAAATGGACCCTAGTTTGCAGATGGTTATGCCGAGGAATTAACCCCTTGACGCCTGAACGTATTTAGAATTAAATTAATTATTTGTGTTTTGTGTTTTCACGAACATTATGAGTTAAGCTCACACTCCTCAGTTCTCATCAGCTTTTATTTCCTCTTCAGCTCATTTTACCTCACATGTGAAACTTTGTGTGTGTCCCTTACTAAATATTCCCTCAACACTAAGCCTACCTAACCAAGTGCTGGACGAATGTTATGTCCCATCTTGATATAAACATGCTGTCATACACTCTCTGTTAAAAAAAAACCTAACCTGCAGTACATCCATGCTCCTACTGACTACAGATTAATCTTAAAGTTCTCATTTTTATCCACAGTTCTAGAAAAAGACATTCTTTCTCAAATGTCTTTGAACTCAGGAAATCACACTTTTCTTTAAATCTCTCTGCAGACCACAGCACAGTCAATCACTCCGTCCTCTTGGAGCCTTTTTGGTATTCAGGTAGAGACCCTTCAGTGTTGTGCCTCCTACCTCAGAGACAGATCAGCTTCTGTTAGAAATCATAGTGTGTCCTCCTCCTCTGCACTCATCTCCATATCAGATGATACATGCTTCCTTTGTACTTAGAGAAAATATAATATCTCCTCACATTTATGCAGATGACACCCAGCTGTACCACCTGCTGACACCTGGTGATCCACGCTGCTGCCTCCTGAAATATTATGAAGATGTAAAATCCTGGATGGCCAAAAGCTTGTGACAGCTAAACAACAATAAAACTGAGGTCATAACCTTCAGCCCTGCTGAGCACCCCAACACCACGATCAACACTCTGCGACTGAGTGTAAATCTGTCTAAAATTTTCTCCAGACAGCATGAAACATGGTCAACACTAGCTAACATGAAGGAACAAGTACAGCTGGCCCAAACAAAATATTACAGCCATGCGTAACATAGCCTATCCCACCAACTTCTTACGAAACTTGTCTTAGTATAGCCTATTTTATTCGCTCGAAACCAGTTAATAGAATTGAGCCTTATTCTCATTTTCTTTGTTTTTGCTTAAAATTCACTTAACAAAAGGTGGAAACATGGCTGCTGACTGCTGAACTAATTTTAAGGAGAACATAAATGTGTGCACATATGTAATTGTATAGCAACCCATTCAGTAGGTGTTGAGATATTTCCAGAAAAACCACAAATGTCACATTTGGGTGGAAGGAGATAAAAAGACAAGACATCTGCAAAGTCGGAAGGATTCATCCTCTGTGGTCCAAAATGTCCAAATCCTCAACCATTAGTTACAAAGATTATTTCAGCCTGGACAAATGTGGCCGACTGACCTTCCGACAGGCCGACGTTGCCTCTCTGCAACCACAGCGTGACCTGAAATATACAAATAACTGTTAGAAAACTGATGCATCCAACTGAGTGATTCAAATCCAGTTACTCATCAAGTAATTAGCATTGGAGACAACACGCTGCCACATGCTCGGATGAACAGAGTAGTCTCTACAAACGTAACGCTGCTCTTTTCAATCGTCTCAGCTTTGCCAATTTGCATAGAAACGCAGGATAATCTAATGCTGCAATGACATCTTTAAAATCGGGAGCTCTGTTGAAGAGCATCGAAGCGAAAGCTCTAATCAACTCTCTCTCATGAAGAGTGTCTTCGGCTGGCCGTAGTATTGTAATAAATATGCTTGACTGAGAATGGACTACACAGGGAGCAGGTGACCAGCCTTCCCCTCGAATGTAATTTCCAGCCACCGCTTTGACTGCGATCCACCAGCAGAAGTGTGCCGGCAGAGCTGGGGAGCGGGACGTGCGCTCTGCCATGGCTGTAATTTGATAAACATTGGCGTGATGCAAAGCAGGCGCCGTGCCTTCAAATCCTCAAGGCCACCTCTATGAGGCCGACAGCTGTTTGGATAGATTGCAATCTGACGGTAATTTGATTATAAAACGGAACCTTGTCTGGCCCAGGTTAGTCACTCGACCAGTTTAACGTCACTGTGGGTAGAGACCACATGCACAGATTGCTCAACGCCGCACTGAGTGTGCTGTGCTATAAAGGGTCAGTTCACTCAGATGGCAAAAGGAAAGCGACACATGCTCTGTCTCGTATCCCCGGCGGCGTCCAATCATGCAGATTTGCATTTGCCTGCTGAGGTTTACAGATATCTGAGGTTTCTGTTGCCACCCTAATACAATGGAGGTGAACAGATTTTCATTTGAGGTGCTTAAAGCCTCGGAAATTATGATAAAATGATAAAAAAAACTCAAAAGCAACTTCTGAATATTGACCACGGTGAGGTATTATTGTGTCTGGAAAAATTCATTGTTGTTCTCATTTATTTCTGTAACAAAACAAAATTAATTCATTTTCATTGTTTTGGAGCGGCAATAGTTGTCAAACACACCTCTACAAATGAGTGAAAAAATCTCGCTTTGTGATCCGCCCCTCGTGATGCTTTCAAAGTGAAATCGAAAGTGTGAAACACCAAATATGCTTCTGTCTGTCTTGGGAGGGACGCAATCAATGGAGTGAAATATCTCTACAGCTATTGGCTGGGTTACGTCGGTGACTTTTCATGTAGTGTCACCTGCAGATTCCCGTTTGTCCACTTTAGCTCTTGACAGGAAATCAAACTGATGACTGTGTTCCTGAGGAAGCGTCCAAAGGGCACCAAAGTGACAGCAGGGATTAAAAGTGGTAAATCCAACTTTCCTGCGACGGTGCACCACCTCAGGGCTGATCAGGCAACGCCGTGTTGTGTCATATTTCTCGAATGCAGAGAGCCCAGCAGCAGGACTTCAGATGCGTCTACCAGGAGCAGAATGCGTCGCAGTGCTGCAGCTTCTCACTTTGCTCTGCTGTGAATCAGTCAAACGGCCGCCCAGCTGGTCCGGCAGATGTTTTTCACAAGGACACTTCCACACAGACTGACACTGGCTGTTACTGGAGATTTACCCTGTGACTTTGTTTCGATCATTATAATTCATTGAATTGCAAGCATGCACACACCAAAGATGGCTTTGAGGCCCTGATTATGTACAATGACTAAGACAGGAGACCCTATAAGAGACCCTTATAGATCCATTCATCCTTTGAGCATCACCTACCCCTCTCCACTGCTAATTATATGTCGAAACATACTACTTGGTGGAGGGAATCATGAATGCATGATAGAGTGGAGCTACAGGTTGCCATGGTGGACATAAGCTTTGGGTATATGATCAATAACTGTGTGGCCTCGTAGATATTCACTTCATTCATTGCCAGAATTTGAATTAGACAATGAAGGGTAATATTATTGTAACAATACAATTAATTCTTCCTCATCTATAACATTTCCTAACATTTCAGAGGAATATGCTATATATTTCTAAATCTTCTCTGTTCTATCAAATCCGAAGTGCATTCAAAGGGCTTAAGCAAGATCCAAAACTCAGAATCTAGAGCACACTGGACTCCCAGTGGACGAATCAACAAAACTCGGAAAACATCTCGACGTTCGAAAGCAATAACAAATAAAGGTCGATGGAAATGAGGTTTCGTTTAAAAGCCTCCTAAGAATACTTCCTTGGGCAACTTGTTGCAGAGTTGTCACCGGGTCCTGACAGTGCATAAAAAAAACAGCCACGTGAAGACTGCGAACAATTCATTTCTCATTACTGGAAGGCATCATTCGGAGTAAGGTGAAAAGAAATGGGACACAAATGCAAAGTCCTAAATATACCCTCTGTGTATTGCAATAGAGTTTTAGTGCTACAGCAAAGGTGTTCTTCCACAGTGAAGGCCATAGTTATTAAGTTAATATCCCAAGTTGAAACAGGGACATATGTCTTAGGCATACAACGAGTCCAATGCTATCCACATACAGCCTCAGGGTGGGCAGAAATACATAATTTAGGGGAGAGATACATTCTTGTGTCATGGGTGAGATGGTGCAATGTCGTCCCAAGAATAATAAGAGTGCGCCCTGAGCAACCCTGAATCTGGGTGTAAGGTGCAATCTTATCTGTCAGCCCAAATCTTGTCTGTCAAACTGTGTGTCCTTTAACATCCCCGAGACAAACTTTTAGCAGCAAATAACAACACATGAACCTGTAAAAGCATATAATCAATAAACTGCTTAATTAATTTCATATTAAAAGACTCAGCTGCAAACAAAACCATTTTCTCATTTGTGTCTTTGTCCTCTCTGCTCTCCGGTTAAAAAAAACAAACTGAACGCAAATGAATTGTTTTTTAATGACGGTGAGTTCAATGATGATACAGGAAGAAATGAAAAGCCCCTTTTTTTTTAAAATCAGCTTCTTGCTTTGAGCGATGAACTCTTAATAAACGATAACTGAAAATGTTCGTTTCCAAACTTTGATTGTCGCTTAATTTGTCATTAACATTTAATGCCACAGAGAAATACTCATTCATGATGCTGAAGATTTATATGAAATCAAATCATAAATGCTGTTTATGGTCACATTGTGTCTGCAAGAGCTTGTCAGTGTATATTTAGTTGCTACCTCTCTGTATACTGCAGGTGTCTCACTGTTAGTGATGGAGTCTGCCATTGTCGTGCTCTGTATGTAATGTACAGTAATGACAGTCTTCTCTCTTCTCTCTCTAGCTTGCGTGTGATCATGTCTTTGTCTCCTCTGTGTCTTTGTCTCGTCTCTCTGTGTGAAACCTGTCCTCCTTCCAGGTCTCCACGGTCGAGACGTGGTTCAGGTTTGACCTAAATAAGCTGCTCAACATCTTTACTCGTGTTTTAAAATCCACTTAAATCTGTGTTTTTTGTCATCAAAATCTGTATATATCCCTGTTGAAGGGGTTTTTCTTTACCTGAGGAGGGTCTGCGGACAGGGTGTTGCTGTACAGAAAGGCCCCTGAGGTAAATTGTGATTTATGATTTTGGGCCATATAAATATAACCTGACTTGACTATAAATCTTCTCATCTCACACTTGACAAGAAAGGGATGAGTGTACAGTATTTAGTGCTTTAGTAACCCAACCATAACACACCTGGAACACAGGATATGGTTTCATGTGCTTTGATTGAGTAATCTGTCATAGATGTTTATGGCGTTATGGCTGTTTTGATCCCTTTTTTTAATCTATTTTTTTATACTGTGTGTGTGTGTGTGTGGGGGGGGGGGGGGGTTGTTTGTTTTTGTTTCTACTATGAGTTACTGATGTTGGTTGCTGTATGTGCAGTTATTTCATGTTCTGATCTTTATGCTTGGCTTATCCTGCAGCTTTTGGTCGTGTTGCTACAGAGCATTTTTAATCTGCATTTTTTGTTCTGTTGTTGTGCTAATGAGGACTGAAGAAAGACTGGAGACCACTTTGTGGAAGCTAACGAGGCTCTAAAAGGATAAACAATGTGCTTAATACACACGACATACCCCAGCCTCCTCTCTGCAACATCTCTGTAGGAACAACAAAGTGTGAACATCATAAATTTCATATTCGTCCTGATGAAAACTGCATTCATGTAAACACAGGTTGTATGAGAAGCGTTTCGTGTGATGCTGTGATTGATGCTCCTTCAGCCAACACGCCTTATACTTAGATCTCACCGCATGTCTCCTGCCCCGGCACCACCACAGCTCTGGATGTCCCCATTTTAAAAATCCATTAACTAAACAGCGCTCCGAAGCAGGTCACCTCCTTTATTGGCTACACTGAAAATCTGATTTACCACACTGCACTGCATGTCAGTTTCTGACATCATGTTATTGAAAGTCGGGTATCGATTCAAGTCCAATGACCTCCAGATCCTGGACTCATGTATGGATAACATTTACACGCACTTAATGGCCTGCCATTAATCTCTACTCGGAGAAAGTGAGTGTTTGGAGCCTTTGACACAGAACAAGTAAATAATTTGTGTTAAAGTGCACTTTTCTTTCTTTTTGCTTTGCCAGGCTTGTCCAAATCAATACCCTTCATGCAACTGGAAACACATACACGTTGTTCAAAAGTCATTACTCTTCACAAATATGAATAACACTTCTCATAAAGCCAGGTGTAATTAAGTCAGAGTAAGTATTAAGGCGCCGTCGTGCTCATGAACCACCACCCGCAGAAGTGAAAATGATGGAGAGCGATGGTGACTGCGTGAGCCTGAGCCAGAACCAAAGCAGGGGTGGCCACTGCGTCAACAGTGGAATATATGGTGGGGGGTTAATTGAACACATTATCCCACCAGCACATGTGGAGTTGAGTTGATGATTGTAGTTTTCAGACGTGAAATGATGAACTGATCCTGTGGGAAAGCAAAGTGCTTTCTCATCTAGATGAGATTAATGCAGAACGATGCAGAAACTCCATCTCTCTCACCGGTACGCCGCTGATCGGTGCGGTGTCAGAGCTTATTGAAAGAGCCGAGACTCTGAATTCTGAGCGACCAGTGCTTTGTTTTCCTTTAGCAATCAGAGCTGTTTAAAAGTTAAAATGCTAGCTGTCATGATTTCTAAAGCTGCTCCAGATCCTCTTTCGGTCGTCAGGGTAGCGTAATTCAGTCTGTGATCGCAAGTTACTGAAATGGCAGCAGAGCAGATGTCTGAAATGATTCAGCATATCCGTGAAGCTGGAGAGATTTTGGCGTGTGGCTGGTTATCGCCTCGCTCAAGGACGCTTTGATGTGGCTTGACATGTTCGCCATTTCAGAGACTCAAACTGTGACCTCTCTTGGCAGTCTCTCTGCCACCTGCTACCCGCGCCCTCCAAACGGCCCAAACTGTCCACATCCAAGAGACTTGGTTCTGAACTGCAGGAGGGGTTACAGCTCGGACTGGTTCAGGACGACCCAAACTGTTGTGTGTCATGAATGGTGTCGTCCTTGAAGGCCAGTGTGAAGTTTTGCCCTGCATAAAGGTTTGCAATGTGGAAAGTTGCAGAAGGAAGCCAACAGCTATTACAGATCTGCAGCTAGGTTTTGATTCAGTCATGCAGCAGCATTGAAACTATTCTGATCATTTCATTAAAGCGTATAAAACATTTATGCATCTTTGGGTTAAAGATCCCCTCCACATGTATTAAGGCCTTCATAAAAACTGTGTCTGACACGGTTTTTGCCACATTAAAATCCTTAAAATGGCACCTACTCCTTCTCCCTCATTAAAAATTCCAGAATAAATGAATATGCAAATACTTTTCACTTCATAAGTTTAACTGCTGGATGCAAGATGCCTCCTACTTCAGTGTCAAATCAGTTCTCAGTGTTTGTGCACTGGAAGCTTCAGGTTTCCACATCACACTTGTGTAAGCTGAATATTGGACCAGCATTTGCTTTTAAACCATTTGTGAGAGATTCGAAATCTGATTTTCAATTAGCACAGAGAAAAGGTGATGTGTGGAAAAAGCCTTCTAGTGTCAAACTCTGCACATTCATCAGTCTGCAGAATGAAGCTCAAACATTCAACTGCAGGGTCAAGGAGAAAAAAACATGTTTGACTGGAGGGAGACTTTGAGTTAACGAGGAAACAGACAAACCTTACCATGTCCATGTGGTGATGCTGTTACAAAGACAATCAGGTGGCTGTCCGTCTTCCTCGGAGTCGAACTGCTAATTAATCTAGTCTATAATGGAGACATGAAAGCTGACAGAAATGGTGCCAGCCTGACTGGAACGGCCGTCGACCTTCATTTTCTCGGAGATCGGTAGCAGACAGAATTGCATAGTGAAAGCGAGGGCTTATAGGGAACCAATCTAAACGCTGATGGAGTCATTATTCTATAGCCATTACACTGTGCAATCAACATTCACTTCATAATGATACGCTAACGCAAAAAAATTATTGCCAGTTTTAGTTGTTTTTTTGTTTTTTTTGACCTTTACATAACAGTAGCACTGGGGCTGCTCACACACAATGCATGCAATTACATGCAATCATGCAGATGCGGTGTAGCAGTAAAACATTAGTTCTCAACAGCTTTCATGGAGGTATTTTTTTACAAGTTTAACTATAAAGAAGAAAAGAAAAAAAGACCAAAAAAAAAATAAAAGATAAAAATGCAGGTGTGTCTTGTCAGCTGTGTTAGGAGTGAGAACAATGCTTTTCTTCATTTTCAGCTCAGTGGGTAAACAGTTTCAAAGTTTCGTCCTTCAGCAGAGAAGACTAACTGTCCAAATGAGGTTTTGCACATTGCGATGCGATAAAGTTAATTGAGGGCCATGTGCTGACTCTACTGGAGCGCTGATGCCTTGCAACAAATTCATCACACAGGGAAAGAGCGGGACCATGTAGGCATCCAAACAGACAGCTTACGAACTCTATAAAGCTTCAGATAGTGTGTTTCTCCAAAAAGCCAATGTGGTGCCACCTCATTGGTTTTTATTGTCTGGCTATTCAGTGATGTCACAGGTTTTATAGCCGATTGTGAGGCTTGAGAGCAGGAAGTGATGCATTATGATAGGTGTGAGAATATCATGGTGTGCTTGTAGAGCTGGACTGTGCTGAATGAGATCTGATTTGACGCTTGTTGTGGTTTTCCAGGCTGCAAATGTACCGCTCTCATCAACGCTGTTTTTTAGGCGCAGCAGGCAGCTGTTTTAATCAAAACTTTGATAGATTCACTGTATGCTACATTTATGGACCCCAGGCGACCAAAAAGCAAACAAACATACAATTAATGCATCTTTAATGAGCACAGAGAGTAATGCCTTTATGATGTTTCCATCCAAATGTTAACTGATTTCAGACTCAACATGAATCCAGATTGATTTACAGCATGAGCACCCCTCCCAGCTTCTACTGCCTTTTCTGCTGTGAAGTGCTAACAGTAATTTTTTTTATGATTCTAAAATGATGTTGAGTGTCCTTTCAGTGCCTTCTCCAAGTACTAAGTGCATATCTAGCATTACTCTATCTAAAATATTAGCAGAGCAATGTCTCAAAAACAACATAGGAGTTAAAAATTAGCTCTTATAAAACACCTTTTAGACAATTTGCCTTATTTTAGACAAATTGTACCCACTAAAAATCCTGGCCTGTAAAAACTGTAATCACTCACTTTACGTGAGAACAAAGTGTGCACCGTCAGGAGGTGGAATTAGATTTGGGTTTTGTGAGATGCTGCTAGAAAGAGAATAAAACAAAAAAACTGCATTCTGAGAGGCTTTAATTTCTGGTCGGATATAAATGCATCTGAAACAAGGTTTAGGCCACCAAAGCCAGATTTTATAACTGAAGACTGATATGGATCAGATGTGTATTTTTGTCCAGGCACAGCTTACAGAAAGCTAACAATAGCCTCTCCTGCAATGTTGCACAGCAGATGTGGAGTAGATTCTGACCCGTGACAGATTACAATACTTGGCAATGTGGCATGTGCAGCTGTGGATGGGTCACGTTCTTTTTACACCCCACACAGATCCCCTTAAATTGAAAAACCTGTACCCCCCTCGCTCCTTTCCGAGTTGGTTTGTGATTTAAGAATTTATTTAAGAATGCACACCATAAATTATTCATCAGTATTCAAGGCTGTGATACCTTTGATTCGGACACATCCATCTACACATCTGGACCTCCTGTCATGGAGAAGCTATGCTAAGACCCTTGCCTTTTCCATTTATATGGTGTTTTTCTGGTGCACATACAACAAATAAACTGAGATTAGGATAAAACAATTAGTGAACCTGGTACCTTTAGGGCTTTTATGGGTCTGGGGGCCTTGGGGCAGTCGCCTGCTTTGCCCAGTTCTACCTTAAATCCTCAAAAGGTCACCCAAATTACAAAAAAAACGTCACTTCACTGTAGCTCTGGTGGTATCTAGCCTTGCAGATAGTTTTGAATTTACTTGCCCAGATTTTAAGATATCCGTCTCCAACCAGTCTGAGATTTTTGCCTCCATTCCAATTTCATGGAGATGAATACATGAATATAAGCATGATACATTTATTGTGCTCATAGCACTGAAAAATTACCTCTGAAATATTCAACAGCAGTATATCTTCTGACAAGCTGTTACTCTGAATAATAGCCCTCACTATGGACGGTTTTTGAGAGGACCATTATTTTTGTTTTTTATATGCGGTTCAATGTTCAGTGTGCAGTGTGTATATATAACTCGTCACTTTTAGCCCCTGGATATACAGTTTCTGTTTAAGTAGCTTTAAGATTGTTGAAATTATATGATTCCACACTGTCTCACAGTATCATACATATTCTCTATGATGTTTAAGAGGAATATTGAAACACTTCACACATCAATTTATTCACATTTATCTAAAAATCAACAGATACAGCACACATATTTGGTGTCTTTGGAAACTTTGGGATTTCCACTGGAACTTGAAATAAAACTAGAAAATTCCCCCTGGGAAATTTTGAAAGGGACATGGGGTGCGTTCGAGCCGACAAAATTATCTACGTTTTAAAGTTTGAATGAAGTCTCTAGGAGAAACTATGGCGAAGCAGCGGACAATTGAAAAAGGCTGCAATTTGAGAAAACGGCAGATATCAGAGGTAGTCAGTCCCTGATTAATGAATTGCTCCCAGCTGTGTTTCTGTGGCTTTCTCCTTGTCTGTCTCTGTTGATCACCTCAGCTGTCTGTGTCTGCTTCTCTCCTCTGCTTCATGTCTCTGTTAACATGAATTAATGAACTGAATCAATAAACATGAATGGAGCTAATGCTAACAGAGCTAACAGAGCTAACACTAACTGAGCTAACACTAACTGAGCTAACAGCTAACGGTGCGAATATCGCTAACGGCGGTAGCGCTAACAGAGCTAACTGTGCTAGCAGAGCTAATAGAGCTAACAGCGTTAACAAGGGGGCGGGGGGATGGGGTTTTCATTATGCATTTGTCTGTGTGTGTGTGTTTATGTATCTGTCGTTGTGTGTGACTGCGTATGTGTGTGTCTTCGTCTGTTTGTGTGTGTGTGTCTGCTTGAACTACACAAGCAGCCCAACCAGCTCCTACATGGAGATGTGTATGGTATATATGTGTCTGAATGTGTGTGTGTGTGTGTGTGTGTGTTTGTGTGCGTGTGTGTGTGTGTTTGTGTGCGTGTGTAACTTCTGCCCCACCTGCTGATAATTACCTCTGCACCTCTCCCACTTTTTACCTGTTCCTGTTCAGTTTTGACGTGCTTGTTTTTAATCACTTTTTAGCTGTTGGTTAGCCCTGCTTGTGTGTGCGTTTGTGTGACTACTGTCTCAACCTTTTTGGCAAAGCGCTTGGTGAAGCTGAGTTTAACTGTTTGTTGGACGGAGATTGTTTTCAAACAATGCCCTTGTTTTGACTGAGCTCGTTAAGATAATCATTCTCAGGCTTGTTGTCCTGCAGATGTGTGTGCGTGGGTTATTGACCGGTGTGTGTGTAAATGACAGTTGCACCTGTTAAACTCTTCCCTTGAAAAGCGCCTTTTTCGCTGTCGGTTTCTTCCGAACAACTTGCGATTGTGACAAAACCGTAGCTGCTATCAAAAAACCGATTACACTGTGAGATGCGGACAAGTCTGGGTCAGATGTACGTGTGTTTTATGTCCAGATATTCTTTAGAAAAATGACAAAATGGTCGACTTAAAAAGACTCTGCGACTCAGAGAACAGGAGTTTGTATTGTATGCAGTGAGATTTGGGTTCGGCGAACCTCCCGAACTAAATCCTCTGGTGAGAGAACCGTACCTCGTATCAGAGTGTACTATAGATCATCGGACTCCCGAGAACTTCCTGAGTCCGACCATCTCCTCGTTTTATTCCTGACACAACAACTTTTCGTTTTATGGTGATCTAAAGACAGGAGGCATTTCTGCTTTGCTCACAAAACAGCTCTGAATTTTAACATGGGACTTAATGGGAGAGCAGGAGGGAGCTGGCTGCACAAAAAGTCTCTCTATTTAAATTCAGTAAGTCTCTCAGCTTTTTCGAAGACATCACATGAAAGAGGACAAGTTTGTCTACAAAATGAGCCCAAAATTATGCGTGTAGAGTGTAATTTGTGGCCGTAGCGACGAGAAAAAGAGGAGATTTTCAGATCATTTTTAGACTCTGTGCCACTCTGTCCCCCACTCTAGCACGAACATTCCGCGCAATACACACCCATTATAATCTCAAAATTTCCCTCCAAATGATCACTGTCATTGAACAGTGACTGATCAAAAACTATACGACCAATCAAAATGTGGATGAACACACCAATAGACCAGACTTGGGTCTACATTTTAAAGTTTAAATGAAGTCTCTCGGTGAATGTATGCCTGAGCTACAGACGTTTGAAAAACTCCAATTTCAATCTTGTTTTTTTCGCCCGTCCCATTCATTTCTTATGGGAAATTTATCGCAGTTTTTCGCGTCTTACGACGCGAAAAACTGCAATAAATTTGAGAAAAGTAATAGCACACCGATCCCGAACAATACGCACGTTTTGACATATAATTTGCGAGGGTTTTCTCAAAGCTGCGGGACGAGTTTGAGGACGAAAACTTGGAGGAGGATGAAAAATAAGAAGAAGAAGAAGAAGAAGAAGAAGAAACGCGCGGGATAGTAATAAGTGACTCGGGACGTTGCCCCGTGTCCCTAATAATAATAATAAGAAGAAGAAACGCGCGGGATAGTAATAAGTGACTCGGGACGTTGCCCCGTGTCCCTAATTCTGTTTGTTTGAAGCATGCATGAGTGCTCACTGCCCCACCAGTGGGTCAGTGGGGTTTGTAGGAACCATACGAACTATACTTTTATTTTTCTTTCTTTGTTTTTAAAAAATATTGCACTCTAACCAATCCAGTTACATTTAGATTTCCCCATTGAAAACACAATATATAGTCAAACAATTCTCATTATGCAATAGCAGTAAAGGAATCATAGCCTAAGTCTTGTTCTGTACAAAATGGATTGCAATTGAGCTTCATCTGTCACCTAAAAGACTTGTACTTCAATACTGGGTGGCGGCTATTTTTGCAGCTAAACTGAAAAGCTTCTTCACAAGGAGGAATGACATGCACTTTGTCTTGTCTTCCTCAGAAGAAGAGTCAGAGTCTTTCATTAAAATGTTAATGATATTTCAATGAACAGATGGTGCAAAGGGCAAACAGCCAGGATGAACAAACACAGGAGGCCGAACGAGCGGGTCACATTCCAGCCAAGTGTGTCGCTCTACATGTTAATCACCGGGTGAGAACAATAGATTATGTTTTCAATGGAGGCAAAAAAAAAAAGGACAATGATGTAGCATGCCAAGAAAATAATCAGGGGGACAAAAAACAACACAGGAAAACCTGAATGGCACTGATTACAACTAGCATTCCACCATCACCTGCACTGGGTGGTTTTGTGTCAGGGAGTGTCTCTGGGTCTTGCTGATGAGGTAGGTCGTGATGATAGTTTGCCTGGAGGATCTCAGTTAAAGGCTTGCCTCCCGTGGCAGACCGACAAAAACTGCATTAAACGACTGTTGTGCGACTCCGCAGACAGACGCTGTCAGAGCCAACCACAATGCCATTTCCTGTCGCTTCTTCACAATAAAAGCCAGGTTTTGCCAGTTGAATGCTTTTAATGTGAAGCATCGGTTTCCTGTGAATCCAGCACGGACATGTCGGATCTTGCCAGCAAACAAAGCAAACCACTACATATAGAGTGTAAACAATATGGACAACTAGAAAATTCCCTCTGGGAAATTTTGAAAGGGACACGGGGTGTGTTCGAGCCGACAAAATTATCTACGTTTTAAAGTTTGAATGAAGTCTCTAGGACAAAGTATGGCCGAGCAGCGGACAATTGAAAAAGGCTGAAATTTGAGGAAATTTCCCCATTCATTTCTTATGGGAAATTTATCGCAGTTGTTTGCGTCTTACGTCGGCCTTCGATGGTCATAGCTCGAAAACCGTAAGAGATATCAAAATGTGCCGAGGGTCATTTGGAGCCGACAAAATTATCTACGTTTTAAAGTTTGAATGAAGTCTCTAGGAGAAACTATGGCGAAGCAGCGGACAATTGAAAAAGGCTGCAAATTGAGAAAACGGCAGATATCAGAGGTAGTCAGTCCCTGATTAATGAATTGCTCTCAGCTGTGTTTCTGTGGCTTTCTCCTTGTCTGTCTCTGTTGATCACCTCAGCTGTCTGTGTCTGCTTCTCTCCTCTGCTTCATGTCTCTGTTAACATGAATTAATGAACTGAATCAATAAACATGAATGGAGCTAATGCTAACGGAGCTAACAGAGCTAACACTAACGGAGCTAACAGCTAACGGTGCGAATAGAGCTAACGGCGCTAACGCTAACAGAGCTAACTGTGCTAACAGAGCTAATAGAGCTAACGGCGTTAACAAGGGGGCGGGGGGATGGGGTTTTCATTATGCATTTGTCTGTGTGTGTGTGTGTTTGTGTATCTGTCATTGTGTGTGACTGCGTATGTGTGTGTCTTCGTCTGTTTGTGTGTGTGTGTCTGCTTGAACTACACAAGCAGCCCAACCTGCTCCTACATGGAGATGTGTCTGGTATATGTGTGTCTGAATGTGTGTGTGTGTGTTTGTTTGTGTGCGTGTGTAACTTCTGCCCCACCTGCTGATAATTACCTCTCTACCTCTCCCACTTTTTACCTGTTCCTGTTCAGTTTTGACGTGCTTGTTTTTAATCACTTTTTAGCTGTTGGTTAGCCCTGCTTGTGTGTGTGTTTGTGTGACTACTGTCTCAACCTTTTTGGCAAAGCGCTTGGTGAAGCTGAGTTTAACTGTTTGTTGGATGGAGATTGTTTTCAAACAATGCCCTTGTTTTGACTGAGCTCGTTAAGATAATCATTCTCAGGCTTGTTGTCCTGCAGATGTGTGTGCGTGGGTTATTGACCGGTGTGTGTGTAAATGACAGTTGTACCTGTTAAACTCCTCCCTTGAAAAGCGGCTTTTTCGCTGTCGGTTTCTTCCGAACAACTTGCGATTGTGTCAAAACCGTAGCTGCTATCAAAAAACCGATTACACTGTGAGATGCGGACAAGTCTGGGCCAGATGTACGTGTGTTTTATGTCCAGATATTCTTTAGAAAAATGACAAAATGGTCGACTTAAAAAGACTCTGCGACTCAGAGAACAGGAGTTTGTATTGTATGCAGTGAGATTTGGGTTCGGCGAACCTCCTGAACTAAATCCTCTGGTGAGAGAACCGTACCTCGTATCAGAGTGTACTATAGATCATCGGACTCCCGAGAACTTCCTGAGTCCGACCATCATCTCGTTTTATTCCTGACACAACAACTTTTCGTTTTATGGCGATCTAAAGACAGGAGGCATTTCTGCTTTGCTCACAAAACAGCTCTGAATTTTAACATGGGACTTAATGGGAGAACAGGAGGGCGCTGGCTGCACAAAACGTCTCACTATTTAAATTCAGTAAGTCTCTCGGCTTTTTCGAGGACATCACACGAAAGAGGACAAGTTTGTCTACAAACTGATCCCAAAATTATGCGTGTAGAGTGTAATTTGTGGCCGTAGCGACGAGAAAAAGAGAAGATTTTCAGATCGTTTTTAGACTCTGTGCCACTCTAGCACGCACTCTAGCGCGAACATTCCGCGCAATACACACCCATTATAATCTCAAAATTTCCCGCCAAACGATCACTGTCATTGAACAGTGACTGATCAAAAACTATAGGACCAATCAAAATGTGGATGAACACACCAATAGACCAGACTTGGGTCTACATTTTAAAGTTGAAATGAAGTCTCTCGGTGAATGTATGCCTGAGCTACAGATGTTTGAAAAACTCCAATTTCAATCTTGTTTTTTTCGCCGGTCCCATTCATTTCTTATGGGAAATTTATCGCAGTTTTTCGCGTCTTACGACGCGAAAAACTGCGGTAAATTTGAGAAAAGTAATAGCACACCGATCCCGAACAATACGCACGTTTTGATATATAATTTGCGAGGGTTTTCTCAAAGCTGCGGGGCGAGTTTAGGGACGAAAATTTGGAGGATGATGAAAAATAATAACTAGAAAATTCCCCCTGGGAAATTTTGAAAGGGACACGGGGTGTGTTCGAGCCGACAAAATTATCTACGTTTTAAAGTTTGAATGAAGTCTCTAGGAGAAACTATGGCGAAGCAGCGGACAATTGAAAAAGGCTGCAATTTGAGAAAACTGCAGATATCAGAGGTAGTCAGTCCCTGATTAATGAATTGCTCTCAGCTGTGTTTCTGTGGCTTTCTCCTTGTCTGTCTCTGTTGATCACCTCAGCTGTCTGTGTCTGCTTCTCTCCTCTGCTTCATGTCTCTGTTAACATGAATTAATGAACTGAATCAATAAACATGAATGGAGCTAATGCTGACGGAGCTAACAGAGCTAACACTAACGGAGCTAACAGCTAGCGGTGCGAATAGAGCTAACGGCGCTAACGCTAACAGAGCTAACTGTGCTAACAGAGCTAATAACGGCGTTAACAAGGGGGCGGGGGGATGGGGTTTTCATTATGCATTTGTCTGTGTGTGTGTGTTTATGTATCTGTCGTTGTGTGTGACTGCGTATGTGTGTGTCTTCGTCTGTTTGTGTGTGTGTGTCTGCTTGAACTACACAAGCAGCCCAACCTGCTCCTACATGGAGATGTGTCTGGTATATGTGTGTCTGAATGTGTGTGTGTGTGTGTGTGTGTGTGCGTGCGTGTGTGCCTGTGTAACTTCTGCCCCACCTGCTGATAATTACCTCTGCACCTCTCCCACTGTTTACCTGTTCCTGTTCAGTTTTGACGTGCTGTTTTTAATCACTTTTTAGCTGTTGGTTAGCCCTTTTTGTGTGTGTGTTTGTGTGACTACTGTCTCAACCTTTTTGCGAAACTGCTTTCTGAAGCTGAGTTTAACTGTTTGTTGGACGGAGATTGTTTTCAAACAATGCCCTTGTTTTGACTGAGCTCGTTAAGATAATCATTCTCAGGCTTGTTGTCCTGCAGATGTGTGTGCGTGGGTTATTGACCGGTGTGTGTGTAAATGACAGTTACACCTGTTAACTGAAAAGCGGCTTTTTCGCTGTCGGTTTCTTCCGAACAACTTGCGATTGTGTCAAAACCGTAGCTGCTATCAAAAAACCGATTACACTGTGAGATGCGGACAAGTCTGGGCCAGATGTACGTGTGTTTTATGTCCAGATATTCTTTAGAAAAATGACAAAATGGTCGACTTAAAAAGACTCTGCGACTCAGAGAACAGGAGTTTGTATTGTATGCAGTGAGATTTGGGTTCGGCGAACCTCCTGAACTAAATCCTCTGGTGAGAGAACCGTACCTCGTATCAGAGTGTACTATAGATCATCGGACTCCCGAGAACTTCCTGAGTCCGGCCATCTCCTCGTTTTATTCCTGACACAACAACTTTTCGTTTTATGGCGATCTAAAGACAGGAGGCATTTCTGCTTTGCTCACAAAACAGCTCTGAATTTTAACATGGGACTTAATGGGAGAACAGGAGGGCGCTGGCTGCACAAAACGTCTCACTATTTAAATTCAGTAAGTCTCTCGGCTTTTTCGAGGACATCACACGAAAGAGGACAAGTTTGTCTACAAAATGAGCCCAAAATTATGCGTGTAGAGTGTAATTTGTGGCCGTAGCGACGAGAAAAAGAGAAGATTTTCAGATCGTTTTTAGACTCTGTGCCACTCTAGCACGCACTCTAGCACGAACATTCCGCGCAATACACACCCATTATAATCTCAAAATTTCCCGCCAAACGATCACTGTCATTGAACAGTGACTGATCAAAAACTATAGGACCAATCAAAATGTGGATGAACACACCAATAGACCAGACTTGGGTCTACATTTTAAAGTTGAAATGAAGTCTCTCGGTGAATGTATGCCTGAGCTACAGATGTTTGAAAAACTCCAATTTCAATCTTGTTTTTTTCGGCCGTCCCATTCATTTCTTATGGGAAATTTATCGCAGTTTTTCGCGTCTTACGACGCGAAAAACTGCGATAAATTTGAGAAAAGTAATAGCACACCGATCCCGAACAATACGCACGTTTTGATATATAATTTGCGAGGGTTTTCTCAAAGCTGTGAGGCGAGTTTGAGGACGAAAACTTGGAGGAAGATGAAAAATAATAATAACTAGAAAATTCCCCCTGGGAAATTTTGAAAGGGACACGGGGTGTGTTCGAGCCGACAAAATTATCTACGTTTTAAAGTTTGAATGAAGTCTCTAGGACAAAGTATGGCCGAGCAGCGGACAATTGAAAAAGGCTGAAATTTGAGGAAATTTCCCCATTCATTTCTTATGGGAAATTTATCGCAGTTGTTCGCGTCTTACGTCGGCCTTCGATGGTCATAGCTCGAAAACCGTAAGAGATATCAAAATGTGCCGAGGGTCATTTGGAGCCGACAAAATTATCTACGTTTTAAAGTTTGAATGAAGTCTCTAGGAGAAACTATGGCGAAGCAGCGGACAATTGAAAAAGGCTGCAAATTGAGAAAACTGCAGATATCAGAGGTAGTCAGTCCCTGATTAATGAATTGCTCTCAGCTGTGTTTCTGTGGCTTTCTCCTTGTCTGTCTCTGTTGATCACCTCAGCTGTCTGTGTCTGCTTCTCTCCTCTGCTTCATGTCTCTGTTAACATGAATTAATGAACTGAATCAATAAACATGAATGGAGCTAATGCTAACGGAGCTAACAGAGCTAACACTAACGGAGCGAACAGCTAACGGTGCGAATAGAGCTAACGGCGCTAACGCTAACAGAGCTAACTGTGCTAACAGAGCTAACAGAGCTAACAGAGCTAACGGCGTTAACAAGGGGGCGGGGGGATGGGGTTTTCATTATGCATTTGTCTGTGTGTGTGTGTTTATGTATCTGTCATTGTGTGTGACTGCGTATGTGTGTGTCTTCGTCTGTTTGTGTGTGTGTGTCTGCTTGAACTACACAAGCAGCCCAACCAGCTCCAACATGGAGATGTGTATAGTATATATGTGTCTGAATGTGTGTGTGTGTGTGTGTGTGTGTGTGTGTGTGTGTGTGTGTGTGCCTGTGTAACTTCTGCATTTGTGTGACTACTGTCTCAACCTTTTTGGCAAAGCGCTTGGTGAAGCTGAGTTTAACTGTTTGTTGGACGGAGATTGTTTTCAAACAATGCCCTTGTTTTGACTGAGCTCGTTAAGATAATCATTCTCAGGCTTGTTGTCCTGCAGATGTGTGTGCGTGGGTTATTGACCGGTGTGTGTGTAAATGACAGTTGCACCTGTTAAACTCCTCCCTTGAAAAGCGGCTTTTTCGCTGTCGGTTTCTTCCGAACAACTTGCGATTGTGTCAAAACCGTAGCTGCTATCAAAAAACCGATTACACTGTGAGATGCGGACAAGTCTGGGCCAGATGTACGTGTGTTTTATGTCCAGATATTCTTTAGAAAAATGACAAAATGGTCGACTTAAAAAGACTCTGCGACTCAGAGAACAGGAGTTTGTATTGTATGCAGTGAGATTTGGGTTCGGCGAACCTCCTGAACTAAATCCTCTGGTGAGAGAACCGTACCTCGTATCAGAGTGTACTATAGATCATCGGACTCCCGAGAACTTCCTGAGTCCGTCCATCTCCTCGTTTTATTCCTGACACAACAACTTTTCGTTTTATGGCGATCTAAAGACAGGAGGCATTTCTGCTTTGCTCACAAAACAGCTCTGAATTTTAACATGGGACTTAATGGGAGAACAGGAGGGCGCTGGCTGCACAAAACGTCTCACTATTTAAATTCAGTAAGTCTCTCGGCTTTTTCGAGGACATCACACGAAAGAGGACAAGTTTGTCTACAAACTGATCCCAAAATTATGCGTGTAGAGTGTAATTTGTGGCCGTAGCGACGAGAAAAAGAGAAGATTTTCAGATCGTTTTTAGACTCTGTGCCACTCTAGCACGCACTCTAGCACGAACATTCCGCGCAATACACACCCATTATAATCTCAAAATTTCCCGCCAAACGATCACTGTCATTGAACAGTGACTGATCAAAAACTATAGGACCAATCAAAATGTGGATGAACACACCAATAGACCAGACTTGGGTCTACATTTTAAAGTTGAAATGAAGTCTCTCGGTGAATGTATGCCTGAGCTACAGATGTTTGAAAAACTCCAATTTCAATCTTGTTTTTTTCGCCCGTCCCATTCATTTCTTATGGGAAATTTATCGCAGTTTTTCGCGTCTTACGACGCGAAAAACTGCGATAAATTTGAGAAAAGTAATAGCACACCGATCCCGAACAATACGCACGTTTTGATATATAATTTGCGAGGGTTTTCTCAAAGCTGTGGGACGAGTTTGAGGACAAAAACTTGGAGGAAGATGAAAAATAATAATAATAAGAAGAAGAAGAAGAAGAAACGCGCGGGATAGTAATAAGTGACTCGGGGCTACGCCCCGAGTCACTGGCTCCTGCAGCTATGAAATAGCTGTAGGAGCCAGTGACTCGGGACGTTGCCCCGTGTCCCTAATAAGAAGAAGAAGAAACGCGCGGGATAGTAATAAGTGACTCGGGGCTACGCCCCGAGTCACTGGCTCCTGCAGCTATTTCATAGCTGTAGGAGCCAGTGACTCGGAGCGTGCCCCGTGTCCCTAATAAGAAGAAACGCGCGGGATAGTAATAAGTGACTCGGGGCTACGCCCCGAGTCACTGGCTCCTGCAGCTATTTCATAGCTGTAGGAGCCAGTGACTCGGGACGTTGCCCCGTGTCCCTAATAAATGGTATCAAATAAGAGATCTGAGTTCATGAAAAGGATTATAGCTTTAACCACGGCTTCACCTTCTGCTTAGTCACCATGACAACATCCTTCCCCAACTTTATCCATACTGTAGCATGCGCAGATATTTTAGATTTCAGGATTTTGCTTGATTCACGCAAGAATCCGTCTTGCCAGGCTTCAAGTTATACGTTTGTGGCCAAACCACAGTGTCTTGGACTAAAAACGACAATGGCGGCGTAAAAAGAGGTTCGCGCAGATGCTGCATCAGTTGTATCACAACTGGAGAGCATTTCTTCATTGAAAGAAGAGCAAAGAAAAGCACTGAAAGCTTCCTTCCACGGAAAAAAAAAACGCTTTCACTCTTCTCCCGACTGACTTCAGGTACGTCACGTGGTTTGTTGATCTGATTGGTTGAAGTTAGCCCACGATAGGTGATTGATAGACAGGTGGTTCACGCAGTCACCGGCCAAGCCCCTCTCCAAACAGTTTCCAAGGATGACAACAAACAAACAATCCATCACATCAGGTTAGGATTTGGCAGAATCGTCTGTGAGGTTTGTGCTGGAGCGTCTAAGACACTGCACCCGCCCTGCTGCAGCTGCGAATAACTGATGAGCGGAGGAATTTGCAGCTTTCAAACCAAAATTAATTGTGACGACTAAGTATTGCTCTGCTTTGGTCAGTCACTGCTTGAAGGTTTGACCATTTGAGGTCCAGAAAGAGCAGCCACACACTGCTGTTGTAATTAGCTTATTGCTAGCATCTGCATCTGTTACCAGAAACTCTGAATAGTTTAGAAAGACAACATTAGCTGCTACAACGATGACCTTAGAAAAAACCTGAGAGAAAAACAATGCAGTGCTGAAGGTTTAGGAAACACCGTCTCAAATAATTGCTACAGTGTGTCACAGAGCTTTAGTGACATTGGCCTTTAAAACTGAAGCAGCAGACGCAAGTTTCTCTCAGTAATGAGTCTTTTATCGATCTCGGCACTGTGCACTCAAACTACTGTCTGAATAAGCCAAAAGCCTGTCTTACTCATATGAGAACAGGCTTGTCTGGACACCGCGAGGTGAAAATCCTTGGATGACGAAAAATCCTTTATTTATCACGGTAATGCCAGCTCACTCTGCTCCATCATGAAACCTCACAGCAAAGAAATTAGACAGAATCCTTGACTGGGGATAAAATTCAATTTTTTTTGTGTTTTGTGCACATCTTAAGTCCCATTGCTGCTTTTTTCCTACATCCAGTTCGGTTCACGTCAGTGATATTTCACACCAGGAGTGAAAACACAGCTGCAACAAAAATAACACAGATCTGCTCCTTTTTGCCTGCAGTTAAATTGCTTGTTGGGACCACGGAGTGTAAATTAATTAGAGAAACATCTGAAAGAACGAGGCTCCAACTGATACGCTCGTGATGGTGAAAGCGCATTCATTGTATATGGAGCCAAAACGCAGACAAGTGAGGAAGCTGAAGTGTCTTGGAAAAGAATTTTTATTTTCAAATGCTGGTAAGGTGTCCATTGAAATCCAGAGAACAGAACAAACATACGCTAATTACTGAAACAGATAGAAAATTGATATGATTATCACAAACACAATTATTGGAGCCCTTTCATTTCCATCACAGAAATACACAGCTCATAGACCGACTCTTCTACAGATGGAGAAAAGACACTGACCGATTACAAGCTCGTCAACACATACAAACACTTTGATGTGGCTTCAGCTTAAGACGTATTTTACAAAATGACGACACAGATGGCGTGTGCATTCCTTTAGGTTGTAAAAGTTGAATCTACGCCGGCCAGCACAAACATTGTTATATGACAGGTCAAAACTTCACAGACGGATAGACACTTTAGTAACAAATAAACCTACAGTATTATAAAAAAGACAGTTTCGTCAGATGCAAATACAGTAAAATCAAAAACAAGTCTGTATCTAGAGTAGGTCAAGTATTAGTTGTAAATAACTATCTGTGTTTATTTTAACCTGCTTGAACTACTGGATGAGTGGGAATCACCACACGAGGACAGGCACAGGAAGTTGTCAATCACAGAAAAGCATGTAACATTGACTTTAAAGATCTTTTCTGTCATTGCCTTCTGGGACTCGTTCTTTTCCTTTTTTGGAAAAATCCACCCATCGGGGGAACTAGGCTTCAACACCTTTGTGACTCAGGTCCCCAGCCCTGCGCGGAGACTGGCTACCTTATAAGTGACTCTGAGTCCTGCAATGGCGAGGGCGGACAGGGGGAGGACATGACACCCGGCTGTCCAACTTGGTGCACAGTGCTATGGTGTAGAAGTCCCCGAGAGTAGGCACTTGGACACAATCAACTCCTGACAGGCAAAGCAACCCACGAGAAATTAGAAAATATATTCAGTTTGTGTCCCAACAGACGGAGTTATACTACAATCAAATCAATAGTTTTAATGCTGATGGCTCGTTAGTTGAGCTATTTGTGGTTTGCTGTTACACGAGGTGTTTCTGAATGTTGACATTCAACATAAGTACATTCACACACACAGGAAATTTGGACCCCAAAGTTTCTGACTTGGAAAATGATCAGTAATCAAAGCTGCATTAATCAGTGCTGTCTCTGTTGAAGTGTTGAACCTTTTTGACCTGCGCTGTAATTGACTCCTCCAGGACGAAATAAAACATTTAGCTGAACTGACTTCTGTATAGTTATGTATCTTTTTGCACGTTTCTCAAAACACCATTAAATTTCCAACAGACTGCAACTGATTTCTAACCCTCGTCCCAGGATGCTGCTACTGTATCAGGTTATCGCGTATTGTTTGGCTTTAATATTGAATCAAAAGACTGTGTAATACAAAAGGGATCACAGAGACTTGTCACTCAACTATGAGCCTTTTAGCCTCTTTTAAGCTCATTGATTTGGATTTTACAGCCCCCACACTGAGGCTGGAATTACGCTTCTCTCTGCCGCATGTAGGCGAACGTGCGCTGGGGATGTTCGGATACGTCGACTCAGCCAAACATATAGCTTGGTGCACAGGTCCATATGAAGGAAAAAAAATGAAATGGCGAATAGTGGACTTACAATCTTCAGGTGGGCACACAACTCCAAGGACATGATCATCTTTCTGCATGCTTGTGGAGCAAATGGTTAATATGTTAACCATGACAAATTTATATGGTGTTAAAATATCCAAAAACTCTTTGAGACCTGCAAAATTAACTGAGTTCATATATTGAGTTATTACAATTAGTAGCTTATCAGAATATAAGAACCCATCAGCTGTTGTCTGACAATGATTTAACAGCTAGTGTTGTGAGCTGCAAGCATGAGGCAAGTTTTCTTTATTTGACTACATTTTGTCTTTAATGTGACACGATGCAGTGGTTGCACAGAGGAACCTCATTTCCGGGGTCAGTAGTAGGTGTAAGGGTTATTGGAGGCAGCGCTGTTCATGTAAACACCTTGCCCTGTTTCATATATTATCCAAAGTCTGGAAAAAAATGCCCTTTACCTTGACAGCGAGACATGAAGAGCATAAATCGGTCAATACAAAGTAACTGGGAGACACAGTCGTCTTCTCTCATTCGTCTCCGTCCAAATTCAATCACGCTGTGGATCGACACCAGAGTGGGAGCATTTATCTCTCCGGTCTAGATCTTTCTGTGAGCTGAATGTGACTTCAGTATTTTGTTTATTTTGTGCTATCGCTGTTGCCCTGTCTGGTTTTACAGCCACATTTACTCATATTCAATGAAATCAAAGTAAATGTGTTGGAATATTACAAAAGATATCATTTGTGAGGCTGAAAAAACTCAAAACGACCTCAAATAATGTGCTCAGAAACACTGGTTATGACGTGTTGCAACTGCTTTTAAGTCATTTTGTACAGAAACACACATTTACTCATGTATTTACAGACACACACGCGCACACACCACGTCCTCTGAGCCCTGCTAAAGAACAGTGCTGATGGTGTCGAAGTCCTTGCTGATCTGAGAGCTGCTGGGCAGTGACTTGAGGTACTCCAGGTGCCTCCTAGCATCCTCCTGATTGTGTCTCACATAGTAGATGACGTACGCAATCACCATGGTGAACCATCCGAACATGGTGACGAACATGGCTACGTCGGTGGTCTTGTGGTGGAAGTTGCAGAAGTTGATCCCTGAGTCCAGCACCTGGATTACCGGTTTGCCTGCATACTCCTCCTGCACCGCCGTGTGGCAGATCACCTCATTCACGGTCTCGGGGTCCAGCCGCAGCTCCCTCAGGACCTCCTGCAGTGTACACTCACAGTGCCACGGGTTGTTTGAGAGGCTGATTTTTGCTCGCAGGCGGGCAAACGCCTCTTTGGGGACACTTTGGATGCGATTATTTGATAGATCCAGGACAAGGAGGCTGTCGGAAACACCTTGAAAAGCTCCGACGTCCACTGTCTCAATGTCATTGTTCGAAAGGTCCAGCTCCTGAAGGTAGTGCAGGTCTTTGAAGGCATGGTTGGGGATGTGGGTGATGTGGTTGGATGCCAAAAGCAGGACCACGGTATCCCGTGGAAGATCTGACGGGATCTTCTCCAAGTTGCGAGACATACATTGGACCACTGTCATGCCACTCTTCTCTATGCAGTGACAACTCGCGGGACAAGCCGTCACTGGTGCATTTGCCACGAATAATCCGAAGAGCAAGCCCCACAAGAGGGCAAAGCCATCAAAGACAGGGGCTTTCCTGGGCATATCAGGCCCTGCTATGTCCTGCATATTCAGCAGCACGAGTCCTGTCAGGTAGAAGCAGTCATAGCTCCACCCGTTTCTTGTCATTAAATTGCGATGACTGCAGTGTCATTAGCTTTCAAAATGCTGAAATTATACCCTTCTTCAAACGAACATGGGGGCTCAGCTTGAGAGAATCCTTTCAAAATTGATTTGATAGAGTTTCATATAATCTTTTGAAATCGATTTCAAAGGGGCTCATCCAAAAACTGAGCTGCTCACTGAGCATATTCCAACAGGGAGGTGTAATCTCAGGTTTATTGTGAGGACGTCGAAAGCTGAGAGTGTTAGGAGGGGGCCAAGCGACGTGTCGTGTTTTACACTGAAAGATACAAAAAAAAAAAAAAAACAACAAAAACAGTGTTATTCTTGAACAGAAAAACATTTTTTATCTAATCAGGAGACGTCATATGTCTGCTGTCAGTGTTCATATGAAGAATCAAACCCATCCACTCACTCTCGCTAAAATAAGTCATTTTCTAAGTGCACAGGCAATTGCCTGCCGAGTAAATGCTATCCTCAAAATGTTTACGAAGCTATAATGTGATTATTGAGAAGAATCCATTTCACTTTAGCAAATCTCATAAACCGGCAGCCACACTCGTGGGTCATCACCAGCATTTTCTCATTCGATTAGGGAAAAGGTAATTCTGTTTTGCATTGTCTTCTAGCGTTGCATGAAATTCTGCTCTGATGCTGCAGCCCATCAATATTGATTACATTAAATCATAGCTGGACAAATAAGAAAAAAACACAATGATGCAAACAGCTCATCTCCCCGAGACTCAAACATTTCAAGGACTGCTGTCCCTCACTCACAGGTGCATGACAAGAATAGCTGTGGGCTCTGAAACGACTCCATCTGTCCTGCAGGAGGAGGATCTTCAGGACCGCGCACCCTCTGGTGGGCTACACTGATCACACAATGAACCCCTCGCTGTGTTCGAGGTCATCCCCCCCGCGGAGCCTCGCCTTCCTCTTATATTCCTTGTCTTTTTTTCCCCCCTTTTTTCCCTCTTGCCTTTGGCAAAGGGCTTCATATCTTAAAGCCACAGACGCACACGTGCGTTCAGAAAAAAGCCCCTCGCGCGCTCATCAGTGTGGGCTCAGCAGGTGTGGACAAGATGTGGCATCTACACGCACAAGGGCGGCTCAGCAGCCTGCGGTCATGTTCTGACACCCCGGCATCATTAAGTGACATAGTTCACATCCTGCTGCACAGACGCAAACTGCACAGCGCTCCTTCCCTTCACACTTCTGCAGCATGTCAAACAGATCACATGGACACGTTCTCTTCAGTTTTACAAGAAGATTTTCACTTTGAACAATACAAGTATCGCAGCGTGACGCACATTTTGGAGGCGCACACGTGCATGTATCCCAAATAACATGAGGTGAATCTATGGCTGCAGGAAAACCGCGTGCAAAGATCTGCATTTAATCCAGCTAATGATGCCCAAGTGCGGGGTGAACAGCGTGACGCTGTTTTCTAACATTATGATATTTTAATCACATTAAAATGTGCTTCTGTGGTTGATATAACATCTGCAAAAATAAATACACGTGCGTTAATAACTTCATTGACAGTATAGTTCACGTGGAGGTACTTACCAGGAAAGAGTTTCACCTTTGAATGCATTAATATTGTTTTTCTATATCGTCCAGCCTCTGTGGCCAGAGAAGGTGATGCTGTACCGGCGCTGCGGTCGTCAGAGCAGCGGGACTTTGCTCCTGTCACGTCTGGATCATCGCTGAAAGAAGCTGAAAATAAATGCTAAAACATGCTTTTTAAAGAAGTCGTCAGCTGCTGCCACATTTCCGAGAGGTTGAAGAAGAAGGAGGAGGAGGAGGTGAAAACTGTAAAGTTCCGAACCGGCACGCGGCGAAGTTATTCAATCTCTGCGTGAAATGATTCATATCCCCAAAAGGTAGCTCTTTTTATGTCTTCTCATGAAACACAGCAGTTACACTTGTTGATGATGATGGTGGTGGTGGTGGCGGTGTTCTGGAAAGGTCCGACTCATCACGCGCCTCTCTGTGCGAACCGCGCGCACATGGAGCCAGAAGGAATCCCGGCAGCGCGTGGATGTGGATTGAACTGCTGCTCTGCTGGCAGCTCTCCTGGTCCTCCAGTTCCCCCGCCTGTCTGCCTGTCTGCCTGCCTGTCTGTCTGTCCCCCTGCCTGTCTGTCCTCCGCCCTGTCTGTCTCCTTTCTTCATGCAAAACAAGGAAGAAGCATCTTTCATGAGTCCTTTTGGTTAGAACTTTTTAAAAAGACTTTATTAAATCAAGTGAAAACCAAGATTAGATTTGATACCTCAATCCGAGGCTCTTTTAAAATGTTCTAACCATTATTTTTAACATAATTATATTCTACATTATTATATTATATGTTGTATTATATTAATACTGCATCAAGTGTTGTAAAATGCAGTGATTGTGGAGTTTTCATGCAGAACGCAGCACCTGGAGACCTAGCCCATGTCACTATGAACTGTGGTGTATTGTTTATTTTAATTGACCCGAGCGTTGTATCAAACAGACTATGAAAGAGCTGCAGCGTGAGGGATTTCAGCGGCGCAGCAGTGGGTCGAGATGTCAGCCGTATGCTGGTGCTAATCACCCTTTTCAAAGTGCGGAGGCTCATTCTGCACTCACAAACTGCATGCAGAGTGCATGTTGGTGGTTTGTCTTTTCCCCTAATGCTACATGACTTTCTGTGACTGACTCCGCCATGCATGTCAGCATCATCTAACAGCAAAGGGGAGCGCTGTCTCTTACCAAGCTCCAGTGGCAATTTTTTAACATGCACCAGCACTTCTAGAGGCAGATATTTTTCCCTCATGCAGGAGTGCCAACACCAACATTCTCCCTCCCGGCTCGTCACATGCAGACGCTCGGTTAAGACCCCTCGGCGTCACTTTTTAGGCGCCGGGGCCCTTTAGCGTCATTTTTCAGCGTGCAGGGGCCAACCTGTTCTCATTCCCAGACTGTCAAATACCGATGCTTTGTCACGTCCCTTGGTGTCTCCTGCAGACACAAGAAACCCTTGAGCGTCTGCATGAGACACACAGGGCTTTCAGCTAACTCCAGTGTTAATCCATCTGTGTCGATATGAGCCACTCAGAGCAACTGCTCCAACCATCCAACACATTCTCATCCCGGCGATGCACAAAGCCTTCCTGCCAGAAACTCTTTTTCTAATTACAACTAATGATGTGAAACGGTTGCAGTTTGTTCAGTTTTGGCACCAAAACTACCTGATTAGGTTCAGGCACTGATACTGTTTGGTTCGGTTTAAGAAAAGATTGTTCACTTCTGGTTTCTTAAGGGACACAGACAGCCTCCTGGGTGAAAGACGTGTGTTTGTTTGACCCATTCACCCACCCAACCTTCCTCCATTTATAGACTTTGTCTTTACACTATGTCACCTTGCTTTGAGCATCTATTATTGCTGTGGATGTGTTGAAATTGGGATTAGTTTAAAGCTCAGTGCGTCTCATGTAGATACTAAAGGGTACCTTATGCGTCTGTGTCAGAGCAGAGCAGCGTGACAAAGCGTCAGTATTTGACGTCCTGGGAATGAGACCCAGCTTCCAGGGCTCAGAAGTCAAGTCTAGCTCTTTATACTGCTTCATGTGATGCGTTGAGAGTGATAACAGGCTGTCTATGGAAGTCTCCTACCCTGCATATTGAAAAATGACACCAAAGGGGTATCCAGTGCCTTGAACATGACGCCAAAGGGGTGCATCAGTATGGTAAAGAAGTTCAGATCCTGTGTGACCTCAGCAGATTGACTGTACATGACAGCACATGCAATGAAGCCTTCAGCGCAGTTTTCTGTTTCCTGACGTTCATGGAGCTCAGACGGTGCTGAGGTAACTCACACGGCAAAGGTCACCGAGTCTAAACCTCACAGGTGCTTATGAAATGTACTGCGGTTACAATTTAGTGTGGCTTACAAAACCACGGTGTCATGTCAGATAACCTTGGCAAGAGCAAAAAAAAAAAAAAAAAAGCTGTAAATAGAAAAGTGAGTTTAACCAACCACTTCAATTCCATTTGCGCTCCCCTGTGTGATTCAAATGTGGGTCAGCTGGTCCCAATGTTCCAGGTGTCATTTGAGCTGCGGAGGAGGGCAGGTTTTCCACGGAGCTGGTCCTGCCACAGTCTCAAATTTGCACTTGTGCCAGCTGGCATGATGAATTGTGCTATATTAACTACTGAACTTTTGAACTCGATGTAAGATAGCTCACTATCATTCACCTTGGATTTGGGGCTGATAGTTTGATATACTCAAGATAGAAGAAATCATTGGAATTAGCAATATAGCCCATTTACTGAGTGTGTGCAATTAGCTGGTTAAACTCATGATATCTTAAAGCAACACTAATCCGTATTTTCATATTAGCAAAGGATCAAATGACTGTGTGTAATTTGAAAAGATTCACCTGTTGTGTCAAGTTCAATTATCATCCACCTTTTTCCACACAACACACAGCTGTTTTCAGCAAAAAGAAGATCCGATGGGCTACCTGCCCAGCACCAAACAGCAGACCAAGTTAACGACTTGTGAAGGTAGAGGAACATTTAGCAACTGAAGAGCCAGATAATTCTCTCAAGAGTTGGGTTAGAAGACTGAATATTGGTCTTGCATTGATAGAAACGCTTTTACCATACTGACTTTATAAGGTGATACTGCTGAAAGTTGCATTTTCAGCATGCTGCGCTGTCCCCAAGTGGCCAAAAACTACTTAAACGCAGAGTTAATGGTGAAAAATAATTTAGATTTAAATCGTGAGAATCCCAAAATTTCATCTGTCTTTGTGATGGTCCTGACATACTGGCTGTCAATAGTTTCCAATATTCAGCACAGATGAGTTCTTCTGAGATAAGACACACCCATCAGATGTTAAAAGACTCTCAGAGAATTTGAATATGTGACCAACTTGTTTTTGGAATTAAAAAGCGAACATCATAACGTACGACAGTGTGCATCATCTGTGTGGCAGATTTTCTTCTCCTCAGATACTATTTGATTGTTCCAGTTAAATTACTTTGCTATCTGACTGTTGTGAGGCACCACAGACCTCACTAATAGGACTGAAACAAGGACCAGGCAAGCAAACCGAGCTGTCTCCAGAGCAATTAACTTCAACTACCTTTAGGTGGTGGGTGACTGCTCTGTTTATGAGTAAAGGATCGATAACGTGTCAAAACCTTGGGACACTCATCCCACATCCTGCTGTTTATCCTGTTTTCGAACAGGTTTTTTGTACACCACCTGTTCCTTAACCGCCCTCAGGTCACTTTAACCCAGACACTTTATAGTTGAGCACCGTCCCTTGAGATTACTCCCATCACTCGCTGTCACCACACCCACCTTACTTCCTGTTTCCCTTACAAATCTTCGTCACCCAACCAGCATCCAGAGACATTGTTCAGTTACCAGCTTTATCAGACTTTCCAGCATCAAGAGATGTTTAGTTTAGAGACCACATGCTTCAGCCTGTGACTCACTCATTGTACACTAATAAGAACCTCATAAGCTGTATCTAATTATAGATGATTAACACTATTTCTTGTGACATCTTTCCTTAACGTGCATTTTCCTCCCACAATAAGCAGGCAAGAGTTTGGCTCCATTATTTACTGTCTTCATCTGTGAAATTCTATTAGCTCTTAGGGAGGTGAAGGGGGAAAAAATGCAGCTTTTCAATGGCACCATAAAACACTGACGGCAGGCCTCAACACACCGATCTAATATCAGGGCGAGGCAGCTGTCATCCTGGAAGTCCACTGCAGAGTCAGTGCTGTGCAAAGGATGCCGCAATGTAAACAAACCTGCAACGCAAAGACATGGATCCAGATTAAGCTCTGATGATAATATCTCCTCTTTTGATTTGATCTCCCGCATTTTTCTAAATAATTGGGAGTTTTCAGACTGGGCACAGGACATCTACATGACTCAGCCAGCCAGTGACAAAGAGGAGTCAGCCATGGCAGCGTCAAGCGAGTGAGCTGTGCACAGTGTGGCTGAAGGAGGACGATATCTTCTTCCCATTCTTCGCATTTTGTTGTGGAAGTCATGTTGTTAGAGTGAGAATGCAAGTGTTACGATAAGAGGGTGTTCATTTGTAAATTTACCTATCTGCTCTATACAGCAGAGGTAAGCGCTGATTGTCATGCAGTGTGCAAAATGAATTTCCCCCGCTTGGATAATGAAGTTTCCCAAGACTCATGTGATGCCTTACAGACAGTTCACAGGTAGAAAATGCACAGTGTCTGCACTCAGGTAGTCTGGCACCAACTTTGAGACTTTAAACACCCATTTATTATCCATCTAACCAGTGATGCATCATGACATGAACTATAGGGCGTTAAAGAACTAAAACCTATTAGCCACAGGGTCCATAAATAAAGATGCCGAGTTAGGTAATGCTTTAAAACCGCTTGAGGTGCTGCCCAGACCAATAACAACACCCACAGACCGGTGGCAAGCTAAACTGGGAGCCATCGTGCTGGGAGGCAGGGCAGCTCCAGGCAGGAAGAGCAATTCAGAGCATCAATCTGGCCAAATCGCTTCCAACCAGAGTTTACTGGCTTTGACTGGCGCACAGCATTATTTTCATCTGTTTCCTCCTTTATATATCACACAGGACAGCTAATCATAATCCACCATTCAATTAATCCCAACAAAGGAGGCCTCCAGCAGCTATAAATATGTTGAATTATAATGAAAAAGGCCAAAGATATTTAAGTTCAACACGAAAGCATCGCTCAGAGGCGACACAAGCAGCCACAGGAGGGGTTTTATCTTTAGATATATCTGCTGAGCTTGATGGTTTGCACACAAGCATGGCCAGACGTCCGCACACAAATTTCACCCTTTGTCTGACTAGATAAAGGGTCATAATGGGGCTCACTGGTGGTTTCATTCTGCCAAACCACACACTCACGAAGACAGAAAATGGGGAAACTGTGGCAGTCAGATAAAAGAAAGCCAAGGTCAGGAATATGGAGCACAGCTGTTTCGTCAGCAGCAGAAAGGCCACGCGTTCGCTGGCAGAGAGATGCAGCAGGTTTTCCACGTCAGCGACTTGGGCTAACCTTCCTCAATCACTGTGAGGGACCAGGCGGAGGAACACAGGGGCTGGAGGGGGTATGAATAAGTGGCTATTCATCTAGATGAACAACAGGACTAGATTCAACTCCACATCAATTCATCATGATTAATGTAGCCATGGTAGAATTTCCTCTATGTCAGGATTTTTTTTTTCTAAAAAAAAAAAAAAAACATGCTTTCTGAGGGCATGAGGCTGGTTAGCGGGATGCTGTGAATAAGATGGCATTGTTCCACATTAGACCCACGATTAACACCTTGGTGAAGTGCTTCTAATGATCACCATCTATTTATATTATGCACAGTTTAAGACAAATTCGAGTAGTCCCTGCCTGTAATTGCCCCTGGGACAACAAATAACGGCTCCAAACACAAGACACATTCATCCAACTCCTCCAGGAGCCAGCGGAGATGGGTCGCTGATGTATGACCGGTTGGTTGTGGCGCTGAAGATAAAGGACTGCTGTGTGTGTGTGTGTGTGTGTGTGTGTGTGTGTGTGTTTATTTGCTTTTTTATTTGTGCATTTAATTAATTGAACAGAAGAAATACACAATGACATAAAAAAATGCACAGGTGGGATAAAAAAAAAGACAAAGACAGCTGCATATGCTTCCCACAAATTTAGATCAATGTGTTCAAAATAAGAAGATGCAATTTCCAAACAAGAAATACTAAAAAATGAAAAGACAAAAGACAAAACAGAATATTAACAAAGATTATATTAACATATATTTGCACCTACTGTATCCAGTAGGTGATTTGTTCATTTTTAAACAGGGAGGATGACCCCAACCCTATAAATAAAACTATATCTGTAGATGTATATCTGTATATCCTTGTTAAAGAGTATTATTGGAATACTGCAGGCAGCAGTGTGTCTCTGTGATCCTCTCCCTCTTCAGTGACTACACAGTGCGTCTCTACACTTTGATCATGAAGGTAACGCCACTCCATTGAGTAAATAGGCTATAATATAATATAGAATTGTGTATTTGTAGTATACAGTTTAGAGACTATTACAGATCTGAGATGAAGCTGCCTGAGAGAAAAAGGTGTAATTACAGATCCATTTGCTGCTTCAGCACCACGGACAGCGCCATGGATTGATCAATACACAGCACAGTTAGAGTGCTGAGATTCAGACACGTGGTCGGGAACTCAGAGTCTAACTTGTACAAACCTCGGTCAGATAAAGGATCAATGAGTCAGGCAGACTAGACTAACATTCAACTAATCAACACCTCTGCACTCTGCTACCAGGTGACAGAGGGGGGACAGCAGGTTAACAAGGGGGGGTGGCACCTCTGCTCATATCGCCAACTGACTGTACAATTCCTCATTTACACAGTACCGCACTCCTGGAGGAGAAGTGGTTTAAAATCCTTTTTTTTTAAATTGGAAATAAGCTACTGCAAAGTGAAGCAGGAAAGTAGTTCCAGCACCTAATTGAAAACTGGAAAGTTCTGTCCAACAGTTATATAGAAGATCAGCAGATCTGGTGTGATAGCAGTGGATCTGAGACCTACTTACAAAGATATGGTGAGAGGTAATGGCAAGTGAATTGTTTACTGATCAGGTCTACTGATGTTTAATATGTTTGACAGCTCCAGGGTTCAAAATAATGAGGCCGTATGAGTGACCATCCTAAAAGAACGCTGCCATTAAAAGGTGGAATAGAGACTGTTTTTATGTGCTTTCCAATACTGCATAGCCATAAGGTATTAAAGAAGGCCTTTGCTCTCAGCTTACTGTTCACTTGCACCTTAATGGATCTCCAAATGCTTTAGAAGAGACAAATTACCCATGCTGCCTCCAGTCAATTCAACCTCCTGTCGCCTACTTACTTATCCAAGTGTATCACTCTGGATTTCCTTTGACAAAGTAAATTCATCTCTTTGGAAGGGGGTCAAGATGCTGATGAGGGGAAGCTTTAGTTTGGAACAATTCATCACAATTACACACTTACTGTATCGGTATCCAGGGGAGCAAAGCATTAGCTGCTAATGGCATCCGCATGCGGGGAGGTGGGCTGGAACTGTCTGATTGGCTGCTGTAATACATCTAAAGCCGTTTGTGTGTGACAGGATGACTTGTCATAAAACACAGACGCTGATGCATGGCACAAGGTGAATTGGCAGAATGTGATTTATCATCAGATGTTGCACCGTGTTATTCTGTGATGTGCAACGAATGATGATGAATCTGTATGTGTACAGAGATTACTCAACCACACGTTCACCTATTGTAGAACAGGCCGATTGTACATACGTGTGGGTATATATACAGTAGAAGGTGGCGGGTGATCTATGGGCTGACATCACTTCAATATATCAAATGACTTTTTTTTTCAGTTTTGCCTGCTGATTATGACTGTTTTTTGTTTCAGGTTTTGCTTGTTGGCCATTAAAAAAAACACTTCCAGTGTAAAAGATGGAGGACAAAATCTGACATCCTCATCAAAAATAAGAATGTTTCTTTGCTAAACTGCATTCAGGGGACAGAAACACAAAGAAGGCATTAAAAAGACTGCAATTTTGGATGAAACTCACTTGATTTGTCCGACTCGAGCCTCATATAAGCTTCACGCAGTCGGCGATTTGAGCAAAATGAGCAAAAAGGTTTGTGTGTTAGTGTTTCCAGTGGGGACAACAAACTTTCCAGCTGAAAGTTAGCCTTCGTCCTCTTCATATTGTAGCATGGAGTAGAGGAGTAACTGTTGCTTATTGTTTCTATAAACATAAAAATATATACACACGTGCATAAAAACTAGCGTACTAGACTAAAAAGAGGCTCAGAATTAAGATAAGATGGAGCTCTGACCGTGCAAATTAAAGTTGAATGTGCACAGTCCCTCAGAAGATAAGTCTGTTCTCCCTGCACAGAGGGGAGTCATTGTACAGTACTATTGCAGTGCAGGAATGACTTTCTCTGGCGGTCCTTATTGCAGCTGTTTCGAGCCTCCAGCCTCTGTGCACCTCTGCTAAGAATCCCTGCATGATAAAACTACATGCAGACACAGCTATAGTCATCTCATAAGCTGGAATTTTAATAAGTGATCCAGGAGGAAGAACTGCTTTTTCACTGTTGACGTTATTATTTATTTCAGTGTGTGTCAAACTGTCTATCACACAGGTGAATGTTGGTTCCCAGACACCCCAGTAAAGCTATGAGGACGTCAACTTGTGTGCTTCTATAGTCACTTTGCATTTGCACACTGATGTCAGAACTCACACCCAATCACATTTGGCTTTTCTTTGTTTCCAGACTTTATTCCTCCTGCGTCACACATCCAGTATGAGTCACATTAGTTGCAGCTTAGTTATCGTGTTTTCAGGGAAAGCAGCAGTTTTAATGCCAGTGCATAAATCATTTTTTCAGACTAATAACACTGTAACTTAAGCAACACTTACTTTTCACCAGGGAGAATGACCTCAATTTCAACTCCTGTTTTTTCTACGGTGTTTCAGTGTGAATGGTAGTGAACGCTCTTAAAATTAAGCCGGAGGTCTAATGAAGGATAAACTGTTTACAGACGCTCATGCACTTTCAGCAGAGGGGCAGTAAAGATAAACAAGGCCCAGTTTGTTTCGACTGTGGTTATAATCATTAGCTGTTTTATGTAATAATTATATCATCATTCTGTGCTTTTGATAGATTGACAAATGTGCTCAAATAAAAGTAATATTTTCCCTGACTGTCCTAAAGTGCTTTACCTCCACTTTAAAATTGCAGTTTCATTTAGATGAATGGAAGTATGTGGGTCGATTTTCAGCGTGGGTCCATTTCACAAAGTTTGTACCATCACCCTAATCAATTATGATAACTTTACAGCACAGCGCTGCTAATGGACTGTGTGCCAGCATTTTCTGCACCTTTGTGCACCTGCTCCTTCTGGCAAAATCCATCAGGACAACAATTTCATGGCCGAAGAGAGTCACATTTAAAGAATGTGGCTGATGCCGTTTTTAATGATTGGTCAAAACTGAGAATGACTTCATCCTATTTAAGTATAACCGGGATTGATCTGATATAGCTTGTGTCAGTTTTCACGCTCCATATGTTGTCTTCTAATTTAGACTTTTTACAGTGAATGAATGAAGAATTTCAAGAGGTGTTCTCTTTGACAGCTGAAGAAGATCGTCAGTGAATCAACGGTTCTCCCTGCAGCTCGAACTTTAATACTAAACCGTTTCAAATATTTAAAGAACAAAATAAATAACTTCCAGCTGTTTGGATTACAAAACACACATTAAAGCTTTTCCTTTGAACACTTCATATGTTTCTGTGAACGTGCAGATGAATTATACTTTTGGTTGACTTGGCAATTAAAGGAACTGTGATCAGACGAATATTTCTGTTACCACTGCACAAAGAACGCTGACAGTTCCCCCAAAGATAGACTGAAAGTAAAACAAGGCTGAGTAACAGAAGCTCGGACTGACGTCAGCACCAAGTTGCCCAGTCAGTCCTCAAAATTAGACCATCATCTGTGTGGGCTGAAAGTGTTGCCAATCAAAACGTCTCCCACATGGATGTGAAGGTTATTTCGGTGTCTTTGAACACTGAATCGCAGCTTCATGACTGCAGGACACTTGTGTGAGATAAACCGCTGCGCTGAAACCACTTGTAAGGTTTCTCTCATGTGTGTTTTACTTATAATATTTCAGGATTACCCATTAAGCAATTCATGTTTGTCATCTTTACAGCTGTTTCACACATTGTAGCACAGGTCACTTCCACTCAGCCTTTAATGGAAATACAGATGTTCTGGTTAAGTAGAGTTAGTTGTATATATTGAAGGCTCAGCATCATCACTTTGTACATACACGGCAACAAGTCTGTAAACAGATTTATGTTGTAAGAGCATGAATTATTCATTGGGTAAATTACCTTCTTACATTCCACACATTCTTTTGGTAAGAACTAATCTAAACCCAAGGGTGTATTCATTTCCTAACCAGCATGCTTTGCAATTTGCTGAGACTACTCGGGAGAGCTGCGTCTCTCTTGAGGGACAGAAGGCAAATGGCAGAGAAAAAAAATGTGATGTGAAGAAAGGAACTATCTCTTAATGAGAGGAGTAATTCCACAGTTTGACCCTGAAATCCTACCGGCCGCCGACTGTATTCACTCTCATGAAGCACAAAGACAGATTTGTGACACCCGGATGTCATTTTATAAGTTTGCTTAAGGGATAAAAAAATAAATGACATCATCTGCATCATCCTCGGTCGGAAGATGGCTAATCTCACCTCATCTCTGACCTGTTGTTGTATTGACACGATGCTGTAATGACACCGCCGGTAGCATTCCCTGTTCGAGGCCTTTGAGCAAAGCCATTGATTTCAGTGTGCGTTTTTAATTATAAATGGGTCGAAAGAAGCCCTCAAATGGAAATTGGTGGCTGTGTTCGAATGCTGAGGAAGATGTCATGATGATTAGAGCTTTAGTGCTCAGGTGTGAGCAGCCATCTCTTCCCTGAGAGAAAACGACAAAGGATGACGTTATCGAGCGCTGTGAAATCACAGCGAGCTACATTGAATTTGGAGCTTCCACTTTTCCTGAAAAGGTTGTCAGTTGTTTCGAAAGGAGAGCTCTCCCTTATGTAGACTTGGTGAATGTGCTACTAAATGCATCCAGGGCCTGTGGGAGCACAATCAAGAGCTGCTTGACTCTGAGCATATTTAACAGCCATGAAAGATGTGGTGGTCGAGCTGTACACAAGGTGACCTGTTGTCGCCCCTGAAGAGCGACAGTGTTAATTTGCAACGTGCCTGTGGACAAAGGCGTCCCCTGTGGTTCGGTCTCTTGTGCACACAGTCCAGCTGAATGTCAGAGCATAGCATAGCTGCGTCCAATTAACAGCAGGGATTCGCAGGAGACCCTGCAGAGCCGTCCATTTTGCATTGGGATAGTGGTCAATTTTGAGTTATAGGCTCAAATTATTATTAGAATTATGAACTAGAGGGCCTCAAGGAGCTCATGGAGGAAGCAAAGACAAAGAGAGTGCACTGTATTTGATGATGTTTTAGGTCAAAGACTTTATTACCATTAAGATCAATGACGGTTGATCCCCAACCCGTGGGCTGCGCCCCACTAGTGGGCCATGGGTCATTTGGTACTGGGCCACACAAAAAGAAAAAATAATTTCCATTATTTTGTGGATTTACGTTCATTATTATTGTTATTATTATTATTAAAGAGAAAATACCACAGTTTTTAATGCCGATCTTATCATTTTATTTTGTTTTTATCTGCTACACCTTTAGACTGGGCCGTGAAAATATTGTCAGACATTAAACTGGGCCATGGTACAGAAAAGGTTGGGGACCACTGATCTATATTATATAGTCTATTAGCCTGTAGTCCAGTCTGGGGAGTGGGCATGTGCTTCAATGGTATAAGAACATGTCTCAAATATTTCCACATAGTTGAATCAAAACCTGACAGTCTCAAGAAAAACTGATTATCAACTTCATAAAATCGGGACTCTTTGCAGGGATGTTGCGATTGATTGCATCAGGTTGCAGCGTGTTCCTTATATTTCGTCCACCCCCTGCACGTTCCTGTCCGTTGTTATAGATTCTGACATTAGGATATGAAAACAGATCCGTAAAAGCAGACAAGCTTTCCGTCACAACACAGTGGCCAAATTGCCGCACTGAAAGAGCAGGAGGCAAAATCCCTTTATACGGAACGTGAGCCTGACAATAACGCTGTGCAAAGCCTTATGAGAATCCAAGAAAACGACCTCTCGCATCAGTTTTAACTAACTTTCATGGTGAGAGCGGCTTTGAGCGTTTGGCACCATGGGAAAGCACTGCTGAGTCAACCGCAGATCATTTAAAGGGAAATGAAACCAAAAATCAGTTACTCTAACTTAATTGCCACAAAGCTTGTCTGTGACTCGCATTTCAGAGATTTGCTGTAGCTCTTTCCTCCACTTTATGGTCATTAGGTTGTGCATAAGTATTAACAAGCGAACCTCATGCAGGGTTATTGTGGTGTTATTTGCAATCAGTTACATGCAGTATTCAAGATCTACTCTGAGAGGCAGGGTGGGATTCATTAGAAAAACCTGCCTTTAAACAGGCCTGTGCCCTGCTGAAGTGTCCTTGAGCAAGACGCAAGGGCACCGCTCTGTGGCTGAACGTGACTCTCCCTGTGGCGGGGCTAGGAGGCGAGCAGCGGGAGTCGGAATGAATCACATATCGTTGCATTAGATCCGTGTAGATCTGAATGTTCCTCAGTCGAGGCTTTGGGACGAGGTTTTGATCCCTCTCCTACTTTTCAGCCACACGTCATGACTTTTCCTGCGAGGACGCCGAAGCCCTTGCAGATGCTTTTATGAGACCCAGAGCCGAAAATTTCGACGCGCTCCTCTGATCGTGTGATGTGTCCGTGACTGCAACAAGCATTCAGTCAAAAATGCAGCATCTGTAACTGATGAGTTCCATCAGACTTCACTTCCTTCCCTCTCGAAGAGATTGGCTCCAGCCTTCGCATCTCATTACTGCACATGCATCCTCAACACTTTCTTCATAACGTTCATTTAAAAATCCTCTCCACGCGTGTCTTAAGACATCTAAAAGTGGCGATGTCACAAAATCGAAGCGTTTCGATGACCTGTGAAGTAACAACAAGCAAAACACATTTTTAAGTGAAGAGGAACAAACTGTGTTCTAGGGTGCAACCTTTGCTCTAAAGCTACTACAATTCCAGAAGGCAGACTCTGTAAAGACTTTTAAATCCACAGGATTAAATTGAGTCTTTTGTCTCTGAAATATGGTCGTCGCTAGTTTCACTGGCTAACGTGTATTTGAAAAGTAGTGACCTCAGTTGTTGTTGTGTCAACACATTCAATTGCGGTGACGTTCTGCCTGTGTGTGTGTGTGTGTGATGCGTTTTACTCACGTTGTGGGGACATAAATCTGTTTACTCAGTCACATTGTGGGGACTTTGCCTTCCTTATGGGGACAAAACACAAGACCTAATAATGTAAATCATTAAATTTTAGGGTGGAGACTTGGGTGTTCGTGTGTGCCCATGCCTGAATGTGAGAAGCCATACATTTGTATCTGGTCCCACACTGGAGGATAATTGGGCAGATTTCCGGTGCTGGTCTGAACAGATTTTATTATATTTATTATATTATTATACACGCGACCCCGAGAGGTTTACAGACATAATCTTAACGTAATCGACTGCAGTCTCCCTGATTTCTGATCGTGTTTTGTATTTATTTTGACTTGAAATCCCGTAGTGTGAAAGGAACAGCGATGGAATGCTGAGCAGAAACCCACAGCAGCCAATGAGAGGGAGCAGAGCGGGAAGTGTCACCGACCGGATGTTTACAATAAAACTTTATTTTCAGCTCACCTCTGGCTCACGCTGCAAAATGCATGAGCCGCGCTGACTCTGTCTTCTCAGCTGTCTGCTCTTCTCCTCTCATGACTTCATCCACCCTTTTATTTCTAGTTTTGTTTTGCTGTTTGTGTTCCCCGCTGCAGAACGTGGCTCACACAAGTGCAACCAGCTGACGACGGCAGTCCACCTCCTCGTTACTGAGGTCCTGCGTCTCGACTGAATCATCTGGTGTGTGCATTCTGATGACCACATCATTTAAAATCGGTTGTTATGTCTGTGGCCTCCTGCGTTCTTAAAATCAGAGAAGCTCTACAGTCTCCACGGGTGACTTTGCACTAACAAAGTCGACTCAACTTGCCCTCCACTAGCAGGAAGAAGGTTTGATTCCTCAGATGTTTACATTTTATTTTGACAGGTTAGCATCACACCATGTATGCTGATAAATGTTTCTCGAAGGAGGTTGTAGAAACGTGAATCCAAGAGGCTTCTTCAGTTCTAAGCGGCTACTGGGGAGTGCCAGGGATCTAACCTCTGTGGGGTCGTTGAAACCACTTCGCTGGCTGTGTGAACAAGTCGGTCGTCACATGAGGCCAAATGTGAAAAGTGGGTAAATCTCCAGGGAAAGGATGGAAGGACAGCAGTGTAGGTGCAAGTGGCGTTGTAGATAAATGCACTTTCAATATCATCTCGTCTGTAACTTGCTAGTTAATTGAGTACAAAAGATTTTGTAGGTACGTAACAACGAAGACACAAATCCAACAGATTAACCAGAGACGAGAAAGGTCCAAGTCGAGGGAAAAAACACAAACTTTATTCTCTTCTTTTTACAAAACATTTCAGAATCAACCTCAATAAATAATAAATCCAATACAGACCTCCAAGAAGCAAATGATCAAACATAAACATGACACATTCCCCCAAACAGCATCATTCAGTGCTAACCTTTAATTTTTTGCTGCTCTAGCACAGTAACAAAAAACGTGTGAATGTATCAGTAAGAATGACAAAAGCAACACAACAAGAGGTGTTTGACTGACACGACATTGCAGGAGGATGAGCACATGCGTAATGCCGTGATGACGAAAGAGAGACAATCATAAAAGGCAACTGAGATGTTTGTAAAGTAGCATGACTGCATCATGGTGAGCCGGCCTGCAAATTACCAGCCGACACCTTGAACCTGCAAACACGACCGTCACTGCGGCTGCAAAGAAAACTCCCCTGCTCTAATGATGAGATGCTGTCGATGACGGAACGTCTTTAAATGGCACATTAAAAAACTGGTTAGCCCTCAGTCTCCTCTTCCTCAGTTCGCTCATTTGAAACACATCTGGATGCAGCCAGATGAGCGCTAATGTGCAGAGTTACATTCACAATGTAAATGTGAAGCGGTGCGTAAATGCATGAATGCAAAGCAGCCTTGTTTCAACAACAGCAAACATGTTACTCACTCATAACCTACGTATTTGTTGTCTAATCAGTTCTAACCAAAAGCCAAGTTCCTGAGCCTAAACTGCAATGACGCAAATCATATTCCCCAGACAGCATTTCTATTATTATCATTGGAGTAACGCATAGCCAGGCTTTGGAATTAAGTGTGTAATTGTATTAAAGTGAGGTGGATTAAAAATAGTAGCTACCTGCAATCAGTAACACAGCCATCAGAATAACATATTACCTGTTTGGCTGTGAAGTAATAGATATATTTTTTTTATCTTATAACCTATGTTTTGCTGGATTTGATTTTCTGTCTTGTTTCTGTTTTTTGGTCAACATGAAAGAAAATAATCACTTTACACAACATTGCATGTATGTGGGGCGATAAACTGTAGATTACAACTTTAAACAGTCGTCATTTGAAGAGTAACCTGCCCCACCTTGAGAAATCCTAAACTTTTTGATAAATAAGCATTTCTACTCTACTCTGTTCCTCAGTCTGCATCATTTTCTAACCCGCTAAGTCAAGTGCCCGATTAAAACAACGTTTTAATCCAGCCCGACGTGTAAATGTTAGCAGTTAAAACATACTTTGAAATACATTCAGCTTTAGTTTGAACACAGGTTGGGTGTCTGTGAAGTAAGACAAGCTGAAACAGGTGTACAGCCTGGTGTAATCAAGGAGATGCTGTATGTAGATGTCATAGAGTCACATACATGTTATACGTAAGGCTTGTATGTCGCTTGATTGGCTGCAACTGGTTCACTGTCGATACATAAGTTAAGAAATATGCTTCCAGTGTTTCATACATGCGAACCAGAATCAGTATGTTTTCCATGTCTGAGGTGGCTTGTTGCTTATCAGACATCAGTGAGGAAGGAGCTAAAAAACAGACATGATTGAGTCCTTCTTCCCAAGAGCTTTTCAGCCCTTTTGACATACGCTGCAACACCTAAATGAGCTACATGTGAGTGCAAATATACACTAGACAGTTCTCAGGCCTGTCTATATGGCCCATGCCTCTTATACGTAGTTGTTATGAGATGGCAGCATGACTAACGCTGTTACATGTTCGTGGAGTATAGGTGAATAAAGTGGGGTTTATTTATAGCATGCATTTGGATTCCACTCTTCGCTGCATTCATTTACTTGCCTTATTTTTCATTTCTCCACCCAAGCTTTGAGTCACGCCTCGCATGAAACTCGGAAAGACTGATATTTGTGCATTAGAGTGGATGTTTATTGGCCTGTGCCCGTGAGGTCATTTCAAATTGTAGTAATAGATCCAGATCATAAATACACTATTCACAGCTTGTTCCATTTCCTGTCTTATTTTCTACCTGTCTGATTTTAAAATGAACTGGAAATGCAGTAGGAATTGTGTGTCATGCAGATCAATCTACAGTGTACATACCACACTAGGACAAACAGGCAAACGTCTACAGGCGCACAGCAAAGCACTCGTTTTATCAATCAATGAATTCAGCGTCAAAGAAACTAGAATAAAATATCTGGTTTGGCGTTGCTTATGTCGAAATATGCAATAAAAATGTGTCATTATATTGGAATATGGGGTGGAGGAGGGGCAACCTTGGGTTAAATTGTTATACCAGTCTTTAGGTTTACTTTGCATTGACTCTCAGGTGCCTGCAGTGCAAACAGAACAGTGCAGTGGCGTGTTAAAACATGAGGTAAAACAAAACAGTGCAGTGCGTGAGATGCCATGAAAGGTACTAGAGTGTCAAAAAAGTAAAGTGACCTTTCAGAAACAGAAGCAACAGAGTTTTTTGATACGTGTGAGGAGTCCTAGTAACAGTGCAGATAAATGTCTTTACAGTAGATACTAGAAATTATAAAAGTTTAAGTCACTTAAATATCAGGACAGTCAAATACAGAGGAATAAATAAACTAGGTGCAATGCAATTTGCTCAAGGGTCATGTGATGCACTGAGGGAAGATGGGTAGAAATTAGAGTGTGCCCATTCCAGTGACTTCAGACGTCAGCCTAGAACAGTTCAGGGAAGGCGGGGGGAGGAGGAGGAGGAGCGGGGGGGAGGGGGAGGGGGTAGACAGAGAAAATAAAACAGCTGTGAAAGAAGAACTTTCGCTTAAAAGTGAAAGTTATGCAGCAATGGCTGGTTTTGTGCTCCATTTTTTTTTTACACAGATTTGATACCATATTTTCATTTGCACCCTTTCACATAAAAAAAAACATCTTAACTTCTAAAAATATGGTAACATAACCATGCAGTACTAACCCCTTCATGAAGCCATGCAGAGGACAGAAAAGAATGGTGGTGTCGCAAATGTAGAAATCGCTGTATTCCCTGACAGAGGCATCACATCACTCTTCGTTCTAACAGCATTGCTCGAGTGGCAGTCGTGTGTTCGTTTTTCTTTGCTTTTTTTTTGTTCATTTTACATTTTTTTATTCATTTTACTCTTTCCAGACAATGACACAATAGGACTTAATAGGCACATTTATCTCATATAGTAATGACAAAAAGAAAGACAATAGTATTCTTGGAATGAGGCATGCTAAATAAATAATTAAAGGATTCATTTGACACTTAGGAAATATGCTTATTTGCTTTCTTGCAGAAAGTAAGACGAGAGATCAGAACCACTTTCATGTCTGTACCTAATGCAAGGAGACTGTTAGCTTAGCTTAGCATAGCATAAAGACAGAAAACGAGGACACAGCTAGCCTGGCTCTGTCTGGAGATTGCAGTCTTCCTTACGTGCCAAACCACGTCTTTGACCGGAGCAGTGACTTCCTGGAGTCTGGTTAATTTTGTTAATGAGCTTGTTAATGAGCTAACAGGTGCTGGTATGTGGATTTTGTCTGGGCAGGGGTGTAGGTTTCAACATGAGTAGCGACCCAGCCTCAGAAAGGTTGGTGACAACAGCATGAGGGTATGTGCTCAGATGGTGTTTTCAAGCACTGTGTTTTGAAGCACTTGTGCTATGAGAAAGAAAACCGACTCAAGCCCTAAAGCTGCTGTTCCAAAATAAAAAAAAATGCATTTATCAATCAGAGCACCGGCATAAGAACGTAGCATTAGCAGAGCGATAAATAGTTTTTGAATTTATGAACAATTCTCTGTCAAAATCAGCAGTGGGAGGTGTGCCCCTGATGCTGAAATAACAGCTCAGAGAGGGCACATCCGAATGATCTGATATGACTTCACTGCAAAAATAATGCAAAAAAGTCAGCTCACATACCGGTGAGGATATGTAAAATATTGACCGAGACCCTACAATCCATATGCAAATCTTCGGGTTAGCTGTTTCGCCTTGTTTCCAGCCTTTGCTAATCTTAGCGAACCATCTCCTGGCTCTGGTTTCAGATTTAACTGAGAAGAATGAGAGTGGAATCATCATCTCTTCAAGAAGAAGGTATAACTGCAATTCCCAAAATGTCAAACCGTTCCGATACACTGGCTGCATCCACTTAAAACAAATCCCAGCATTGTTGGTCTGACTTTTGCTATACGTGTCCCACGGGCTAATGCTTAAGTGTTATGCAAAACCGAGGGAGTCTAAGGGAAGTTCCAGGGGGTAGCACAAAGAGGGTAATTGTGAGGCGGCGGTTTTGATGTTAGCTTCTGCAAACAGAACCAGATTTGGGGGTGACTTCAGGATGTAGTCATGGATGAGGGGTCATTCCACATGGCAGCCACGTCCCTGAACCTGCCATTGGAGTTGTGGGAAAGCAATAGCCATTAGTTTCTCAGTGGACTGCTGTCTGAAATCCCCTTAAGAAGTCGAAGACATAAAGTCCTGTTTGTTGAGTGTGTGGGTTCTCCCTGCTCTGACGCTGATAACATTTGACTTTGAGGTGCAGGAAGCCTGTGGACATCAGTGGGGTCCAGTTTTCTCGGAGTTGTGGATAATACATTTATTTTCTCTGTTGATAATGAATTAGTGGGTTTCGGCGGATAGAGGGAAACAGAGACAGGGGGAGTGGAGCATGGCAGGAAACGTCAAATGAAAAATATGCTTCCTGGTGTGTACAGTATCTTACTCTCCAGCCGCTGTTTATTTAGTCTCAGGGCTCAGCAGATTTAGTCTTGGAGTAAATTGCTTTTAATTTCATAACATAAATAGCTCATGTGCAAATACACCAGCATTAGATCTACGTGTATCTGCTAAACTTGTTCGAGCTGTATCCCTTTTCATGTTTATTGTAGAGATTTTGGAGCTGAACTTTCCCACCTGAAATAGGCATTGAACATTTGATTGTTCATTTATTGATCATCCAATTTCCTGTTGTGCAGCTTCTGCTCAGAGACACAGCTTACTCGTCTCAGTAGCTGGCATTGCTCCCATGAGCCACTTACTTGCAAAGAGTGTGCTGGCTGAAACTTAATGCATTTTAATGTCTACACTCGGATGGAAATAAGGAGCAAAGGGAGAAAGGAACAACCAGGAAAATAACATGAATGGCCACATTATTCATGAGCTTATCTGTCTCCTGTCCAAACCTGACAGATATGGTGGACTTTCTGGCAACTCATCAAAAGTATCAGTGTCGCGAATGTCAAAACTAAACAAGCAGGATGTTTGTTTGTTTTTTTAAAGAGCAAAATCACAGACAGCGTGTTTTCTTGGTGCTTCACTACGAGCACGATCGTTCAGGTGCTTCTTTTATCCTCCAGATTGTGCCGGATCACATGCTGTTAGAGCTAAAGGGTTACCTGGCATTGATGAGATACTGGGCCAGGCTGATGTTAGCAGGGGTCCCTGTGATGGTGATCTGGCGCTCTGACGAGCCCTCCATGGCGTTGGCGATTTTGATCTGCGCCCCAGACATCTGTCGAATCTCATTTATTTTGGTTCCCTGGCGTCCAATAATGCAGCCTATTAGCTGGAAAAAAGCAGAAGTCTTTGAACCTGAAGCGAGGAACTCCCTGTGTTCTCTTAACACATTTCCATTTCACGTTAAAAAGGAAGTTTAATGGGTTATGAAATGGTCTGGGCTTAATTTAAACTCCGTCATTCAGGAAATTAACTTTGATGAATGACATCATGATCAATAGATCAGCTCATTGGAGGTGTTCTGCTGGGCCAACAGTAAGAACTGAAGTTTGAAGGATAGTTGTTGGTCAACATTTGTTCTTCTGGCATTGATAAGTTTAACAGAACATGATTATATGAGTGTTCTCCTCTATGTTCAGATGTTTTCCTGATCAGTTAATCAACAATCAAAGCTGCCTTCCACCCTCTTCTTCTCTTTAGTTAATTAGATCGGTGGCTTTTTGCTCATTTGATATCTTCTCAGCATCATTTATATATCACACGCTAATGTGAAAAGTAAACTTTAAAGCATATATCCCTCAGTCTGCTGTCTCAAGAAAGCATCACTCACATCATTGGGAATGGTGAGTTCATGGGTGCTGGCTGGTGGACTGGCATCCAAACCTGGATTGGGGAGCAATGGGATAAGACAGGAAATCTGACTTTAAAAAGTCACTTTAAAAGAGACAAAACCTTTGAAAGAAATATTAAGGAAATAGGTAAATAAAAGGTAGCTCAAAAGGTAAATAAGCCTTTTTGCCAAGAATCAAATGAGAACATTGATACTGCATTCGGCCTAAAATATCTTATGTTAGCATTTGCTGACATCATTACATCTGTGCAACTGTCTTGTGCAATATCACATGTTTTAATGTGCTAATATATTTTTTACTGTGCTATAGTACAAAGACACTGTATTTTTAATATTCATATCTAGCTCATGTGCAATTCAAAAATTTCCACTAAGAAACTGACTCACTCTTCACAAGGCAACACTGATTTTATATAATGTACACATATATAATGTTACTTTGTGTCCTTTTTATTGTCTATTTGTTCATTTTCTATGCCTCTTTTTAATCGTTGCTGTCTGTAACAAGTACATTTCGCCAGCATGTGATCAATAAAGTCTTATCTTGTCTTATCTTACATCTCAATCTCATGCCTGTACATTAAATATAAAGCTACAGCCAGCAGACGGTTAGCTTAGCTTAGCACAATGGCTGGAAACAGCTAGCCTAGCTCTGTCCAGCAGAGCTAAGCTGCTAACAGTCTTCTGGCTCCTGGCTCCAGCTTACAGATATGAGGGTGGTAGGATAGCCAGGACAGCTGTTTCCTGCTGTTTCCAGGTTTTTTTCTTAAACTAAGCTAACTGGCAGTGGAGGGCAATCAATCTTCTCATTCACCACTTGTCAAAAAAAGTCAATAGTTCCCAAAATATTAAGCAGTTCCTTTAAGTATGTGAGTTTATTTCTCAAAGGAACCTTTTAGCGTAGTTCACACTGTTTCTCCTTATTAAATCAGGTGAGAAAAGTCAAATAAAATGCATTTAAATGAGGGCACTTTATTTTTTTAATAACCCGTGTTGATTAAATAAATCATTCCATGTGTAACGGTAATGCTAACATCCTCTCAGATGGTGAAAAAAAGAACTTCACTGTGTTTATTCATGAGATCTTCAGCTGGTCTTTTGCCATGTACCGAGGTCCACGTGAAACAGTTCAGTTCAGATGTGGAGGGAGATTCAGTTGGTTATTTTAGTACAAAGTGGCCACACTGTTTCACTGGAGCTTTTCATCTTTAATTGAAAGTAAAATAACCTAAAAATGTGTTAGAGGAAGGGTGTATCCTGTTCCCAAGTGATAATGCCATTTTGAATACATAATTTTAAAGTGAAGCCCAGTGTCATTTTTTTTCTGCCTTTCGCTGGCATAATATCAGACAGAGCCAAGAGAAAAATATATACATGAAAAAATCAAAGAAAGAGAGAAACCACAGGGGCCAAGTCATGCTGTGCCAAAAGAGAGATAAGGTGGAAGGTAGGGGAAGAGAAAAATGTTTCTCCGGATGCAAAGAAAAGGAATATCTAAAGGGCCTCGTGGGTACGTACCAGGGAAAGCAGGGGTGGTCTGTCCGAGAGGGGTAAAGGGGGTTTGCTGCATAGCCAACTGGTGGAGCTTGGTCAACTGCTGAAGGGTTAGGAGGGAAAGTAGAACTAAGAGGTTACTGTTACACAGGTCACACCAAGAAAATGAAGTCAACAAAAACTAGAGTGAAGAAACGGTGAGGAGAAGGAGGCCATGACACAGGGTGGTGGAGGACAAGAAAGTAAGAGGAAAAGATACTGAGAGAGGATGATTGCCTGTCACCGGGTGTAAATTAAATTAGGAAGTAATTTGACCCTATTTCCTTTTCTAATTCATTCCTTGTAATTTTCATGTACTCCAATGTGATTTTTTCCAACATGTAGAGGCAAGCAACTCCACTCATGAGCACATTGACAGCAAAAGGTTCATTCACATTTGGCCCCTCAATTACTAAGTGTCCTTCTATTTGGCACTTGTGAGTCAGAACCGGCGAACCTTTGGTTTAACATGCCTGTCAGAGCAGCCGCTCTCCCCCCAACATGGTCGCAGGATGTCCATCCCCTGCTGCGTATCATTTCCATCAGGAACGGGGGGAAGACGGATGCTTTCAAGCCTTCCTCTCCTTTTAAGAGGAGTTTTAATGAGGGTGGAAGAGAGTGTCAAGCCTGTACTTGAGTGATTGTACCGTCAACCACCACCTCCAGTGGCATCAATCACTGCCCAACTTTGAATTAGTGGATCTGACACAAGGTAGCTCTTCAGATGCTCTCACGACAAGGACAGATGAAGGCAGATTATTAATGGAGACTATATGGCTTGAATTAAAAGGGTGTCCACATCAAAACGGCCATTACTGTCTTTGCCTATGTTATTATCAGAGCAGTCACTGTTTTTCTATCAACCAGATCCGGGCAGATTCTTTACGGTTCTTGAGCTTTTGTCCACTTTTAAACCACAAGGACGAAGATTTTGAAAGTCGTTGCCCTAAAATAACTTAAGAGCTGACGTGTCAACGCAATCAAACGTCCGCTGCTATTTATAAGTATTTATAAGTATGCGTAATTAAGATGCAGGTACAATTCTTGATGAAATCACAAGGAGACTGAGAACTCACATCCGGGTGCGGTATGGCGTATTGTCCCTGAATTGTGTAGGCCTGAAAGATGAAAAACATGACAGATTTTAGCATCTGCTCTACAATAAGTGGGAAAGATCATCCAAAAATAAATCATCATGCTCAGTCTAAGCTCTTAACAAACACTTTCAGTGACATGACAGTGGATGATCTTAATTACACTCATTCAAAAGCAGTAACATTAACAGCATATACAAATTTCTCCTTGGAGATAAATAAAGTATCTATCTATCTATACTGTTTGAAATACAATGAGACTCTGTGTCTTTATTAAATAATACAATAAATCAATGCAAAATGTATTTACCACTTACAACATAATGTCCTATATCAGATATGTCAGCACTAGACTCAAAACAGAGCTGATGTGTTCCCCGTCGACACTTATAAATATTTCATAATGTACACAAAATTGCTTTGCCACCAGCTGTTTAAAGAACAGCAGCAGCTTCCTCCCAATCTCCTCCTTTGTTTGTTTGTTTGTTTTGCATAAATTGTTCTAGACTAGAGAGATTTGTGTCCAGTTCTAGTAGGCAAAGCAGATTCTGTAGACATACGAAATATTTTCCAAATGACTGGCGTGGACACAATAACAGGAACATTTGCACAGTTCAGTTTTAAAAATATCCAGACCACCGTATCAACACATTTGACACTGTTCCAACAAAACAGAACATTATAATCTTCACAATGGCGGTTGGCTGTGGATATTGTAGCGTTGTTTGTGTGCAGCCCTTTGAGAGTGTGTTCGCTCTTCAAAAATGAGCAAACGGGCTCATGTATTACTGTATGTTGCCTAGAGGCTTCAGCTGTGTGTCCCATTTAACGTCCGCTGGCTCCAATTTCCAGACAAAATCCCCCAAATTGGAGTCATTACAAATAGTTATGTGCTGTGTTTCTATAATGTGACTCTTTTTTTTGACAAATTTTCAAGTGCATCCAACAGCCCTTTACCCACATCTTCTACTAAATTATGTAAATAAGCTTGACGGATATTAGCAGACTATTTGCCGTGCATTCTTGCAGACGCTAATGCTATTGTTGTTGAATCAATCAATTATGGAGCAACTTATAGCTCACCCTTCCCCCACTTTTGTGCGCACATATCAAACCAAGCCCGGCCGCTCTTTTGTGGCAGTTTAATAATGTCACACTACTTCTGCCTTTGCTGCTGAGAGCGTACAGGCGTATTTACATGACAGCGAGAGGTCGCTTGTCTGACAAATGGAATCAGGGGTCATTTTAGTGTTTGAATGAACAACCGCGGCTGTAATTTTTCTAATGAGGACAGCCTCACTCCTAAAATGGTTGTTTGGCACACAAGTGTGCACGTGAAAGCAAAAAGGCTGGCGGTAGCAGATAGAGGCTGATGCTGCAGTAAAAGTCTCAGGTTGGCTGTAGGCACAAGCTAACAAGCTAGAGCTAGCTCAGCTCTTACCTGGCCACCAGAAAAAATGACCGGGGTGGAGGCGGGCTTCGGGCGATAAGGGATGGTGGCACCTTTTGGTGGAGACTAAGAGAAAAGGAAGGAGGAAGAAGAGAGGCAGAGTCAGCATGTTCTTACTCTATTTGAAGTTTAGCAAAAACAGTTCAACATTTTGGGAAATATGATTATTTGTTATCTTGCTGAGAGGAAGGAAGATTGATAAAGCTCTCATGTCTGTATGACAAATATGTTAACTTAGCTTTAGTTTGTTTTTTTTTTTGCAGTGACTTCATCTTAATTAATGGGCTTAGTAGACAGATTTTCTTACCTTTGAACAGCACCAAATTAACGGTTTCCCATCTATATGCTAAGCTAACATCACCAGCTGCTGGCTGTAGCTTCATATATAATGAACAGGTTTGAGAATTGTATTCATCTTCTAACTCTGGGCAAGAAAGCTTAGCATACACCCCAAAATGTTGAGTTAACTCTTTGAAATACTGCAATACTCCTATCTATCTATGTGTATCCCTATCTGGTGAAGTACTGTGTGTAATTTAACATTTGTGGAGCAGGGAATTTCTGGTAAAAAATGAATATTCAACATTACAGAGGGCAATTTTAGGAAAAGCATTCTTTCACTCCCTTAGTAATTCACATGTATTCATACTTCAGCTAGTCGCATTTCTCAAGATGTTATATAGCTTCAAGCCACATCAGGGTAACAGCAGAAGGAGTCTTAGTAACTTGGTGTTCTCACTGCGAGAAATGTGTTTGTTTGCAGGCACTTTTGAACATTACTGATATGTGTCGTTCATGAAAACAGAAAGGAGTCATGGAGCTCGGAGATGCAAGTCATCTCCATTCATGGAGATCATAAAAACACAAAGAGGAACCTGATGATCGCAGATTAAATGCATCACCAGGTCTCTTTTTTTTTCTTCCGTGGGTTTCAGCTTTTCTTCTAAGACGGCAGAGAGGTGGCTTCAATGAGAAGGCAGGGCAGGTCCAGTGTGCAAACTTACTATAATGACACAGAGTTATTGATTCACGCTGTGTCGCAGCAACAAGGCTGCTCAAGACAGTGGAGAGGGCCTAATCAGATTTGCTCTGTAGCTGCTGCGCTGTACTGGGAGGAGTATCCACTTAGGTATGTACTTGAAATACAATATAAAGAAGCAGCAGTGGTGTTCTTAATGTAACAGGGTCGGCTTTTCCTCAGTGTTCAGCCGGATGTGCAAAAATGGTCAAGTGATTACAAACTACATCCTCTAACCTGTATTGACATGTTCTTACTCATTATTCTTAAAGTATTTAGACCACAATTAATCCCAGAGTTACTTTCCAATACCTATCTTAGTCCAAACACCACAAAATGGAAAGTACATACTGTAGCTACACACAAATTGCCCTCTATTACACAAGCAGTTTGCTTATCAATTTGACATTTAAGGACAATAGCCAGGTGTTTCTGACCCAGAAAAAGCTTAAATTCTGTCTCATGTTGGCCTTTTTTTATGTACGTGAAGCAAACTGAAAACACAGAGTCCCATTCAAGAACTGACTCCTGAGAGAAAAATGTGTTTTTACCACGACAAGCAGTGACTATAACTATCTGTGGAGACATGGTGCATGAGTGTCCAACCCAGCTCCCATAGCCTCATATCTAACTTCTTTCTTACTAAAATTAGCACTTTAAAGGGTTTTTGCTCAATCTTAACATACTTTACCTCCAGCATGACCACACAGATTTGTTTGACACACTGGATGATGGCTTCTGGGGTCCCAGAGATTGTCACTGCACGTTCTGTGGAGTTGGGCAGCATGTCCCCTGCCACCTGGACCTGGGCGCCTGTGGACTGGAGTAGAGTGAGGGACTTTGAGGGACTTGACAATGTTGACAAGATTCAGTTGTAAGTCGCACAGGCTGTGCAGAGCCGTGAAGGGTTGTACATGCATTCACTTCTGTTAGGCAGCACGCTGAAATTTGAATTTACTTCTTCTGTCAATCATCCTCACCTGGTGCAGGCTGTATAACGGCCTTTGCACTGTCAATTCTGCCCTTACCCTCAGCTGTGACATGTGCTGCCCAAGAAAGTCCATCTACCTGTGAGACCAGAGCAATGTGCCTCTGCTTTTGGCTCCATGTCTTCTTCTAAAGTTTTAATTTGTCCGGACTTCATGTGGATCTCAACCCACAGTGCTTCACAGTGCTCATTAGAGGGCAGGTACAAATATCCATGGTGCCCAGAGGATGAACCTTAATGCTTTTGGTGCACTGGCCTCTATAGTTTTAAAGGTGCAAGTCGACTGACCACATCCAACATCACAGCCGTGTATGAGCAGGTGTGGTCTGCTGTACTTGTGACCACACTCATTACATGACGTCACTGCTGCACAGATTGTGTAAAAAGCATGTTAGCAGTGAAGGTAAGATTATCACGCTGGGGGCGGTTGGTGTGAGCATGTTAGCATGCTGACATTAGCATTGTGTCCCTTCATCTGACTTTGCTCACTTAAACTCGCAGAGCCCATTAGAGGACAACGTCTGTGTGAGATAGAACCAAGGTTAGACATGTATGAGCACAGGTGGAGCTCTTTCACCATGTCACCCTGCCACCGTTCAAGTCACTACAGTGATCGGCAGTTTGCTTAAGACAGGCATAACCTGCAGTGGTGTTGTTGGTTAGTCTGTCCTGATTGGGTGAACAAGCGTGTAAAAAGTTTCATGTGCTGCCCCTAAGAGCTGCAATGCAAATGTGTGCCAAATGTGTGCTTAAATTCTGCACAATTAAATGGAGCCAACCACTAAATAAAACTGGGAAAATGTAACCATTTCATTAAATGATGAATCAATTTTCATTTCTATCCTATGGGAATGAGTTACCATCTTACATCATACCTCTCTCATTTCTTTGATTTTTGAGCCTCCTTTTCCTATGAGGGAGCCACACTGGCTGGCTGGTACTACGAGCCTTAAGGTGACTGGGGGCTTGCTCGTGGCTGGGCTGTTGCTCATGGAATTGATTATGTCCTAGAAAACAAGAAGATGTATGTCATTTTGCGGCAGTAATATTTCCTCAGTATGACTCGAGATAAGTCTATGATGTCAGTTTTTCTGGTAACAACTATGCGTGTAAATCGGTTGACGGTTTGCAAATTTAAAAGTCAGTACAGACGTCTGTGAGAACGCGTACGTTTCAATCATTCCTTCATATCTTTTTCTGCTTGGTGAACGAGGACTGCTCTTTGTCCTCAGTGACAGCAGTGGGTGTCCTCTTACAAGTTCCAGTCACAGTGCTTGGGCATATCAATTAGATGAGTGACATCAAAGACAGGATCAGAGGAAAAGATAGCTGAGAGGGGACGATTTGAATTCGCCTATTGTGTGCCTCATACACATCTACTGTATATATGAGAAATGCCTGTGATGGATTTTTATTTCCTACAACAGCTGGAGATTGAGTTTGCATTTTGTGTAAAATGGAAACATTATGCAAATTAAGTTGTGGTTCGCTATGTTGCAAACAGATCTTTGTGTTAACTGTTTCAAATTCAGATACAGTAACTGTGCATTCAGAAAGATGAGTGTTTACACTAATCTAAAATTACACCACTAAGCCCTGAGTGGTGTGTACATAAAGAGAGGCAAAATGATTGGAACTGCCGCAGGACTTCATCAGGACATGTGCCCACTGAGCTGTGCACGTAGAAATTCTGCTGCCACCCATCGCACAATCTTATCTTTACCTCCTCAAATTTGTAGGCAATCATAGCAAAAGCCTTGAAGATGGTGTCTGTTGGTCCAGTGATGGTGACAATCCTCTCTGGACAGTTGCCCTCAGAAATATTGATTCGTGCTCCGCTCTGGAAAAGCGACACATACGTAACGTCAGTGGAGTCAATAAGGTTGATTTGAGATCTTAATCTATCCAGCACTAACTGAAGACACTAGACAATGTAACACAAGGTTGTCATTTCAAGCATTTTTTAATGTTTATATGCTTTTAGTAATAGTTATGATTTGCATGGTGTAAATATCTATATTATTTAATCATCTCATTAGGACCTTTTTGAGATTGAAACCCACCTCTTCTCGCATCTTTTTAACAGTTTCCCCTTTCTGTAAAAGAACAAAGCTGAACTATTATGAAAATTCTTAAAATAATTTTGAACATGGTTTGATATATATATTTTCAAAGAGTACCAGCATATGTGATCTAATAAAAACAACATACCTTTCCAATTATGCTTCCAACCTCCTGCAATTAAAGACAGAAAAAGAGAAAAGATGCAGATTTTTTGAAAAGCTTCATTAAAGAATCTTGTGGGTAAAAGTTCGGGACTAAAACTGCTTGTTGTTCTTCTTCCCTGACAGCGTGCAAACAGGGGCATGCAGAGGTTACACAGCTGCATGGCGGTGGTGAGGGTTACACTTTCCATTTGTATGTAATCACTCTTCATGAGTTTGGTGTGGCACAGTGAGGAGAGGGCGGAAGGGCAGCGCTGGCTCAGAGCGTCAACACTTCCTGACCTCTCCTCTGTGACTGCGAGGGTTACATCCATTGTGATGTTGAAGCTGCAAGCCAGCTGCTGCATATTGTCAAGCTCATATTGTCAAGAATTCCTGTATATTTATTAAACACTATACATGACATGTCTCTTCCCATCCAGTCAGAACATACACAGCAGTTACTTCAGCTCTGAAACAATGAGGCATCAGTCACATCTGATGATCAGACCTACACCGTCAATCCAGTCGCATTTCACAGCCAAAGTAAGGATCAACACATTCCTGCAAACCAGTTCCAGTCCACTAACCCTCTGTGGCACGGGTGTCCGCTACAAAGTCTCTCAGATGTCCTGGAGGAGGAAGTTTCCTGGCCAGGCACTCCGAGCAGGTGGCATACCAGCACCTGATAGACCACGCTGACGACTCACCCTGTCTGCTCCAATGGCTGCTCAATTTGAGGGAAAGACCCTTTCTTTTGCTGTGGGCAACAGAGCCCGACTGGATTCATGTTGCCAAAATCCCCTGTTGCAGTCATACATCCCCTGGCAGGCAGTGGGGGTTGACTGGACCTGGCTGGCTGCGGGGTTATTCAAACTGTCACCTGGTCACTGGTGTCTGGAGCTCCTGAGTGAGCAGCCATGCAGTAGGTGAGTTTTGGGGCTGCTGACTACTTGGCACAGAAAACAAGGCAAAGATTTTGGCTCTGATCTTTGTGGCGCACAGCCAAACACCACAGCTCAGTGGGGATGTGTACTGTGGGTCTTAAGCTGTTTTCAGACCAGAGGAACTTCTTTATACTTCTAAGAACAGTTGGAGGAGTTTGTGCCCTTTTTTATTGTGTCTGCACTGCAGGGGATCGATTGTAGTTCTCAGAATGACATTTTTAGGTTCAAGTGTATGGTGATTGGTCCAGACATAACCCCTCATTGACTGGTTGAACACATGACGCAATGCTCCACCATCAACAGCTATTTTTAAAAACCTGTATGAAACATCAGGGAACAACAGCTCATAGCTTTGGAAAATGGAACAAAACATATACAACTGGACCAACGCTGAAGTGAGTTGCATGAAGTAACATTGCCATACCAACAGCCTGCCGGCTAGCGTTCCCATTGGCCGTGCAAATACAAGCAGGAAAAAAGGTATGTCGTTCCTGGTGGAGCTCCCCAGTGGGCAGTCCTAGAACTGTTTGGTCCAAAAACGCCTCAAGAGACTTAGGCATTAAAACAGAATCACTGTTACATAAACTTCATACTACTAGACGTTGTCCTTTAGCAGCCAGTTGCTTGCAGCTTTTAGTAATCACGAAACTGTGGAGCACAGCTTGTGCACCTTCCTGCAGTATGGACAGGAGAGCAAAGGCCGCATTAATCAAGCGTGAAGGATCTTACACATGCGAGCCAACACGCACACACCAACTCTGACCACTTCTGAGTACACAGGGAGGAGAGGGGAGTTTGAGCACACCACACATAAGTGCCTGAAAAAAAGCAGATGTTATAGACTTGTACACTGTGTCCTGGGAAGCCTGGAAACTCTAAGGACTGACAAGACACGCTGAGCAGAGTCTGCAGAAGCCTGTCACTCTTAAAGTCTGGCAGTGGAGTTTGTACTTGTAAGGGCTAATCAACCATCTTGATTCCAGAGACTCAGTCTGACGTCAAACTATTACGGAGAACTCCACAGTGGCATCGGAAAACAGAAGACAGCTGCCGCCCTGCCATATGTCATACATATAAGTGCTTATGAAGGTGCAAACTGTAGTGGGACCAACAGAGCTAAAAGCCAGAGTTCAGCACCTTCATTCTTCACACGTTTAATTCCCAGGCGGACGTTGCAGAGCCCGCTGTGGTGAGACAAGGGCGGGAGGGCATTGCACTGAGGAGATAAGATGAAGCCATCTGCGTCTCATGTTTCATCTTTCAGAAGAAACACGGATGCCAGGCTAGGATGCAACAGATTTACAGCTGGTGGGGTTTTTGGGAGTCTCTAATGGGAATATGGATCTGTCAGTAAAACCAATTTCCTGGACTGTTGTTACAGAAAAGCAGAAATATTGTTGTTTAATCATTTTAAGTTCATTTTGAGTGCAGCTGAGATCAATCCACAAAAACGTGATAGATATTTTCATTAGACCCTCACTGTCTGGTTAATGTCTTTCAAGCTCCATGCCCCCAGCTCTTAATGTAAACTCTCTGTGCAGAATCATTTGCTCCAAGTCCTTTAAGTACTGAGGCTACTGTACTGCAAAGTGGATAATACTGTAGGTGTGGGACATGGGGGGCTGTGTCAGAAACATGTAGGAGAGAATCTCGATTAAAGTCCAACCAGGTGCTTGAAAGGTCCGAAATAACTCAAGGACCCCTTCAATAAGGAAACAAATTCCTCCATGTCTTCCTTCTTATACGTTTTGTCAAAGCCAGCATGATAATATGCCCCTGCTTACTTTTCCATGCATTAGGAGGCGGATGGTAAGGGTGACATTGAGGCCACCCTCTGACTGGACTTTGGTGGGCTCCATGCTGGGGAGACGTCAGACCAAAGCACCGTCCAGGAATGGGATGTCCTCGGAAGGAGAAGGAGTGGGGAGCTATTCCAGCCAGCCAGTCACCTGTAATCACAAAATCACACAAAAACACATGTTAATGCTATTATATGTGTTCACATATTTAAGCAGACAGAACATAAATACATGACATAAAGGTGTTTCCTTACAGGTCACCACACTTCTCATGCTGCAGGGCTAAAGATAAAACACTCCAGTGTAGTCTGCAAATACAGCACAGCTTTGAGGTCTCCATGCAATATTTGCTCTGTGAATGGTACATAATTGTGATGAGGCGATCTGGAGATATAATTATAATTAGTAATTAGATTCTCTTCCCACAGGATGACAGTATTTGTTGTCTCAAAATTTCAAAATAAAAAAATAGTAAGCAGCTTATTTTGGTTTTTACTCCAAACCACAGTTCACACCACAAGAAGGAGCGATTCAGCTGACCTTTAGCGCTTCAAATGTAAGAATACACTGGGGATGCTCGTTTACAAATCATTACAAACCACTACAGGATCAAAATTATGCATTTGTCACAAAGGACTGTGCTAGAGATGAAACTGAATGAGGGTAATGAATGCATCATCTAAACTCCTGAAAAGGAATATCTTTGTGTCATAATGTTCACTTGACGATGCAGCACGGTGACTTGCAGAATCTTCAGTGGCAAAGTATTCAACTGTAAAAGGCTCTTTTCCGTGAGTCAGACATTAAAGTTTTCCTCCAGTGCTCTCATTACAGTTAGTCAAATTACTTTGCTCCCCTTTGCCTTTGCTACTAAGGGAAAGGCAAACAGGACGGTCTGTATGCATGGATGGCTCTGCCAAAAAGCGACTTTTTGCCCAGAATATGTTAGAATAAGATAATTACCCACTGTTCTGTTCATTGTAATGTGTTTGCTCTACAATATATTACAGAGAAATCATGTAAGACCGAATAAAGAAAGAGTTTACGCATGGTTGCCCAGTTAGGACTGACCTTTATTTACAGTGTAATGCCTCCATAAATGGCTTTATGGTGCTCGCAATTCATTGGGAGGATTGCATAACACACTGCTTGTGAAAATGTATTTTGCCAGCAGCATAACGTTAATGTGATTTATGAGGTGAGCATATTCACACTCTGGTATCAAGTTGTATATAGTAAATGCAAATGTCTTAACATGCAGGCTATGTTTTCTCTGCTGTTAATTTAAGTATCTCTGGTGCCAAGTGAAAGAGAAACTTTGCTCTTTTGTAAAATCCCCAGTGGCTTGAGCTGCTCCCTTTGGTCGCAAACATTGCTCTCTAACCATGTGGCTATTGTCATTTCACAGAGATAGCATGATCCAAATGTTAATTTCAAGTCATCAACAGATGCTCTACCTGCTGTCCGCACCTTTTCTGTTGACTTTCTGCTGTTATCACTACATGCCCAAGCTTGGCATTCTTTAATCTCCTTTTAATTTCCATTAATTTTCTATCCTAGCTTTTATGTTCATTCTGACTTTTTTATCTGAAGCACTGGGTCCATGTGCTTTCTTTGTTGTGAATACAAATAGAGTCATCATTATTACTATTATTATCATTATCTAATTTTTTGGAAGATATCACAAGGTCCCAGTGAATTCTCACCAGTCTCTTACTCTGTAGACTAAAATAAGGCTGCTCTGATGTTTTTGGCAACTTGTTTAGCTACATATTCACGTCCACAAGCAAATTAAAAATTTCTGCCAGACATAACCTAAGGCTATTGTTGTTCTGTTGTGCTCCTACAAAAAACTACATTACTCCCTCTGTATCTCAAAATAAAGACTTCAGGCAAGGTTTGAACTTAAGGATATATTTCTTTCAATGGGAGTAGTGGCATTTTGTTTTTGGCAAAATTGTAAGACACAAAGTAAAGCAGTAAAGAAGAAGAAGAAGAAATAAAAAGATTGATAATTTTGGTTAAACAGCGCCCCTCCGGATGAGTGGTAAAAGGGGGTACAACAGGTGACGGTGAAAGTAATCATGCTAACTCCACTGAAGTATAGTGGGGCACCAGGTGAAGCTAGCTGCTGTAATTAATTAATTAGTTATCGACGCGAAGTGGCCACGGAACCGCGAATGGTCAGAGGAACCTGTGAAAGAAACGTGAAGTGAAGCCTAACATACACAACAGCAAGCTGGAGGTGAAACAACAATCAAAGTTAAGCTAGCAACAGATGTTTCAGCTAGCTAACTGACGGTTACTGGGCAACAGCTAGCAGCAATGGACGGTGGACGTACTGACTTCCGGTGAAAAAAAATGACTGAACTGCAGCTACATCCCCAGAGGGACATGAGCCAATACAAACATGGATATTAACCAACTGGCCTTCATGAAGAACCGCAGAATGAGCCTCATCTAAACTGTGAGTAAAATAATCCTCTTCCTGTCGCTTTAGTTTAACAGTTAAATGGCTTCATGCGTCAATTATCTGCGATGTTCCTGGAGTTTTTTTTGGAGGTTATTGCCTGGGTCGACAGTGAGGTGCGTTGTTTTCCTGCATGCTGAACTTGTAAATGTGTCTTCCTGCTGCTCAGCTTGTCGCTGTGTGTGTCGTTTTTGGATTTTTTTTTTTTTTTTTTTTGCAGAACATGCAAAGTGTCTGGAAGTTGCTTGTGTTGTTTCTGGAGAGTCTCAGTGCTAAACATATAAGATGAGTGAGGTCTGTAAGTCATGTTTGATACATGCACTGATTCTTACACTGACTTTAATGTGAAGGTGGGATTTAGATGTTATGTTAATTTTAACTGCCCCTTTGTATGGAACAAATGGCCCTAGTCCTGCTTCTGAGGTTAAAATGGGCCAGAACCACAACTGCTCCACGCAACCAGCTGCCTGCTGTTTGATGATGTCAACACTTTCAAGCCATAATACTGGCAATTTTAACTGCTACTATATTATAACTCATCTCATAAAGCATTTAGGCATCAAGATTAGTCTCCTCTTAGCCTAGAAAACACAGCAGCAAAGGAGGTACAGTCCTGCCACTGTGTCTTGCCTTTGCCGTACATCTTACAGTTTTCATCTGGCCTTTTGCTCGTCTAGAGATTCTTGACACTTTTTGACCACTTATGATGTCCTGCAATGCCTGGTAGCATTGCAGATTTTCTTTTCTGAGACTTCCTTAAATTACTTAAAAAATGTGAAAGAGTTTTGGATTGAAATGTAATCACCCAAAGTGGCTAAAATCAATGGTGCATGGACAAGGGCATTCATTTATGAAATCAATTTGATGTAATTTGATATTTGGCAGGTGGTAAAGACAACAAATCAAAGTGTTCCATACCTGCTGCTAATTTCACATTTGTTTTAAATCATTTTGGTCACAGCAATGTGATAGATGTGGTGTCCAAACCAATTACTCAGAAATAAAACAGCCTACTTGGTGCATGTAGTCTTTTTGCACCTCTTGGTGGTGTTGTATTTCAGCAAAACTAGCAACACCTAGAGAGCAGTGAAAAAACGTAATGTGCTGACCTGTTAAAATGCTCTTAAAAGCAGCCATTCATATGTGTCCCACTTGCTTTGTTAAAAGGTGGCAGACAGCAGTGTGTGTAGCAGCCAAAGCTCATGTGTCAGGTAACCATGTACACTCTGTCCACCCATGGATCCGCTCACCTCACTAGACTTTTAAAAGAAAAGCTGAAAAGCTGCTCAAATATTAATGTAGGCCTTGTTGGAAGCATTTGTGTGCATGCTCACCTTGGACGGCGGTGCAGTGGAGGCTGGCATCATATCCTGTGTGTTGATTATTGTTTACTGAATCTAATCGCTGGATTATGTTTTTCTTTATTTTATTTCTGTCACAATCTGCTTCTTGCTGCTGACCCTGGTGATGCACTGGGACAGTATAATGGTATTTGTACTTTTTTCTTGCTGTATGAAGGATAGGTACTTGTCCTAGACGACCATGAGTACATGTATATTTTCATGCAGTGCATCAAGCTTAAAGGAGTAGTTTGACTTTTTGTGAAAGCAAGTCCTCTGCTGGTTGCCTTTAAGTCCCTGCACTGGCCAAATCACTGGCACACAATCCCCATTAAAACTCCAAATAGCCATTTTTACATATTGTAGCGTGTTTGTTTCTTCCATACAAAAACAAAAGTTTTGATCATTGAGCTTTTACAGGTGCTAATGGGTGGAATTTTATATATTTGGACAGAGCAATGCTAAAATAATCTAACCATCACCTAGCTTTTTCTTTATATATGTGTGTGTGTGTATATATATATACTCTGTTAACTGGTGGTAGCATCCATTGTTATGTTGTGCTGTTATGGCACTGGTGCATTGAAGCATTGACATTCCAATTAATTTGTTTCTTCTCGATAGAGTTTGCTGCAGTCACTTCAGCAGCAAAAGACATAATTGTAGCTGTTTATTATAGCGGGTGTTTAACAGTTATAAAATAAGTGCATTGGGGCAACAATCATTTTTCTAATTTAGTGTTGCTTTATTTTTTTACCCACAGATGTTAGCTATCATGATTCACAGAACACATACAATGAAAGAAATCCCGCCGTAGAGGGTTTTACGGGTGGAGGTAGGAGCAGAGAGTCAAATGATGCCAACCTTGGCACAAAAATCACATGACACACAATAAGTTTCTTCATTTCAATTGCGCTGTTTTCTATTATTTCTTTGTCTTTTGTTTGGTATTTTTATATGTCAAGTAAGTCAAGTCAATAGGCAATTTCTACCACAACTAATCTTTAATGAGTACTTATCATACAGAAAAATCTTTTGAAACCCCTTTTTTAAAATATATATAACTGCTAAACATCTGTGCTCACAGTTCAGATTGATTATTGAATGACTGAATGTCCAATTTCTCATTCCCAGTGTCCATTCATGGTGTTTCTAAGGACAACTATGGCATGCAATATCTTTGGACATAAAATTAAGGCACAATAACATAAAGATTAATCAGTGATGTAATGCAGAAATAGGTTTAAAGAAAAACCCAAATGACAGCCTGCATTGTGTCTAACTGAATACATTTGAATGTCATGTTACTGATGATGCCTGTTGATAGATAATGGGTAAATGTTTTGTTAAAAAAGAAAAAGGTTCCACACAGTAATATGTGTCAGACCCTACCCCTTGCATTTGCTGTCTGCAAAACACATAACTGCATCATGAAATATGCAGCATCAAATGCACAATAGATTCTACTAGCTCTGTAAAGCTCAATCTGTTCCGCTCAATCGTTATTTTGTTGATTATGGGACGCCAGCTGTCAAAAAACTCCCCTTTGTGCTCAGTGACAACGCTGCACCTTAAAACCCTGCACATGACTGTACATGGAAATGGAGCATTACCAGTGTCAGTCACTAATGCGCTGCTACAGAATTCTGCTCACAAAGCAAACATCTGGGCGAGAGGCGTCCATCATGAATGAAACCCTCTATTTCAGCCATGCAGTTTTGATCATATTGGTCTCTCCACCAGTAAAACATCATACTGGCAGCCTATCTCGTCCTCATGAAGCCAGTACAGATGAGCATAGACACTTCATAAGCACGTCATAATGGTGGCAGTACTTAAAAATGTACTTTGCATAGCAGAGGTTATCAGTTTTGGCAGAAAATTACATGACTTCAAGTTTTTAAGCAATCACTTGGCTTTTCTGCCTGCTAGAGTTCAAATCACCAGAGCACGTTATGTTTCGGCAGAGGACCAATTAAGTGCATTTACTTGCCACGAACATCTTTTGAGATGATAACCTTGAAAAAAAAGTGTCATCCTTTTATTTGGGTTAACATCACCTGCTAGCTACTGTGGCCTATTAGCACTTCCCTCTGTAGCAGAGCACTTTCTAAGATTTCAAAATGGTCTCTCAGCCCCAAACAGCCTTGATGCATTTGGGAAAATTAGTTGTAGGAGAGCGGAAAAGGAAGGTTGAATATATCCGTGAATACACATGCCGAGCAGCCTTTTGTTGCAGTGCGTCAGGCTGCAAGCAGCCATCCCGCCAGACCCATTTCCCCCCAAAGCGGGCTGTAAACCTGTCATCTCCAATCAGCTGGCCTGGTTGAGATCTCAACCCAAATTACGATCACAAGCCGACGGCCCCTTGCATTGTTCCTCTGCCACCTAGCATTAGCTCGGAGGGCTAACTCCTTAGTTAACTGGTGCGTGTCTGCTAATAAGCCATACAAGCTGACAGTTTCCCCTTCAGCGTAACCAAAAAATGCGAAGACGATGCTTGTTTGACAATGCTGTTGATATACGCTAATGGAGAACAGAAAATCTATCCAATACTGATTCACATGATAATGGCATAGACAAAGCAAACAGTAAACTGTCCTCCCTGTTTCCATATAAATAATAATACCTCAGTTTTTTAGTTGCATCATGAACTGAAATCCGTGTTCCAGACAATATGAGACTATCATTCAAAATATATCTGCCACTCTGCAGCACACAGTGAAACACTGAGCTCACCTAACTGCGTGTAAAGTAATTTAAGCAAGTGATTTTATAATTATTTTCTTAATTGAAAGGATTTCATGATAGCACCCAATTAGTTTAAGTTTTTGCTCTTGAATATCTTAAACCAAGGTGGTCTTGCTTTTGAATTTATCAGATAATTAATCCATTGTGCGAATGAAACATGTCAGGAAATTAAGATGACAGGACATCTCATCTGATCAGGGCGATTCACTGGAAAAGTTTCAATTTGTTTTCTGCTCTGATTTTTTTTTTTCCACCCAAGATGTCAAACTGAATGCACACACATATAATCGTCAAGAAGAAGGGCCCTGAATTAAGATATTTACTATAAGAATCACCGCATCTGACCACAGAAATATTCAATACTCATCTGTGACATTGTTTATAACTATTCAGTAAGCATTTACCTTTATGCAGCTCCCAACAGTTGACCACCGCTTCAGCTGTTAACAAAAGATTAGCAAAATGGGATTGAAATATAATATCCTCCTAACACCAAGACAAGATGAAGTAGTGGCAAGTCATTGGCCAAGACCTGGAGTCATGTGGGCGATGCATCACAACTCGTGACGTCACCTTTTGGCGTGTAACCCGAAAATACTCCCCGGTTTAGACAGGCAGCACAGCCGGTCTAGCCATTTCGTCATGCTTTAACCGTCGCATGGGCAAGTGTTCACCTCTTCATGGGCAGAAGACATGATGGGCGCCCCAGACTACGATGCCTCTAGGGGTCTGGGGGGCAGTGGAGGAGGTGGCAAACCACTGAAATGGGTGCCTGGATATTCTGAGTGACATGTCAGCGAAGCCATCAAACGTGGTAGCTCAACGCTACTGTCGGCTTCTGTGCTGCCGCTCTGGTTTTGTGTATTGGACCTTGCAATGCTGATATGACGTGCAAACATTACTATTACGTTAAAGTCACCCATAACCCGATTCACCATTTCTCTGCTTTGACTTAATTTACACACATCAACCGCAGCATCGTATCATAATTCTTTGGTTGATAGTGGAGTTGAGTACAGTAACCCACAGACTGAAATATTTCATTGGTCATGCTGCCTCAATCTGGTAACTTGTTGTTGCTGTATATACAAATGACTATACAGCTGTGATTCACTGTGTTGCTTCAAGCAAACAGACTGATTACTAATCAGCTCTGAGATTAAATGATTCAATTTCTCTGTCTAAGGACTGTGTCTCAGACATTCCCCAGCGTGTTTTTTGATGGACTGATAACACATTTGCAATTACCTTCCAGGTCAACAACGGCACTTGGAATCCTTTTTCTTATCTTATTGTGCTGCTTTCATGTTTGTTTCATTAATTTCCTCCCATCCTGATAGCACTTGCTCCTGTCAGTGTCTGTAAGACCATAGATATGTCTAGTGTTGTAACCATCCTGCTCCCAACTCTGCATGCAAGTCAAATTGTGTGTGTGTCTCTGTCTGTCTGTGTGTCTGTGTGTGTGTGCATGTGTGATATTTATCAGTGAGCCTGTCCAACAAAGTAGCTCCAAGGTAAAACCGTGAAATAATAGTTTTACCGAAATCTAATCCATGACATCAGCACCATAAGCTTTTACAGCTACAATTGGATGTTGTAAGTCACTGTTAATTAATTCGCTAATGGACAAATATGCTCTTTTGCACATCGAAATTTGTAGTTTTTTGATGTATTCTATTTTCTATTACCTTGTTCATCAACTAGCATCCCCCCTCTTCCACATGTGCCTTTATCTTTGCTGTAACCAGAGGTTATTCGAGCTATTGAAAATACAGTTATAATGAACATATCTACTATTCATAAAGATTGGCTAAAGCAAAATCAGTTGTACTGTAACTAAGAATCACCAATATGTAAAGGTTGCATTATTTTTTCTGAAATCTAAGCCCACTGCTGCTCCAAGTTGATTCAATTTAAGATCATTTTCCAGAATTTCAAAGTGTAAAATTTAAGATGAAATGGATGTGCAACAATATATATGATTTATTATTATTATTATTATTATTATTATTATTATTATTATTATTATTATTATTATTATTATTGTCTGTTGGGAAGTCCAAAAACAAGTTATACACACACACACAAATCACCTGACATGAAATCAAATCAAATGTTTGTCCTACAGAAAAAAAACCTGGATGTGTAGTTCAGTGATGGCAAATCAGCCCCAGACTCCCTTAAAAAATCGAAGCGTTTTGTGAGTTTTTTAGGAGGGGAAACTATATAAACTTTGTGAAATGCTGTCTATGAAGAATTCATAATAATTTGCCTCCTCTCGTAAATTCAGCAAATGTAATACATTAAGTTATTTCTTTCTTTGTGTAACAAATATTAAACACTTTGTGTCACTCTGCAGTGCCGGTTTGTAGGCTGATCAGATGCACAGATTAGTGGAGGGCACTCCATCACACACTAGTGATTTCTTACTGTATATGATTCATTTCCCACCTTTTCACTGCTTTCAAAAGCTTTTCATGCAGTTCTGTTGAATAACGCACCTTTTGCCTCTGTACATTAGTGTTTAAAGTGTGGGAATAGTAAGAAAACTATCAAGATCCCAAAGCAATGCTGCATACGGATCATAAGTTGAAAAAACTGTTCTGATGCTTTTGGGATGACGTTATCTGTCAAAGTAAAGGAGGTCACTTTATGTTTTAACTGTTCCCCGAAACCTCGCACAGCCAAAGCTCTATCATGCACGCTAATGAGAAAATTGAGCCTGACTGCACATGTGGAACTGTACTCAGTCTGAAATATTAAAAGATCTGATCAAATTAGTCACTTGGTGTTTTGTATGCATGATTAATCATCTACGACTTCTTCAAAAAATTACTGGCTGCTGTTGTGTAATAAATTAACATGCAGACACAGAAAGTGGCTTCTCTTTCCAAACCTTTATGCCCCTGCTTATGGGCTTTTTAGCTGTATTTGGCACTGTTAATACCAGAGCTTGAATAATGGCCCCATGGCAGTCTCTCCAAGAAACAAATAGTCAATAGAGTTGTGAGAGAAAAATATATATGAAATGTTTTACTATAAAGTCAAAACCACATGAATAGCCAGACTGTAGCTTCTGATAACCAACATGTTAGTCTAACATTGAATCTTTTAGTGATTTAAGATGCTGCAGCAGCTGCCTGTGTATGTTCACTGTGGGTCACAGTTTGAAGTCTGGATGTAACTTTGAGCCTGACCCTCATGACTTCGCTATATGTTAGCACCGTCTGCTGTCCCGTGGCTTTGGTGTCAGCGACAGTAAATCATTTTCTCACGTCGCTGTTAGAAAAAAAACAGTCTAATATTTCTAAACTTTGCTTGAGCCAGTCTAATATCACACTAACACCCTGAAACAACCTCCACCATGTGTTCCTGCTTCATGTTCCTGTACTTCTAGTGAGTTACATGGCTCCCACTGCAGTGGCCTCTCAGGTTCAAGCTATTATCTTTCCATATAGGCTTAATACACTATCCAGCTGAACCATGACCTTATCAGAAAGGATGAAAAGCTCAAGTGCCGTAATAATCTCAGTGAGATATATCCAGGACTTCAAGAAAAAAGTTATTTTAACAAGGTATTCTTCTGAAAGCCAGTGCAAAGGCTTAAGTAAAAGAAGGGCAGAGAGGGCACTTTAATCTTAAATGTATCATTTCCTCCTGTACAATGCATTACTCTTGTTTATCTTCAGATGTGAAGTGTGGCTGAGTAGACAGAAAAAAAAAAAACATCATTAGTCTGCACATGGAGCCACCTCCATATCTGCATCCAGAAATAAAAAAAAACAAAACATTAAAGTCTATTAAAACTGAGCATGAGTTCTGTTTTCAGATGCGATATGGCTTCACAATAAAATGGGACAATTCACTCAACACGCAAGGCATTGTTCAGTGGATCACAAATTACCTCCAGGCGGTGACTCTAATTTCATTCGCAGTTGAAGCATTTTTTTCACGACTGCGTTTTCAAAGCTGAATCGCAGAAATCAAATGGCGAGTTTACCAAACAACAGATAGTATCGGCAGGAAGAACAAAGACAAGCACACTGCACACGTGCCGAGCCCAGAATAAAATGACTTTCCCCAAGAGCAACATCCGTCTTAGCTCATGTGCCCACAGCACTGTCTGAACTCTCTAATCACATCCCACCTCTGCAAGCCATATGCCTATTAAACCCTGTATCAAAGACTACTGCAAGTATAATTATCTTTAACATGGTATGCAGTAATACAGGGCGAAGCAAGATGTTTTCCATGATCATACCCTTTTCTTTTTACATCTCAGAGCAATGCAAGTGGACTCAAAGGGAAAATGGATATAGTCAGTAATATTTCTGGCCCCAGTTGGTAAACAGCTTGTGTTTTTCCGTTGCTTGCTACATTGTTCAAGAGCAATAACCTTTACCTTTTAACTGATTTTAACCGGTGAAAGCGCCACTCAGTGCTGGCTAAAAGTGAGAAGCTCCTGGCTGAGTGTTGTGTACGCTGTTCCATGCAAATAAGGAGAGCGGAGAGGTAACAGATTCGTCACTGTCGGGGCTTAGCGAATCCGTGCATTTTTCCAACCTGCTTGTCAGAATAGAGTCGATCAATGGTGTGACCAAATACTTTTTTCACATTTACACACTCCAATTTTCTCTTGCATATAGAGCGACTTGCTCGCAGTGCAGAGCCCAGCTGTGGTAAACGATTGCACGCTGCATCACTAGCAGGCTGGCGTGGATCAGCACAGTAAAGTTGAGAAAAGAAAAAAAAATGGATTGGAATTTGATCGGGTTTATTCTAGCCAATGCAGATCTATGAATAACATGTTGAATCCAATTGGCTTGAGGGGTCTTTATTAGTCATACCTGTGCTTTTCCTATTATGACAAGACAAAGTGTGAAGAAAGCCTGCTTCATTACCTGAAGTAGCAGCAGTTTCTTGAATGACCATTAATACATACACCTGATTTTGTCTTTAAAGCCATTTGTCTTTAACGAGAAGCCCAAAGTACCATCTTTTTGAGAACGTAACATATTGTAGGTTTTTGGTCCACTTTTGATAGAGTCACTCCATCTACAGGATGGGCTGTGATTTACTGTATATATTGTACAGTAGCCTGATTCGACCGTCTTGGTATTTAATCTCTGTGCTCGACAACCACAACATATGAAGACTAGAAAACTGTGTTGGACTTTCTGTCACAGTGCTAAACTGGTCTGAATCCTATTTGAAGGACATGGACTGCTTTGTATCGATAATTACACATCTGAGTGTACAAAAATGACATGTCTCGATCCTCAGGCCTCTTCAGTTCAACATCTGCACATACCCACTAGCACAAATTATTTTAAAAAAAAAGAACATAGAACATAGAACACATCATCCCATGATTATGCAGATGGCACACAGATTTATATAACGATATCATGGGGTGAGCATGATCCCATACAAGCACTGAGTAAGTGCATTAAGCACATCAGTGATTGGATGATCCTCATGGACCTAAATTTTAACATCCACATTAAGACAATTACAAAGTCAGCCTGCAGTTTCTTTAACAATTTATGAACTAATGTCTCAGTAGGATTTTAGAAAAACGTGTCCTTGTGTTTAAGCTTCAGTAGGATCAGCTACTCTGATGCTGTCTTTATTGATCTCTCTTAAAAAAATCAATAAGACAGCTACAGCTGATTCAGACTGCTGCTGCCAGAGTCCTCCCTAAGCCCAGGTGAGTTCTCAGATCTCAGATTCTTCTATTGTTGACATTTGGTTGTCAAAGAATTGATTTGAAAATACTAAAATGCTGTTGTTGGTTTATAAAGCACTGAATTGTTTAGGGCCAAAGCAGATCTTGGCCCATGGTCAGGTCTGCTGCCTCTCAGACGGTCTGGGACGAGTCAGCTTACTGTCATCAGAGTCAAAACTATACACAGAGAAGCAGCATTCAGTTTTTATGCATCACATATCTGGAACAAACTCCTGTGAGGTCTGCTTAAACTCTCTGAGCTGCCCCTTTAATTAGGGCTTATAATGTCTGCATGTTATTAACTTATACCTGGGACTATTTATTCATATCTCATACTGCTCTGTAGCTGCACTCATTTTTTTTATTCTACTCACTTATTTGTCTTGTTGTATGGTTGGGTATTTTTGTGTTCTATATTTTTTAGTTTTAAAATCCTATTTTTGTGTCTTTTCGTCTTGTTTTTTCATATTGCCTTGTGTATATTTTATATATTGGGTAAATCACTTTGAATTACCTTGTTGTTCAAAGGTGCTTTATAAATGAACTTGCCTTACCTGAAGACAATGGCACTGTAAACTGGTTGTTTAGACATCAAGTCAAGGCAAGTCAAGGGAATTATGAGATGTCACAAAACTCTTGTTCTAATAAAATAAGGTATCCCATCCTAATAGATGCAACGAACTGAGCGATATGTCAGTCAAGTCTGGTTTGTACACGCTCATCTACATGAACGATTGGTGTGTTGCTGATTATGCAGTAGTTCAGTCAAATCATTAAGCGAACCATTTTTTGTGCTGAGTGGCTAATATTGCAGGATGAATATCAAACACTTTCGTAGCAAACTATACCTTAAAGGATATTAAGTTATTATAGCTTATTTATATTAAGTAACAGAATTTAACTTCTTTAAATTCAGCCTGGGGCACTGTTAATATAAGATTTATCACTACAAAATACACACACAATAACTACGTACTAAAAATCGAATAACTACATGGTTAACACATGAATGAAAAAATGAATGTGACCATTTATAGGATAAATGCTCCCAAGAATAGCTACAAAGAATACGGCGCTGAACAATTAATTAATAAATTATTGAATGAGCAACACACAAAATTTCTGATTGAGTACCACCAGACCAGATCAGCCTTCATGAGATGCATCACTTAGTGGAAACACAAATGAAGAAGTGGATGAAATCTTTGAGATTAAACATTAAAATAAGGCTTAAGGCACCGTTCAGCAACTGAGAGGGATGAGAAGCCAAACGGAATTATCTGAAGTAATTAGATGTCATAACTATGATGACTATGATGTGATGGGGAATCGTACTTTTCATCTAATGCTTCTTAAGTATTTCTATTGATCTATAGCATCAACCCAGTATTAAAGTATTTGTTTCATTGAGTGCCGGGAAGACGTTGTGAAGAGGTTGCTTTGGAGGGGAGGAGGAGAAGCAACAGGGTTTTCTGTGTGGACCGCTCTCGGGTCTTTTCAGGTGGGCTCGGTCTCACGTAGCAGCTTGACCAGCCGATATGTCTCTTTCTCTTGTCTGGAACTTCTTGGCGCTTTTGGGCATTTTCAGGCACTCTGGATCCCACATTGCTTCCCAACTTCTTCGCCGGAAATCCGTTTAATATATTCTTTGAAATATGTAATTAGGGATGGAACTAAGGGCCTCCACTAATGACTGTGCATCCGAAATTACCCAACATGCTTCTGAGAAATAGTTTGTCAACTACAATAAAATGGTGAGCGAGTCTTGTTTTGTAGCAATTACCATACACTTCATTTCTACACATGACATTTCTATTGTTCCTGCATCATCAGTATGGCAGCGTACAGCTTCAGTACTTTTGAGATGGTAAATTAAACATAGCATATTGATTAAAATGCATTTTAATTGTAAAAATCAGTTTCTGCTTCGTCCTTTGTCTCATGCATTTTGGCCTGAAAACTTAGAGACAGTTGCGAGGCCCGCCAGGCACCACATTCATAAATTTGTCTACTTATCACTTAACTTAATTTAATAATGTCCCTGAATTTGGGCAGGCCTATTTTATAATCCAGAGGTCATGTGAGCAACAAGTTCTGCAGAACTTCATCAATTCTCTGCGACAGATTTAGGAGTTCTTCACCATCCTTTTCCCACTACAATTTCCACACACAGACACAACATAGACATCATTATCATCATTATTATCTCTAAATGTTGACAGTAAAGGGCATGCTGAATTATAGCATCTCATTCTGTAGCTCGTGTTTTACTAAGTCAGCCCTAACAAGAGTAAATATGCAGCCTGTGGACTGTGTATTATCAAGGAAGAGGTATTAATGTTTTCTTGCATCTAGATGCTGCTTTCATTTTCTTTCTTTTTAATGATACATTGAAAAAAAAACGTTGCTTTTGGCGATAAAATGCTAAAAAAAAAAGTGACAGCCTCTGCCCTTTTCAATGTCTGTTTTCAAGCTAGGTTGGCAGCTCCAAATGGCAGCAGAAGGTAAATGTTTGAAAAAAATGTAACTTCAAAATCCAGAATTCTGTCACATCGTGTTTGCCAGTCTGCCTGGCCTGTGATGCTTTACATGAAAGAAAACTAAAGGAAGGGAGGAAGCAAAAAGTGTAGCTTTCTCTGGATGCAGTGTTTCCTACAGACTGATCAGATGACAGCTTGCGTTTAAATGTTCAGTTCAGTTCATCACTTTGGGCAAGTGGACATACCCCAGTGCCACAATTTCATTTTGGTAATTGGTGCGATCAGAGTGGTTCTCAATTGCTGCTGCGTAAAGGATGGTATGCTTTCATTAAAAAATAGTATCAAACAGAATCAAATGTGGCCATTTCATGCAGTTGTGACACTATGAATAAAAAGAAAAAGAAAAAAGTGAAGGGAAAAGCTGCATGACTTTTAGTTTAATTAAAGCAGGCCATGGTGTAGAGTCTTCATCTGACTAAAACCAACCTGTCAGCAGCCGTCCAGACTCTGGCCAGCCTTTTGCTGCATCTGATCGAGTTGCATATATGATGTGGACCTACACCTCCAGTCATTGTGTCTCTGTGTGACAGCTGAGCTCTGACAGTCACAGTTTAAGACGGCAAAAAAAATAGAAGACAGGAGCAGCAAATGACGATAGAAAGAAACAGCTTGTCGACAAACACGAAAAGTTTATTCTGCTCGAAATGACAGCTGCACTACTTTAATTAGCCAACACTGAAAATACAATTTGTCAGAATAAAGGATGCTCACTGAAGTGGTAAAGGGAGGAGGAAAGAAATGACAGGAGGAGGCTTGCATATAGCTTCAGTGTGGCCCTGCACAGTGGGCAGCTTTTTCTTATTTGTTGAAACTAAACAGTTGTTTTATATATTTATATATTTACTTAAATCATTATTGTGGTTTTCTGTACTGTAATAAGCAGATTAAATTGGGTGCACAATTGAATTCTACTGTTTAACTGTGTACCAATATGATTGTGTGCAGCTTAAACACAAAAAAAAAGTTATGCAGCCGAGATGCAACTATACTCAACAACATCTACAATATGTAAACTGAAAGTTTGCTAAGTTATCAGTTTAACAGCGAAAGTTTAGTCTAATTGTAAAATGCATGGTTAATATTTTGGTGTTTGTTTAATGACAATGTTAATTTTTAAAAGCAGGAGCAAATCATATTCATGTCGTAAACTACCTCATGCAGCAATGTCTCTGACAACATCTACAAGCCTCTGTGGACGCCGTGGCACTAGCAATAACATGCTAAATGGTGCTTGCATAATTTCCAACACCCAGGAGTTGACACTTTTATGATATTCAGAGTTAATTCACAAGTTAAGGACAAAATCACAAATTGAAAAGATGATCAGGTGTAAAAATAGCCAATCCGACAGACGGCTGTTTAGCTGCCATTTGCCGCTTGGGAAACCCCCCTGCAAGATTTGGGAGTTGAATAATGAGTCTCCAGGATCATGTTATGAAAGCTAATGTCAACCAGCTCATTAATATTTGACTTCACTGCATTTTTACAGCGCTTGCTTAGTGCGCCTCCCCGGCCAGTTCAGGGAGGGTGCTGGAGAGGCCTGCACTGACAGCAAGATAATGAGCGCCAAGCTGCAGCGTGTAACTGCACTACATGAAAAGTTGTTTAAGGCTCTATCTATTTATCGTGTGTGTTGCATACTTCATAGTTGATGTGATTGTTTACTAGATCATCTATCTTTTTACACACTCTATGGATGGACTTGTGTGATTTATAATGAATTCTGTAAGAGATTGAACATTTGATGTTCCTATGTAAATAATCCTATGCTGATACTTCCTCACTACAAGGGGGACCAGATACCACTCCCAGCTGTTAGTTGTTCTGGCTCTACAATGGAGGAACAAGCTCCCCACTGACATCAGGGTAGCAGAAACCTTACACAGTCTGTCACAGACTGGAAACTCACCTGTTCTGACGGCATCTCAGCCCTTTCTCTATCTGTTTCTAAAATACAGTGCTTGAAGCAGAATTGAATGTACCTGCATGATTCTTGCAGTTTTTGGGCTGTATCTTCATGGCTAAAAGCACTTAGTGGATGAAAGCATCAGCTAAATAAATGTAATGTAATAAATCTAATCAGATAGAAGAAATCAGGGAAAAGACAGTTCATGCATTACCCTCCTCTCCAGCAACAAGACCCACAGAAACTCTTTCTGTGCCCTCGTCTGTGCCATTTATTCTCCAAAAGTTTTAGTGGAACTGCTCAGTGACCACAGCAGACACAGTGAGCAAGTGTAAGTGTGACATTGCTGAGAAAGAGTACATGTGCCCAATGAACCATCTTCGAATGAATGTGGGTGAGTGCTTTTATGTACAACTCAGCACATGCCTCTGTGCACACTTCATGGTATCCGTTCATACTAAACCTGTTATTAATCAGATTTAACCTCAGACCCAGCAGAGCTTTCTGTTATTCTTATATGTCTGAATATTGAAATAACGAAAAGCAACATGCTCATAAAACTGAAACAAAGTGTTCTCTGTATCAGCTGACCTGGTTGAATTAACATAAGAAATTATTTAAATCAAAACAATTATAGGTGTAATGTACTGTATGGGGTGTGAAATTAGCCTCCTCACACCAGACTGTGTGCTGTGTGCAGCAGAGTTATTCAGCCTAATGTATAATATCTGGTTTTATTTGGGCATGCAGGCGGTGTTGTGATGTGAGCTTATTAATTTGGCCAGGAGAGTTACATGGTGGAGGTTTTAAAGGGAAGTTGTCTGAACCATATGTGTATTAAACCTGCGATGTGTTTGTGTCGAGTTAATCTGTCTGTACGGCATATGCTGTCATTTCATTCTGGCCAGAGGTAGCAGAGGAACAGCTATGTGGTTATACAAGTAAGCAAGTATCTGCTGACTTAGTCCTATCAGTCCAAAGCAGTGCTCTGTAGAGGGAGCCAGCTTAGATATTCTTTCTGAGGATCAATCTATAAAGCTTTGATGCGAGAATTTAATAGTCAAAACATGCAGACACTTGTATGCGCAGGCATGTATAAACATGCTCAAAGGATTTGAATACAAACAGACAGGCCAACATATCCATGCAGAAAAACTTTAAAGGAAACTCATGCATTTTGACGCTAGGCTATATCAGTCACAGCAACGCAAATAGGCTCCACTGTAATGTGGGAAATCACGGGGAGGAACACTGAATTGCTCATGAGTAAGACACTGATTCTGAGTGGGTGAATTACTTGGTGACCAACACCGCAAGACTGGTTATGGTGGACAACTCTTCTGCATGTAACATTTCAAATAGTTTATTTTTTACTTTCCTTTATTTTCTAGGAAACTCCGGAATTAATGTACAGTCCCTTAAAAATAACAGTGGTTTAGACGGGAAAGGTGATTTGGTGATAATGTGAAATATGAGTTAGATGCAGCAGAGAGAATATTTAGAGTTCAGCTTTGGACACAGCTGTACGCATACCTGAGCAGGTATGACAGGTTCCATCTCAGGGGTTGCCTGTTTAAAAGTCCATGTATCATGGCTGAATATGGCATTGTGATTATAGTCAGTGAGGCTGTCCTCTCCCAATGACTCCACCAAACATGGCTGAAATGTACTGCTTTGGTTTGCTCAAATATACATATACTCTATATATGCTATCCCTCAATCTGAAGTGCAGTGGTTGTTTGTTTGAGGGTGCATTCAGGTTTTCTCATCACCTCTGAAAGTTGGGAAATATCACATTAACGTGAGTCACTGGTAAATACATAAACTGGAACAAGGAAAAGCCACTTCCAGGGTTAAATAATGTACTATAAACATAAATTCTACTATTTCACTTCACGATTAGTACACTATTTGCCCGTTATGTGTTGAAGTACATTCAATAGTCACAATAAGTTTGCAGTGAACTTGCTGGAGTTAACCAGTGTTTTTTAATATATAGTTGGATGTTTGAATGAAATGACATCTTCATACCTAAACAACAGAACATGTTGTTTGCCAGTAATTCGCAAAATGTCATACAGCGTATGAGCATTTGAGAGTAGCAGCGACAGGCGCACTGGACAGACACGTTGTTAGTGTTGTGAAACGGTCACAGTTTGGTTAGGTTCAGGCAACAGAAGTACCTGGTTAGGTTTAGGAAAAGGTCGTGGTTTGGGTTAAAATAGGTATGTTAGCTACCTAAGATCTGTTACGGATGTAAGTGAACTTATGTTACATACGTGATATAAGTTCAGTTGTTAAGTAAGTTAAAATAAGTCAGTGTTGACTGTTGGTGTCAAACAGGACACAAACAATGGCCTCCTGGGGGAAACTCCTGGCCTTGTTTAACCCATCCATTCCCCCCGGCCTCCTCGCCACACAGACTTTGTCGCTCTTTATACTATATGAACTGACTCACTTCTTTGCGTCTGTCATCATTATGACCAGCAGAGGTCGCCACCTAACTATATAAAATTACTATAACTATAATAAACTGCTTTCACAGACTACCTAAACAGCTGTTTTGGGGGAAGGACAGTCTGTGGGGAAAAGTAACAGGCATTAATATATTCGACTTGGTAAAATTGAACAATTGAAAAGGCTGCTACACTGACAAAGGGTAAAATCTGCACTAAGGAATTCTTCTCCACACTCTACAGTTTAAAGTGGTAAAGTGAACTTTACTTAAAAAAAGGCAGCCCAATCTGTAATCTGTTGAAACTATTTTAAGAAATGAATTTGAAGAGCCATATTTATGAGTCATGTATGTGATTGATTTCACACAATTGTCAATCCAACCTTCCAAGAATGGGGAAGTTTTGATGGCACAGTGAGCTGAAAAGATTTTTAGGAAAAGAACCCTAAAATCTTAAAGCTCATGGGAGATTTTGTTTAAACCTGCTGTGTGAATTGCTGCTGCTGTGTAACAAGAAATGAAGTATATGCCTTGTTACTTTGTCTAACAGTACAGAACATTGAGACGGGTACTTATTTAGGCAGACTGAGACAGGAAAGAGAAAAAAAGGGTGGAATAGAATAGGAATCGAATAGGATGAAATAGAATAGGAATAGAATAGGAGAAAATGCTGAGAAGTGATTTGATTATTTGATGTTTAGTCATAAACATGAAACATATCTTCTTCATATTTTCCACACTGTACCATTGACAGTTAGCCCGTGGCCTTCCAAGCAAACAAAATTACATGATTGGAAGGCAAGCCTGATTCTAAGTGGTCTGACGCATGTCTTCAGCAGTGGCACAGCCCTCATCAAACATCCGGTCTAAAACTTCACATCAAGGACACCTGCTTGCATAAGCTTCTTGATAATGGACAGGAGTGAAGCCCATCAGTTCACCGCTGACAGAATAAATGAGTGTCGTTACTCACCAGGTTTGCGTTGCGTGTTCTCAGGGCATATAGGACACCAGCGCAACGTGGTCTCACACAGGCACAGATCAGTTCATCAGCCTTTGGACTTCCCTTCAGGTTGATAGCCAGCCCATGCTAATATATGAAAACATGCAAAGAGGAGTTGCAAAAGAGGATTTCATCAGCTTTGTGTGCAGCCAGATAATTCTTATCTAATTTGTGCTTTTGAATGTTGATTCTTCAAAACGATGTAAAACTACCGTCACTTTAAAGCTGTCTTGAAGTTCACATTATCAATGCACATATGTTGTTTTTCTCAGTAAAGCCTGTGTTTCTGCACAGGGTCGATACATTTGGAAGCAAACCCAGCCTGTCCAACTGCCGGCTTTCAATTGCAATAGATCAACCCATCAATCATGTTGCTCATAGCGTGTGCAAGCAATAACAATAAAAAGGTGCGTCTGACCAAAGAGGGATCCCAAAAGTCTCCTAGGTTTTTTCTTCCAGGTCATGTGACCTGTGGCTGGCAGCCCTCCAGCGGAATGGGGAGACTGGACGTGGCGTCGATACACCTGAACAGATCACAGGTGTGAGTAAATTGTGGTAACATGACAGGGTCTTTTCACAAGGTATTAGCTGAATCATGGGGATTTAGGGGATAAAGTCTTACGTGGTGGTGTAAGAGGTACTGATTGTTTTCTCAAAGTGGCATTAAACGAATTTTGGCCACTGTCCTGCAGATACACAGCCACCACGTATCCCTGGCTTACAAAGTTGTTATGACTAATGTTTTATCAAATAATTGCCTACTTACTCACCCACCAGACACAGCGCTGCATTAGCATTTATTTGGAGTTGGGTTTCTAGCCATCTGACACATCTAACAATTCCCTTCCCTTGAGCTCTCTTTTTGATCCCCAACTCTTCTCTGTTTGGTGCTGAGCAGGCAGTGGGTTTATCCACCCCTTTCTCCTAGAAATTACCTTTATATATTACTGAATTGTTTTCCCAGTTATGTTGTGGCAAACACTGCTTGGTTAAGGTTCAGGAAATGCTGTGATTTTGGTTAACTGTTAATGAACACATTGTGTCTCAGGTCATGCAGACTTTTGTTTTGTTCAACCAAACCATCTTTCCCTAACCTCAACCAAGTGCCTACACATAAAACACATTGGTGCTGCAAATTATTTGTATGATATGTATTTTCTAGGAGACAGATAGGGTTGGTTTATCAGAAACAGCAGCCTACAGGCGTTTGATAAGAGCTACTCAATATACAGTAAATGGGCATAATGTAATGTAATAAGCTAAATATTGGTTATTTCACATTTGAGTGTACATAGACTGAATACTTGATTCAATTAATAGTAATATCATAGACTGGTTGAATTAAAGTAGAAATATATGTAGAGATAAATAAATTAAAAATGTGTAAAGAATATTCCACTCAAAATGAACCTTTTAAGTGAAAGCATATAAAAGCACGAAGCTCTTTACAGTAGCCGTTTACCAGTGGAGATGGTTAATCTAACTACTTTATATCCTGGTGGGAACCAGGGTGCAGCAATTCTTTCTTTGCATGAATCAATTATTGATCACTCTGTTTCAAGACAAATCAAATCAGCCAAAAATGATACAGAAAATGTGGAATTGCAGTAATGCAGTAAAATCTGCCAGAACTGATACTCATTACTGCTACAGTACTACAGTTTAACTGCTTCAGAAACAGACACATTTAAGAGAATGTGGGTAGAAGACACCACAAGTTGGTGCCCCCCCCCTACGACAACAAAACTAAACCTTCTTCTTAACAACAGTTACAGCAACTTTTACCCCCGTGAATAATTTTTCCATTGCAATACTGTTGCACTTAACTTGAGCAAAGGATTTGAGAACTGCTCCAGCAGCTATAGACGAGTTATAGAATTGCATAGAATGCAAACACACGAGTCGAATGCACGCTGAACAAAAACATAAAGGCAACACATTTTTGCTCCCATTTTACACAAGCTGAATTAAAAGACGTTTTCAGGGCCCACAAAATTATTATTTCTCTCAAATGTCGTTCACAAGTTTGTTTAAATCCACGTTGGAGAGCACTGAGCACCACAAACTGCACATTTCACAGAGACCAGCACAGGGCACACCTGTGTGGTAAATCACGCTGTTTATCATCTTAATGTGCTTCACCTGTCCAGCATATTCATCGCTCACTAACACCAATTTAAAAAACCTGGGAACAAAAGTTTAGAAAAAAAAGGCTTTTGTGTGCTTAGAAATAGACTTTTGTTATTTCCACGCATGGAAAATAGCAAAAACAAGAGTTTTATATTTTTGTTCAGTATGATAACATTACAAGCTCACAAAACATAATCAATTACTTCAGATATCTTATTTCAGAAGGAACATTTGTCTGTGTGTGTGTGTGTGTGTATATATATATATACATACACATAAAAACCTTTCTAGTGTTGATGATAATAATGATGATAATTCAGCCCACAAAGCATCTGCTAAACTGATTACAGTGATATTACAAAATCTCATTTATTGTTATGAAAGCAATCACACTTTAATGTGTTCAATTTATACTCTTTCTGAATCATTATAAATTCTGGCTGTACATCATTTGGAAAAATGTGTAATCTCCTGATGTGAGGGGTAAACATTGCACCTTGTGTATCTTCAGATGAATCAGCTTTAATATGACCACTTACTTTGCTGCGCCTGGCCAGCAGAAGCGTAGTAAGATCAAATAAACTGTGGGAGTGGATTCAGCAGATCTGTCAGAGAAAGGAAAATACAGCTTCAAAGGCAATAACGCGTTTGTGAAAGCACAACATGCACCCCTCTGCTGTTACGATGAATTCGTACATGATCACACTGCATGAAGTGAAGGCATGAAGGGTTCAGTTGTAGGCAAATTCACTGAATGATTCATCAGTTGTGCTAATGTCTTACTTTGTGCAGTTGAGTTGTTGTTGACAGAGAGAGAGAGCGCTCCAGCAGAGGAGAGGAGAGGAATTCCTGTGAATGAGATTAGAGTATTAATGTTGGTTTCAGTGTGATTTCAGGTTTGTACAGTAGCAGCTCCCTCCATCACCATCTGCGCAGACCCCGCTGAGTAGTGTGAGCACATGAGCTCAGTCATTCCCAGCCACACCCAGCTGTACAGTAAACACACACACACACACACACATATGCGCACACACACAGAGAGTTTGAGTTCCTCCTTTAGAAGGGAATGACTGCCCTCTGTTGGTGCTTCACAGGACAAACAGCTTCCAGTTAGAATAAACTGTTATTGTGAGTCACTGTTGGTGTTTGTTCTCAGCACAAATGAATGTATGATCAACATCATTTAGGAAAGCTCACGTAAGAACAGTAACAGAATAAATGCTTCGTCCGCCGTTGTATTTCTGGTGATGACGGTAAAATGCAACTGCATATTAACAACCTTTGGAGACGGAAGCTGAATTTGTCTAATTAACAACTCGTTGAAGGACAGAATATAATTGGCAGCTACACCTTTCTTGGCCAAGTCTGTCTACACATACAAGGATTTTGACTCATTGCTCTTAATGTTGCAAACAGTTTCAGTAGAAATAGACATGCAGCTGAAAACAAGGACAACACAGCTGAACAGGGATGATGCAGACATAAACATACAACTATTACTTACATACAAGTAGGTGGCAAATGGGTACATATATATAAGATTTTGCTTTTTATAGATTTATATAAAAAGCAACAATGACAAACAACATGTATTTGCTATATACAAATCAAAGTTTTGTGTAAATTGTTAACAAATGCGAGTACTGCAAAGTCATGAGTATTGAGTGGATGTACATGAAGTTTCTGGTTGTGAGCAAAACATACATGTGTTGATTAATTAAATCGTTTTTCCAGCAGAAATGCCAACAGTCCCCTTGTGCCAGCTTCTTCGTTGTGAGGATTTGCTGCATTTTTTTGGTCTTATTAATTAGGAAACTGAAATATTTTTAAGCTTTGAAGTGCGAGTTGAGGAAAACAAGAAGTTTAATGACATCTCCCTGGGCTTTAGAAAACTGTGACTGGCAGTTTACTCACTTATTTTTCTCACGTTTTAAAGACGAAACGATTCATCAAAACAATCAGCGGATTGATTCATCATAAAAATAATTATTACAGGCCTACTGAGCTGTGAACAGGCTTCTAAATAATGACTAAGACGTGTTTTTACATATGGACATTGACCAGGCCACACAAAATCACAGAAAAATTAACAAATGATGCACTGATACTGAATCACGCTAGTATGACAAAACTTGTATGTCTGAAGTCTACATCATTTTTGAGTTTTAATACAGCAGAAGTAATCTGCTAAATACTTGAAGCATTACTGTGAAAAAACGGGAAAATAAAATGATGTAGAAAAGCATTGGAAGTGCCTCTCGGGATTAAGTACTGAATTAATATGTGCAAGTCTCTTGAGGGCCTTTTAATAGTTTTAGAATAGTTATAATATGCATATATCATACAGCATGAGCAAAAGACAGAAAGAGAGCAAGAGAGAGTGCATAACCTCACATAATCTACAGTCACACACACACACACACACACACACACACACAGGCCCACTAATCTTATCCTCAGAAGCGGGGTGGCGATCTGATCTTCCTTTAGCTTTAGAGCTGCACTGAGGGCTGGGTGGGGGTGTGGAGGTCCTCAGAGGTGAAACTCTATTAGCACGCAGCATGAAAGTCAATGAAAGGACCCACGTGTGCTCCAGTCCCCTGACAATATTAATGTTTAATGATATCTAAAAAGGCTAATACTCATCCTCCGCCTTTCACTTTTTCTTTTATCCTCTCATTAAATATCCTCACAATATCATCACCTCCTCAGATTAGAGCACTGACCCCATCTACTGAAGGACTCGCCCTTCACTGGGGGTAAACGCATCGCTCTCTCTCTTTCTGTCTCTCGCAGGCACACACACACACACACACACACACACACACACAAAGATTAATGTACTGAAGCATTGAAGATGTGTTCGAGGGGAGGCAGCAGAGGACCATGTATTGGAATATAGATAAGTGAAAGCATACCTTGTGTTCACATGGAAAATTACCTTTTTAGTTTATACCGTATGTACAGATGCATACCTGTGTGTCTGTGCACATGTTTATTATGTTACCGCTGTGTCTCGTGTCTGCTAGAGGATTAATCTGAAATAATAATGGGCCTGTGGGACTCCCCTCCCAGGCACCAGTGCCAGCAGTGACTGCTCAAATCTGTGACTGAGGAGGAAATTGTACACCATCTTGGATCTCAGTGAGGCCCTTTCAGTTGTAGCTCCAGGTCAGGGAATCAGACAGGATTTTGTCATATGCATTAATTACAAAACAAGAAAAAGGAGGAAAAACTAGAAAACCTGAACACCACACACATTCAGCAAAGACTCTGACCTGTCACTATTTGAATCGGGTCCAGTATTTGTTCGAAAGCCCCCAAGATCAATATCAAAGTATACATTTTGTGCCATTCATGTGTGTGAAGACTCGCTCAGATAAAAGGTGAATGAACTCTGGGAAGGATGCAGGAGAAGCTTAGCTGGGGCACACATGCTGGGTGAGCAGCTTTCACTGAAAGGCACTGCAGCTATAAACCCCTGTGCATAACATCGCCTTATTTATCATTATTTGTCAGCAGACATCCTGTCGCTCGAATGGTATTCTCTGCAGTAAGCTAATGTGGAAGTGTAAAAAGCTGCCGTTGATACGACAGTAGCTTAACATGAGCGGACACACTGACTGTATGTTTCTGTGAGCTGGTCCGGAGAACTTACTGTGCAGTCAGAAGCTACTGGGACAGCAACACTTCTCTTGTTGTGTTGGCTCTGTGCTGCAGAACAGTACATTTGAAATGAAGCAATGAATATGAGGTAAAAACGCTGACTTCATCTTCATCCTCAGTTTGTGGGTGTGCACGTCAACAGTGGATGACTAGTGCAGATTGTAGCCCTTTCTACATACTTAGCGTAGAGTGTGTAAAACACTGAGGAGCATTCAGGTGTCTCGGTAACGTCACCTCTCAGTTTCTAAAGAGCCGCTGTGAAGCTCTGTGACAGTGGCTTCGGCCATTACCATGTTGGTAATGCCTGACCACCAAACTCCCAGCTAATCCAAAAATGGGCGAACAGGGTGGAGCATGGGTGGAGTTGAGGCGCACGAATTGAAGCCCCGCTGTTGAAACCTAGCAGCTAGCTGTCACTCAAAGTGGCCATGTCCATAATTACGAATAATTTTAAGCCTTAATTTAAGCAAGTGAGTTGTATAAAAATTCATCCCCCGTACCGTCGCGATGAACAGGCTATAGGAACCAAAACTGTTTTTTGTACTAGGCTGAAAACAGTCCTGCACTGTTCACACAATATCGATGTGAACCCCCCGAAACACTTAAAAGCTGAAAGTCAGCACTTAAACCTCATCGCCACCATGTCATATCAAATGAAATGTGCTGGAATGCTCATAAAACAATGAAAAGCAGATGAATATCGCCATGTTTTTTGATTGTATTATTATTGTAAATACGTAATGTCATGGGGTGCGTTAGCTTCAAACTAGAAAATAACACATCACTTTAAATTGAAATGACTGAAATAGTATTTTGTTTGTGGGCAATATATAGGTCAGGGAAATTTTCCCTTCAGAGATTCCCTGTTTTTACATCTATTAAGATGCATATAAAATACTCTCTATGGCTAATACTGGATAGAGTTTTTCCTCAAAATAGTTCACTTATCTCGTTAAAATCCTTAAAATGTCATCTGCTCCCTCTCCCTCATTTAAAATTGCTTGAGGCAGCAATTACTGCTAAAATATGTTTAAGCTTGAGTACCATAAACCGCTGGGGACTCCTAAACTAGTTACTCTACTTAGAATCCTTCGGTAGATCGTTATCGTTATTTCCACTTACCATATGTCGTTATTTATTGTGTCTTGCCTATTTAATCCATAGTTAGAGTGATGGAATGAATGTCTTTGGACCGTTTAAGAGGTTAGGGTTCAAGATAAGATGTAACGTGTCTCCTGCTTCACTGAAGTCAATTCCCAGTGTTGGAGGCATCAAAGTTGTACAAGTTGACTATTGGACCAGGATTCGCTTCCAGACTAGTTGTGATGTCACTAATAGTGCTCGCAAGCCCGCCAGGATTTTCAATGAACACAGAGAAACTTCCCACTTTCAGTAGTAGAGTGTGAAAACAGCTTGCAGTGTCAAACTCTGCACATACATCATTCTGCACAGTGAAGCTCAGACATGCAGCTGTAGGAACAAGAAGAAGAACACATTTTCGAGCGGGGGGGGGACTTTAAAATGCTGCCAACACACCATAGAGCACCACGAAGCAGGACCTTTAAAAACACTCTCACACACTCATGCACACAGAGGAAAACAAACATAAATGCATCAGTGAGCACACACACGCGCACACACACACACAAACACACACACACACACACACACACACACACACACATTCCCAAGGACACACACACAAACACACAGTGCGAGCGGGCAAAAAGTCAGAGGAAATGCTTATGCCTACAAACACACTCAGGAGGGGCTGTGTAGCACTTAAGTGGTCACTTTCACACACAAAGGCCAATCACAGGAGCTTAGCTGGCCCCATCAAGCTTTTTAGCAAATGCTGCCGCGCTGAAATTGCTTTAGTTAACCCTGTGTGCTACTGACAGGAACGTAGTTCCATCACTCACGTCTGTGTTGAGGTTTTGCTTTGAAGTCATTTAGAGGGAGACCGTTCATTGTGTGTAAGATGACTAGGCCTTGTCATTTGTGAGGAGGGATTAGTCATGCTGTGTTTATTGGAGAGTGTGCATCAGCTTTCTTGACTGCTGCGTTTTAGGGATTTTTGCTTCAGAGGTGGTTTTGTCAGTTTCCGAACACTGACACTATAAGAGAACAACATATGAAAACCTCAGCATCAAGCAAACTCCATGACTATTACACAATTGTAAAGTTGCATTAGGCCTTCGTAGAGAATTAAAGTTTGACTATCTTGTGATGCGCGCTTTCTGTGCCATATTATCAAGTTTATGGAGTTCTGCTGTCCCATAATTTTGCAAGCAAAATATACCAGGAGTGTGTTTAGGTACCAGCTTTCTCAAAGTTTAAGTGAATGCAGATTCATCACAACAATTTCTGCCAGCTGAGTTGGGCCAGTCCAGCCAGTCTGTCCCAGCATTGCATTTACCATTTTAAAACTATATTTTGTCCCCTTTTCCTATTACATGAATTGTTGTAGAATGATGTACAACTTGCATATTGTATACGGTTTATTAAGGCATGCTGTGGATTGTGTTGATACAGCATGCAGCACTGACAAAACCACATCATGCACTCGTTCATGGCTGCATTGAATCCTGATCTCTGACTGTTGAACAGGTGTGTTCACATTCCCTGGGGAAACGTCCTACACGCTGTAAACCTGACAGCACTCGACATTTTTTACGAGATGGACATTAGGGATATATAAATGTGGAGTAGCTAGTAATAAAAGTGACGGGTGGAAAATGTTCAGGGAAACATCCCTTCCAGGACAGAGAACATAATTACATACATCGAGTTATTGGAAAGCATGTACTGGAGGCTGTCTTTAAATTACACACTGGGCTTCTCTATCAGGTGTATTGCAATGATTGGTCATTTGGACCACCTCATCCCCATTTGCATGCATAGAAAATCGACCAGGTCAGTAAGGCTGGAGCTCATGGGTCTCCAGCGCAGACAGAGTGTTTTTCTCCTGCTGGGCAGCTCCTGTACCATAGAAGTAACTGTTGCACAATAATTAGCTGCATTTATTCATAATGAATCTGTGATGAGGAGACACGCTGATTCGTATGTAAAAGGAATCCGTTTATGATTGTTCAGAGAAGAAAAAACGTGTATATGAGGTAGCTAAATACTGTTTTCATGTCTCTGTCTGGCAGATGTGGCTTATAATTATAATTATGCTAAGTGCTAATTTGACACACTGGTGTATGGTTTACATTTTGCCTGTGTACTTTCTGAAATTATCCAACATTGACATGTTTTTGGTTGTTTTGGCGTTAGTTTAGAACATTGGACAGCCTGCCAGTGAAATATTATATGATATTAATTTTCAATTTGCCCATTTACTCCTAAATGGCTCATAACACTTTGAATTGAAACTGAACCGAATGCAAAGGTACCGAGACACGGGTAATTACAAAGATCGAAAATGACCTTTTCATTGAATTGAATATTGCATCATCGCACCATGACTCATACAGCCACCCTGCCGTCCACCATGCTTCACTTCTGTTTAGGACAAGTCTGTTTTGGTGATGGTTTAGAATATCAGTGATGCTTCTTGGTTACAAAAACAAAAACACTTTATTAAAAGATTTTATAACATATATCTGTTTAAAGTTATCCCAAAGACATGTTCATTGGTTGGAGGTTAGTTGCTCCACTGCACAAAACATCAATGGTATGGATGTGTTACTATAATCCTCATTTAAGCATTTGAGTTGATTTTAATTTTCTTAGGTACCCCCTCTGTAACTCTTCTCACTGTGTGTGTATTATGTGCCTGTGCTGTGCATGCACCTGTGCAAGGCCGTGTTTTCTTCTGTGTGTATTGCACGCCTGCATGAGTTGCAGGGAAGGGGCAAAAAGCAATCGGCGAGGCTTCAACTGGAGATGGAATTGCCAGTTGTATATCTTGACACTGGACATATTTATGCTCAGAGAGGCTCGCCTTTCTGCCGGCTCATCACAGCCACTGTCAGGCAGTGAACTGTGTGTGTGCAGGGTCTGTTTGCGCTGTGTGATGCGCATGTGTTGATAAGACGAGACCTAGTGCATGTGCATACTGCTTGTTGTGTGCAATTTGAGAGGAGACAAAAATTGTATCATTATCGTGAAATTCAAATTAGCTTTATTAGCATAATGATAAGTACAGTATTGCCAAAGCATGTTGTATAAATTTACAATCTAAATGTATTAATGCAGTATGTAACTGAGATAAACGGTTTGCACATCACTTTGCTGCATACACTACAAGAACAAATCAAATCTACAGACATGTCGACCAACTTAAACCTGCCTCAGCCAGCTGATCTTGTTCCTTAGTACGTTTCAGTGCCATTCAGCACTGAGCAGACTATAAGAAGTGACAGATTAAATGGGCAGTTACCACAATCTGGCCATTGAGACTGGTGGATGCAAAAAAAACCTGGCAACCCAGAGAGAACAGACTGTAAGTTCTGCCAAAATCAAGAGATAGAGACAGTGCAGCACTTCCTGCTAGACTGCAGTCTCTATAAAGACAGAAAGTCCAAGTTCTTAACCAACAAGAAACTCACATGGCCAGACGCTCTCAGGCCAAAACAAAACCAAATATTTACTGACATTAGAATTTGTAACTGATAACGCGGGCACAGTGAGGTGCAGACCAGTGTAAGCTAAGTCGAACAAAAGGAAAACACATCGCACAGCTGTCCTCCGGTACACCACGCTTAACGTTTTTCAGCTCTCTTGTCTTATATTTTGAAGGAAAAAAACAGAACCAGTAAACGATGTCTCATCCTGAGGAGAAACCACAAAGACACATTAATCTGCACTGACTCCTCTTTTGATTTTTATTTGGTCTTTTTTCTATTATATAATTACCATTGAATTTAATTTGTCATATTTTATCATGTTCATTCAATCTAAATAGTAACTTACCACCAAATCCACTTTTTGAAGCATTGTGATAAAGTTTAGAGTCACTTTACAATCTATTGATCCTGGCACCGTTTTATGATCTTTATTGCAAGAGAGGTATTCTGACAAAATCCAGTAATTTTGTCCACCTGATCCCTGAAAACTCCACAGAGATGTGTGTCAGGGTTCAGAATGTATTTTTTTAATTGGAGAAGGGGGCGCCTGGCCAAGCTAAACTGTGGGCTTGAGTTGCTTTTTAATGATACAATGCAAAGGACAAATGCAGAGATACATGTTCGAGCAAACCGACGCCCGTCAGGATTATAATTTTATGGGCTGTTACGTTGCTGTGTCTGATAAATCATTTTTCACACTGGTTATTCAAATCCATCCTTCGAGACGTCTGTGTGAATGAGCCTCGAGACGCAGAGCTTTGAATGCAAATCACACGTTTCTCAAACAACAAATATTATTTTGTTTGTATTCTCCTGACATACTGACACCCCTCTAATCACTGAATCATCGAATGGGGTCATTTGTGCAGCACGCTTCTGTTTCTGAATGTGCCCAGATGCTGTACTGTGTAAAAAAAACAACAACAAAAAAAAAAAAAACAAAGAAGACTGTTTAGTCTTGGATAGTATTTTTCCAATCACAGTGTTTAAAGAAGCAGAATCTTTGGTGTGGACTTTATCATCACACCTTAACATTTCCCTCCCCAGTTTTTAAAGTGAGTGCAGTGTCCCCTGCCAACAGATGGGGGTCACCCACAGCTTACTGTTGTTGCAAGCTGCACAGGGGACTTTTGTCTTATCAGCTGCAACAAGCAACTCATTCGATAACTAAAGTTTCACCATCAATTTAAACCAAGATCGGCACTCAATCACAGCCTGCTAATTCAATTTTAGTTACAGTCACAAGTTTGTTTCTAACCAGCAGGATATGTATCCTGCTAGCACGATGATCTGTGAACAGATCTCTAATTTGTTCTTTTGTGTGTTTGTTTGTGGTGTTTCTTCACCATCCAAAAGCAGAATTGATCCTCGAAATATACAAGGCTCAAGTCAGAGTTTTTCTTGTCTTCAATGAAGACTAATGCACAAATGAATGGAATTCATTAAAACATATTATCAATGTTTTTTCCATATTATATCACTCTAATTATAGCTTAACATATTCCTCCTTGCCAAATGAGTAACATTAATGTAATGCCTGCAATAGAGGATATGAGCCTTATTAATCCTGCAGACATCTCCAGCAGGAAAGAAGCAAACGTCCTCGTTGCTCTGCTAATGTCCAGCCCAACTATTCATATCTCAGTTTCATATATTTCTGATTAAAGAGAAGTAGAATTCTGTAATGGTCCTTATTAAGCTGTCTAACATATCCCAATTCTATATAAATACACAGTCAGCCAAATGAGTTTCATGCATCATGAGACATGCCCCCCTTATGTGCATGGAAATTGCACAGCTGTGTTTCCCCTTACTGGTTCAATTTTTCTGCAGATGAAAAGTGCCAGCTTTAATATATATGATAAATTACCAGATGCAAACTGTTGACCAGTCAATTTTTCTGACAAGGGCGTATTACCTGATTTTCTCCTTTTTGTCAAGACATGCTGCAAATGGAGCTTGATTGTTCCCCAAGGTGGGGAGTTACAGATTTAATGATGTTGAACTAACTCAGCTTTCTTCACTCTCCAGTAGATTTGCTTGCGTGAACGCAGTCGGTTCCTCTGTTCAGGTTCCTTCCTTCCTCTCTCTCTCGCTCTTACTCTCTCACACACACATAAACTGATGCACACAAAGGAGCCATTATTTTAGAGTAGTTACATTAACAGCTATGACTACAGGTTCATATGCTCACTGGACCAACAATTAGAGAACGACCTCTATGGCTTGTAATCCCTTGTAAACAAACTAATGCCTTCTTGTGTATTGTATCATCACGTCCAGTTAAAACCTCATATCTCTTGTTTCAGGCGTGTATATTTCTGGTCCATTAAAAAAAATGCATGGATGCTCAGATCCCAAGCCGTCGGCTCATTCCCACTGTGGAATTTTTAAGGGTCAATATGTAAATAAGCCTATTTTTTAACATAAGCATATAACATAAAGGTTTGACACGGAGCCCTTATATAAGGCTCTTAAAGAATTGTGACCAAGATGCGCTTTGAACAAGGCTTCTCTCAGTGCTCTTCAATGGAAAAGCTGTGTAATAGAAACACTATTTCTAAACTCTGATATCTTCAGCATGTATGTGCAGCGTTTCTTTGTTACTTAAAGCTGCTCTGTAGAGTTTTTCTGTAAACAAACAAAGGTTGTGTTTGCATTCAGGGTTTTTACCAAGACGCAGCATATTCGCTAGCTGGCGGTATTCTTCCTCAACACTTTTGATGGTGCGTTTCTTGTAGGGATGGGCTATCAAATGACTGACTGTAGATGTTGCTGACTTGTGATGTGCTAGTAGCTAGCTTTACCTTGTTGGGTGCAGACCATTTTCAACATTTTTCACCATTTCAATGTCATAATCAACTCATTGATTAATTGAGAAAGTAATCACAGGTTAATCAGTAATAAAATAACCCTTGCAGCCGTGTTGTACAGTCAGAGAAAATGACTCTTGAATTAAGCTATCGTATAAATGCAGTTCTGTGTTACAGCTGATTCTCAGCACTCTAATGTGTCTGATGTGCCAAATTCTGGAAATTAACTGTCTGATTAACTTATAGTTTGGTTGCCCTGTGACCTTTTATGTAGGGCCACCATAAGGTTGATTGGATGGATTCACAACTACTGGATGCAATTCTCTGAAATTTAGCAAATGTTGGCATGTTAACACAGCACTAACCCAAGATGGTAATCATGACAAACATAACTGAAAACCTGCAAAGCTAATTAGTTTGCTAGCATTTTCAATTTGACCATTTTACCATGTGAATGCTATCATTTAGCCCAAAGCACCGCTGTGCTTAAGTACACCCTAACAGAGATGCTGGCCTGGTTGTTGACTCTTCAGGAGCGAGTATACTCTGCCACAACTGTTTATTTGATAGTCAGCTAGTTTTTGGAAGCTGGAAACTCCCTCCGCCCACACCGGTTTCTTTAGCCTGACTCGTAGCTAGTAATTAGTGGAGAACGGAGCAGAGTGATCCAGACCACTGCTGATGACGTTGTGGCGACGTTCATAAGAACTGTATTTCCCCTGCAGCAGACAACACATGGCCTTCTCACCCTTTTGTAACCTAATTTTATCTGGACACTTGGACACTGACTATTCTAACTCACTGCCTCTACCATGCACATGTTGATTATATATTATATCTTCTTCTTCCAGGTTGTTTTATTTTCATGTTTTGCCCAGAAAATGCAAAGCACCCAACCCATAAATAAAGGGACAACCTCCAAACATGTCTAGCAGCCCCCACCCTCCCCCCGTGACGTTCTGACCCTGCAATTGAGAACCCCGTTGCCAAATGGTAGATAAACTATGATAAAAGACTGTTTGATCAACCACATTAATGAGGTCAGCGGCTAAGAAGACCTTTCGACAGCGCTGGCGCTCTGATGTACATGCAAATGAATGGAGCTACACATCAAAGGTAAAATTGTCCAAATCCCCAAAACCTTCACGCTGTTCATTGCACCAGTGAACAGATATTAGGAGGTTAATGTGCAGATTTACAAAATGTAGCCATGCGGTTGGTGGAGACCCTAGTGTGTGTGAGGGTCCATGTGTTTACATGCATGTGAATGTCTTAACAATTTAGTGTGTAGCATTTATATACCATTTAGCTGAAAGAGCCAATCATGTGTGATATATATAGCCTTAATGTGTGTGATGAAAATGAGTATGTGTGTGTGTGTGTGTGTGTCAGGGGAAGCCTAATATCCTGCGTTGTTAAGCAGCATTTGACATCTTCACACCTTCAGCATAGAGCCTTTCCTTAACATGGAGACGACACTGAAACTCTTTGATGTTCCAGAGTCTTTACTCACTTAATCCCAAAGAGGGGGGGGGGGGGGGGGAATTAAGAACCTCCTACATTGAATGTCGTTTTTGTAGTTTTCCACTCTCTGCACAATGTACACAAAAACACACATCCATATGTATAGTTTTGACATGTATGTAGTGCTTTTGTAGCTTGAAATCCATGCATTTTTTATTTATCCCATGGATATTTCAAAGAGTTCCCTAAGAATTTACTCAACCAGCAGATCTTAATGCATCCCATCAAGTAAATGCACTGAAATTACCCCAACAATTGGAGTTACAAGGTTCGTGCATGACAACAGCAATATGCTCATGGGTGGTGAAATGATTGTGGGGGGTAATCATGATGTCATACGGCTCTCCCTCTTGCAGAACGACAAAAGCGAATTAGCCGATGGATCAAGTTCCATCAAATCTGAGAGCGTGGAGATCACACCACGCTGGTTAAATAATCTGCCTCCACTCTTGATTCGCCTGCAGGGAAACAGATTGCGGCTCAGCTCACGACGAGCTCTGCAAAATGTCAAAAAATCGAGAGGATGTTCTCGCAGTTATTGTGCTCCACTTGGTGTCACAATGTCAGTACACAGAGGATGCGTGCCACAGAATTACATTTTTATGTACAGAGTTTTCTGTCTACAAATTAAAAGTAAAATCTACACCTGATTATTTTAACCGGAGGACAATGCTTGGGTTTAGCTATCTGAATCACTGTTGCCATTGTGCTGATCTGAAACAGATGGTGCGGGTCTGCAGAATGTCATGACTCTAATGTCATCAGGTGACAGTCCGTGACAGAGAGGAGATAAGGGGACAAGGTACTGCCGTGCAAAGAAGAAAGCAGAGACTACAAGGCAAGGGAGAGCGAGAGCCACTGTTGCACACCAGGTCTGCTACAATATCTGAGCAGTTGCACTGACACAGTTTCAGTATTCCATTAAATGAATAATGGAGGAAGAAGGGAGGGTTAAGAGCATTTTCTCTTTCCTAATGTAGAAAGAAACAGAAGACAGGGAAGAAGGGGCGTACAATAAAGTACAACTGTAAGGTGACGTTCTTTTGACATAATGGAAGTTAATACATACTTCCAGCACTATTTTGATTCATTCAAATGTGTGCGTATTTGTCGCTGGTGAGAGGGGTCTGTGGAATTTTTTGTGATTAATGAATTAGCTTGTACATATGGGCTGCCCCACTTCATTATGGCTGCTCTCCCCGTCAGAGCCACTGCCGAAGACGCTGAGTACACACCAGCTACAGCAACCCGAGGAAGTGTTTTCTCAAGCTCCTGAAGCAAGCGCTCGCCTCCTTTTCTACATCTGCTTAAGCACACTCGGCCGAGTTCTCGCTGACTTAGCAGCCTCTTCTACAGATGCTTCAGGAGCTGCACCAAGAAAAAAAAGTGTGTGTGCACATATATATATATACCATTCTTTCTGCTCTAAGATAGGAGGATGAAAGACACATGAGAGGGATTGAACATGAAGAACAGATAAAAACATTCTTAGAGGTTCACAGAAAGGTTAAGCAGGGTTAAAGAACTTGCTGAAGTCTAGATCTTAATTTTGTAATCTGAGTTCCTGCCAAAGCCGTCCTACTGTAGTTGTTGTTGTTGTAGTTGTTGAGCTTTTTGTCTGTAATCTTCCTCTGGAATACGATTTCATACATGTTGATTGTTGTATCTTATTGACAGTTGTATATTTTTTATTGCCTCTAAGGCACTTGGTAATAGTGTTGTGAAGTGCTAGGAAAATATAATTAGATATGTTTCACTTCCTTGAAGGAGTCCAAAAGGAAATATATTATATAATATAATATATTTTTAAATATATTTGTTGAGTACATGCTTAAAGGACAAGCCTGGAAATACTGTGTATTTTTCCTTAGCATGAAGAGAAACATCGATCAGCAGGTTTTTCTTGTGTAGTCAAAGACTGATGAATTTATTCCTCTGTGCCATATAGAGCTCCATCAGTGTGCCACATCATTGCTCTGGCTGACGTGCACCTTACCCTTGCAACCATGAACACACTCACCGTAGTTTATTTAGTTTATTTTGAGAATAATGTTTGCGGAAAACCACAGTGCCCAGCTGTTTGGGGACATTCTTAAGCACTCCTAAAGAAAAATATTTTCTTGTTTCCTGTTCATAAAGATTTATGTGTTCAGTAGGAGTGAATGGGCTCGGTGCTGAAAGCCACAGACAGTAGGGAAATACTGAGAGATGAACTGCATTGTTCTTTTCCTTCTTTTCTTGGGACTTGTTGACAATAAAAAATATACGCACTGCGATCACACACTCTCTATATGCACTATATAAGCATATAATGCACTCTTCCATTGTGCATATTCACAGTAGCAGCTGAATCACTGGTAAGCGTCTGCTGTGTCTGTTCCTGCCTCAGCCTCCAGCTGGGACCAATCTGTTGGTCAGGTGTGGCTCAGTGGTGGTAGCCAAGGCCTCGCCAGCAGGCTGCAGTGCATAGAGCCCAGATACAGAGAGGGGCAGCTTACACCGCAGTGAAACCCACGATACACAACAGATATTACAAAATCAATACTATATATGGATGGAAATTCAGTTTTCTTTACTGAAATGTTTGTGTATGTCTAGAATGACATTTTAAATGTATATATAAACATTCTCCAACATCTGAGTAGAAAGAAATCAGAGTAATGTTTCTCATTGCAGTAATGAACAGGGTCAGTGATTTGGAAGCGATAATGCGAACAGTGTGTAGGGCAGAGCAGAACAAGCCTGGTGAAAGACGTACTTTAGATGAAAGTCACTAGCCATGTCAAGAAACACGTTTTTAATTTGCTGATGCCGATGACAAAACAGCACTGTTGTGTATCTGTGATATTTTGACCCCTCCAGAAGGACATCAAACAACCAGTACTGCATTAATCCCAACTGGATGGACTTTTCCTGTGGTCCACAGTGTAGGACAATACACAGCCGGGCTACTGCTAGCCAGCCCCATACAAGAAGTCGCAAGCGAGGACCCTACGTTGGGTGGATTATGTCTAAATAAAGCCTCGGCAGTGTATGAATCACTGTGTCACTGATCCCCTCTGCTTCCCAGACAACAGGTTTGCCTTCTGCAAGCTGTCACTGGCTTTCCACTCTTTCAAATGAAGAATAAAAGGGAGAGAGGGAGAAATCGAGACTGTGCGAGGGAGGGAGGGAAGTTGACGTTCATCACTCGAGTGCCGTGGCTTAGCCTAAGAGGCTTGAATAATCAGTATGTTAAGCTGTCAGGGTGTGCGCTCACACCTACCACGCGCTTACAAACTCCTGGGCGTTTTTTAATCAAGCAAAAACGCTGAGAGGCAGCGGCGAGTGCCAAGAGCCCAGGCTAAGAGATGAGCTTTAGAATATCTGTTACACTTTCTCCTGACATCACCAGACGTGCATTTCCACTGTAAGCTGCAGACACGCCTGTTTTTTTTTTCTTTAAAGAGGACACAGTGAATTCTCTGTGCGCCTTTATTTTATGTGAATCATCATATTGAGTGTAACTGCCTCATAGTACGACGATTCCCTGCACGTTCCACAAATAGATTCCACATTCACTGTGAATGGAGGAGCAATCGACATTGTTTTGGTGAAATCCAGCCTACTGCGCATGTAACGTGCTGTCATGACCCACTGCACTACATGTGTCAGCAGCAGCTTCCAGCATTGCTGAACTGTCACAGATTCTCACAGAATCAAATATATCGGCTACAGTGTTTCTCCATGCCATTACTGGACCAAAGCTGATAGATTTTGTAGGTATAAATTCAAAAGTCTCCCCAAATGGTGCGTTCTTGTGCAGTTGTACAGCAGAGCTGCAATGATCAATCAGTTAATCACTTTGAGTAATTTCTTAAGAAGAAACATAGCAAATTCTCTGAATCACTTATTAGGACAGTATGCTAAATATTGTTGGGTTGTGGACAAAACAAGACATTAAGGACATCATCTTGGGCTTCAGGAATCACTGATTGTTTTCACCATTTCTGACATATTATAGACCAAACAACTAATCGATTGAGAAAATAATCGCTAGTTGCAGCCCTGTTGTACAGTCAGAGAAAATGATGCTCAAATGAAGCTAGCATTGTTGTTTTACAGCTGATTCTCAGCACTCCAATGTGTCTGATGTGCCAAGTTATGGAAATGAACTGTGATGTTAACTCAAACTTTGTTGACCTCCTGACTTTCCAGTAGCATCACCATGAGGTTGACATTTTTTTGTTTTTTAAATTAGGATTCTCCTACTAGACACAACTACTAGATGCAGATGCAGATTCACTGAAATATAGCAAATATTGGCGTGCATATCACTAAACTAAAGATGGTGAACATGGTAGACATTACTGAAAACCTGCTAAGCTTATCAGTATGGTAGCATTGTTGAGATTGAGATGCTGTCTTGTTGTTGACTCTTAAGGAGCCAGTATATTCTGCCACAGCTGTTTATGGATATTTCAGAAACCCCCTCCATCCACACCTTACTGACGTTGGAGTGGTGGGGCTGTGTCGGAACATTTCTTTAACTTTCTGAAATCCGAGCAAGCCGACATTTGCGCCGTCTTCATGCTATGATCTGCCCCACCCCTGCACAGCTGGGGTGGTAAAAGGAATGTATAACTCTAGCTCTCTGTTTTCAGTCTGAACACAAGTATTTCTTTCACTTTTCATGTGGACAACAGAGTGCAACAGTAGGAATGATGGATGATGTGTTGTCATTCCAATATTCACTGTCTTACAAACTATATATAATAATAACTATATATAAAACAAGCAAAAAAAAAACACCTTGAGTACCCAGACAATCCCCTTCCTCAGGCCAAAAGGACAGTGAGATTGACGACTACACTAAGAAGAACACCATTGTTGACTCAGGGTCAGAGTACTCCCATTCATCATTTAGTCCACATTATAAAAGCCCTGTCAGAAGAACAATGGTAAATTAATGGTTAAATGAATAATAACTAAATTGGATATATGCATAATAATATGCATGCTGAGCATACTCCAACAGGATGTGTATAGAGGACAAACATGCAGCGATATAAACAATCTGCAGGGGCCTCATGAGTTGTTATTTTGCCTGCAGGATGGTGCAGACAGATTTGCCCAAACATTGTTGCAGGATTGAATCTCTGCTGGGATGGGTGGGAGTGGTCCGAAATTCTGAGTGCGCAGGTGGTTGCCGGATTTAAAAAAAAAAACTTTAAATAATTAATTACATTACATGTTGCAGACACAACTAAGATGTGCATAATGCATCTCCATCAAAAACTGGATTACAGTAAAACAGAACCAGCAAGAATCCATTTTCATCTGTTTGCCCTATAAAGAGGTTTAAAGTAAATATAAAAGATCTTCAGTTGCTTAGAAAACAACATCAAAAAGAGAGATTTTGGTCATGAAATTGTTGGAAATAAAAACCATGGTGCTGAAAATTTAACCATATCATCTGAGGTCAAGGCTAATATTCCATACCTGCTCGAGCACTACCTTAACTCTGCCAGCCTTGCTATCCATTGTGCTCATCAAATGCCAAACTACTGCCTGATTCTTGTGACATGTCTCTCATACAAACCTTCTCTTGTGATTTTTCCATGAGCGCACATCTCAAACATCATGCTGTTTTCACAGAATTCGTGGGAAACCGTCACACCTTTCCTGTTGTTTTGACTGAGCAAAAAAGCTTCTCCGCACAAAGTCGACTGTGCTCTCCAAAAGGAACAGAAATGGAGGCAGTACCGTGGCCCTGCGGTTGAACTTTTGACTTCTGATTTAACTCAATGACAATCAAAACTAAAATACTATCAAAGTCTGGAAACGGAGCTCATTTACAAATGCTTGCAGCACATGTCAGATTGGGTCCCAGCCGAGAGTTATAAATGAGCACATCCACATGCTCTAATCTAATAAAAAAATAATAACACAAGGCTAATTCTGCCACAGCGCTCCTCCGTGGGCATGTGTATAGTTCTTTGATCACCACAGCTCTCTTAACTCCAAGCCAACAATAATATTTCCTCGTCACTTCACCGCTTGAGCTGGTTTTCCAAAACCCCTGTATTAGCGAGTGTAAAAATAGCACTAATGCAGGGGGTAGAGGGGCTGCCTATTTATGACCATGCATCACCCCCCCAGAGTGATGCTAGGAAAGCAGCAGGGATGGCTAAAGCTCTGTTCCTGCTCCACCTCTCCCTTCTCAGCCTGCAGCCTCTTCCATATTTCCCCTCCCTACTCTTCATCCTGGGATTGATCTCGCAACCCTTCACTATCTTAAATTACGTCAGCCAGTGGCTTTGCACGGAGACAAAAAGGCCCGGGTTTCACAGATCATAAGTCTCTCCAATAGCTTCAACTTCTAAAAGGTGCCATGTTCAATTTCAGCCTCCGGCAATGCCTCACCCCCCCCCCAGCTCTCATATCCTGTTATGAATTATGACACAGGATAGATTGTTTTTTAAGTTTACAGCCCAGCTCAGTGACAGAAAACTGCTTACCAATCAAGTGAGTGTGAAGGAGGGAGCAAGAGGTAAAAAACAGTCAATGGCCGCAGGAGTATCCAATGGATTGTGTGTACAGTTTGTCAGTGTCTGATCAGCCGTGTGTTAACGCTGCCTCTGATATCTGTGCATATCTGTGCCTGCACATATTCTCTGTGAGATGGAAGTTGAACCTCTCAGCAGTCATTGGCTTTATCTAGAATTTTTAAAAACACAGTTTTCAGGTTGAGCTTGAGCTTCTGCACTGCCACAGCTTGACACACTTAGCGAAGCGGTGGGAACAAGGAACTACATTCCTGAGCCCGGTCACTTGCCGACGTGGAGCTAGCACCCTCCAGTAATCAGTTTTCACATTGTAATGAAGGAAAGTGCAAATTATTGTGTATATCATTACAGCAATCTTCAGCAGAGGGAGTGAAGTTAGATCATGGTGTGATTGTCTTTGTACTGTTGAGTAGATTGTGTAGATGTCAAATAGGATTAACAAGTTATCGCATTCTGCCTTATTTATGTTTTACAGTGTCCCAACTTTTTGGGAATAGTTGTGCTGTAATATAAATAATTTGCTGTAATGCTGAACAGTCATGTAATATGAATCTGCGTCACTGATGGTGTGACTGCTGAATGTGTGTGTGACGGCGGAGCTGTTGACCTCAAACAGCCAGGGTTCTGTGGAGGTCTTCTAATCAAGACATGGCTACTAGTGTTGAACTCCTCTTCATGTATTTTCTGTTGCACAAACTTGTTAGCTTTCATATGCTCTGCTACGAGTTAAGTGGTCTGTATAATTAATCAATTGATCACATTTCACATGACAAAAACTATATGGCTTATATACTAGAATGACAAATTATTTAGGCGGATCACATCATGTCTGCATCATTCTAAACATACATGCTGAACTGTGAACATGAAGTAGGTGGAGATAAAGAGACTAAATGTGTGTGCGGTAACATTTTCTGGAGTCCTTCCATTCACAAGCAAAGGGCATGCATTACTCTGTGCCCTGATGGGTGTTTTGACTCGACAGGAAAAGATTTGACAGATTCTGGCTTTAAGTACTTTGATGCTCATGTAAGAGGTTTCATACTGAAAGGACTGAGGACGAGTTAAGATCAATGTAGAGATCGAAAGCAGCTATGAAACCCAGTGTTGTTAGATGCTGTTTGACAAATTATTCATAGAAAAGTCTGACAAAATCACAAAATCTGATTAAAATGAAAGAAATCGGAAAAATTGTCCTGCACTGCAAATAATATAATAAATAAAACTACTAACATATTAATAATTCAGTCTGTTGTGTCCTGAAATTGCTGTATGATTCACTGGAAAGGCAAATAGGACAGTTAACTCCCTAAAAAAACAAGTGAAAAGCATATCAAAAGTAATTTTTCTAATATTCAAAATAAAAAATGGATAAATTCCCAGATTTTTGTAATTATTTCTTGTAAAAATAATCCTCCCTACAGCTGTAACTTGTACCATAAATCATGTTCTTTGCTTACATATAGTTCATATAGCTCTTTTCTGAACTGTGTTCATATTTTAAAACATCTTGCAGCATCACAATCTTTCGATAAAACCCTGTAATGTTTTAACAGTTTAGGTTTAATAAAAGAGGCAAAGATAGATACTCTAAAATTATGATAAATTACAGTTCACAAAGTTCATAGACAGCGTGAAACTTTCATTTAGCCCATTAAGAACTTATTCTATGCAATACTTTTGGGTGAAAGGAGATGCCAGTGTACAGTTAGTTTTCCATTATATTAACTCTAAAGTCAGCACCCAAGAGACCAAACATAATAATTCCTCCACAGCCCTTTTGTCTGCACCCATTTACCCTCCATCATTCTGTGACAGCTACCAAGACGGCTGCCAGTCTGCGTCAGTGGCCTTGTTCGCACCGAGCCAGTCCCTGCCCCGGCAACTCCCGGCACACTCTGTGCCCCGAGCCAGGCCAGCGGGAGATCCGGAAAGGCTCGAAAGGGCCAAGGCACAAAGGGCCAGCTGCTTGCAGAGCATTGGCTTTACATAGAAGGGAGCAGGGCTTACTGAATATACTGGATGCATGTGATCCATCTTTTTATAGTGTGGTTGTTCCAAATGGAAAATTAGTGGTGGGAAGAGGAACACATTGCAAATGAATTTGGAGGAAGAAGTTTATAGAGAATATACATATTAGTATATAATTACTCAGCATTCACTTGAATAATCAAGTAACCCACGATGACCCGGTGAGTCGTGCGCCATCTTTCTTCAGTGACGTTATTTAAAAAAAACAAAAGCCTGTCTGCTCACATTTCACGTTCTGCCGCTTCAACGCAGCAATCGTGTGTTTTGCTCAAATCAATTCCCAAACCGTCCCAACACCTAGTGCCCTAAACTGACATCTGTGGCATCCTGTGACGTGAAAGTGTAAAACTGCTCTGACACGGTGAGCCGCACTCATTGTCTGCATTAACTGCATGCAGCTCAACCTCAGCTTAAAGCGGCGGCTTATGAAGGCATGCAGGAGTGTGCAAACACTTCACAGGGCTCATAAATATCTCGTTCTACAAGGGATTTTACGTATGCTTTCTTTTGAGAGCTTACGCCGAAAGAGTGCAGTAAGTGTATTAAACTATGGCTGCATAACAGCTGCTGGGCTGACGTGGTGAGAAAAAAAATGTTTGGAAAGCAAGGCCAATTTACTTTCTTTCATAGTTCTTTAGTTCTCAGTGAGTTTTATATCTACAGTGACAGTCCTCTTCTAAAGCTGGACTATAGTACTCCTGTGATTTAAAGAAATTAGTCACTTCCTGAGGACGTTAATGATTAAATAATTTTTTAAGTGTTAGCGGGTAATGAAAATAGAACATAATTCACAAAATGCAGCTGAGAGCTTGACGTGAGAAACTAAAGTCAATCTGCCAAGTTTGCTTTTATTGGTGCATTTTTCACTCTCATTTGTACTTTTGTTCAATGAGCAGTAAAACTTTGCATCCAGCCTGGACTCTGCAAAGGTTTAAAGGCCTCCTATCAACATGCTTTTTGCGACGATACACGAAAATTAATATGGGGAAGATCAGCAGTTGTGACTTTGCTTCAGCATTTGGCCGAGAGCCAGCTGAGCATCCGAGGGGTAGTGCAGACAAACACCTGCGTGTTCCTTCAAGACGACACCCAATTTACACGTCCTAATAAACTAACAACCCAACACCTGAGCGAATGAGTGTGTGAGTGCCGCCAACAACGTCATAAACATGCTCTTTGTTGACATATTTATGGTCAAAAACATCATAAATATGCAAAAAAAAAAAATATATATGACGTTGAGAATAACATTTGTCAGGCATTCCATTTTCCACACAAGCTATCACAATAAAAGCTTTCCGGTGAAAGCTGCTCTCCCTCGAGGCAGCCCTATTGGGAAGACCCTCATTCCCGAGAGGCTTCGTCACAGATGCTCTTTTTGTCTAAATTAGAAACTGAGAATCGCAGCAAGAAAGGTCAAACTGTCTGATAGAGAGAGGCGTTTTTTTAAAAGTTTAAAGTCACAGGCAAAACTAGTGTAGACATGCAAGCTACGAGATCTGACCTGTGATTGGATTATGATGACGTCGTGTTCTTAAATTGAGTGATCTGAAGACTAAAAGAAGAAGAAAATGAACGCTCAGAGCTTTGCAGATCATTTGTGGAACTTAGGCGCTATTTACAAATGTGAATAAAAAGATGAAATGACAATACGTGATTAAAAACCTCTCCTTTGCCTCTCGGTCACATTTAAACAACCCACCTCCTCACAAAAACCCTCCAAAGAAACAAAACACTGCACGAGCAGAAGCATTTCCTCAGCTGTTGACATTGTTGTAAGGTCCAATTTTCAGATATGATAGAGTGGCTTTAAAAACTCTGCGCTGCCAGTATTGATGTCTAAAGCACTTTAGCAGTATCTCTGTCTCCCTCACAAATACACACACACACACACACACACACACACACACACTCCACTTCCCCTTCCTGGTAAAGTAGAGGATGTGCGGATGGAGAACTAAGCAGTTTTTTTTCCTCCTCTGCTGTTGCCAGGAATGCTTTATGGGCCATGTTAATATTGGAGTTCTCCTGCTGGAAAGATTGCTTGATTCAATCAAGCAAGTCACTGCCTTGTAAAGTCATTACACTTTCTGCAATGTCATGCGTTCTGTAGCCAGTGGATGGTCGTGTGTTCTGTCCAGGCATTAGCGAAGTGGCCTAGCCTGGCCTTAGCACGTGTGCCTGGCACGTCAGCACCTATAAATAGCTGTCACCAACTAACGTAAACACTTTTCTAAAATCAATTAGAGATGCATGTTCTATAACCAAAACACGGCATGTTGTCCGTGTCAACTTTTGCTCCCGGCAGACTGGAAAATAAAAGACTTGACTCGCTTTCGTATTGAATTTGCACACCCTGAGAGCCGGAGGGTATGAGATTGCAAAAGCCACGAGGAGAGGAGATGAAGAGATTATGGGCAGAGAGGGAGGGGGAAGTTGATATCAGGGCAGAATATCAGAGGAAGAGGAAAAATACAGTGACCTCACTGATACCATCTCCTGCAAGTGTGTCACTTTTCTGAGAGAGACAGAAGTGCTGCAGGGAAAACTTTAAAATATGCATACAGAAAGACGGAGAGGCCAGACAGAGCGGAGACAAGTGAGTGTAAAGAAAACAAGAGCAGAAGAAGAAGAAGAGGAGAGGGCAGGAAGTACTTTTTAAAGCGTCGGTGCCGGCTGAAATAAGCCGAGACTTACCTGCTCAGATGTTTTGTTTGGTGGGACGGAGAAGTGAGGAGAGTCAAAGGGTCCCGGGGTGGTCTGGGTGGTAGGGGGGTCTTGGTCTGGCTCGAAGCGGGGCTGGAGGGTGGTCCAGGAGAGGGGAGGAAGGATGGAGTGACAGGGAGCAGGGAGACGGGGAGGCTAAAGGGGGGAGAAGAAACGCTGCTTGCCTCTCCCTCCCTTCCTCTCTCTCTCTTTATCTCTTTTCTCCCTCCAACATACACACACACACACACACTCACGCTCGGAGGCAGACACCAAAACCCAGAGTCACTCAGATAATAGGCAGAGAAAGAGTCTTTACATTTACACGCTCTGCCACAGGGGGAGGATGGGGTGAGCTCTCCTCCCACTCTCCTCCAGGCAGCCAATGGCAGGCGGCACAGCGGTGTCCAGGCAGCCAATGAGAGCCGAGGCAGCCGGTGCCATGCCCCAGCCAATAAGTGCAATAGCTCATATCCAGTTGAAATAATTACAATATGGAAGGAGTCGTGAAAAGCTTCCCTTTTGAAGGACAGACCGAGCGCTGCACTCCAGCCAGTCGGTGTGATTTAGGGCTGCAACAGACATTAGAGTGATTAGATTCTGGGCCACTTAACCCAGCACAATGTGACTGCATGCTCCTCTGCAGACCAGGCAAAAACCCTGCCGCCAGACAGCAAGAGAGGCTTCACTCAGCTGGAGTTTGAGAATCACTCATGTACGGTCAAACGAGGCGCACATGCACAAAGGCAGGCACACACGATGACACATGCAGGCATGCGTTCACATTCGCAGGCTCTCACACGCCCACATAATCAATTCCCTCCTGCCTCGTGCAGTGCATTTACACTCAACAACGCTAAGCAGAGAATGAGAGCAAAGTGCGAAATTTCATCAGGCGGCGTTGCTCATGTGTTCACTTAGGAGCATACTTCACTTCCACAAGTCTCATTTTATTCCTGAACCCCCCCCACCCCCCACTCAATCGATGGCTCTGGCAAGCACCCAGCTTGATAAATGATCAATGGTGAACTGTCAGGTTGAGGAATGAAAGGCACATCACCATTCCACTCCTCAGTCTGCACCGGGAAGTGAAGGAAACACCAGTTATAATGTTACATCAAAAACAAAGCAGCAGCTCTTCGCCGCTGTTCTTTTTGTCAGCAAACACAGCTCGGCGACTTGCTGAAAGGTAGATTTTCTGAGGGATGGAGGGAATTCTCAGGGGCAGCCAGCTGTGGGGGATGCAGGGTTTTTATATATTGCTGTGAAACTCTGGGTTTTCTTCCCGATGTTCACGAGCTCCAACAATAACTTGGCTTCGCCGTGAGAAGGAAGAGTCCCCGAGGAAAATTACCCACCTATTTCTAAACTGCTGCTCAGGGTGGTGGTGGTGGTGGTGGTGGGGAGGCGGGGGACTCTCACTCATATTCACACATGCGGCCACTCGAGTGTTTCCAGTTCACCTACCCTGCATACACTTGAGAAGTGGACGTATATACAAACTAATGGCAACAGTTAGCCAGCAGGTTTCCAGGGAGCATTGGCAATTAGAGTGAAAAAAGACGAGGTTTCATTTTGTAACTTTTGTCAAGCTTTAATATGAAGAGGCTCAGCTGTGGCTACAGCCCTTTCCCCATTTTCAGACATGGAATACGCAACACTGGCTTCATGTATCCGGCGTTTTTATTAGTCTCAAAACAAGGTGACTGCTGATTTCTCCCCTCCTGCGATCAGTCACTTTGAATACTCACCATGACCTTTGATTGGCTGTTCGGTTTGATTTCGAGCGTGTAGGGAGGGTTGAGCAGAAGTTTTTTGGACTAATTAAACGGCATATTTTTAGCTTTGAGACACAGTTCCCAGTTACACAAATGTTCGCTTTATTCAGACAGGACAGGACGTTAATTAATAATAAATAACCACAATGTTAATGTGGCCTGCTGCGGGAGAGGGAGCGATGGCTTCTTTACATAGTCAAACAGCAGAATTCTGTTTGGTCACATGTTGAATATGAAGCGTTCATATATTATTTCTTTCATGCATTTACTGAAAATTAATAGAGGGAGACTACGAATTTCATTTTGACTCACTTACAGTGTTTTTATGCAGTTTTATTTCTTCATAAGAAATTATAATTAAGTGTAGGGCTGCAGTTTAAGATTACCTTCATTATCAGTTTATCTGTCAATTATTTTCTTGATTGGTTGTATGGTCTGTTGAATGTCAGAAAAAAGTGCAACCACAACAACCACCAAAAGCTCAAGGTCACGTCAGCAAATTGCCTGCTTTGTCCAACCACCCATCAAAAACTTGGGGGAAGCAGCAAATCACCAGAAGTGAGCCTCTTGAACTTGGAGCTATTTGGGGCTTTTTGTTTGGGAAAAAAAATGACATTTTGATGACAATTCAATTCAATTCAACTAATCAATTAATTGTTCAATCTTTTCAGTTCTAAACAAGTGACAGATTTATTACAGTGCTCATGAGGCTTGCCAAGATGTTTATCTTGCTATTATTAACTTTTTGCTGCTGCAGCCTTTAGAAAGATCTGACAGCATCCAGTTCAGACTTCTCTACATCAAATTGACCCCTATTTTGACTTAAGACCGACATGCAAAAACTGACACCATATTCACAGACCACTTTAAAAGTGCATTCTTTGTTAGATGTAAATATATGGCGGGGGGGCTATTTTATTTGTCAATGCAAAAGAAGAGTACAGATGAAAATAGGTGATTAAATGAAATCTCCATCCAGGTGAAAGTGTTGCATGTGTAAGGCCTGCAGATTATCTCATTACTCCCCTTTGAATGATCTTTTTGCAGGGGCCCTAAAAATCAATGAAGCTGTCAATAAGTGCATTATAACATGGCCGGATACGCAGAGCACAAGCGTTGCATCAAACTGTCAGTTTAGCGGAGAGTGAAGTCCCGAAGTTTGTCTTTTCTCTGCAATCGATATCACCAGACAGGGCATGCATGAGAAAAATATCCATACTGGAGTCTTCTCGTATAATAGCATCCAAAATTGGACATACATGCTTGATTCATAATCAGAAAAATAATTTCATGGATGTTTAGAGTATTTGACATGATTTTCTCCGTCCTTGGATGCACGAGTCTGTATCTGGACAACACAATGATTGTGAATTATCTTGTAAATGTGCATTACAATGTCTCTGGACAAATCCAATCAGTATGGAACCTGCAGTGGAGCAATCTATAGCAATAACAGGACCGAGGGGTCACAGATTCCAATGGCAACTCTGTAATTTACAGTAGCATAGATTTACTGAACGGGGCTGATACGAGCCCCCGTCTGCGTGCGAGCGGGAGAGGAAGAGACATAAAAAATTCATTAGAAGATGGAAGGAGATGTCACATCGAATATGTAGCCAGCTGCAGTGATGACCACGGGTAGTGAGCTGTGTGAGGTTGGTGAGGTAGCTGTGAACTGGCTGTGCAGACCCGACCTGCGGGATTTCTAAATGACACCATCACGGAGGTCTCATCAGGAAGGAGGCGCAAAAACAGAGGCATGATGGAATATCAACAGATATTTGTTTTTAGTGGCTGTTTGGCAGTTGTTTCTAAAACCTCTTGATAATTAGGATTTGTTCATGGGTGGGAAGTAATGAACTATAGCCCTGTATTCAAGGAGCTGCTATGTTTTCAGAGTTTTGGCAAGAGCTGATGACTTCTTTTTCCTCACTGCTGCTAAGTGGCGTTTTCATCCAGAAAAAAACACATAAAATATGCATTAAATCAAATGCACAGGCACAGATTGCGTTAATTAAATTGTGTCAATTAAGGGAAAGGCAATTAGTCATAGAATAATATTGGCCAGTGCGGTAAGTCGTGATCTTTTCACGTCTGTAGGAAACATGTCCCTGAGGATTGCTTGACAGGAAGTGGCTTTACCTTGAGTTTGAGTTATATCTCCCGAGTCAAATTCAAATGTAAAGGTGATAAGAGGCGCTGGAGCAACACACCAGGGTCAGTGTAAAGAAGGGAGCAGGTATGATGAAGTGGTCAAAGCCTATCTTCACAATGCCAGGAATATCCACTCTAGATAACATCCTCCTCATCAAATATTTAAAGACAGGAGGGAAAAAAATAGACGTAAATGCCAGAAGATTCACAAGGGGATTTAAAGACTGGGAGACTGTTACTCATTATCTATCTAAATGTCAGTGAAATGTGAAAGCCTTGCAGTAGGCCTTAAGTACTTCAGACACTACACAAATGTTGCTTTAGGCCTCCTTATTACCCTTTCATTTGATGGGGAAGCATGTCTAGTTAGAGGCAGAATGCATTAAAATGGTTGATACTAAGAAATTTACTAATTATTTACGGCAAGTTTTATGCACAGACTTTCCTGTACGCTGACGTTGGTATTTTTAAATAAGGCTGCTCTTCTCTCAGATAAAACGCATCAGAAGGTCACAAAACAAATTGGCTGTGTAACTGCGCCGTTAAGATATTGTTAGATTTGGGTTAATGTGACAGCGAGCCACCAGCGTCGAATAAACACAGGCCAGAGATCTGACAACTGTGGCTTCTCGCTTCCGCCCCGTGCATAATTACGTCCCCCAATATCTGGTTGTCACCTTGTTGTATCATTACCGTAGCTGGATCATTTCACTGTACTTAGTTATTACTTAGCACCCACTAAATATAGCTTTCCCCAGGCAGCCAGTGTGGTGGCACTTTGCAGCAAAGCCAGCTGTGGGTTATTACATCCCAGCCACCCCCCACCCACTCTAACCTCACTCAGTCAAGAAGACTTAAATGGATAATACGCCACTCAGTAAGTTGTGTTTTTTCCTGAAGATTTACTCAACCAAGGACATTGAGGAATTGGACGGGAGTTATGATGCTAGTTTATGTTTCTTTCAGCCGGGGACACTGCGGCGACACTGAGCCTCCCAGTCAATTAATATAAGCCTTATGGCTCTCGTAAGGCTGCTCAGCGGGTTGAGATGCTTAAGAGGCAGATTTGATGAAATCGAGTGGGAAGTGACTGTATTTACTGATTATTTTTAGGGAACGCTCGCTTTTTTTATTACAGGGTGGGCGAAAATGCCACACTTGATCCTCAAATGACATGCTGCTAAACATGACGTCTTCTGACTCCCAGTATTTAATACCAACTTTGGCCTGACTTTATTGAAATGTGAAAGTTGAAAGAAACTGACCCCAGCAAACTTTTACAATGTTCACAGCCCTCTGTATTGAAGTGCAGGCTTGTTGGTTGAATTGGTTACATGTTTATAGGCTCTAAGCATCATGTCATCAGGCTAGATAAGATCTATAAGGGTATTTTCTGTGATTGTACGGGATACAGCATGTAATGATATGACAAATAGTGAACCCAACACAGAAAACACTAAAATCATTGTTACATTGTCATGATACCAGAATTTTAAACTTTGACACTAATACTAGTGTATACATTAACACCCTTATAATATATTATATTAATATTATAATATTCATTGTAGGACCAGTTGATGTTATTCCTTGGGTTGAAAATCTGATTGTAGATCTGTATTTTATAACGTTGGTACTTTCAATACATTCAAAAGTATAATTAAGGGGCATTCTGTGATTTTAAGCATGTAGTATAGAAACAGTATAATTGCAGTGTGTGTGGATAGTATCTGTTGGCTATCCATTGTTTGAGGTTGGCTCTGGAGGGTTTGCAAACTCAGACTTTCAGACACTGATTAAAATTTTTCCATCCACCATAATTATCATGAAAGTCTGGAAAAAGGTTTATGGTCCTTTGAATATGAGTCCTGCTCACTTTGGTGATCGCCTGATTTCAAATAGCTGCTAAACTCATGACAACCTCAGCTGTGCTTCAAGTTTAGGGCTAACTAGCAAATATTAGCATGCTAGCATGCTAACCTAACATAATGAACATGGTAAGCTTGCTAAACATCATGCTGTCATAGCCTTTGTGATCAGTGTTAACATTTAGCTTAACGCAGTGCTATGCTGCAGCCTCACAGAGCCACCAGCATGGCTGTAGGCTTGTCGTCTTGTTAGCAAATGCGAGCATTGCCAAAAGTTGCAGCACCAGTTGTGATGACGAGCTCGATGAAGATTCGGTGTTCAGATGAGTTTTGACCTATGGCATGTTTGATTGTTCTGAGATTTTCTGGTAAACGAACCTGCTTATTCAGCACTATGTTCTGAAAACTGTTCTTATCTGTGTTTATTTTTATATGTTTGGACTTACTAAAACTTAATAACTCACTCTGCTGCTCTCCATACATTTCTGATGTTTTCAGAACTACTTTTTTTTTTAGTTTGCAACCCCAAACTTACCTGTGGCTGTTTTCTTGCACTTGATATTCAGTGTTTACCTTCCTCTATTTTTGTCATTTGGATGTTAAAATAACAAAGCAGAAAAACCATGCTGTGCAGGTGCTGCAACTCCTGTCAGAATGCACATCCACAATGAGAGCACATTCTCCACACTCCCATGGTGCATGTGCTGTAAGGCAAAAGGCTTAATTAAAACAAAAATAATGATTTCCTCTTCTTTGCCAACCACTTTCATTTGTTATATAGAAAATACAGCGGCATTGTAAAATAAAAGATAAAAACATAAAACATAGCTTTCTCCTGAATAAAAGCACTGCTGAGACAACATTGTGCTTTGATATGCCGCGCTATAACAAGACATTAATTGAACTTTATATCAAACACACACACACACACTTATGTCCATCTCTTTCCATATACAGGATGGAGATGTCCACTTAATGCACTCGACACCTGCAACATCCCCACGTCTATTTTGATATGTAGACATAGAATATGTCTAATAATGTAAAGAATCTAATAACTATTATAATTAACGCATCATATCCAGTTTGTTAGCCGCCTGGTCATCTGGCAACCTCAAAAGTCTCCATGAAGCGAATAATGGACCCGCACAAAACTCCCGCTAAAAACTACAATTAATCCCAGGCAGGCTGTATTTAATTGACATCAGAGTATTATCAGCATTTCCCAAAACGTCAAACTGTTCCTTTAAAGAAGCACCAATCATGATGTGGTCTCCGGACCTAGAACTCCAATTTGGGTAAACCTGCCATGACTGAACCTGAAACTGCCAAGATTAGAAAAGGTCACCCAGCAGGTCAGTGAGGTGCCAGTTTTGCCTCAGTCCCCACTGTAGTTTGCCGTTACTCTGAAATTTGAATGTAAAGTATATGCTGTTCTGCAGAAATTAGTTGGCAAAGGCACATTTGACTGCTATAAAATGTGTTTATGGTCTTTCAGTGCATGGTCTCCACAAAGACGTAATCCACCTCGATGTAGAGGAAAGTCTATCTCACATGGCTGATGGTGTGTACTTGGAATAGATCAGTGTTAAATGTGATGCTGTGTTGAGTTGGCTCCACTGGTGAAACATGTTATTCCCCTGAATGCTGTGGTTTCTTATTATACAATCATCTCTTTCACCAGCTGTGTTGCATGGTAAAAGCTTGCCAGCGTCGTCTGCAGTTGAATGAATGTTTTGGGCTACAGATCGAGGGATAAATAAGGTGCTGTCCACTGTAACTACCTGAATGGAAGAAACTCTCGTATGTTGGGCATATCATTGTGACTGCCAAATTAGGCCAACTCTGAATAATTCAAATTAATCTCCTTAATCAAATATCATCTTGAAACGCCTCCCAACTTTAAAGAAGAGATTTAAGGGGATTTCATAAGCCATCACCAATGACTGGTGACCTAATTCAGTTCTTTTTTAAAATCCACTTTACTTGTAGACCTACAGCCAATGTATTCATGATTGCCTGGTTATTTTATTTTTAGGAAATGTCAAACTTGAACATGTTCAGGCAACTAAGGACTGTTGCACTAGTGTCCTAATTAGTGAACAATGCAACTCCCAACTCAATACCAGTGTTGTGTTAGTTACTGGAAAATAGTTATAAGTTGCTAGTTAGCACAATGAGAAGTAACCAAATTACTTTACTGATTACGTCCACCAAAATGTAATGAGTTACTGTTAACTTTTTAAATGTCTAAATGCTGACATCTGTAATAGGCCTGTGCCACATAACCAAAATCCAATATCCAATATAGGTCATTCATATCCAGATACTTTTTGAGGTACTTTCTCGTATTTTACTAAGTAGTTAATAAAGTGGAAATCTTGTAAAATGTAAAAATAAAACCGTTTTTAACTATAGTTGCAAACAAAATAACCCAGCGTCTGAGTCTGGGCTTTGTCTTGAGCACTCCACTGTACTGTTGTGGCTCTCATCCGTAGACTCTCCACCACCAGTCTTGCATATGTGATAAAATGAGGCTTGTAGTGTTGTAGCCTGTTGTTGAGACCGGTCTGCGGTGTAATTTTTAAAGTTCACGTCAGACTCTTCAGACCTAAACCACATCCAAGTAACCCCTCTTTTAGATACGTGCTTCTCATTTTGTCTTGGCCGATCGGAGTCCTTCTCCTGGTTAGGGTTTGCGTTTGTTTCTTTATTGTTTGCATCTGTGCCGTGTAGAAGGGGGCAAAGTGTTGTCCAAATGATAAAACATTTTCCTGTCATGCATGCCTCGTGCTAGACTGAGTAGTACTGGTGGTTTATGTTGGTAATTGTCATGTTTGTGCTGGCTTATACCTTTAACATTGCTGTTACATTCCTTGACCCCAGCTGTATTTTACTACTGTGATTTGGATTTCTTATCCAGTGTTGAATGTCATTATATTGCAGTATAGTAGACTGTGTGTGTCTATTGTCATTGATGAAACTAACAAGTCCATTTAAATTGGAACTGAGTAATTGAATTTGTAAAAGTAATTAGTTCTGATGCTCGAACAGTCCAATATTTATGACAAATACATATCATCAATTCTATAGTTCATGGTTAAATCGAAAGGCGTAGATTGACTGTGAAGGTGAATGGACAATGTACGTAGTGGCTGTCATTGCCCCCGGAGACACTGATTTGTGTCAGTGCTCTCAGCAACAGCTCATCGAGTCAAATGTAAAACTGCTGGTCAGGGCTGCTGAGTGACAGGTATCAAGGTCACGGCGCTGCCAGAGGTCTGCATGAGACGGTTCAGCGAAGCAAAGAATTCAACACACTGCACTGACCTGTGTACAGCACATCACGTTACTGTTGTAGTTGAAAAAGACTTTTATTCAGTGCCTGGGAGAAACAGTACAGCACGATTTGTTATAAAAATTGATATCCACAGGTTCAGTCAAGACGTCAGTAGCACTACGGCCAGGTTAGTCTCTGAAAATCAATGCAAGGCTACTGCAAAAACTGCCTCGTTAACAAACTGGTTTCCTGTCCCTAACACCCGTGACAGCAATCACTCCAACAAAGATTAGCAGCAAACTAATCATTTCCAGCTTACTCGCTGATAGGCTTTAATGAAGTGGTTAAAGGGGAAATCATCATTTTTGATTCAAAGGCTCAATTTCAGCTAGAAGGAATCTTGCCCTCTGGATGTGGGATTATTCATTACAGTAGTGTCTGTGTCCAGCAAGGTCATTGAAATGTAGTGTGAAGTAAAAGCATAAGAATGCACTAAAAACGCTGTAAAGTTTACATGTTTGTAGAATAATGCAAACAAAAGAAGTGGTTCACTGTGAGCGTTCCTGGTTGTGTGATAAGGCACAGTTTCTGATCAGAAGCTCTTTTGAAAAGAACTGAATGGTCAGTGCTATGCAAAATATAAGTGAGGGTATTTAGCATTTTTTATTTTTCCAAATCATTTTTTTTGTCCTTACATAACTTCATTTAAAAATAAATATCTATTATCTTCTTTAAATTTAAAATAGTCTTTAAAAGTTTGCTGTACCCCATCATAACCCACAATTCTAAAATGAAATTGGAAAAAAATGTGGAAATGATCAATACCTAAAATAAAAAAAAACAATAACAGGATGGATATAGCATTATTATAAACAGTTCAAAAGGTAAAACATTGATAACGTCAAAAACATTTTTTTTTAAAAATCACAAAAGACAAACATGTAATATACAGAATAAAAAAATGGATACGATATGAGAATGCATTTAGCTTTTCCGCCCTCGTTTCACCCCTTGGAGAAAATATGTGCCAATGCCCCCGAGAAAAAGGACCAACACCCCTCTGTTCGACCCATCTCTTTGGCGTTTATGGAGGGGAGGAGCAGACAATGCAAAGCGTCTCTGCCAGGCAAAGAGCCACAGGGCCAGTTCATCGGACGCCACGTGATCACAAGGCGTGTTATCATCAGGGAATTAAAACCATGTTTAACTAGAGCTCAGAACAAAAAAAAAAAAAAAGGAGGGAGGATGGACGGGATTTATTTTTTGGAGTGTGACGTGAAGGCGTTCTCAATGCAGAGGACGACGTAGGAGCCGGAGCAGCTGCTGGAGGTTTGTTGCAGGAGGTGGCCGCTCTGTAGCGATGATGCCAGACCCGTCACAGCACGGTCGCCCGCCCGCCATGTTTCGCAGTAGTGGTCTGTTTGCCGGTGGCCTTTGTTGCTTGATCCATGCCAGACCATTTTCTCTGGCCTGGAGGGAAGCAAAAACAAGCACAGAGGTCAGAATGGATGTGTACAGTATGTCCCCACAGACCCAACGATATGAAAGACGAGGAAACAAAGGCTACTGCTACACATACAGGATGCTGTATTTCATGTGATCAGAATGATGCCCTGGTAACAAAGACTCACCATGCACTGTCCCTGAGGATATCTCGGCCATCGAAGGAGTAGATTGGTACATTCTCCCTCATTTTGCTGGCATTGTCACCGAAGACAGATTCCCAACTGCTGAACAACACTTGGTCCTGCAAGGAAGATAATACAATGCCTTAAATTTAATTATTCCTACATGATGTGTTTTTCATAAGGCAGCAAGATACAAATAAAAATGTGCACGTCTGTACGGTCATGCAGTCAGCGTGATGTCAAGTTCAAGATCAGTCCATGAGCCAATGCAGACCCCCAGTGTAGTATACACAGACCCATATCCGCTGTCTGTTTGAGAGTACCTCCATCCCCTTTAGCCATATCGCCACTTTCCCAGCAGTGGTGTCTCACCTTGAGGTTCACGATGGGGAAGCTGTCCCTGTCCGACCGGCGGACGATGGTGTAGAGGTCTTGCAGCTTGGAGGACAGGAAAGCTCTGAAAGTCCCCTTCAGACCTACAGCTCGGGCCTGCTGGAAGCACAGGAAGTCTGCCCCGCGGATTCCTCGCATGTTACCAGTTTGAGGAGCGTTCAAGGCGATGAGGTGTAGCTGATGAGCAAATGCAGGTTTACGTTAAAATAGCTGCCTCTGTTGGGCCTGCTTATGTTACCAGCCTGCTTAAGTTTGAGGACACAATCAAAAAAAAGTTTTCCACTGATTGCTGCAAAATGTTCCACCCTTTAAATTATGTCTGTAAAATTAGCTGTCTAGAGGAAGTAGTAACAGAGCTAAGAACCCTATATTAGGCTGGGCCACTATTATCTTATTGCAGATATATGTCCGCTGATAAGCAACAAGTAATAAAATACTCACTCCTGATCCCGATGTGTGCACATGGCCACCGGGCTGCGGTACAGGTGGGCTGGGTCTCCGCTGTGGAGTGACAGGGTATCTGTTCTCTGTCTCGTGGGTGGCTAATCTTCCATCTGTGTGACCTGTGTTTCTCGGGTCTGGGAATCTGGGATCATACTGTGGAGGGTATCTGGGGTTTACAGGTGGGTGTGGTGGAGGCTCAATGGGTCGGATGGCCGAGCCACCCTGGGAGTAATGGCCGGCTCCGTTGTTGTGGGACTGGTCCTGGGCCTGGGGGTAGAGGACCACAGGTGGAGGCTGGACCTCTGCCACCTCGTTCTCCTTTAAGTGGAAAATAAGGAGATGAAAACATAAAAGTGAATACTAAAATCAAAATATGTTCATTCCATTTTATTCTTCTTCTGTGGAACTTACCAGGTCTCTGAAGAAGGGACTGTAATCTCCAAGCTGGGAGGACAAAAAAAAAGAAGCTGTTTAGCAAAAACTGACATCTCAGCTGACAATGAATGAGTCACGTGATCTGAACTGTATTAAATTTGAGTAGGTTGTCTCTGTATTAACACTGAATCATATTACAAAAGGATTATATATTCCAAATTATTTTTTTCACACAAACAGCTTCAGCAAACCTTTTGATTTGAGTAAAAGTGTTTCACAGTTGAACAATAGATAGTTGAACAGCAGATTTTGAGCAGTAAGCATCATTGGAAGATATTTCAAGAATAAAAGCATTGCATTTTGTTGTTTGAAAGGGAGGTGACTGTACCATGACTTGCCGCAGTCCATTGCGCACTCTCAAATAGAGGTCTGCTTTGTCTATGATGTAGATGAGGCTGCCCTCTGCCTGCCGTCTGGCAGAAGCAATCATAACGTCGTATGACCTCAAAACTGTCACCTGTGGAAAAACAAACACGCACAGTGATTAGCTTCTGTTTAACATAAATGAAATTAATAAAAGGCTGCCAATTGCTCTTAAAATGAAAAGTTCTGGTCAGCCTGAATATTTTATCAGGCAAATGTTTTTTAGACAACATGGTCACATTGCAACTGCAGCACTTACCCCAGAGGAGAGACCAGGACTTCCAGGTGGACCAGGAGGACCAGGAGGTCCTGGGATACTGACAGCTTCAAATGAAAACAAAAGCTGGTAAATGATTGGGCTTTAGAGCAGCTCCGGTGGAGTTTGTCTCCAGTCGGAGACACGGAAAGTGCAGACAGTGGCTTCATGTCACCTCCACACTGGTTGTAGGAGGGAAACTATGACTCCATAGATCACAGGCTGTGTTTATTATTCTGTGACTGTCCTCAGGAGCGTATAGTTTACAGAGATCCAGAGTATCTCAACATAGAAAAAGCAACTTACTACTGGGTCTATATGCTCCGGGAAGAGAGGGAGATCCTGGAGGTCCAGGTGGTCCTGGAGGACCTGGGCGCCCATCGTAACCAATCCCTGGTGGCCCTGGTGGCCCCTGAGGTCCAGGAGGGCCTACTATGGGATCTCCTTTGGGACCCTGGCATAAAAGAGTAAAATCTAAATTACTGGAACATCAAATTTTTAAGCTATGTGAAAGAACAGCTCATGTGCTTACCGTACAGATAAAACCAGAAATCTTCTGACCAGCTGTTAAAGCCTGTAAACAGACATTCTGCTCTCACAACTCACCGGCAGGCCTGGTTTGCCAGGAGGCCCTGGTGGGCCTTGTGCTCCTCCATAACGCGGGTCATAATATCCACCACCAGGCTCTCCCTTTTCTCCCTTCACACCTGACTCTCCACGCTCTCCCTTCAGTTCATTCTGTTGGAAATAGTTTAACATTATGAAGATTTTTCTTCGTACTGTACATCCAGCATACTAATGAATGTGATATGTGTAGCGATGAGCTTACCTTGAATGTGTAAATATCAAAATTAGAGGCTGTTCCTGGGAAAAACAAACAGGTTTTAGTCATCAAGTCCCAATAATTCACCTCAAAACAGTCGTGCAGTGCAGAGGATGTACAGTGCCTATCATAAGTATTCACCCCCTTTGATGTTTTACCCTTTTATTGCTTTCATAAATCAATCATGGTCAATAGAATTTGGCTCTCTTAACACAAAAAATTATTGGAAAAAACTCTTTAATGTCAAAGTGAAAACAGATTTCTATAAAGTAATGTTAATGAAATAAAAATATATAAATAAAGATAATTGTTTGCATAATTATTCACCCCCTTTTTTATTTAATGGTCTAATTCAATGGAGGTCTATCAAAGTGTTGCCAATAGTCTCACAATTAGCGAAATGAAGATCACCTGAGTGGTGTGGGTGTGTTTCAAGTGATTGAGTTGTAAAACACCTGTGTCTGAAGGGTCCATAGAGTGGTTGATCAGTATTCCTGGCTAACATTACACCATGAAGACAGAAGAACACTCTAAGCAACTCAGGGAAAGGGTTATTGAGAAGTACAATTCAGGGGATGGTTACAAAAAAATTTCCAAGGCACTGAACATCCCCTGGAGTTCAGTGAAATCAATTATCAAGAAATGGAAGGAATATGGCACTTGTGTGAATCTGCCTAGATCAGGCTGCCCTCGTAAACTGAGTGACCGTGCAAGTAGGAGACTAGTGAGAGAAGCCACCAAGACCCCTACAACTACTCTGAAGGAGTTACAAGCTTCAGCTGCTGAGATGGGAGAGACTGTGCATGTAGCAACTGCTGCCCGGGTTCTTCACCGGTCAAAGCTTTATGGGAGAGTGGCAATGAGAAAGCCACTGTTGAAAAAAAGTCACATCAGATCTCGACTAGAGTTTGCCAAAAAGCACGTGGAGGACTCCATGGTCAAGTGGAAGAAGATTCTTTGGTCTGATGAGACCAAAATTGAGCTTTTTGGCCATCAGACAAGACGTCATGTTTGGCGGAAACCGAACACTGCACATCACCAAAAACACACCATCCCCACTGTGAAGCATGGTGGTGGCAGCATCACGCTGTGGGGATGTTTCTCAGCAACTGGACCTGGAAGGCTTGTAAAGATAGAGGGCAGAATGAATGCTGCAAAATACACTGAAATCCTGGGGGACAATCTTTTTCAGTCTGCAAGAGAACTACGACTTGGGAGAAGATTTATTTTCCAGCAAGACAATGATCCAAAACATACTGCAAAAGCTACACAGGAATGGTTAAAAAAGAACCAGGTAAATGTTCTGGAGTGGCCCAGTCAAAGCCCAGACCTCAATCCTATAGAGAATTTGTGGCTGGACTTGAAAAGGGCTGTTCATGCCCGATACCCACGCAACCTGACAGAGCTTGAGCAGTTTTGCAAAGAAGAATGGAGCAAAATTGCAGTGGGCAGATGTGCAAGATTGATTGAAACCTATCCACACAGACTCACTGCTGTGATTGCAGCCAAAGGTGCATCTACTAAATACTGACTTAAGGGGGGTGAATAATTATGCAAACTATTATTTTCATTTATATAATTTTCTTTTATTAACATTACTTTATAGAAATCTGTTTTCACTTTGACATTAAAGTGTTTTTTCCAATAAATTTTTGTGTTGAAAAAGCTAAATTTTATTGACCATGATTGATTTATGAAAGCAATAAAAGGGTAAAACATCAAAGGGGGTGAATACTTATGATAGGCACTGTATATGTAATAATGGTACAGCATGTATATTTTATGCAAACTAGGATTTACCTGGGATTCCTGGAAGTCCTCGATCACCACGCTCTCCTTTTTCCCCTTTAATAGCTGCAACAAAATATAATTTGTAACATCAGACACATTATCCCGCAGGTGAATCTGACATTGGCGCTGCAAAACTGTTAGCACCCTGTGTCGTCAATAGTGATGTCTCCTGTGTTTTATCAAGTCATTCCTCAAAAAAGTAAGACTTGACAGCTTAGTCTCTTGACAATAGGGTGTATATCCCCTTCAGGCTGAGGCGGCTGGATCAAACTGAAATTAAGATAGAACTGTTTATCTCAGCAGACACTTTAAAGCCTTTCTAAATCTCTCCTCCTTGACAGGCGCGTTTACTTAACTTCTCCATTCTGATCCCGCTCTGTCTTAGAGTATTATGTATTGGCGCTAAAACGACAAACTGTGTGTGTTGGAGGTCATACCTGGGTAATTTCTTGAAGTCTCATCATAGCGCTATGGACAGATAGAAAAAAAATGCTCGATTAAGCAGTTCCCAGCACCAGCAACAATAGAGGAAAAGTTTGTTTTGTTATTTATGCTAAATTATCCAAGCAACCGATTCATTAGTTTCCCAACAAGGCTTAAACAGCAGAACAAAAGCACCAGATAATGGCTGTTTGACAGCTGATGTTCTCACATGTTTGTGATGTTTCACCAGATTGCACCACTAAATTAGTGCCCACAATATCTCAGACTCCCTTAAAAAAATTCTTACATTAAGTTACTTGTTTCTTTGTGCAAACAACATCATGTCCATCTGTCCCAGTGTTGCAGCTGCCACTGTTGGGCCGCCGGTGAAAAACAACAAGGCATTTGATCTTTGCAAACAGAAATGATGTATGTGTTCATGTGCATCTACATCAGGGACCTGAGATCCAATCGCAGTGGTCACTCGAGATGCATTGTAATGCCAGGAATGGACTAATGTTTAATGACTCACATATGATGTGACTTAGCTGTCAGCCACCATGAGAGACATGAACTTTGTGCACTAACTGAGTGCACAAAATTGAGTTCATGGTAGGAGATTTGTGATCTTGTGTACTCACATTGAAGCGATCTAAGGGAATGGCTGGTCCAGGGGGTCCAGGTGGCCCGGGTGGTCCTGGTTGGCCAGGGACTCCCTGATGAAAACAACAATGTTATTCACTCTTTCTTCCTGTTTGGTGTGCAGATACAGGTACACAGGTAGTAGGCACTGACACACCATCAATATAACTTCAAAGTATTTTGATATTTCGGACACTGATTGCTGGCGTAGACACAGCAATGGGTGTGTTTTTGAAGTGAGGACAGCAAACACTGACAAGTTTGTACAGCTTTGATTAAGATAAAGGATGCTCACTTTGGAAGAATCCACTCACTGAGGAATGGCGCATGTACACACATGTTGGCGTCTATCAACATTTATCACAGTGACAAATTCAAAAACAGCAGCTCATTTAAATTCCAGACAAATGGCAGCACACGTACCATGTTTTTCTGACAAGACACAGATACAGAGCACAACAGCTGACATTTGTTAGATTAAACAGGGGCTGTGTTCATTGAAACCTGAGGCATATGTTATTGGCACTCCAGTCATGTGTATGAAAACTGGCTCACAAGCTAATTGGTCACTTGAAAAGCAGTTAAAAAAGATCTCAGCTTCTTGATAAGATGAGGGTTCATTAAAATAAGGTTGCTAGCCAGTCACTTTTTGATGCTTCAGTGTAAAATCTCTTTTTCAATGAGTGCGTGTAGTTCATGACGTGTCACCTGTAGCAGCCTACAACTCAGTATTTCTGATAGGCCGGCCACAGACAGGTCACATAAAGCACTGGTAGTAATATAAATACTTACTGGGTAGCCATAGCTGGAACCAACTCCTGCCTCTCCTTTCTCACCCTTGTATCCATTAACACCAGGGCGACCCTGAGGGGAGAAAGTCATTGATTAATACTTAACTTGGAAAAACGGAAACGGTGGCTTTAAAATCTATCTACAGCAATATGACCGATCAGCAAATGAATATATGGTACTTAGCATAAACACAGACTAGTCTTAGATATTTATATGAAAATGTACCAACATAAGACAGCAAGGAAGGGCTACTTACAGGTCTTCCAGGCATTCCAATTTCACCCTTTAATCCAGAAGGTCCATACGGGCCCTGAAACAATAAATCAAGAAGTAAGAGACAGTGTGATTTGTTTGTTGCTGGTTTGGTACATTAGTGTAGATTTATCTTTGATAGAAATGGTTTAGGACTTACAGGGGGCCCAGCAGGTCCAGGTGGTCCCCTGTCTCCCTACAGGCATCGTAAAGGAAGCACATTAGTTTCAACAACAAATGTACAACCGTACCGTGCACAAAAAAAATGGACTACAGGCTTCAACACGGCACACAGCAGATCAAAACAGGCAACAAATTTAAACATGAAAAGCAGGAGCATACTAAAGCAGAGGTGCGTGTGACACTTCACGTCATTGCAGACGAACAGGTCATCTGTGGTTTTGGCACAGTGCACAATAAAGCACTGGCAATGCATCTACAGCAGATATGCAGCTGGGGGCGCTGTGGGGAGTTATTGCTGACAGTCAGTTATCACGCGTGATTCTAACACTGCAATGAGGAGCGTCAAAGCAAGAGGCAGAAAGAAACATGACTGTACGTAACAACGCTCTCCTACAATCAGCAGCGTGGAGATACTGTACCAGAGCAGACACAGGTTTGTTTGTTTCTACGTTATACCATGTTAAATAAACCCATTTTAAGGTATTTGGGAAAGGAAAGACTCCCAGTATCCCTGCAAGAGAGCAGTGGCCTTGTTAGTGCAGTTAAACAGTATCTGTGGCTCAGACAAGATGCTGAGGGTTTAGTCCAATCAGATCGCGGTTAATTTGTAAACATCCTCTCAGTGGATGGTCCCACCTACGTCAGTTACTCCTTTACTGGTCAGATTTGAGACCTTTTTGAGGAGAGTTCATCATTGTTATTGGGTGAAAAAATAATATATATCGCCCTCGGTCAATTAACAAGTCGACTGATGGACCACAAGCTACTTGGAGAGTGCAGTGAGCTCATGCTATCATTTACTCTACATTAAATGATGATTCACTACACTGAAGCTACCCTCAAAGAAATGTGATAAATGAAGCTGTCAGTCAAACAGACAGGCAAAAAATGTTATGTTCAATCACTAATTAAACAACAAGCTCTGCGCCCTGCAACAAAAACAAACAAAAAAAACGTGTTGCACACAGCAAAAATCAGGTGTCGAGAGTGTGTGTGTGTGTGTGCGCGCACCTGTGTTTGCATGTTCAATTTAGACTTGGGCGCATTTGCAGGACAAACTTTTAAGTTAACTCAAAATTGAATAACTCAACTCAAACCACTGTAGAAAAAGAATAAAAACCCAGACTCCCTCAGGATCGACTCCTCTCCGTCCTCCCCCTGGGTCATATTTACATCAAGTAAACTCAAGCTCGTGTGTCTGCATTCCCCTGCAGCAGAGACGCTGTTGGCACCAGCCTGAGGGTTGGTGCATGATGTCACCATGGGAAAGTGTAGCTTGTGCGGACGCTGCTGCTCTGCTGGATCAATGAAGGGGCTGAGCTACTGAAAAGCTGTTTGATTTAGAAAACAGCAACGCTACCACCACGCTACTGAAATATATAGCTAGCGCTGCTGCTGCACCGCTGGCCAAGACTGAAGCCGGCTTCTAATGCAGCGGTCGACAAGCACGTATGTGTTTGTACTTGCCTGTTTGACAGAAATGCAGACAGTGAAATGCAGCGAGACTCACCTTCACACCTGTCAGCCCTTCCAGAGAGAGAAGGTTCCCATCGGGTCCGATTACCAAGCCTGGCTCACCTTTCTCCCCCTGAACAAGAGCAGCAGCAACAAGACGACACACACTCAATTACCGCCGTCGCTCAGCATGACGAGTGGATGAATTCATAGATGGGCAAACAGGCAGACCAAGACTTTACCTTCACTCCGTAGCCTGCAGGACCAGGGTCTCCTCTGTCCCCCTTTGGTCCAATAGGACCCTGCAGAATCAAGACAATAAGTATAAGATTAAATAACGAGGTCAGAGTAACAGTGATTTGGCAGCAGTGAAGTCTTTGTTCCTGTAGATCAATTCAAGCCAACATGATCAGCCAGTCTGTCTGTCTACAGTGAAGTGAGAACAGCTCAGACGAAGCAAAAACTACACACAGTCCGGAAAATTAAATAACCGAAACTGCTCATGTAGGACTTTTCTCTGATTTAATTGCATTTGAGTTTTTTCGTTGCCTTTGAATTGACTTTTTTAAGACTGAAATTTTACACTTGTGAACTTATATATTTTTATAAGAATGCAAGAAGAAAAAATATATTAACAGGTCGGAAACACGCCTGTATTTTTAATTATCACCTGTTGAGAACCACATAGAATGCCCGATAAACTCTTCAATTATGTATGTAAAGGTAATTACATTTTTCATTTATGGTGCTAATAAGGGTGAGGTACATTAATTATTTAACACAAGCAGACTTACAGGGAATCCAGCTTGACCAGGTAAACCAGGTCCTCCCTGTACAGGAAAACATAATACAGTTTCACATATGGCTTCATTAGATCGCTGTTCTGTGTTTTGCAAACATTTGTTTCTGCTGACGTGACAAATAACGGACGGACTTATCCTGGTCCTGATTGGTCTGAGCTCATTCTAAAATGTAGGATGTGAATAAGTGCAGCTTTCACTCAGTGTAGATGAATTGCCTTTAATAATATATTAAAATGGAAACAGATGTTTGGTTGTTTTGTAGTCAGATCTGATAAAAGGTCACACGGTAATGACAACAATCCTATGTTCTCATAAAGTTTGACATGTTTGAAAAAAAATCCCACACTGTCAGCACCGATGGGTCTTTTGAACAGTGACTCCGTAATTGCATAATATCGCACATTAAAGGACGAGTTAATTGTACGTTTCACCACGTGGCATAAAACCTTGTCATGTCTCAGTTGACAGCCCACTCAATGGTTATAATTACAAGTGCACAATCAACTTTATGTGTGTTGTAAAAAGCTCAGTGACATGAACAGAGCCTTGTAAACTTTATACTGTAGTTACACTGTAGGCCTCAGTTTGATGGTGCTGTGTGCTGTATTTGTACAGAGCTGTTTTGCTGTATTTTGGTATCAGTATTACTGTGGAAACATGAATACAAACCTCAGGCCCGATACTGCCGACGACACCATCCAACTGTAGAGACACAAAGAGAACGCGGTTAAGATTTACACGTTACTGATTACAGGAAGTCAAGAAGAAACAGGCGGAGAAAATTTCAAACAGCAGTGCTGGTTTCGTTTCAGAAGTTGTGTCTTTGCACGTCTGCCTCTGTTTGTGCTTTTTGTTACTTACGTTGCCAGATGTCTGGTAGATGATTTGTCCCGGAGGTCCAGGTGGACCGGGTGGACCCGGGAGTCCGGTTCCATCTCGACCTTGTTCACCCTAAAGCCACAACGTGCACGCACACATCAAAAAGACAAATATCTCCAAAGAACTATTAACTATAACTACGATGTGAGATGAGTGTGACGCTTGTTGCAGTACAACATCACAGACATATGCCTTGTAGTGAACGTTGGATACAAATGAGCAGATTTTCAGGGTTAAAAATGATATTCACCCTTTCTCCTTTGTCGCCTCGGTCACCCTTTGGTCCCTGTGAAGTTAAAGACGAATGAGACAAAAGATACTTTAACAAGATGAAAACACTGTATGTCCAAACACCGGCCTCATTAAGGTCTGCTGGTCTATTATTTTACATTACTACATGATGAATCTTTGAAATATGATAATTAAAATGATTTAAAGAGCCTCTCCAGACTGTTTTTAGATGTATATAAAATACAATACTTTTAGAATCTATGTAATTATTTCTCATTTCCAAAGTTGAACTGCAGGACATAGGATGTCTCCTGCTTTACTGAAAAGTCATTTCTCAGTGTCTCAGTGGAGGCTTCAACTTCCCACATCTCACTTGTTGAGTATTGAAACAGGATTGGCTCCAAAACTATTTGTGATGTCACTAATCCTGCTCGTAGGTCCGCCCCTTAAATTTTCAGCCAATACAAAACCTCAACCTCAAACATGTGAAATTAATGTTTCAGTCCTGCCTTCATCATCTCATGATGAAGATGATGATCAGACCATTTCTTTCCACCAAAAATCTGGAAGCTGTTATTCACGTCTTCAATACCAGTCGACTAAATCAAAAAAAAAAAAAATCCCTCTTCTGCCTCCAGCTCAGCCAAAACTCTGCTGCCAGGATTTTAACTTGTTGCCTTTCGAATCGATATCAAGAAGTCATTGATCACAAAGCCTTGACAGGCCTCACCCCAAGACCTTTTATTGGCCTATGTCCCCTCCCGCTCCCTGAGACCCTCAGGTGTGTTGTTCCTGGTTGTTCTGAGGGGATCAGGGCTGCAAACTCTTTAAAATCTCTTTTAAAAGCCCACTTTTTAAAATTGCTTTTCTCTGTTTTCGTTTGTTTTATGACTTTTTAGTTTGTATTATAAACATGCTTAGTTTTTATTGTAAAGCACTTTGTAACTGTGTTTTGAAAGTTTATTGTTATTATTCTGACATCTTGTCCCATCTGTGACAAATCAAATGTTCTGTTTCATCACACAGGTTTCAAACAATCTGACTTTTCATAAGGGTGCCAGATCTAGAGGGAAATCCTTGTTTTACCTGAGGTCCAGGGAAGCCGTCCAGTCCTGGTTGCCCATCTCTTCCTACAACACCTTCACTGCCCTTTTGACCTGGTAGACCAGGGAACCCAGGTTTACCCTGCAGAGGTACAGTCAGGTTACATCAGTGAAAACCACATTCAGTGAAGCACAGAAAAAGAAAGTTATTATTACAGTACCGCCTGTAGTTTGCTTTCAACTCTGACACCATCATGTGGTGGCGGACCAAACCTCAGCTGGGTGTTGCCTTTGTGCTGGGTGTGCAGGCATATAGACAGATATTTGCTAACTGTTGCTATGGTTTTTCTTTCTGCCCACTATATATTCATGCATTCTATTTCACACAATAATCTAAACCTGAATGTTAGTGCACAAGTGCTAAACACTCGCCTGCTGCCTTTGAAACCTAGCTTCAGTCATGTGTAGCTGCACCTCAGGCTTGTTTGTGAGTTTCTGTTAATTTCATACTACTAAAAACCCTTCTTGATCCAATAGTTTAGTAGAAACCTGGCCAATGTAAGTTGGAGGAGAGGCAAGTGGACCAGCTAATGGCAGATTACTGGAAAAATTAAATTACTTACCGGAAGTCCAGGCAAGCCAGGAGGACCCTGAAAGCAAACAGGGTTTCCTTGGTTACTTGCAAGGTCGCATTTATCTTCCTCACATATTTGCAACTTCCTACTAAAGACTGTTGGAAAAGTTCGGCCAAATATTCACAGGCCTCTTAAATACAGACCTGTACAAAATACACACCATGCTGTTTTCACAGAAACAATGAAGTGTATGGGAGCTAGGCTAAATAAATCAACTTAACCCAGAACAGTTAACAAATTGATTAAAGAGTGCGATGGATGCACCGTTTACCTGTTGGTCTTTTCTTCATATTGATACCATGAATACTTTGCATCAGTTAGTGTAGATGCCAAACCTCTGTTGTAGTACTAACAGCCTTGCTTGATAACTACTGTTAATGCTAAGCTACACCAAGGTTCTTATTTTAGCAGCTTTCAACCAGAGAAACTTCACTGAAGTAACATGATGATCAACAATGTTCAATAAAATTTTAAAATTAAATGTAACGGGTCTTCTTTCAGTGGGATTCTACGGTATGAAACAGTTGCCATCTTGCCACTGATTCTGTCCTACAAACAATTTAAAGCTGCTGAGCAGATCTGGGATCAGATTTACTCTGGTTTGTAACACAGGGACTAAAAAGCTGTTCATCCTTGTGCTGCAATTCTTTTAAAACTATTGCTTATTTTAAACTTTGTAATGTCAAAAACAGAGACTGTACACAGCATTGTCTCCCACAGGACCTGATGTATTTCTTCAGTACTTGGTACTAACCTGTATTCCTTCTGGTCCTCTGACGCCAGGAAGTCCATTGGTGAAACCTCCACCAGAGCCCTCCATGTCGTCCTTCAGACACCAACAAAGATTTTATGATTAAGAGTCAAATTACAGATAAACTTTTGCATTTTCTATCTTTTACTGTGTGATTTTGTCAACTCTACCAAAAGGTATCTTCGCAAAAACTAATGGAGAACTCACAAATCCAACACGATAACTTGGTCCAGGAGGCCCAGGAGGCCCAGGTGGCCCAACTGGTCCCATGGGCCCAGGCAGACCAGCCAACCCAGCATCTCCTGCAGGTCCCGGTAAACCAGGTTCTCCTTGAGCTCCCTGTAGGAAGGGATGACAGGAGCAAAATCCGTGTTCAGAATAAATAAACACAAATCTAAGTAACAACAAATGAAAAGATTTCCAGTGAAGTGCTTCCAACCATTGTAGGCAGTGTGGATTCTTTCCATTCACTGTTAGGAATCTCATGCATCCTGCACAAAACTACTAATACCTGTGTCATGCAGCATTTAGTTACACAGCATAATGTGACAGCACAAACACCCATTCTCATTGTTCTGGGACCAAATTCAGATGTCATCAAATGTTAAACCAAACCATAGCCAGCACTCAGATTAAACGTTATGTCACGTCTGTAGCTTATTTGACAAACATTTGCATATTGTTAGAAGACACAAATCCCCTTTGATGGCTGACGTGCTGGAGCCCAGTTACCTGCAGATGGGAAGGCTTAGGAAAGTAGGAGGAGGATACAAATTGAGGCAGCAGATTGGTGAGAAAAGAAAGGTAGGAGCTTGGCTGGAGAAATGACAGGGATGAGAAAAACTTTAGAAATAGTTGGATGAAAGTTGTGTCATTCTTCTTATCGAGTGGGCAGCGTATCCCAAAAACACACCACCAATTTACACTTGAATATATGCACCTTCTTCTCAGGATATTGTGTAATACGTTTGTATTTGGTTGTGTTTTGGACGGCGGGTCTCACTGTAAAGCTGCAGCACTTCAAGGTAAAATTGAAAAAATAAAATTCAGACCATAAATCCTCACCTTCTCTCCAACTGGTCCTGGAAGACCCAGCTCGCCTGAATCTCCCTGGTGTAGGAAAAAGAGCGAGATGGAACATGTTCATAGAAATGGCAGCTAAAGTTGAATTCTCTTTAGTTTTTGTGTAAGGAAATATAAACTCTAATAATATTGTGGCTATTGTGGATGTTTTTATTTTTCACCAAAGGGTAAACAGGTCTTTGGTTAGACATCATCATCCACAGTCCCTGGTTTCGGCTAGGTAATGTTTTTGAATTTAGCCCAGGAAATGAGTCTTTCACTGGCTGTGCTCGATGCAAACCCGTGCCAGTTCGCTGACAGTCTGGTCCGTTTGGTCGGTTTGAGAGTTGTGTTATGGAAAAGTATCTGTCAGTTGGTGCAGCGCCTGCGCTCCTGCAGCTGTCAGTGTGCTTCCTCAGCGATGATGTGCCAACTATCAGAAGCTAGTACGTGCTGACACTTTCTACAAGTATAAAAGCCACCGACAACGTCGTTCTCACAGTTTCTGATCACACCAGATTTCCTCTGGAACATCCGACTCGGTCTTCGATGAAGTATTTTCCACAATTCGGTATTCACCGCTGGCTACTTTTGCCTTTATGCCTTCCATGTTGATGCACAAGCTAGCAGCTAGCCTACATTGCTGTGGGATCAGTGACGTCCCATCATCTGGCTGATTGGGAATTTAGGGATCAAAAGTTGTGTCAAAGGCTTTCACAATTTGTTTTTTCCTATTTCTCCAAGCAAATGCCATCAGGTAATCACACTCATTACCTTTTCTCCCTTGGGACCAGGAGCTCCTGGGAGGCCATCAGTACCCGGCAAACCAGGCAGACCCTAGATCCAACAGATTCAGTTCAGATACACAGTAGCTGTTGATACGTACAGTCATTAAAGCCACGATTCAGTTTGAGGGTTTGGGAATCATTTGGCTTGTGGTGTGAGAGACAAAAACATTGACACCTACAGGTTGACCAGGCGCCCCATCCTTTCCTGCTGGTCCAAAAGCCCCAGAACTCACTCCTGTGCCTGCTGTAGAGGGACCGGGGGGGCCAGGGGGACCAGGGGGACCTGGTGGGCCCGGCAGTCCCTACAATAACAGAAAAAAAATCATTTTGCATATAGAAAGTTCACTGTGTGTGTTGAGAGCAGAATTAAACATTTCAGTTCTTCTCACCCGAACAGATTCCAGATCTGGGAACCCAGAACCTTCCATGTCCACAAAAGTCTGAAACACATTGAAATCAGTTTTATTCAACAACTGACTCACAAAGGCAGAAGTCCTGTGCTGATACAAGTTGTACAATACAGTATGAGACCAAGATTAACTCACAGATCTGAGTCCTGGTCCTGGGGGTCCCGGAGGTCCTGGGGGTCCCCTGGGGCCAGGTTGACCCTCTCCGCGGTCTCCCTGTGTGCACGAGACTCATTAAGATCATTTCTGTTTTTACACATTCTGTTATTCGTGCATGTTTCCAATATATTCCCCATTCTTCACTCTGAGCGTCTCACCTTCTCTCCTTTAGGTCCAGCGTCACCTGGCGTTCCCGGGAAGCCTGGAGGTCCATCAGGACCCTGTTTTGAGGAAACGGTAATGGAATAGGTGTCAGCTTGAACAATCCATCATCACACTAGCTCTTTGACAGCTGATAAGAGTTAAAGCCATTTATCAGTGTTCTTGGTGTTGTGCAGGAAAAAAAAAAACAACTTGCAGTTTTTCCATCCTCGCCTGGATCACCCTGAGAGAGTGAAACAAAAAACACAAGTCCTCTGAGACGAACTCCACTTTGGAACATTTCCATGAAATAGACTTGACAATCTTTAGTTCAAGCTTTAACTTCATATTTAATCTTTTAAAAGGGCAATATTTTCAATGTTGGATGCTGCAACAAATACAGGAGATCTTGGTTCAAGAATCGCAGCACATCTGTTGCATTTAGTGTTTTCATGTAAAGAACCAACTGTAGTCTACTAACTGGCTCTCCGTCAGCTCCTGGTGGTCCCTGGGCTCCCGGGGCACCCTGTGGTCCAGCTGGTCCTCGGGGTCCGGGGGCTGTGGAAGCAACTGAGCCGTCACTGCAGACCGGAGCGGAGCCGTCACTGCAGGCTGAAGACTCGGTTGCGGACCCTGGTGGACCGGGGGGACCGGGGGGCCCAGGGGAACCGGGCTCCCCCTTCGTTCCTTGGTAGCCAAAGCCTGCACTGCCCTGGAAATAAAGAAGCATCAGTGTGAAGTGAGATAGTGATGAACAAAGAGGAATTCAAACTGTAAGCAAAGCCCAGAGACATGAGTATTATCATTGTATGAAACACGCTGAAGAAGAAGAGCTGGTGATGAAGACCAGCAGTTCTTCAATGTCTCTAGAACTCAACTACCACACTAGGTGACTCGAATCGAAGTCACCCACAAAATGAGATGATCTCCAACTTACCTTTGCTCCCTTTTCACCTGGTTCTCCCTGAAAATTCAAAGAAGAAACAGAGACAAGTCAGGATCAACATCTTCTCTGGGGAGGCGGACACCAAACACTCTGTAACACACACAGTGTGTTCTCCAGATGCTCCAGGTTACGGTCTGACATCGCCCATCCTCAAGGTGGCACAAGACAGTTCAGGAGGTGCAAGCTTGCTTTTTATCATTGTCACTAACTACTGTAGCAAAGCCTGTTTAACATGTACATCCAGCACTGTTTTCTTCTTAAATCCCACAGTCCAGTCACTGCTGCCCTCTGGTGGTTGGGAGTATTAATAACTAATATTAATAATGGGTACAGTTGGCAGTTGACTTGTCCTGCACTGTGCCACAGCAACACTAAAATAATACAGTTATACGTGCATTAATAATGCAATTGAAGCAGACTTTAATGGTAACAAAAACTTAATAGAATCAAACCCTGTAAGTGTAATCAGTGACCCGTCACCTATAATGTGTGAGTGTAATCAGAATATAAATGACATTCATCCTTCAGAAGACAAAAGAAACACACATACACACACAGCTTGTGTACAAAATGTCATGAAATAAATTAAGTGCAAAGTGTATTACAAAACAAGAGACATTACTCTGCATATGTTTGAATGAAACTAGGACTTGCAGCTCCCTCTAGTGTTACTTTGGGACATTTCACCAAGGCTCATGTACCCGCTGCTCATGCTTTTAACCACCAACCATCTGCCCACTACAACCTTCAAAAGGACAAACCTGTTTTTAATTTTTTTTTTTTTTTAATCACCATGTTATCATGCATCCCAGCTCTCAAACTGCATGCCAGAGATGAGACTGTATTACCTTGATACAAGTATTTCATCCACTGTCAGAGTACAATATAAAAAAGGTCCAAACCTTCTCTCCACGGGCTCCACCTCGTGAGCTGGAGCCAAAGCCAGATTCTCCCTTCGGCCCAATTGGACCCCTGTCTCCTTTCTCTCCTTTATCCCCTCGGTCACCCTTTTCTCCTCTCGCCCCCACTGGCCCTGAAAACAACGACAGAGGACGGAGTCATTAATACCCTCATGAAAAGACCTTTCAAATATGATTAATGATCGTATCCCACATCCCAAACAATAAACAGGACGTTTCCTGCACCCAAAAGAAGAGGAGAAAAGAGGAAAAGAAAATGACTTTTTGCCTGATGGAGCGAGAGTCCCAGCGTGCACGGCTGTAATTTAAAGTCCATGTGAAGGTTTTGAGGTGGTAACTGAATTCCCACACTTGCATGCACTTCCGTCCTGAGATTTATTTTCTGTCGGGAGCTGAATTGACCTTAAACTCTTCATCAGTGTCACTTTTAGTGGAGTATGTTTCAAATGCAACCCACTTATTCTGCTGTGTAGAAGGCGGCCAACGCTGCTGACGTGCACAGCAAAACGTTGCCGCGTCATGCCGGCTTTTCCAGTTTTACGGTTAGAGTTGAGCGATGGAAAAATGGATCCCATCGCTCTGAATGGATACATGAGTGTAATAATAATAATGCTAACTAATACTAAATCTATGAGCTCTGAGCTCTTCTTGTTTCTCTCTGTGCACGTCTTTTCAGGGGATTACAGCCCACTTTTCCATCCCCCTGGCTTTTATACGAACATGTCCACCACCCTACATGGATTCAAAAGCACAAAACAGATTCATGCATTCTTGCACTTGTGTGCTTTTGAAATCCATGTGAGGTCCTGCATGAGGAATACACATGAAGGAGGCAGAACATCAGACCAGAGCATGAAGAGGAAATAAAGCACAGGAGATTGGGATGCTTGACTCTGTGTTTTTAAACCCCCCACGACCCACCTGGTGACCCAGGAAGTCCGGACTCCACAGAAACTGAAACGTGCTGGGAGTCGCTTGCTGAACACAACGCAAAAGACAGTGTTACATTAAGTCTTTGATTAAGCCAGATTAACGCTATTTCAGGTCAGTTACATGGCTGCTTCAGGATCTGACGGACGCCATTTAGGCCATTCGGTCACGGTCATCGGTTTATCTTTTTTTTTTTTTTCTGTACAGTCAACTTTTTTTCTTAAGGGGCATCTTAAAGCAGTGTTTTCTTTATTACAATCACAACTGTAGTAACAAGCCAGAATAAAGTTACAGAAGCAGAACATGAATGAATGAGCTGTCATTTACAGGTGCTCCAATTGTGTCAACATACAGTGATTTACAGCCTATTTTGCAGCATGTTGGCGTTAAATCTGAAAGCTTTGTGACTGCAAATATGGCATAAATATGGTCCAATTAAAAATGCAGGCAAGCAATATTTATCCAATGTGAAATCAGCTGATCACTCTGAGGACACTCGACATGATGCTGTGTCTTTGTCCTACATTTGCTGCTGCACCCAACATGTTCTTAACACACAGTGCAGAAGGTGTTCAGACCTTTTTCCAGTCTTCTTCCCAGTTTCTAGATGAGTTTTGATAGATGGTAAAAGTCAGTTTTCTCTCTATGAACTGACATTAGAATCCCATTTCAGCTGCAGAGTCCCATAGAATGCTCCATCTGATTTACAGCTTTGTATTTAGTGTTAGTGTAGATGCTTTATTAAATTCAGATTCACAGAAAATAGAATATTTTTCTATACTTTATTTTGCAAAAGCGTTGTGCCACAGCAGATCTTATGATGACCTAATTTTGTATGTGTCATTAATGCGACGGCCACCAGATGGTGCCAGAGTAAGACATTTATAAAGCTTAATCAAAAGTGGCTGTAAAGGGATTTACATGCCTGCAATTTAGAAACTACTGAACATAGCAGCAGCAGACCGAAATCTGTTCCACATTCTCTGAGGGTTAGTCATAAAGTGTTCTCAAGTCATCTTTAACCCTGGATGGTAGAACATATGGAAAGTATTTTTAAAAACATCTTTAACTTCTGCTGTGAAAATTATTTTAATGTGGGCAGCACCTACACTGACACTTCAGTGCTTGCCACAACACCTGTATTGCATTAATCCTTTTTGTCCACTAGATGGAGACGTGTGTCAGTGAATCTGGTCGTAGTCAGTGCCGACCAGCTCAGCCATACTTTTAAGGAACATGAACCCTGTATCACCATATGCTGTCATAAACATTGCCCTCCATGCCCAGCGGGGGAGTTACATCTCGTGTCAGCACATGGGAGTGCAGCATCTATTTTTCATCTTTGACAGTAAATTCTACGTTTATGAAAGACGGAGATATTTGCAAAAGCAGACTCAAAGGCATCTGTAAAAACACTCTGAGGAGTTCGCACGCTAAACGTTTTGACGGACAAAACTCTGTCTGCTGTCCAGCACAGAAATAATGAGAAACACAAAGAACATCACATCTCAAGTCAGCACTGATGTCTCTCTGCTCTGCACTGTGACTGATCCTTCAATAATTAAAAAAAAGGGAAGTGTTGACTGTGTGTTCACCTGTTTCTCTTGTAACTGACCCCTCCTGTTTCTTGATGAGTGGCGGCTGCTGAATGGGCCGGGAAGATGGAGGAGTAGTCTGCAGGAGGATAATCATGCAACAGAGAGAGAGAGATACATTTTTAAAAAGGGCATTGGATGACATTTACTGGATCTGCAATAAGCCTGCTTCAGATTTTATGGCTCTGTTTCCACTGGTGTCCCCCCTCCTTCACACCAAAGAGCCTTGGAAACACTGTCAGCAACATGTCACCACAGGGGAAAAAGTCAGGCTTGTCAACATTAATCCCAAACTCATGTTTCACTCCTTTCACTTTCACTACTGTTTAGAATTTGTGCTGCTGAAGCTCCCGCAGGTATTAATCGCCGTCAGACATCTCACACCTGACTGCAAAACTGCTCTTCATGTGAACATTCAAAGGCCGTCAGGGAACACAGCTCCTGGTCTCAGGTGCAAAATGTCATTATCCAGAGTTACAGCGACACCCAGAGTGAAATAATCGTTGTTTTTTTAAATACAAATCGCACACGTGTGTGGTCATTGCATTGGTGCCATTCCAAACCCTGTTTTTAAGCTAAATAAATACAACCCTATGATCAAATAAAGGGTTGGATTTAGGGAAGGATGTGGTGTGCGTGTGTCCCTCATCACTTTTGACCTTTTGTCAAAATATTTTAATACATTTAGAAATGATTCTTCATGTTTTTGTGCATCCTGTGGACCAAACTGTGGTTGTGCACAAAGCAAAGGCTGGGCAGCCTCCAGTCTTCCAACAGTCTGATATCAGTTAAAAAGGCAGCAGGACTGACAGCAGCAACAGGACTAATTAAAAGATTCCAAACTGCCTTTGGGTAAAAAGGAGAGAGGGGGAGGAAATAATGCAAATACGCCCCCCATCTGTAGCTCATTCTTCACCGGTGACACACGTCCAATTGTCACCTGAGGAATTCAAAAGGGGATAAAGAGTGTAGGAGAGGGGGCAGCCGAGGGGGCAAGTGAAGCCAGTGTTGATAATTAACCAGCTTCCTCTCCGGGGGGGTTATTCTCCCACTGTGCTGCACAGCGCTGGCTATGCTAAGAATTTGGCCAGACCATTATTGACTGTTCTAAGTTGATCTATGTATTAATGTGATAAAGAATACCCTGCTTGTTCACTCCTTCACAGATCCATCATGGCTGGGGGGTGACAGGTGGGAGGCTCCCACCTTTAGAACATAGTGTTGATGGATTTGAACCACACAACCCCCTGAATGGAAAAGCAGGTATGCAGCTCCCTCGGCAATGAACATATTGCACCTCTGCAGCAGTGCTGATGTTTTTTCACTGCATGCCCTCTGAGGGATCACACAGGGAACCTGGAATCTGCACATTTTATTTGCAGTCGGTCCAACAACGACAGAAAAACAGTCGGGCTGTTTATAGAAAGCAGCAACTGCGTGATAATTAAATTGAATAGGCTCTGAAAAATTAAATTATCTGAACAGAAACAATTATCTTTCCCTCCAAACACTGCTGTGTTTCATTAAGACTTAAATGTGTGCAACAGCAAATGCAAAACTCTTAGCTAGCCACTCCTTTAGCCCTTTAGCTTAGCCTTTTCAAATTTGATCAGCTGTCACATATCACAGCAGTTATCTTATGCAATGAGGTTAACAGCCAACGAAACCTGGTGAACATGTCTGTGCTATCTGATGGAGATGCAATAGATTCATAGTCATAACTGCAAAGAAAAATGCAAACTTCCCCGTCATTTAATTTGTCCTCCGCGAAAACCGAGCCTAATGGAGCCACAGCAGCATTTCCCCTGGTCTACATTAAGATGAATTATTATTAAGTAATCCCACAGCATTTTTAGCGTTTCTGTTTTATCTAATCATGACTTGGTAATGATTAGATTACTTGGTAAATCGACTGGAATGTGCTGACTTGTTCTGCTCACTGAATGCAACAGATGGATTGTTTTGTAGAGAGCAGCCTGCTTTACATGAAAATACAAGCCTGAAGTCCAGACGGCAGATTTTAAACCTTCAGACACTTCTGTATGTATAAACTGGTTCACTGAGAACTCAAAACGAGAGTGCAACTGTGCAGAAAACCCGCCGATGAGTTCCTGTCTGTTTGGAACATTGTAAATATAGTACAGTAAATATTGTTGTAGTGTAACGTAAAGCATGTGGCTGCGTTTACAAGAGGCAGGACCCACTACACACAGATGGCAGGAATGATGCAGTAATTCTACGCTTTTCAGCAGTTAAGATCATTCATCATTAAGCTGTAGGAGCATTTGTACAAACGTTCCACAGGTAAACAGGTTGATTGGTAACAGGTGATAGTATCATGATTGGGTATGAGAGGAGCATCCTGGAAAGGCTCAGTGGTTCACAGCGAGGATGGAGCGAGGTTCACCACTTTGTGAACACATGATTGGATAAAGGATGTTACTACCTGAGCTCAGGAACACTTCAGAAAACTGTCGTCAATAAACACAGTTTGTTTTGAATTGATCACATTCAGTTTTTATTAGTTTTACACAGAATCCCAACTTTTTTGGAGCTGGGGTTGTGATTCATGTTAGTGAGTGTAAACACGTATTAACGTTAATATTAATAAAATCAAAAAGGAGCTCTTAAGTAAAAGCAGGAAGAAGCACAAAATTTGTGAATGGTTTGTGAATCTTTTTCACGGCCACAGGGAGGAAGGGCCGATACGCTGGAGACGAGGGGGAACCATTAATCTACTCATTTATGTGTACACATCAAATTTAATTTTCTAATAAACGGCTAATTCCTTTACTCTGAGTTCCCTCCACTTCACTCTGGTGCAGGCAGCTGCAAATGAAAGCGTGCATTATATTACGGAGAGACTGCACACATCCTGGCTTATTATTCATGACAGTTTGGCAGAGCTCCAAAAGGCAGGACTGCATTCAGCAGATCCGTATTTAATATTTCTGGGTCACGTTTCTTCAGCTTTTTCCCCTTTAAGCCTCAAGTCAAGTCGAGTCTTCAGGCATTCAAGTCCTGAGTAAGTCGACTAGAGTCCAAGCCTCGAGTCTAAAGCTCAATTTGTTCACAATTTATAAAAGCTTTCATTTTTTTAACTGATTATGTTTTTTTCCATCAATGTGAGAGAATATAATTTCAAGTCAACTAACATGATGGACGTTACGGGCAATAGCTAATAACAACTAAGCCTCGTCTGCATCGCAGGTGAGAATTATGAACCGTTTCCTCTGTGGGCTTCATGCTGAAGGGGACACTTCCAGGAGTGACACCGACAGGCTCTGCCATCTATCACCCTGAATTCCAGGATGACAAAATGGAAAGTTTCACATATGCCGCTCTCCCCCTCTAACTCGCCTCTGCCCAGACTTGCCTTAATTGCACTGGTTGGACAATTGTGCAGAGTGCAGGTTCTACTTTCAGTGAACAGACATCAGATGGAAAAACGTGGGCAGGTAGGAATTAGATGGCAGCTGTTTGTCTTTTACATTACATCGCATATTACATGATGCTAATAAATGCCTACTGAACAGATGGAAAAGCCCCTTGTAAAAGCTGCAGGGCATCAAGGCAGAGCATAAGGCAGTAACGATGAAGAAACTTCCGATCTGAGGTGCCCGACCTTCCCTCCCCGTCTCCTTCTCTTCGCTTTCTTTCCACCTCTGTCAGTTCCTGTACACAGCTGATTGAGAAAGCAGTCAGAATAACAAAGCCTTGAGGCGGAGGGCCTCCGACTTGGATCGCATCAAGTCCAAATTGACATCTGGTTTTCCTAACTCGCCACTATAATTGTGAGTGGGAGTGCATGCGCGCAGGGAGGGGGGCTGCATTTCAGCCTGCGCGGCTATCTTTGAGGGTGGGAAGGTGTGAGTGGGGTGTCTGATTGTGTGTGAGTGTGAGAGCGATGGAAAGCAGGGAGAGGAAGAGCGAGCGACAAAGGAGGGAGATGGAGAGAGAGAGAGGAGATACATGAAGAGAAGAGACTGTTATCTGTCAGCCTTCCTGCCGTATTTGTTGTCTGCAGCTACATCCACCCAGTGCACACACACCTGACCTGACACCAGGTAAATCCCAGCATGTGCAGTTTAACTAACATTCAAAGCTCTAAAATCCATAAAATATCAATAAAACTATAGAAAGGCCCTGTTTTAACTCCACAAAGTCATTTCCTTTCCAGTCTGACAAGAGGAAACTCTCAACGTAAAGTCTTTGTCCCCTAATGTAAAACACAGAAGCGGCTCAACTTCCAGATATGAACTCAGCAGTTTTTAATCTCTCTCGCGGGATGAGTGTTCGCTCGCTTATACCGAGCAACTTGAGACGTCAGCGCTCGTATATCCAACACTGGGATGACTCGGCGTGCTGTTAGCCTCTGAAGGCCAGGTATACATGTCAGGCTTGATCAGCTTCATTTAACAATTTTACATCAGATTTATTAGCTTCCGGAGCAATTTGCAGTGAGAAAACCCTTAATGTCTCCATCCAGCGTGTCAATAAGAATAAGTGCAGCATCATGAAGCCAAGTTTGAATAAAGAGGAGAAACGAGCAACAGCAGGGGAAGTCTGTCAAACCTTCGTAACAAGGAAAAGAGCTCAGTAAGAAATAAAAGTTGTTCCATACCGTCCATCTGTGTTTGTCCACGGACGGTTTGTGCAGTCGGGTTTCCTCATAGCCGCTCCCCTCACCTGAAACCTGACGACCAATCAGACATTATAAATTTCATTTAAAGCCCCTGAGATGTTTTTTATTATTATTACTCAGTGCATTGACAATTAATAATATCTGAAACTGTTCCTTTAGCTGAGTGTGTCGCCCTGTCTGTCAGGTGACTTTTTGGTAAAATTTAAGTATGTGAGAAAGGACTTGAGCAATTTAGGAGTGTTTTTATTCAATATATGTACATATTTGTTGACTACATCTACACTCGTTGCTGTTTGAGGTCTGTGTGACAGTATTATTACCCTGTTTTAGTTGACTTTTTTTGCTGTAAATGTGTTTTCATGCCACCTTCTTGGCCACATATTTTAATCTAAATGAGCCTTTTATCTGGTTAAATCAAAATGTAATTTAATGCAGAACTCTCGACGCTCTTATCTCTCTATGTCTCTGCACTCACTGAGTAAAGTCTGGTGTGTTTGTTGCATCAGACAATGTTGAATTCAGTGAGAAGGTCTGAAACGCTTCAAAGCTTCTGGTAATTCGGTATCTTGAATGCGTCTTCGGTACAGGAAAACAGCTGTGTGTGAGGTTGTCATTTGAGATAAAAGACACATCCTGAAACCAGAAACCTGTCATTTCCACTTGGAATGTGATTTCCCATCTAATCCAAACAACATCTAAAAGATTTGATGACAACAAGCGGGGAAATCTTCAACCTTATTCTGTCAGTAAGTCCGAGGATTTTGTGGTCTCAGCGAGCAGAACAGCTGCGAGGGCGATGTTTTACTAAATAACAGTAAAGGCCGCTGGTGGGCCGCGGCGAGGCACCTGTGTTTGTGTGTGGGTGGTCGGGGTCAGCGGTGAAAAGGCTGCTCTTATCTGTTACAGATTTACTATTGCAATAAGCGACACAACCCGCTGGAGTACATCAACAAAGTGTCGTAAAGGACGATGCTTGGTTACTTTAGGACACATGTGCCCTAACTTAACCATTTATTCACTTCACGGATCAGTTTAAACTCTCTACTAGTTACATTTTTCCAATTTGAGGATGAATTCGAACAGAACTGATCGTTCTCGCTCCATGAGTTGCTTGGAATCGCTGTTCCCGGGTGAATCGTCATAAAATAAAACATTTAACCACACGATGGCTGACAATACTGAGGCTAAAGCTCCAGGCAAAGAGAATCGACAGTGTGACTACATGATTCTTGAATGCATGGAAAAAAAGAGGCAGCTAACGTTAGCCTAGCCTCTGAACCGGCTTCCCAGTGGAAGTCCTGGTTGTGAAACTTCTTAAAACAGCCTGTAACCTCACAAGCTAATGTGACCTGGTGACTTATTGATACTGTGTGCTCCATCCTTGGTTACTACTTTAAAAAGCAGCATTCAGCTAGTTAGCTGGACATGTTAATGGTTGGAGCTTATGTTGGAGAATGACTTCCTTCTACTTTTACATGTGTTTTAAGTTTTATAAAGACTTGACAGGCCTGCAGTGCCTTCTTACTGTTGCTAAGCAATGATTGGATAGTAGCTGTTTGGGGGAGGGGCTTCGCTAGCCGTCAATTAGATTGAAATGTGCCCACGATCTCATCATCAAAAATGCTTTTTTTTTTTATCTTTGTACCAGAGTATTTCTATTCCCCTGCAGTCACACAACAGCATTTCAATCACATGTAACCAGTTATCTTCAAAGTGTGTGTATCTGTCATTGTCACTCACCATATCTGAGTCATCTTCATCCTCCTCACAGTGCCTCTCAGCAGCTCGGGGGTCTCCCACCACCCTCAGCTCGCCGATCACCCCCTAATGCAAAGCAAGGACAAGGTGTTTCATTGTTTGCACGCACACGAGAAGTCCTGCTCTCAGCATGCAAACATCGAAGCTGATCTCTGAACCGGCTTTTGGCTTTTGGTGATATTTTTCAGGGAATTCCCCCTTTTTTCCACAAAGTCAGAGGGGCCATTGAAGTCTCCGGTTTTAGCCTGTGAAGCTATCTCATCCCCCACGCGCACGATCTGATGCATGTTCCCACACAGGATGCTCGCGCTGATAGCATGAATGCTATCTAACTGCCTATCAAAGGGGCCATTAGCGCTGCGTGAAGAGGTGGCGTCTCTGCCGCCGACTTATTTGAAGTTGACTCTTCAGGACACATTTATGTCCTGAGAAAAAAAAAAGTCAAATGGATTTTTTAAGAGAGCTTTGAAGATAAATGGCAAAGGCCCTTTGACATTTAAACCCCGTCTCTACGCGGGCTTTTAATGGTCGCACTGAGGCTTTTCTTCTGCAACTTCTACAATGTTTAGTCGACATGTCGCGGTCTATTCTAACAAAGTGCTTCAGATCTTCACAATAAATCTGAGATCCAATGCAAGAGAGGGACTGGACTGTCACTGAAGCATGTATTTGCTAGTGATGGATAATGAGAAAAAGGAACATCAACTACAGAAATCCCATCTCCAAATGGAACGTCCCTTTCATAAATACATAATGTAAATATTTAGATGCCAGAGAGGCTCGCCAAGTCTTGATTTGATTACAGAAATTAAATTCACAAGGCCTTTCTAGTTTGGGACCGTGCTGGGTCAACAAGTAGCACATGGCCAACAGGTCCTGAAAGAAGGAACAGGGCCACGCTCCTTTTTCCAGAAAAGCAGCTTAGATGGGCTCGTGTAATAGAGAAAGAAAAAGAAAAGAAGAAGTCAAACGCGGCAATAAAAAAAGATTAAAACAAGCTGCAGCTGAGAGGAAGCAGAGATGATGTTTCAGCTGAGCAAACACCTTTTGTTTCAAGGGTTTGGAGTCAGATGGGAAGAACTCATTTGGAATTAGGACAAATCTCGTAGCGCAAATATTTCCTTCTATTTACCTCATTATATAACAATATAATCATTGTTATTAAAAGAGGGAGTATCTCATTTTTTTTCTAGCCCGCCTGCAAAGTTAGTCAGACGAGCTTTGTCTTAATGGCTTCATGGCCTCAATTCAGTCCCATTAACAGAACAGGGAGGTCATTTATGTTCATATAAGCAGTGAAAACAGCAAAGTAAAGCTTCAACATGGTGTTAAAGTATAACTCAAGGAGAGAAAGGCAGCAAGGTCATGTTGAAAACTTTATATTTCTACTGTAAAAAAAGGCGAGTAAACAGATAAAAGCTCCTTCAATATAACACATTAAAAGTCAGAGTCTTGTTTCCTCAGATAAATGAAGAAGATCTGCGAGATATCTTCTTTTATTTTTGGAAATTGGGTCATGATTTATCTTTTATATCTAGGATTATAATTGTCAAAGTGTTGCGAGAGTCCAAACTGTCATTTATCTGAGGATTGTAAGTGAATTATAAGAACATAAAACAGTCATACAGTGTCATATATCATCATTTACAAATGCATTAAATGACTCAAGGCTCATGCATATGATGGTTTTGCCATTTTGCTCTTTTCATTTTGATTTGAGCGAGAGAGAAAAACTGGACTGCACCAACTGCTCATAGTTTATCTTTTAAAATAATTACTTGCATGCACAGAAGCAGGCTGAACAATTATGACACCACTGACAGCATGCCTGCAGTTGCATGTTTTCTCTGTGCATGTAGCCACGGGCGAACGACTGTAGCCCTTTAACAGCTAGGGTCAACAGTTGTTGCGGTCAACTGCTGCGGTTAACAGCAGTCAAATGACTGGAGTTAATTGCATCCCAACTGTGAGGGCTTGCAATTATTTGCAGACTACCCTCCAGAAGATGGTGAGGTGATGTAGACATTTATGTTGTGGTTTAGGGGAGACCAATTGGAGCAATCAAATCATGAGAGTTATTCAGCCAAGATGTTCCACATGACTGACGGTGAAAAATCAAAATACTATACTGCACTCTTCCAAAACTTCACGGAGCAGCAGTCCCGTCTCATCGCAGCTCATGTCGGTTCTAGAGGGAAGTTCTTATGGAATGTGAGATGTGCATGTGCTGAGTCCAACACAAGAACTATCTAATCTACTACATCGTTCTATGTCACCTTGATATTGTTCTGTTCAAAACTGACAAAGTCTGTGTACCCACCAGAAACTTCTCAGGATCAGCTCCTCCAGCTTGGCCAACAAAGACCCCCGCACCGGCCTCCAGCTCCATCTCGTCTGGGGACCTCTCAATGCGCATCACCTGAGGGTCCGTGTCACAGTTGAGGTAGAACATCACCTTGTCGTCCCTCACAGCGATGGCAAAACGAGTCCAGGTGTCCCTCATGGAGGGCACGAGGAACCTGGCCGCCTCGTACGACTGCTGCGAGTCGGGCTCTGTGTAGTACAGGATGACATTCTGGTTGCCGCCCTGCACGGCTGACAGTTTAACACCCACGTACATGATCTGCTGGGAGGCATCTGTGACGGAGAAGATGACGCCGCCCCTGCTCGAGGTGGGTTTCAGGTTGAAGACGAGGGCGAAGTCTCGGTAGAATGGGCTCGGCAGGTGGGCGCGAGCCAGCTGACCCGTGTTGGCATCCGGGCCAAAGACGTAGCCGGGGCTGTTGTCGGGCCCGTAGACCCGGGTGATCTCATTTGGAGGAGGGTCCCCAATCAGCTGCAGCAGGGAGACTCCACTGTCTTCTACAGGAGAGAAGGAGGATGTCAGGACACAACACGCATGAAATATACAGGAGGTTAGAAGGGAGGGCTGCATGGCAGGGTGTAACGTTAGACCAGGATGAGGCTTAAAGGGAATGTGCCTGATGGGTGCAGGAACAACTGCTGCTACTTGCATAGGTCTTCGTTGTGCTGGAACAACAACATCGAAAAAGAAATCAACACCATAATTGGTCACTGATTGTATCTTTTTTTGTAAAGGGCATCAACACATACCTCCAACAAACCCTACCCCCCTACATTTTGAGAAGCACTGGCAAAGCAAGGCTGCTCAGGGGACCACAAACAAACAAACCATTTTATAACTTCTAGACCGAAATATGGAAAATAATCGACATCCCCCAAAAAGGCAAAGCGTAGGCCGTGTGGGACTAAGAAAAGTAGATCTCTTTTGCAGATATCACAAGGCCTGTTTTCCAAAGACCAGCCAGACTTTAAAGATCTCTCTATATATATATATATAAATATATTCTGCTGTGTTGCATTTACCTAGAAAAAGTTTCAGCCATATTATTTGATGTATGGATAGACAGGTCTGAGACAAATATCAGAAGAGATGAAAGCATGCAGAGCTACAGTCGACAGATGCAAAACTGCAAAAACTCTCTGCAAAACTCTAAACTCCTCAAACAGAAAAATATGCATTAAAACATTGACCAGTGATCAACTTATTATGTCCAGAAAAGGCCAAAGATTGTTATTTATGCATCACATTCCTGAGGACACAAAAAAAAAACCTCTTCCAACTTGTGGCATCTGCTAAATGTCGCTGCTCCAGGGCACACAGGGACCAACAGCTGGGCCTCCTGCATATCTCTGCTCACTCTTCCGTCACCCCGGGTGACTCTGGCGAGGTCACTGCATAATATTTGGGGCGCTTAGGAAATACAAGGAACACAAAGAGCGATGTGTAGTCGTTCATCGTGGCGATACCAGCATCAGAACGAAACCCTCCTGCTTTGATCGAAAATGATGTTTCCTCATGTTAAAAGACAAATTACCCCCCCAAAAAAAATCACTGTTTTGGGAGAACACTTGACGTAGTTTCTGGCGCTTTGAAGAAATGCTTTGCTTTACCACCTGGTGACTCGCGCAAGCTCTATTGCTCGGTTCAAAGCCTCCCCGCTGCCCTGAGTGCTGGAGATCAGTGGGGTCTGCGCTGGCTTTGTTGAGAGCCCAAACACACGAGGTGTTTAGCTGAACCTGAGGTCCTGCTTTGTGTTGTACGACCATAAACACGAGCCTCAATATTCTGGATGCCGTCTGAGAACTGAAGACGCTTTCATTTGAGTCTGAGCTAACAGAGAACCCAGCCAGGCTGGAGCAGGACAGCAGTAAAAATACTTTCCAGTATTAATTATGCAGGGTCGCAGTGTTGAGACAGACAAGACCTTCGCACAAAACACATGTTCTCTACCTAGAATGTGAAGTTTTAACCATGAAATGACAGATGCAGAAGTCCCAGCTTCAGAACACCTCGGGTACACTGTGGGTCCACGGCTGCGGCACGGATGGCAGCTAACAATAAAGTGTCATTTTCACCAGGCCGACCAGATGTTTGCTCTGATAAAGTCGGAGTGAGAAACCTCAAGGGTCTCTTCAGTGGGCCTGTGCTCACATGTCTGGACCTGACCTCATGAGGGGGAGCCTCATGAGCACAGTCTCTGCCAGAGTAGGTGAAATCCATCATGTGGGAAAGCACGCCGTTTTAATTTGTAACCCTGCAGTTTCGGATGCTGAAGCTGACATGTGAGCTATCTTTAAAGCAGACATATCCCATAACTGAGCATGTATTGTGACTCTTTTTGCAGCAACACAGATGAGAATGATTTCGCTCTGACTGCAATTCACTGTCTTCAATAACTTGCAAGAAACATGCAATTTGTTAAGCGTAAGTAGCAGCTGGTCATAAAAGATATTGGATTTGTGTGCAGATTAAACTTCAAGGCCTGTAGTAAGTTGGAATGTGAGGCACATGTCTCCAACAGAGCCTGACTGTCTGTCGGCATGCAACATGTATGACCATCTCTTTGTCCTACAATATCTGATTTTCTTATGCATCTGCCAACAAACAGCATCCTCACTTGTGCAATCATGTTGCATCAGTCATCACGCACGCCAACCAGATGTGCACTCTATGTTCAGAATTCACCAGAAAGATTAAAGATCCATGTGAACCAGATGAGGATCAAACACTGAATGTATTTATTGCAAAGTATCCTGATGTTAGCGGCGCCAGATGCCACTTAAGAAAAAAGAAACGTGTAAATAAAGACATTTCATTACCGGATTTAAAGCAGATGAAAAGGTTTGACCTGCTTTAGGCTTGCAAAGGAATGCTTTTGCCGAAGCCCGTTAATGTGCCTGCATTGTCGTGCAAGGGGCCGGCCAGTCATTCCTACTCACAGATCAAAAATTGCCCGGGTGTACAAAAGGTTCAACATTAGCATTTTAAGTGCAATCTCAATTCGGGTTTTCCAAACAGCTTTTGTTAACCAATGACAGCTTCAAGGCCAGTCGGGCTTAGAAAAGGGCTGTTGATGAATGGAGCGCTGCTGAGTTTATGGTGCTAGGGCCGCTTACTGACCATGAATGCTGCTCCTTCTCGATTCCTAACGTTCCAGGAGGGGGTACCAGAGTGTGTGATACCCCATTGATAAAGCTGTACATACACTGTGAGACTGTATGTACAGCTTTGGGAAGCACAGGATCCCGTATAATCCATGGGAAAACATGTGAACATCTGGACAATCCCAGAAAGCTTTGCGGTTCCGCTGACGATCACATTTAAAACAGCCCTTCAGGCCTGCTGACAAGGGAAATTATCTCTCCCCTCACTCTGCAAAAAAAGCTGGTCAGCGGCCTGACCTGCGTGAGCGTCAGAGTTCACCTCTGCACACAAAAAAATGCGATGTCCGGAGTTGCTTGTCAGCCGGTTGATTTAAAGGTGAAGTCAGTTACATTTGGTCACACTATGGTAACCGTGTTTGCTTTCTGCTTATTTGATCTGTTTGATCTTGCGGTTTCATGAATGTCTGGCGAGTTACATATGTGAAGAAAGTCATTCGTAACACTTCTGAAGTTAAATCAAGCACTCGGAGGAATCAATTCTATCTGGCAGAAGAAAATAGTGTTTAAGATTTGCTTTGCTTCAAAGGCATTTTGCTGCATGGAGATATGATACCATGATAACTGTATGGATCTGACACACTATATAAACTATAGCAACATCTATAGAAGCACATACATGTGTAACTATTCGTGTTCTTGTCTGATGTAACGTGTCACTAAACATGAAAAGTAAAAATGAACACGGGATGTTTTGAATATGAAGGAACGCATCAACACCTAAATAAATGGTCCTTTCTGTCTACAGAGGATATTCTGTGAACCCCTGGCAAACTTTGCCGTATCTTTAACCTGATGATGCAGAAAAAGGATATCAAACCAAAAACCACATCATAGTCCAGGAAGGAGATTTCATGTTGGCTCGAGCTGAAGACTTGGCTGTAATTCTCAAACCACAAAAAGGAAGATGGGTCCACCACAAGCTGTGCACTTCACTCTTTGGGAAAGGAGTAATGTGATACTGTTTAACTTCTCTACCTGTAAGAGAAGAGCCTTTGAGGCAACGTGCAGGGTGTAAACAAACCTCTCGCCACATGCTGTTTGCTTTATAAATACGTCTTTTTGGAAGTCTGAAAGAAAGCAGTATGTATGATATTCACAGAGACACAGTGGAAATGCTTCTAATAGCTTCTTAATATTCTAAGTACAAACTTTCTAGCAGTGTCACGGTTGGGCTGTTCTCCAGCTCGACTGTGTTTTGCAACACTGCCTCATCAGTTCTCATTTTGTACAAGTGCAACACAAACCAGAGGGGGGCAAAGGCTTTCTGGCAGCAAAGAAGTCGGACTACACTGTGCCCATAATTGGAACCCCCCTGAGAGCCAACTCGAAATGATTCCCTGGCAAGCAGCGCGCTGCAGAGCCGGAGCCAGCTTTGGGCCTTCCTGTCATGAGATACAATATCAATCTCGGCTCAGCGGAACCACGGTGCTACAAATCAGCGTCAGACCACCAAAAGGGCGTACACGCCACAAAACACAGACTAAATGTACACAGACATTACCGACAAAAGAGCAGCGTATATCTTAACGAGAAAACATCCTTTTCATGTTTCTAGACCACCACAGAGGTTGCCAGGGACAGGATTTCAACTGAACAGCCTAAACTTACAGACACTACTGGAGGTTCTCCTTCAGGATATAGTTTCACCCCTTCAGAACTAACCAAAATAAATTGCAGTTGACCTCTAAACCCTGATATGAATGACTGCTCATCTTTCAAGCAGGAGGCTGGTAACCATGGAAAAACATCATTAAAAGGGCTATTGTGTCCTAACAATCCTCCCCCCATGGTAGGTGGATCACATCTGACAGATTTCTTACAGAGTTTCCATGCACACACGGATATCTCTGCAATCTTCCCACAGCAATCTCCCACATACACCCATCTTTAGGCTACATGCTGTGTCTTTCCCCACGCCGATGGCCCACATCCAAAATACCAACTCCAAAGTTGTAAGTATATCATGAGACATTCTTGAATGACAGGTCGTAGTTAAATGATGTAGGAGTGGGGTGCTATTAAGGCCCAAATATGAGTGCCCCCCCCCCGCCGAGCAAACAGAGCTGCAGAAAGTGAAAAGCGTCTGAAGCTTCCCAGACGCAGCGTCATCGAGGTTCTGATCAGTGCATTCGAGAGGTCAGAGGAATCATGAGTGGGTGGATGCAGTAGAAAACAGCCCCAGATACTGCATCTGTATCTTGATTAAAGAAGGGCTTGTAAATGTTGGTATACTAATATATTTTCAAGAAAGCTTTATCTATTGTGCTGTCTCTGTTTTTCTCATGTACTTCTGTCCAGAATCTTGTATTTATGGCCCTCAGTTGTGCATGCTTTTGTAAACCTTTTGCTAATAACTTGGGAAATAAAACATTTTGACTGTAGGCCACGTATTTACAGAGCTTTGCAAATTATCTTGGCCACGTATGCATGACTTCATTCAGCAGTGAGCCAAAGCCCACCAACCTGTTAATCACTTTTTAAAATCTACCAGTATGACCACTGGCCGCTGCAGTCATTGGCACATGATTTTGTTAACAGAAACCATGTGAGGTTAGAATCATCTAATTGACTGTGAAGGTTTCAGACATCTTCAGGATTTGAGGGCAAAGAGACCTCACAGGGACAGAAGCAACACAATAGCAAAGTCATTTGTTACATGCAGCCAATTCAGTGTCACACAGTGTCTGTTGGTAGATTTTTGAGATCGCTGTGTGTGAATGAGTGATACCAGATGGTTTTGACTGTGGTGGATTTCTGTCTGAATGATTTAGTGACTAAAAGCGCTTCAGTGATACCTTGAGGTTACTCTAACAGGCAATACCCAACATGCACGTCTTGGTGGTGAACCGGCTTCTGGAGAAACTATAAAAGCTGTCCTCGGGGTATAAAGACAGCAACAATATCATACTTTTTCATCTGGCTGTTTCAAGCTCTGTTTGCAGTGTCAGGACTGCTAGGCCCAGAAGCCAAAACATATCCCTTCATCTTTTTTTAGCATATTCCCAACACATTACTTCATACTAACGTGAAAGTGTGAAGCTATGGAGAAACCTGTCCTGATGTAGAAACAAACACCATCGCCTTGCACAGCAGCACATACAACCCTGATTCCTTCCTTGCTTGTGAACAACTCTCACCTGTCACCAATCAACCTGTTTACCTGTGGAATGTTCCAAACAGGTGTTTTTGGAGCGTTCCAAATCTTTCCCAGTCTTTTGGTGCTCCTGTCCCATTCATCAACAGCCCTTTTCTAAGCCCGACTGTCCCCTGTCCCAAATTGTTTGAAACGTGTTGCTGCATCAGAGTCAGAGTAAGCAGATATTTACAAAAATCAATGAAGCTGATGAGGCCAAACATTAAATATATTGTCTTTGTGCTGTTTTCAGTTGAGTTTATGTCAAAAAGGATTATCAAGTTATCACATTCTGTTCTATTAATCATCACACAGCACCCTATTCCTTTTGGAATTGGATTTGCAATGAAGTTAATTCAAACAAATACAAATCTATTTGGGCCCAGATAGTGCTGGAACCAGAGATATCTTGTCCACTCATGTCTGTCAGTGAAGCAAGCTGTTAGAAAGATAGCGAAGCTGTATAAAGACACAGTCTTAAACTCCCAGTGATATGAACTGAGAGTGGAGGGCAGGAAAGTACCCCAGTAAAAAGGATTCGGCTTTGAAACAGTTGATAATGAGAGGCCCAGCTTGCTCACAGAAACAGATTTTCTCATGTTAGATTGTTTGATACAAAACTAAGAATAGCGGATGTTCTCACACGAATCAGCGCTCACTGGTTACAACAAACAACTGAGTCATTTTCTCCATCATTTTTTGGTGAGCGGGAGCACACATTGTACTTGCCAGTCCTGAAACAGACACTCAAATGTACACTGGTCCTATAAATCCTTAGGACATCATCATCAACCAATTTAATCCTAAACTGCCATATATCTACTAGTTTATGAGAATGTGTATAACCTTAGTGAAATGTATTACCCTTCAGCTCTAATGTTGCTGCCTGAAATATCCTTTTCAAACAACAAACAAACTGCTCTGGTATTTCACATTCCATCACTGAAACTATTTGCATTTTTGACACAGTGATTAAAAGCATGTGATATGACACAGTCCTTTAGCCGCTTAACTGAATTAAATAACAGCAACACAGATAATTCACATCACTTCAGCTCAGAAACAGGTCATATTCACCTGTTAAAATTTGCTACCTGTGTACAGTAACTTTGCAGCTGACATGAGCACTTTTGCCAAGTCCAGTAATACAAACTGACATCCCACTGAAAAGCACTGACGCAAACGTGACTGCTTCCCGTGCAAGACAACCTAATCTCTCCATCTGTGGGCAGACAAATGCACACCAAGCTGCCTGCAAGTCACTTGCTGTCAAAAGAGGCGTGCGATTCTACATGCCAAATTATGTACGGTAATTCATGCGCAAATTGTTTACAGGAGATGGGCCCCCGCCTTATGCAATTTCAGATATGTTAACGCTAATGGGAAAAGTACATTATGCTATAATTCACTCAGTATTAAAAAATAAAGAAAAAATCTCCAAAGCACACAGTTTTCTGATGTTACTACAATCGGCAGCTTTTTTTTCTGGCAAGTCATGCTTGAAGTTTGCTTCACACTTTGCTCAACACTATTGACTGTACGTCTGATGATGCAATGACTGTATTGCAGGATAGGATACACAGAATGCATACAGAAAAGATAAGCATCAGCTGATTTTGTAATGAACCACAAACCCACTGAAATATGTGTGTGTCTGTGTGTGTGTGTATTATAATGCCCTTCAAGTAGTAAGTCACATGCAGTTTAAAGGATAAGGGAAACACATACATGCAACACGGTAAGAAACGTTGGCACCATGCTTGTTAGGCTGTAACCAATACCTTGTTAATGCTTCTGACTGTGCTGAAGGGATTCATGTCAGTTTTTTGGGTGGGTGGTGGGTATTGGGTAGCGGGTGGTAACACCAGACAAACTGGGGAGTAGGGATACTGAAAACTGGTTCAAAATTCATTTGAACCAGTGATTACCTTTCTGGTTACTAACTGACAAGCACTGATACCCATCATCCTCCTCGTCTGGTAGAGTGTGGCACTCCACAGGGAGGCGTCCCTCATCCAGGAGTGTCCAGCAACTGTCCCGCAAGACTTCGCAGAAACTCCGGCAAGGCAACACCGGCGGCGGGACCAGAGAGTCACACTTTGGTACCAAGAGAAGGCAGAAAAACCACTCCAAACTATGGTGGCAATGTGATCTCAACAGCCATGCCCAATCGTTAAGGAGCACCTGGACCTCCTGCACGCTGCTCTGGTTGAGGTAATTGGGCACAACAAACCGTTCCCCAACCATGGAGGAGCAGAAAGGAAGAGCAGTATCTAGCAACAAGCATTGTGGGGATTCTATGACCAGTGTTGATTTAGCTACGTCTGTGTGGCTTTCAGCTGGTGCCCCCCTGCCTGCAGCTGTCCGGCTAACTAAGGTTGTTTGGCTTGGCTCTTGCTCACTTACTGATGTTTGAGTAGCACGTAAGATGTGACCAATTTGGCTGGTCACCACTCTCTGGCTAGCTGCGGATGCTTGACTGGGCACTCGAGTTTGTGCAGCTGTGGGTATTGAGGTAGTGTCTGGTTTCTTGCTGGCTGTTTGTATTTGGGTAATTAACGTTTTGGGGGTATTAGTTGGTGTTTGGGTTGCCTGGCTAGCAAATGAAGCTTGTTCTGGCTTGTCTTGGTAATGTAAAGCTTTCTGCTTAGCTGTTGATTCACCAGCTGGTAACTGAGTAACTTCAACTAATTGGTTGTCCTTAGTTGGCTGGGGAGTGTTTACAGAGTCGCTGCTTAAAACTGGGGTTAGTAAACCTCCTTGGGTGGAGTTTTCATGAGAATACTCTGTCAAATTAAAGTCAGGAGCATTCCAACTAGAGCTACTGTCAAGTTTCCTATTACCTCTGGTGTTATTGGGGGGTTTCACAGAAAAATCAAGATTTTGCTCTGATTTTGTGCTACCAAGACCATGGCCCTGATCTGTTCCCTTACGAGTGATCCAGTCACTCTTTTGAAACTTTAGCTTTAGCTCATTTGTTTGGGACAGTCCACTGCTTCCACTATTGAAGCCCCTATTATCAATGGGCATGCCTTCTCCTTGTTGGTTTTCCTCAGAAAACCCCTGTTCAAAGCCAGATCCCCAGCTGGCTTGAGGTCCTGTTGGAAATTCAGATTCAGACCTGAATCCAGAGCCAGACCAAAGACCTGACCCACTGTCTGATGCCAATTCAGACCCAAGCCCAAATCCAAGTCCTGATACATTTCCTGTAAACTTTAAATGATCAGATCCTCCAGAACCCGTACCCGTTAGTGAAGATGTGCCATTACCAGGTTTACTTATGCCTGACGAAATCCTCGCTGTTCCCTTTTCTGATGCACCTTCATTCTCCGGTTGTGTTGTAGTGGTCAGTCGTGGAGCCTCAGTGGTCTCATCCCAAGTCTGTTCAACCATTTGGATCCCGTGTCCCTCATCGATTATCTCCGCTCCAACCCTTGCAATACTGTCTGATGGTGGCTCTCCACTACCTGCTGGACTGCCAGATCCTTCATGGTCCACTAAGGGGGCCAAAGTTGTCGTACCAGTCCAGGTCCAGAACCAAGCATCAGAGTAGACCACCCACAAGGCCAACAAAAGCAAAACTCCAAACTGGGTCCTCATCTTAGCCATAATGTCAAGTCTTGACCACGTCCACCGGCTTAATCAGGCTCCCAGAGTGAACTATGACATGACCACACGGCCACTACCCTCCCCACACACACACACACTCTCCAGCTCTGTCTCCACACACACTCCTCTCAGCAGAGAGGAAAAGTGAAGAGGAGTGCCCCATTCAAAAGAGTAAAGGGGGAGAGCAGGAGGAGGTGTGCTCTGTATTGGCTGCCCTGGCAATATTTCCTCTCCTAACTCCTCCTCCTCCTTTTGTCGCAGCAGTGAAAAGCGATCTCTCCTGCTGACTGATACCTTAGAATTACGGCAGCTTTGCCTTTCGGTGTACAATACTGATGCTTTCAGTGTTTTACAGAGAAGGGCAATTTGTTCCCCTTGGCTCGTTCTCTTTGTTGAACACGATAATAAGAAAACCACAGATCTAGCTTTAAAATACTGCTAACTGTGTGAAACTGCAGTGGCAGCAAAAGTTGTGCTCATTTGATGTGCTCATTTCAGTTTTCAGCAAAAAGGAAAGGTTTCAGTTTGCACAAAGAATTCAAGGCATTGCTTACTTTGTCATCTTATTTTCTTCCTCCAGCTCGGATGCACCCTAAACCTAATATCCCTGCATGCATTGTCCCGGCTCTACATGGTGCCATTTATTGTTCAATTCAGTTAAGACCCCAGTTTTTAGTGCTCTGTGGTTACACAGTAATCCAGGCCTCTCCCCCTCTTGTCCAGACTGGTTTCCCATACTGCCTATGTGATCAGTTGACAGAGACCCTCGACATCTGCTAATGGGAGCTTAGTGATAAAAGGAATGGGAGGTTTGTGCAAGTGTCACTCTAATAGTACTGGGGTTTAAAATAAAGAAAGGCATTTTGTGCATGTAACCTCAGTTGCTGATAGAAAAGGACTTGGATCATGTGTGCGCAGCAGGCCGCCATCCCTGTAAAGGTTCCAGGTGCTTATGTTCATAAGCATGAATGTCTTGAGACGAGCTTGACAACTTTATCCTGTAGGCCTGGGGTCACAGACGATCCAACTGACCCCTGTCTGCAAGATTACGTTTGTTTGGTCTAACAAAGACGGAGGCTGAGCACCAAAGATATTGAGAATATGGGAAACACAGATTCAATACAGTCTTTACTATTAAAGAAAATAAGATGGTATAGCTCACTTATCACAAGGCCAAGCTATTTTTGCACATTTTGCTCCGGTGAAAATTT